>NC_081293.1:143940681-144581363 GCF_030435805.1 Mustela lutreola | reverse complement strand
GTTCAAGCCCCACACTGGGTGTGGAGTCTACTAAAAATAATAATAATAATAATGTTGGCATATACCAAGAATAATTTTAAAATTTTGGTATACTTGACTACTTTTTAAAGAATTTTACTTTTGAGAATAATCATTAGTCGAATGATTTCTCATGTGTTATACAGTAAAACCAAATTGGGCTAGCAAACATATTTTAAATTATACAATTCCAATGACTTTTATTACTTCCTTTTACTCTCAAAGTTGTCCTTGTTTAGAGAACATATGTAGTCATCCTAGTGGGTGAGAACCAATGACGTTAATCAGCTCAGATAACACCAGACCTGACTTCACTACCCCTTAGGATAATTGACTTCCTCTTACCATTATCTCAGTATCTCTTAAGATAGACCATGTGTGAGGAGTTTAATGGGATGTCAGAATATTTAGAGGTTTTTTCATAACCACCAGCTGTCAAGAACAAGGTGAAAGTTTTCCCCATCTTTGTAGGAAGAAAATTTAGGGATCACTGCTCAGCAGTTTCTTTGCTTTATAAATGCTGGATTTAAAACTAAAATTGTAAGCCAAGTTTACTCATCTTCAGCATGAAGGATTCTATTTGAATACCATGTTCCAAGAAAGATTGCCTTTGAGAATCCCATCACATAAGGAAGAAAGCACTACTGAAGAAATACATAAGCCAGTGGAATCATAAGAGAATATCACCTGGCTACATGGGGTTTCTTTTAGGACTGCAAGGAAGGTTCAATTAGGAAAACAGTAAGTTTGCTATATAAAATGAGAAAACACACATCCATCTTTATAAGGACAAATCCAACATTCTTTTTCTTTTAAGGGATGGAGTACAGGAAAAATGTTTACCTTAACATGGTAAATCAAACCAGCTCTACATCTAAAGTTAAGATACTAGAACCATGCTCTCTTTAATGGGCAAAGCAAGATAAACATCTCCCCCACTTTTTAGCAGTGCATTTGTTAATAAATTGAGCAATCAGACAAAAAGAGAGAAACAAAGAGGGAGGGAGCAAGGAAGAAAAATCTCCTAGAAAATACCCTAGATTGAGGATCACCAATTTTTTCTATACAAGATCATAGTGTAAATATTTCATGTTTTGCAGGCTGTAGGGTCCCTGTCACAGGACCCAACTCTGGTGTTAGAATGCAGAAGTAACCAGAGACAATAGGTAAGGAAATGAACATGGCTGCACACCATCCAGGAATCTCCATTTGTGGATGTGGAAATTTGAATTTCATGTAAATTTTACATGTCACAAGTATAATTTTTTCCCTAACCATTTAAAAATGTAACAATCTTCTTTCCAGGGTTGTACAAAAAAAAAAAAAAAAAAAAAAAAAAAAAAAAAAAAAAAAAACAGGTGGGTCAGATTTGGTAAACTTGCCCTGCATACCAGCAGTCATTAACTCAAGTAAGCAGAACTTGGTTAGGGCTGCCATCTGGTGGGATGGACAAAGGCCGTACTGGGGGATGAGGAAGAGAATTTTACTTTTTATTTTGACCCAATACTTCACTTTAAAAATGTTTTACCATACTCATGAATTGTAAAAATGTTAAATGTTTAAAAATTGTAAAAATGTTAAAAATTGTAAAAATGTAAAAATCTTAAAAATGTTAAAAATCTTCATTAGATAAGTACCAACAAACTTATCCAACCGCCTGTTTTCCTGTTTTTTGCACAGTAAGGTAAATAAAGGGTTCTACCAAAAGTCTGTCCACAGTAATCAACTTATAAAATTATGAAAATGTTAATTTTTTTTAAGATTGTATTTATTTGTCAGAGAGAGCATGCAAAAGCCCCCTACTGAGCAAGGATCCAATGTGGACCTAGATCCCAGGACACTGGGATCATGATCTGAACCAAAGGCAGACGCTTCTGAGCCACTCGGGCATGTGTCCTGAAAGTGTTAAATTTTAAGACAGCATTTTTATTTCTCTTTTCCTCTCTTAGGGGGTGGGGGAAAAAAAGACCTGCTCTCTTTAGCTGCTAATTGTGTTCCTGTAAGCAGAGTAAGCCTGAGGAATTTCTCTGAGCTTTCTATCTCATCTGCAAGCCTCACTGCGTTCGCAACAGGAACACGTACAGTGGCGCACACACGTTTCCTACATTCATAGAGTTCCTTTCTCTCTTTTTTTTTTTTTGATGTTGAACTCTAGCTAAACAGTAAGTTATCTTAGGAAGGAAAAAAGGTAGAAGTGAAAAAAGCCCAAGATGGCATTTGGCCTCATTTTATGAGAACATTCAAACTTAAGTTAGAGAAAGAGAAAAAAGTTTTTTAGTATGAGAATCCTGAGAACCGGAAAGAAGTATGGGTTTTTCAGACAAGCCTATTTTTTTTTTAGGTTTGCAGGTGACTGGCTCTTGTTTTGATGCAGGTGGGGCTGTTGATCAGGGTTGTGTGTGTGTGTGTGTGTGTGTGTGTGTGTGCATGTGTGCGTGTCTATAAATCCACACCCATTTTTTTTCTGTTTTGCGTATTATTTTCTTTTTCTTAATGATATTTATATTTTTTTATTCTTTTATAAACATAAAATGTATTATTTGCCCCAAGGGTACAGGTCTGTGAATCGCCAGGTTTACACACTTCACAGCACTCACCATAGCACATACCCTCCCCAATGTCCATAACCCCACCACCCTCTCCCTATCCCCCTCCCCCGGGGAACCCTCAGCTTGTCTTCCACACCCATTTTTAACCAGAAATATCCAGAATATACTTCCAGCAAGAACATTTGCTAGTTCAGCTAAGCAAGCAAAATTTCCAGATTATTTCATCTCTGGTCAAGCTCAGTTACATTTAATGATCAATTTGTCATTATTCCAAAGTGAGGTCTTCAGCAAGGGGTGGGGAAAACTCAATGAAATCGCTTTATTCTTCTTTTAATGAACTGCATTTCTTCTGCTAGCTTCATACTTTTATTCTCTGCTTATATTACTGATAACATAATAAACTGACATGGACCAAAAATGACCCTTT
The DNA here is from genome assembly GCF_030435805.1 of Mustela lutreola. Taxonomy (NCBI): domain Eukaryota; kingdom Metazoa; phylum Chordata; class Mammalia; order Carnivora; family Mustelidae; genus Mustela; species Mustela lutreola. The sequence goes on along the minus strand of NC_081293.1, from coordinate 144,578,369 downwards.
AAAAATTATGCTACAAGTAACAACTGCTCCTTTTTTGTTTGTTTCATTTTCAAATTGAGATTTTTTTAAAAAATATAAAACCTGAGTAAATGAGTTTGTTAAAATACTTCTGAAAAGTATAATTCTAGGGGCAGAAAATGCTAACTAGCTAACGTCTCTAACACCTAATCGTAGACATTGGTTTATTTGCCTCCTGAGGACACTATAAGCTGAAGCAGGGCCATGACCTTCTCATATTCACCTGTTTTCCCCAAGTATCCTAACTCACACATTTGTATTTAAAAACCTTCAGCAGTTACCATTCTACTTTACCAATAAAAGTATTTTTCATCCAAAAATAATAACATGTAAATGGATGTGCTTGGTCATAGAATATATTTGATACCTTTTAAAAAAATTATTGGTGTAAAATGTTCAACCAGTACTGTGATTTTAAGTTGAACAGTCATTGACAATAATACATCATAACTTCAAATTAGAAAAAAAAAAGATTGGTCCCCACTCAACTCTAAATCTGGCAGTTTTAGAATATGAAAATGGTGAAGTTATGTTTCCTCTCTTTTGATGTAGACTTCCCCTACTTAGCTCTGACGCTACCATAGAGAACTTTTTCTAATGCTTCCTCCAAACTGACTTTCTATTTTTTAATTTAAATTCAATGAAGACATAGTATATTATTAGTTTCAGAGGTAGAGTTTGGTGGTTCATCAGTTGCATATGACACCCACTGCTCATTTCATCAAGGGCCCTCCTTGATGCCTGTCACCTGGTTATCTAACCCCACCCCAACCCCCCACCTTCCCTCCAACAAACTTCAGTTTGTTCCCTATAGTTAACAGTCTCTTATGGTTTGTCTTCCTCTCTGATTTCATCTTATTTTTCCCTCCATTCTCCCTTGATCCTCTGTTTTGTTTCTTATATCCCACATTTGAGTGAAATCGTAAGATAATTGTCTTTTTCAGACTGACGTATTTCACTTACCATAGTATCATCTAGTTCCATCCACGTTGTTGCAAATGTTAAGATTTCACTTTTTCGATAGCTGAGTAATACTCCATTTTATGAATGTATTATATATCCCACATCTTCTTTATCCATTCATCTGTCAATGCATAGCTGGGCTCTTTCCCTACTTTGACTACTGTGGGCATTACTGCTATAAACATTGGGGTACAGGCACCCCTTTGGATCACTATTTGTATCCTTTGGATAAATGCCTAACAGTGCAATTCCTGGATTGTAGGGTAGATAGCTCTGTTTTTAACCTTTTGAGGAACTACCATACTGTTTTCCAGAGTGGGTGCACCAACTTGCATTCCCACCAGCAATGCAAGAGGAAAACTAACTTTTTTTTTAACTCTTCTTTGCATACAAAACCAATGGAAAAAAAATTAAGGCAATTAGGAGGAGCTCTCTTCCCCAAAGAAAATGAACAGAAGGCACATAAAATTTTGCATTTAATTTCAGGGTTTTTTGAGCTCTTTAATGAAGAAGGAAAGATTCCAAATGAATTTTGAGCAGAACAATGAATGTCTCAACACTGGACAGTATGAGAACAGAGAAAAAGTCTACATAGTCATCTAATTTCCAAACAGGAATGTAACAAGCAAACAATTAACTACCAAAAGATCATCCAGCAAAACATTTCAAGAATATACCTTGATGAAGTCAGATTCCTGGGAATGCCACTAAGAGTCAAGAGTAAGAAATCTATTAATTAGAATAATATTACAAGGAGACAAATCTTACAAGTATCTCGTCTCTCCTGAAAAGCTAAAAAAGCATTTACTAGAATACAAACTCATTTAATTTAAAAAGAATCACTTGTATATTAATTTATTTTTATTTATCCTAAGAAGGAAATTCCCACCCCAGCAAAAAAACCCAAACCATGCTTACTGAAGACAAAATAAAGTATCCCACTGAGGGGTGCCTGAGTAGTTCAGCTGGTTCAGCATCTGCCTTCAGCTCAGGTCATGATCCCAGAGTCCTAAGATTGAGCCCCATGTTAGGCTCCCTGTTTAGTGGGGAGCCTGCCTCTCCCTCTGCCTCTCTCCCCCCTTATGCAATCTCTCTCTCTCTCAAATTAATAAATAAAATTTTTAATTTTTTTTTTTAAATAGGAGTAGGGATAGGGTGTCTGGGTTATGGACATTGGGGAAAGTATGTGCTATGGTGAGTGCTGTGAAATGTGTAAGCTTGATGATTCACAGACCCATACCCCTGAAACAAATAATGTATTATATGTTAATTAAAAAAAGAACATAACGTAATTTTTTTAAAATAAAGTATCCTACTGGAATCTGGATAAGACAAGGATGTCTACAATCACCACAAGTAACACTGCTCCAGACATACTGACCAATGCAATTTGATGAGAAAATTTATAAGCACAAAACTTGGAAAGAAGAAGGTAAAAGTATCTTCACTTTTAGGTGATGATTATACATGTAAAACATCAACATCAGCTGCAAGTATTCAGAATAAAGATTCAGTTAAGAAGCACCTGGGTGGCTCAGTTGGTTAAGCCTCTGCCTTCAGCTCAGGTCATGGTCTCAGGGTCCTGGGATGGAGCCCCTCATTGGCTCTCTGCTCAGCAGGGAGCCTGCTTCCTCCCCGCCCCCCACCACGCCTGCCTCTCTGCCTACTTGTGATCTCTGTCTGTCAAATAAATAAATAAAATATTTTTTTAAAAAAGATTCAGTTAAATCAGTTAAGAACAAATTAGTAGAAATCAAAAGGATTTTTTTTTAAAGAAATCAATGGCATTTATGTATAGGGAAAAAGTTGAAGAAATTTATACAATACTCCATTTAAAATAACAATAAAAAAGATAAAATATTTCATATTAACTTTACAGGAAATTACAAAATCTATATGAACCTAAATGTACTACTGAGGAAAAAAATCTAACTTATGAGAAAGTATACCATGTTCTTGAATGGGAAGACTCAACATCAGAAAAATGTCAATCTGTACACATAAAAAATTTAAGACAATCAAAATAAAATGGTACAAGAATTAAGAAAAATAATTTCAAAATTGAAATAGAAAAATAGTCATAGTTAGGAACACTCTGAAAAGAAATCAGTGGGGACTATTCCTTTATCAATATGGAACATTTTATAGAACTCTATCAGAACAATAGGTTACTGACAAATGAATTGAATGAAATGGTACATATGGAAACAAAATTGATACTACAGAATTTTTTTACACAATAATGTGGCACTCAAAATTAGGAGTAGCGGAGATATAGTATATAAAATAATTATTAGTAGAAGCTGGTAGCCTTCTGAGAAAAATAAATATATTTATATCTATTTGTATTTTGTATCAAAATAAATTATAAAGATTGATTATAAAAATTAAACCAATAAGATTTTAGAGGATACAATTCCAAAAAACAATTAAATACTTGGAGTAGAGAAGGGCTGGTATTAGGGTGAGACTTGGGGGTACCTCCGATGCAGAAATAAAGCACTTGCCTCACCTTACTACTTTGGGTTTGAATGTGGTCAAAGGAAGAAAACAAAGCCTAAAGAAATGACTAATACTTCTGATTACATGAGTTTCTACATAATCAGAACTATAAGCTAAAGTAGATATAAACTTAAACAAAGCTACAGAACAGATAAATATATATGTGAATTTCTCTGATTGTGAATTTCTCTAATATACAAAGTACTCACATAAATTAATAAGAAAAAGATCAACAAAGTCAATGGGGGAAAAAAAAAGTGACCAAAAGATATAAAAGTAGGGGCACCCAGGGGCTCAGTTGGTTGAGCATCGACTCCTGATTTTGGATCAAGTCATGACCTCAGGGTCCTGAGATCCTGAGATAGAGCCCAGAGGGACTCTGTACTCAGCACCAGAGTCTGCTGGAGAGATTTCTTTCTTTCTCTCTGTCTCTCTCAAAAAAAAAAAAAAACAAATGTAGAAGAAAAGAAAAACAAGTAACCTAAACACGAGTAAGACTATTTTTACAGCTTTACTGAGATACAGCTGACACATAACATTCTGCAAGTTTAAGGTGTACAACATGATTTGATAGATGTATATCTTATGACTTGATTACCACAATGAAGTTAATTAATATACCCACCACCTAATATAGTTACTTCTGTGCATGTGTGAGATGAAAACTTTGAAGACTACTCTCCTGGCAACTTTCAAGTACATAATACAGTGTTGTTAACTATTGTAACCATGCTGTACATTAGATCACCAGAAGATACTCATTTTATCACAGTAATGTGTACCCTTTGCCCATTCTCACCCTTCAGGAATTTCCCCTACCCTCTGGAAACAACCAGTCTACTATTTCTATGAGTTCCCTTTTTTTGTGGGCTTTTTTTCGATTTCACAAGTGACATCATATAGTTTTGTTTTTCTCTGACTTACTTCACTTAGTGTAACATACATGAGGTTCATCCGTATTGTCACAAGTGCATCAACAGAAACAGGCTGTTTCCACATCTAGGCTACTGTAAATAATGCTGCACTGAACATGGGAGTGCAGAAAATTCTCTGAGAGGTAGAACTGCTAAATCGTAGAATCACTGTTTTCCTATGAATGTAACACTACATTAACTTCCTTCTTTTCATGTATTGAAAGAGTTAAAACTTTGATGAGCAGTTCAGGGAGGGTAGAGAAAATAGTTAGCTCCCACAGTACCACAGAGAATATAAATTGGTACAGCTCCTCTGGAAAGCATATATATCAAAATTATAAATGCATATGTACCTTGACCCAGAAATTCCACTTCTGGAAATTTTTTTATAAATATACTCACCCATGTTCAAATCATATATAAATAACATTGTGTTCACTGAAGCCATGTTTGTAAAGGTAGGGAAACAATCTAAGCACAAAAATTGGAACCAATTTAAGTGTCTCTATCTTCAAAGGGCTAATTAAATAAATTCAAGTATGTGCACATAATGCAATATTGTATAGAAGCACAAAATAATTATATCCAAGATATACCATTATGTTAAAAAAACAAAATGCAAATATCTGTCTATAGCATGCTAGTGTTTGTATTTTTAAGGAATATATATGCACACATACATATGCATTAAACATGTGCAATTCCTATTTATAATATACACATTTACAGAAATCCATATATAAACATACATATCCATTATTGTATATATAGATCCACATACATATCCAGTTATGTGACCTGACAACATGTAGAAGGAAACATAAGAAATATTAATAAATACTTCTTACCTCTGGAAGGAAGGAATGGGAAAAAGAACTTTTACCTTTTTAAGTTTTGGATTTTCCGCTATCTCGCTTTGTCACTTATTTCTTAATGTCAAATTTCAAAAGGTAATTCACCAAATGATGCTGATAAGCAGCTAGACATGAGAGGCTCTTGTTTTAGAGACTTTCAGAAGTTCAACCTCCCCAAATTTTTGACTGTTTCTCATAATCTGCTGGGCTGGTTCATGTGATTTTACATGAGTGACCACCTGTTTTGATTTAGTCTGTGAGCGGAGAATGATTTTTATATTTAAAAAATGTTTTTTAAATCAAAAGAGTACAAGGAATACAGTCAATGGTATTGCAATTGCAATGTAATAGGACGGATGGTAGCTAGGCTTGTGAGGGAAGTTGCATCACGTAGAAGCTCATCAAATCACTAAGTTGTAAACCTGAACCTAATGTAACATCATATGCCAGCTATACTCAAATTTTTTTAAATGGAAGATTTTTAATAAAGAATATTATGTGACACATGAAAGTTATGTGAAATTCAAATTTCGGTGTCCATAATTTGTTTTATGGTAACAAGGCCCTACTCATGTTGTTCCATACTGTCCATGGCCGCTGGCTGTGCCACAACGACAGAGGTGAGCGGTTGCAAATGGGACGAGATGGCCTGCAAAGCCTCAAACACTTACCGTCAGCTTCGTCACTTAAAACATTTTCAAGGTTTGGGGTGCCTGGATGACTCAGTTGGTTAAGCATCCCTTGATTTCCGATCAGGTTGTGATCTCAGGGTCATGAGATTGAGCTCTGCTTTAGGGCTTCACACTCAGCGGGGCGTTCGCTGGAGAGTCTCTCCTCTGCCCATTCCCTGCCCCCCACTCTCACATGTGCATGCGCGCTCTCTCTCTCTCTCTCTCTCTAAAATAAAAAAATCTTTTTAAAAAAGTGATTAGTATCGGGGCGCCTGGGTGGCTCAGTGGGTTAAGCCGCTGCCTTCGGCTCGGGTCATGATCTCAGGGTCCTAGGATCGAGTCCCGCATCGGGCTCTCTGCTCAGCAGGGAGCCTGCTTCCTTCTCTCTCTCTCTGCCTGCCTCTCAGTGTACTTGTGATTTCTCTCTGTCAAATAAATAAATAAAATCTTAAAAAAAAAAGTGATTAGTATCTTTTGTAGACCTCCTCTCTTCAATGTCTACCAGAAATAGAAACACTTCCTACTTTTCCTGAAATGGAATAGTATCTTAGTTTACATGTTTGAACAACCCATTCATCGCTGAGCTGTTAAGACTGAGTTTTCTGTGGTCTTAATAAGTGCTTTCTTGGACTCCAATTGCCCAGAAATCTGATACTGAAATTAGTTTTCCAAGAGTTACATCAACGCCTTTCTTTCTACACAGCTGTCCTTGTTCCCAGCTGTTGGTCAGGTGCTGGGAAGAAATGGTAGCCGAAGTTCAGGACTCATGCTGATAAACTTCTGTGTGTCTCAAGACACCTTTTCCTACCACAACTTACCTTGAAGAATTATCTAGTAAGAAGATTACCTAATGTTTGAGAGGTCTGAGTTCTCTATTTGCCTCTAGAAAATGCCAATATATATTCTTGGGCTTAATTTTCTTAAAAAAAAAAAAAAGAAGAAGAAGAAGAAGAAGAAGAAGGAATTATATTCATCAGACTTCCAGGCTTTTCACCAGTAAGTTTGAAATTGTTGGCAAAAGCTAGCTTTCTATCTACATCATAAATCTGAAAAGCCAAGCTATAGGATTCATTCCCACTTAAAATTTATTTATATCCCAAGTTTGAAAATGATTAACAATTCAAGTTTGTGATTTAGCACTTTTGAGACTAAAGTTAAAAAAAAAAATAGGGTTATTAAATGACAAGTAGTTTGATTACTTCTGTGATTTTTTAAAAGACTTGTGCTTAAAATACATGTACTCTAGAGTTCCTTTCTACACCCAGAATCCCCTCAAAATTAAACATTTCTAAAAGCATCTTATATATCCCAATATTTTTTAATCATTTACTGTAGTTAATCTTCTAAACTTTATCTTACTCCAAAGAGCAGGATAGTCAATCAGCTACCATAAAAACTTCTTACAATGTTAAAAATCAAAATGACACTGAAAAATGCAGAGAAGGAACACTTACAGAGATTGTTTGTATTGTCGTGTGTTGTTACAAGAATGCAACAATAGGAAAATATATATTAAATAGCTTTTTCCTAAAAACTTTAAAAAAATAAAAATAAAAACCTTGACTCTTGAAATCTTATACCAGATGTTCATTGGAAATTATTATCTTGCTCATATCCTTTCATCTCTAGAGAGAGATTTGATTTTCACTTTTCTAACTGTGCTACAGTGTACTTGAGAGTGAACTGGTGAGCTTAAGCCAGAGACCCCTGGACCCCATCCCCAGAAATCCTCATGGAATGAGCCTGGAACAGAGACTGAGAATTTACATTTCTTTCTTTCTTTCTTTCTTTCTTTCTTTCTTTCTTTCTTTCTTTCTTTCTTTCTAAAGATTTATTTATTTATTTGACAGACAGAGATCACAAGCAGTCAGAGAGGCAGGCAGAGAGAGAGGAAGGGAAGCAGGTTCCCTGCTGAGCAGAGAGCCCTTAGGGGCTCTATCCCAGGACCCTGGGATCATGACCTGAGCTGAAGGTAGAGGCTTTAACCCACTGAGGCCCCCAGGTGCCCCTGGAGGGGCCATTTTTACAAGTAAGTTTATTAGGTTCAAATTCCACCCTGCAAACACATTTTTGCCCAGTTAAATGTTATTTCAGTACTCAAGATGGTTTATAAAACCTATTAAGCTAGTGAGGGGAAATACCCAAAACCAATGCTGTGGTTTCCATTCAAAAGCAAAAATCACACTCCAGGAAAGAGGTAGTAATGAAAGCAGACATAAAGGGAACCCTTCCTGTGCCCCAGGGATTTGCTGAAGTCTGTTCAGGAATCATTTCCTCAGTTCCTTACCAGAAAAGTAAAATACTGTTACCCTCATTTTCCTTATGGTTTAGCCAGGGCCTAAAAACATTCAATAACTTGGTTTTTAAAAGATTTAAAAAAAAAAAAAAAAGTCACACAGCTCATTAGTGGAGCCAGTAGTCAAACCCAGCAAATCTGGCTCCAGGGGCAACACTCCAAACGAACAGCCATACTATTCTGCTTCCGATTTGTAAGTTGTGAAAAACATCATATTTAATCAAAACGAACACTGGGCCACAACTTAAAGTGTTCCGAGTATGTCCTTTATAAAAGAGGGACAGTTCACATCACTTTCAATTAACCTTTCAGAGAAAAATTGTAGGCAGTCTCGCCATGCCCTGAATGGAGGCTCCACCCCCAACAAAAAAAGGACAAGTTTCTTTCGGCTTTTGGTGACTCAGTGAGGCTCAACCCGAGAATCTTGGGGGCAACAGAGAAAGAACAAGATAACTGTTATGCCCTAATAATGGGCCCATGATTAAAGGAGCGAGACTGATACAAAGTGAAGGTCAAGCAAAGCTTTATTTCGCGCCAAGCATCAAGAATTTAACTGAACGTTCAGGACCGCACCTCTTACAAGAGAGGGTGACCCTTCTCTGTTTCACAGTTTAGCTTTTAAAAGCAAAAGCCATGTGGTCAGGCTTGGCCCCGCACAAGTGGCCAATGAGATTGTAACACACACAGGAAACTCCACAGTGATGCTAGGTGACCAATTGAGTTACAATTTACCCTAGTAGACATTTGAACCAGCCTATTACACCTTGATTGGGATAGGCGCCCAAAGGGCGGGGCCCATACTCCTTGGTAACCAGGGAGACAGTATGCATTCCCCCCCACTGATTGGATGTATCCACCTGACCTGACTCACCTTTGTATCTGGGTTTTATTACCTGAAGCTGGTTTCTGGGACTTGTCTCCAAGTAAATCCACTGGGGGCAGGGGAGCAGGGACAGTTTCTAAATAGGTCCTTAAATAACCTGACTCCAAAACCCCCAGCACACCCCCTCAGTAAAAACTCCCTGATCTAAATGACCCAGTATTCTTACTTCAGGCACTGTACCCACAGGAAAATTTCGCAGAGGACGGTTTACCTTAGGCAGCATTCTTGACTTTCTTGGAGACCTCTTCCGGAGTTACAGATCACCCTCCACACTCCCTACTGGACAGGCTCTGGGTAAAGCCTTACTTCACCAACTTTTTGCTCTCCTCAAGATATTTGAGATTAGTATTTCCACCACACATCTGCGTTTTACAATGGAAAGCTGGAGATTTCAGAAGGTTCCAGGTAATATTAATAAGTGGGCTTTCAATGGCTTCTTAAAATCACCTGTTCTGTCTACCTATTTGTCACGTTGAAGTCTCTCTCCACTGCATTAATCCTAAGGGACATTTGAGAATTTTATTTACATTAATCATGTGTCCTTGGCATCCTAAGAAAAGTGTCAGAGTAAAGCAATGTGTCCCAAAAGGGCAGGTTTAGCTTGACTAGCTTTCATGCCTATATTTGGCAAATAACCTGTGTAAATCACCCAGTAGTCATAGACAGTTACGGCTCTTGGTTCAGGCATGTTAATACTAATCCAAATCTTCATAGAAATTCCTTGGTAATTTGTTTCAAAACTTTCAAACTCTAAAATATAATAATTAGTCATCTGTCTTTGTTTTGTGTTAAAGTCTTCCCAAAGAAGAACAATCTCCAAGGCAAGCCCTTCAGGGGAACGCTTTATGGGATGTGAAATTCTGAAATCCTGAAATCTTTCTGTTCTGGAAGGGTTCTTCAAAAAGCAATGGCATCTCCCAGGACACCTGGGTGGCTCAGCGGGTTAAAGCCTCTGCCTTCGGCTCAGGTCATGATCCCAGGGTCCTAGGATCCAGCCCCCACATTGGGCTCTCTGCTCAGTGGGGAGCCTGCTTCCTCCTCTCTCTCTGCCTGCCTCTCTGCCTACTCATGATCTCTGTCAAATAAATAAATAAAATCTTTAAAAAAAAAAAAAATAGCAATGGCATCTCCTGCCAGAACAATGCTCCACTACAAATTGTTTTCCAGATTCTCTAAGATTATCGCTAAGTAGCTAGAGCGAGCATTTCAGGGAGAACCCTAAGGTCAAATATCCCCTTGATGTCGTAAGGGTCCGTTAAAATGAAGACCTACGGTAATTTAAAAAGACAAACCACTGTAAGTAGACGGTCCTTTGTCACCCGTCCTTCTTTCCACCAAAGAGGATCCCTTTCAGCTAATATGGACAGCCAGATCTGTTGTCGTCATTGCAAAACTTGAGGTGACTTACTCTTTTATTTCATTCCTTCTAGGAGATTGACGAATGCACCCGCGTACCCCCAGGCTGACCGTATTTATTAGCCGCCTTTGGAGCCAATTACCATAAAAAGATTTCTCTAAGGGAGCCGGAAAGTAATCTCTAGAGGTTGCGAAAAGGTACACACCCTTCTGTAATTTTATCAGGGACTCTTAGCATGGGGCCACTCAAACAAAGCCGGGCTCCTTAGCGCCACCGTCTTCAGGGCCTTGGGAGCGGGAGGAACAGGATCCCAGCCGGCATCCGTCTCCTTCCAGGTGGGTGTTGACTCCCTTTCAGCAGATGGTGGGTTTATGATTCTAATGTATTATGTATTTCTCAATAGACAAATATTTGCACTGGACCGGAATAAATAGGAAAACCTTCGTCAGCTTAGCTTCTAAAGAGTTCCTATAGTTTTAGGACACCTCAGCATTTAAACTGTTGTAGGAGATGAATGTGCCCTGAGTCCGTCCTTTGCTTTTTCTTCTGGTGAAATCCTGCCCCAACCCATAAAGGAAAATGGTCAGCAGACAGAAGCGTCCTGAGGTGTCTTTGGGATGTCTCCCATTTGGAGAGCTCTTTGAAGCATAGGGTGTAAGCCTACTTCAGCTCTAATAAAAGGATACTGGTCAGTTTCCCAACCTGAGCCAAAGCCTGTGGCCAGTCTAGTTTGCTTTCTCTAATAACTTACATTGTTTCTTTCCTTCGAATGGCATGGTCATATTTTATCCTAAATGTGAATGCCCTGATGAAGGAACCTGAGTAAGTGTTCAACAGGTTTGACAGAATATTAGTTTCACATTACACCTTCACAACATAAGAATGCATACCCGTCACTTCCACACGGACCTGGCTTTTTTGCTTTTGTCTTTCATTACTTATTGAAAGGGTGGAGATTCGTATTCAGTGTGGCTTCCCTGCTGAACTTGAAAGAACTGTCCCACTACAGGGGGAATGAGACGATGGATTTCAACAGGATAATGACATTATAGAAAACAGATAATCTCCAAAGCAGCAACCCAAGAAAAGCAAGAATCAGCCACTGGCATGAAACTTATTTTCACAAATGTAGTGAATTTGAAGTCCTTTAAAATGTGGTATTTTGGCTTTTGAAAATTAGTAACAGTGGGAAAATTTATTTAAATGAATACTCCAAAAAGCAAAATAATTTGACCCATACACCCCATCCAGCATGACTGAAAAATTAGATTTCAGAAGGAAGATAATTTGATTCATCTGAATTTCTCTACAAGGAAAAAGCAATCAGCGTGAGATACAATTTCCAAGAGGCCTCTTGCATTTCCCTTCAGAAAGAAGATCCAGAGAAATGCAGTAATTGGATCTTCCAGTCATTCAAGAGTGGCTGGAAAGGCTCCTACTAGGAAGAGTCTCAGTACCTAGTGGGAGAAGCACTCTCACAATGTGGTGAGAGGTGGAGGAAGGTAGAAGTCAAGAGAAAGTCAAGGACGACTATCTGGGAAAGACTGAAAATACCAGAAGAGAGATAGACACACACTTACCTCAGCTGCCCCCTCCCCCATCCCTCATTCTCTCTCTCCCTCCAGTACCTTTTTGAGAGAAGTAAGGAGCAATGGAAAGAGAATTTTAAAGTTGAGGCTATGAGTTACTACATGAATCTCCATTAATGTTTTTTAAGAAGTGTAGGTAAAAATGGGAATCATATTTAATTACTTTTGTTGGATGAAGCTTTTTAGGACCTGGGAGTTTTTTGAGTTAGAATCATTTCTTTGATCAAATATTCTGCTTAATTATGATGCGTAATCCATGAAGTATTATGTGTAAAGCATAGATATTAGGGGCACCTGGGTGGCACACTCATTTAAGCATCTGACCCCTTGTTTCAGCTCAGGTCAAGATCTCTTGAGGTCCTGGGAATCCAGCCCTGAGTTGCACCCTGCACTCAGTGTGGCTCTGCTTTAGAGTCTCTCTGTCCCTCTCCCTATCCCTCCTCCTCCCCCCACCCCTCCTCCTCTCCCCTCGCTTAAGTGCTCTCTCTCTCTCCCTCTTCGTTAAATAAATAAATCTTCAAAGAAATAAAGCATAGATATTAGAACTTCTCTGTTATAAATAAATAAAAAAATATATTATTTGATTACCAAGAGAGCTTTCTAGTATCTCAAACTTCCAACATGCCCAAATAAATGGGCGGTTCTCTCCCTACTACTCAGACTCTCAGGAGAATTGCACAAAATGAATGCCTCTCTTGAAATATTTTCTTTTCTTTTCTTTTCTTTTCTTTTTTTGTTACTTAAACTCTTCATACTGCAGATTTCCCACTTGCCTTTCTGACCAATCTTCCCTGATATCCTCCCAAGCACTTTAATCAATTCCCAAACTTTGAAAGCACCAGGCTCTATACCAGGCTCTCCTTTACTTTTCATCTACAATCTCTCTATAATTTACCTCATTTAATTCTATTTTTTTAAAAATCCACCAAAAAGCTGATGACTTGCAAATTTCATTTCCAGCCCTGATCTCTCCTCTGAATGTCAGACTCATACACACAACTATATGCTCGGCTTATCCTCATTAAAAAACAAGACAAAACAAACTAAACAAACAAACAAAAAACCCAGTCATCGTAAACTTTAACATATGTCAAACCAAAATCCTTGTTTTCCACCCCACTCCCTAACTCAGCTGCTTCTTCATTTCAGTAAATGGCACCATCTCGATTGTCAGGGTTTTGGGGAAATCATCCATAATTATTTTGTTCCTCACCCCCCACAGCCAAACTTTCAACAAGTGCTATTGATTGTACTGCCAAGATATATTTCTTTCTATGTGACCTTTCCTCTATCCCAATGTCACCCCCTAGGTTTATACTATTACCTTTCACATAACCTGCTACAATTGCTTCTTACTATTCTTCTTGATCTAGTTTTTCCTTTTGTAAGTTAATAAATCTCCTTTATTGTTTAACCTATAATAACCTTTTTAAAAAAGAAAACACGAGGGGCGCCTGGGTGGCTCAGTGAGTTAAGCCTCTGCCTTCTGCTCAGGTCATGATCTCAGGGTCCTGGGATCGAGCCCCACATCGGGCTCTCTGCTCAGCAGGGAATCTTTTTCCTCCTCTTTCCCTGCCTGCCTCTCTACCTACTTGTGATCTCTCACTCTCTCTGTCAAATAAATAAATAAAATCTTAAAAAAAAGAAAAAATGAAACACGAGTAACCCACTCCCTGACATAAAACCATGCAATGGCTTCCCAGAGGATGGTGGCTGTGTATGCTGTAATAAGAAAACCTAAATCAAATGGGCTTAAACAATAAAGGGAATTTGATTCAAATTTTAAAAATCTAGAAGTAAAGCAACTCAAAAATCTCATCAAATTCCATTTTCTGCATTCTCCAGCCATCCCCAGTGGTATCTCCCAATCATAGTTCCTAAGAAGTCTGTAAGACACAATTGGGACAGCAGATTTTCTTGTTCATGTCCAAAAGGAGGAAGTAAGGGTCCAGTGGTTTACCCCAGTTGGTTCTCTTGGGTCACAGGCTCACCTTTGAAACAATGACTATGAGCAGAGGACTGGAGGAAGCTGATTGGCCTAAGCCAGCCAGGGCCCATTCCTGGAGCTAGAGATGGAGTTAGCTTCCCACTGAGGGGTGAGGGTAATGCATGAAGATGGAGAAGAGCCGGAAAATCTGGCTGCCTTGGTTCAGGCTGCTGTAACAGAATACCACAGAATGGGTGACTTAAACCACAGTCATTCCTTCCTCACAGCTCTGGAGGCTGGAAGTCTGAGATCAGAGTGACAGCATAGCTGGATTCTTCATGAAGGACTCTCCCAGGTTTACAGACAGCTGTCTTCTCCTTATATCCTCACAAGACGCTGATGGTCAGGGAGGGAGAGAAGGGGAGAGTAAGAGAGAGAGACAGCGGGGGAGGGAGAGGGCGCTCTCCAGTCTCATCCAAGGGCACTAATTCCGCTCCTGAGAGCACCATCCTCATGACCCCCTTGCCACCCCCGAGCCCCACCTCCTCACAGCATCACACTTGGAAGTCAAGATTTCAACATACGGATTTTAAGGGGACACAAACATTTAGTCCAGAACAGAGGACTAAATGGGGAAAACAGAGGTTAGGTAGGCAGCCAACAATGTCCACGATTCATGACCTGTAAGGTATTAACAATCCCTTTTCCTCTCCTAGCCTTCTTTCCAGCAGTCCCGTACCAGTGTCCCTCTCACCATATCCAGGGACAATGGTCCTTTTGTTACCCTTTAATGCCAGGAAGCTCACTGGCACCTCAGATTATCTGCATTCACTGCTCCTGCCTACATCACTCTTCTTCCACAGCTCTTCACACAGCAGATTCCTTCTGTTCCTCTGATCTTAATTCAGAACACTGTCTCTTTCACTGTGGTTTGTTTAATTAAATGAACTGTGACGGATGGACACACCAGCTCTCTAACCATGGGGTCCTAGAAATCACTACATTTCTGAGAGATTTTGGCACACACAGTGTAGTGACTTAAAAGTTCAGTCTACCTTTAATTACTACAATTTATATATAATTAACTGGAAGAGAAGTTTTATTTAATTTTAAAATAATTACTTATTGGTCATTTTCCCCTTTGAAAGAAAAAAAAAAAAACTCTCAGAGGAGCATAAGAAAAAAATCTTGAAACCCTGCTTCTTTAGCAGAGAAGAAGTCCTGTTATTTCAGCAACAACCCCACTAAAAGAAGAAATATAAATCAACACCTTTGGAGCTGTTGAGCCAGAGACATGTTTTCAATGTCCGGAGCAGCTGCAGTAACTCTGCTTACAGGAGGCCATGTTGCCACCTGATCAGAAGCACTGTCTGAAAGCATCCCAACTCTCACTATATTGTGATCATTCCTTTTATGAATATTGAGAACTTAGACTGACCCATTGTAGTGCATTAAATCACTAAATTAAACTTTTAGGAAGATGATTGATCTCTGAAAATTAAATACTGTGGATGAAAACAATCTGCAATACTTAGCACTTTTACTATTGCAATGACTTCAAAACTATTAATTGTTATACAAGCTTGCAAACATGTTGTGATATTTTGGAAAAAAGCTGGAGTTATGATAATTGATGTAGAGGAAAGTAAATTTTATAGGTCTAATGTCAAGATAAAACAAGGTACCAGAAACCTTTGATGCAGGAGATGCCTTTCATTGAAGAAAAGGGAAGAAATGGGCAACCCCAGCAGTTGTCCCTTTTCACTATGTCCCTGTGAGACCTCATTCTAGCAGAGACCCTATTAATATTGATTACCAAGTGTCTATACAACGACAGTTCTTTGAGCAAAAACACATATATCTGTAAGGCAATGATGGGATGCTAATGCTGGCCTCATTTTAGAGCCTGCTAGATCTTGGACAGTCTTTGACTGTTCAGTTCAGCAATGCTTCAACCATTTAAAATGGTTTGTCATTTCCTTGTTTATGTATCCCATTGTTGCAACTATAGCATATGCCAGATTCCAGCATCTGATAGGTTGAAATATAATTTTTTTTTAATGACAGAGAGAGACAGAGAGAGAGGGAAAACAAGGAGAGGAAGTGGGAGACAGAGAAACAGGCTTCCCGCTGAGCAGGGAGCCCAATGCAGGGGGTGGGGGGTTGATCCCCAGGACCCTGTGATAATGATGGGAGCCAAAGGCAAACGCTGAATGACTGAGCCATTCAGGCACCCCCGATAGGTTGAAATAGAAATGAAAATGTAGCATGTGCATTTTACCAAAGTAAGATACAATCTATTGTAAGAAAGATTTATACAGGGGCGCCTGGGTGGCTCAGTGGATTAAGCCGCTGCCTTCAGCTCAGGTCATGATCTCAGGGTCCTGGGATCGAGTCCCGCATCGGGCTCTCTGCTCAGCAGGGAGCCTGCTTCCCTCTCTCTCTCTCTCTGGCTGCCTCTCTGTCTACTTGGGATTTCTCTCTGTCAAATAAATAAATAAATCTTTAAAAAAAAAAAAGAAAGATTTATACATATATTATATATATGTTTATATATTTACATATTTTATATCCATCTATATATATATATATATCACTAAAAACAATGAAAATGTTGATAATCTAACAATAACACATGATCAATTGTAAAAAGCATTCCCCTTTAAAAGCTGGTAAAACATTGAAAAATGTGCATCCTAGAATAGATGAGGTATGTTTGTCAAAGACAGAATGTAGTGCTAATCTTGATTTCTTTTCCTCAAAAGATTTATTTATCCATTTTAGAGAGAGAGAGAGAGAGAGAGTGAATAGGGGAAGGGGCAGAGGGAGAGAATCCTTCAAGCAGATCTCCCTACAGCACCCCTGTGCTGAGCACAGAGCCTGATGTGGGGGCTGGATCCCATGACCCATGAGATCACAACTCATGAGATTACAAACTGAGTCACAAGCAAGAGTTGGATGCTCAACTCACTGAGCCACCCAGACACCTCCACTATCCTTGATTTCTCAGCTTAGAATTACTAAGTCACAGGGATGACTGGGTGGCTCAATTGGTTAAGAACCTGCCTTTGACTCAGATTATGATTCCAGAGTCCTAGAATCAAGCCCACATTCTTCTCCCTCTCTCTCTGCCTCTATTCCCCTTGCTTGTGCTCTCTCTCTCTAATAATTTTTTTAAAAATCTTTAAGAAAAAATAAAAATACTAACTAACAGTTCCGTGGATCTCAGCAACTAGTTGAGCTACGAAAAGGTGACTTCTTGTATTTTGCTTCAAGTTCAAAAGAGGTAGTTTTAAATGCATTAAATATTTTTAGGTATATCTGGAATTGGACATTTTCAGTCTATACACCTAAAAGGCACATTGAGCTTTCTGACTTTACTTTCATTTGCCTCTACACTTTTCAACATAGAATGAAAGTTTTGGAGATAATGCTTAATAGATGTTTGACCTTGAGCAAGCTATATCACCTCTGGGTTTTTTTCATTTGTAAATGAAGATATCGGTGATAAGGGCTCTTTTATAGCCTTGTTGTAAGACTTCAGTAAGGTGTGTGAAGTGGTAGGAATAAATGGTGCCTAGCCCATAGCAAGCACTGAGTAAATGGAAGCTCTAATTATTTCACATCCATTCAAAATACACGTGTTAAGTAGCATACAATTAAGTTCTATTGACATGCCCATTGGAAGGGGGAGTAGGAAAGGAAAGCATTCCAGATACTATTGCTAATTTAGGAATCACCTCAAAACTTCGTATCTTAAGAGCTATTTTGTTGTGTACCCTGATTCTGGGTGTCAGGATTTCACACAGGACATAGTTCTATGATGTTGGGGGCTTCGGCTGGGAAAACTCAAAGGTAGGGGAGGATAACTCATCAGTCAAAGGCCATGACCATCTTACCATCTTTCTTTTCTTTCTTTTTTTTTTTTTTTTTTTTTTTAGAGAAAGAGAAGGGGGGAAGGGGTAAAGGAAAAGGAGGAGAGAATCTTAAGGAGGCTGCATGCCCAGTGCAGAGCCTGATGCAGGACTTGATCTCACAACCTGAGATCATGACCTGAGCGGAAATCATGTCGGATGATTTCCTGACTGAGCCATCGGATGCTGAGTCGGATGCTTAACTGACTGAGCCATCCAGGTGCCCCAAGGTCATAACCATCTTAAGGTATCTTTGCTCCTCTGTTTGGCAGCTGATGCTGGTTGTCGTTTGGGACCTCAGCTAGTCTGTCAGCCAGAAAATGTGCATGGATATTCTCCTTGTGGTCTGCCAGCAGACACTGGGGTGCCCTCACTGTGTGGTGGCTGGGTTCCCAGAGCAAGCATCCCAAGAGAGTCAGACAGCAACTGTGTTGATTTTACAGCCTAGCTTGGAAATCACATTAAGTCACAGAGCACCACCAGATTTATGAAGAGCCCACATTTTAACAAGAGGAATGTCAGAGTCACATGGGAAGAAGAGCAAGTGAAATGGAAGATGTCATCACAAGCTGTTTGGAAAACACCATCTGCCAGAGAGAATGAGAAAAATGTGAGGGACAGAGACAAAATTCAAGAACAACCTGAAAGGCGAGCACTTCTTATGGCATAGCCGTGCACCAAAACATTTGAGAGAGACACTTGTTGACATTTGAAAATGTCTAGTAACTACCAGCCTAGTGCAGAAAATCATTCAGAACTATCAAAAAGATGATTATGTTCATATACTCAGAAAGAGAACAGGTGCTAACAAAATTCTCATAGTCGCTTTTCAAACTAAGCTGATCAAAGCTAAGAAGAAATAAAGTTGTTTTTGGATATATAGATACTCAGGACCTATCATAAACTAAGTGAGGAGAGACATTCAGTAGAACTAACATGTGCCTAGAAAAGCAAGCTAAAACAACTCTGGTCATAAGGGTTCTGGCTTTTTTTAAGATTAAATTAAAGAATTCATATGAATTAAAAAGTGACTTTCCTTGTGCATTCATATCCAACGTGCTTTAGTATAATATTTACTTTTCATATCTTATTTTTGAAACATTATGAGATTAGTGTCACTGCTCCCACTTTATAGATAAGAAAGCTGAGCCTCAAGAGGCTAAAAATTTGCCTTTCTACCTGAACCCTAATTCCCTGCACTTTCCCTTCCTTACACAATGCTTTTGATTTGATTTATCTTGTAGAGGACGTTTTAAAGTACCAAAATAGACATTTCTGGCCAGAGTTTGAAACAGGGAAATAGAATTCAAAGTACTATAGAAAGCTTTATATTTTTAACTACCAAAAACATTTTAAAGAGGGCACTGAATGTCCCAGTCAACAACAAGCTCAACAGGCCCTTGAAGCAACACAATTTGAGAGGGGCCCATCACACAGGGCCTGTCTTGACAGAGAGGATGTTTGTGAGGACAAAGAAATGGGATGAACTTCAAACAGAAATCAGGGAGACTTCTTAAGGAAAGAAACATGAATTTTTGAACAAAAAAGTATAAATATTCATTGGTAGTTTCAGAAATCATTAGGGACAAATGAGTAAGAGAAATAGAAATCTGAAGCTGACTGGGCTAATTAGCTAGAGAAATAAATATAGATGTTAAATCAGTGCTTCTGAAGCTTCATGGTACCATTAAAAAAATCACATTGAGGGCGCCTGGGTGGCTCAGTGGGTTAAGCTGCTGCCTTCGGCTCAGGTCATGATCTCAGGGTCCTGGGATCGAGTCCCGCATCGGGCTCTCTGCTCAGCAGGGAGCCTGCTTCCTCCTCTCTCTGCCTGCCTCTCTGCTTACTTGTAATTTCTCTCTGTCAAATAAATAAATAAAATCTTTAAAAAAAAAAAAAATCACATTGACAGCAAAACATTTCAAAAGTTTTAACCTGGAAGATTCTTCTTCAATAGGCCCACTTTTTTTCTTTGTTCTTTAACTTCTTAGGCTGTAACCTGAACTCCTTAGAGACATAGTTACATTTGCATTTTTCTCACTGCCTAATTAACATGCCCATCCAGATTTCTGTCAGATAATAAATTATTTTATTGAGCTAGTAAACTCTTTTTATGCAGAAAGCTTTCTTTACAGACTGCACAATAAAGGCACTTTATTGTGGTTTGTGACTTAAACCAAAACGAATGTTGGGTGTTTTTTTTAAAATATGTGTCACAACGCAAAACACATGATAGAACTGAACTTTAAAATGTAATCTATTCCTGATACTTTCATCTAAGCAGTACATGAAGCTCTCCTATAGCATTGGCTACTATCTAACACCTTACTCAAGAAGTTAGCGGAACTTTATCATTCTTACATTGTAAAGTGAAAACAACTCACAGGTATGGCCCATAGCAGAAAATGGAAAAAGCAAATTTAGAGTATTAAATTACATTCTTCCTACAAATAAGACAGTTCTGACTATTTAAGTGTGGGGGGGAGCCCTTTGCTGAAGCCTCTCACAGTAATGGTTCACATAATAGCATTTTATAACAAAATGGCAGATTCACCCAAGCTATTAATTGCACAAATTTGGAAATCTCCACATGAGAGTAATTTTAAATGCTTCATGTGCAAGTATGCGTGTGCCTCCCACACACACACACACACATAGCAGAGTAAGTAAAGAAATAAGAGGGAACCCTCTCTCTTTCTCTTTTTTTTAAAGATTTTACGTATTTATTTGGCCGGGGGATGAGCACATGAGGGGCAGAGGGAGAAGTAGAAGCAGACTCCCCACTGAGCAGGGAACCCCCAGGATCCCAGGATCATGACCTGAGTCGAAGGCAGAAGCCTAACCGACTGAGCCACCCAGGTGCCCCTCTCTCTTTTAAGTGTCCTTATATATTACCTAAAGCTAGTTACTGGTGGTTTAAATCCTATTCAAAAGCTTCTATATCGCCTTTTACGAAGACGGCACCGAAAGCTAAGAAGGAAGCCCCTGCCCATCCCAAAGCGAAGCCAAAGCAAAGGCTTTGAAAGCCAAGAAAGCGGTGCTGAAAGGCATCCACGAAGATCCGCACATCACCTACGTTCCGACGACCCAAGACTCTGCGTCTCCGAAGGCAACCCAAATACCCTCAAAAGAGTGCCCCCAGGAGAAACAAACTTGACCACTATGCCATCATCAAGTTCCCCCTGACTACTGAGTCAGCCATGAAGAAAATAGAAGACAACAACACACTTGTGTTCATTGTGGATGTCAAGGCCAACAAGCAGCAGATCAAACAGGCTGTGAAGAAGCTCTATGACATTGATGTAGCCAAGGTCAACACCTGAATCAGGCCTGGTGGAGAGAAGAAGGCATACGTTCGGCTGGCCCCTGACTATGATGCTTTGGATGTTGCCAACAAAATTGGGATCATCTAAACTGAGTCCAGCTGGCTAAATGTAAATACAGTTTTTTCATGATTAAAAAAAAAAAATAGCTTCTATATCTGAGACATGATTTTTTAAGCTTTAGGTTCGAAATCTAGAATAACCAATTAAGAATGTGTTCATTTGTTTGTTTGTTTGTTTTACCATTTTACCATAACACTATCATTTGGGGTGGGGGGTGGGGGAGATAGCAATTAAAATATTCCTGCAGCTAGCAAGAGAGTACCAGAGGATCTGTGTTTGCTATTTTTTTCTGGTTCATCTGACCCAAGATGGATGGATGGACTTGAACAAAATCGTCAGAGGCTGATCCACGCTTCCTGGTTTATGTAAATACTCTGGCTACCGTAAGCCAGTCCCTACAAAGAAAGATAATTTCAGATCCCGACATCTGATGAAGGTTCACCCTCCTATAAATGATGGCTACTCAAAGGGCCATGCTTTACCATCTTCAACACATCTTCAAACACAGAGAAAATATTCTCTTTGGGAAATGACCATAAATTATTCATTTGTACCCAAGGATTTACAGTCACATCTGTTATTGAGAAGGACATACTTTGAGCCATTTTTCAGGCTTTGATTTGGAACTTCAAGTGGGACCCAAGGGGAAGGTAACTGGTTAGTTAGCAAAAGCCCATACTCACATGCTGAGCACAGAGAAGCCTAAGATTTGTTAGAAGAGGTTTTTTTAAGAAGGAACTATATATACTAAAGTATATGAAAAATCCCCCTGGATTAGAAACTGCAATTTCCTTCAACTAGGTTTTGTTTTGTTTTGTTTTGTTTTTCGTCTCTGTGTGTGTGTTTTGTGGTTTTTGCTTGCTACCTTCAGAGCACTCAGAGCCTCCCAGACACCCTTAAACACTATCAGGCAGTAGACTGACAAAGACTGCTGACTTAGTTAACAGATCTGAAACTCCCCCCCCAAATCCTCAGTGAATGCCTCATTCATAGGACATAACATGAAATAGACTAGTTAAAAAATAAAGTAGTTTATTTTGAAGTTTAGATCATTGGATCCAGGTATTAAATGGAGAACAAATAAAAAACAGTCTGTTTTTAATATATAAGAGAAGTTGTATAAGAAGCATTTATCTCAACCTACTGATACTGTTTTATGTTAAATTGTTCAAGTTTTTAATTAATTTATTGTCTTAAATAGGTTAATGTTCCCACTTGAAATCTTATTTACACCATTTTCTGGCATAGACCCACTTTTCCAAAGGCATATCAAAGTTTAACGTCAACCTAGCCGGATGTTCATTATCATACTACCATAAAGTCCAAGTTAATGAAAATTGACACTGTGACTTTATGGCAACACAAAGGCACTGTTCCAAAGTGGTACTTACCCTTTATACATTTGTATTATGAAAAGTGTTTAAGCCAAAGTTAACTTTCTTTTCCTTCTACTGTACCTAAAAGATTCATTAATGGCCAAGATTTGGATTGAAAGAATAAAAAAGGGACCAGAAATAAATGATGGTCTGTAAAAATTATTCCCTCTCCTTCAGAGTCATGAAGCTACTCTAGGGCTTTCCAGAAATAACTCATAGACCAAAATAAACCTGGAACAAACACCTTTGGGTCTTAGGGTCAAGGTAAACCACAATCCTTCCTAAAAGCTCAAATTTGAAGTACCTTCCTAAGTGTTCCACTGACCAGTGTTAAATAACAACATAATCTGATTTTTAGCTTGGGGTACCTGGGTGGCTTAGTTGGTTAAACTTCCAAGTCTTGATTTCAGCTCAGGTCATGATCTTGGGATCCCAGGATCCTGCCCCACATGGGGCTCCACACTCAAGGCAGAATCTGCTTGAGAATTCTCTTTCCCCCTGCTCGTGCTCTCACTCTCTCTCTCTCTCAAATAAATAAAAATTTCTTTAAAATCTGCCTGTTGGCTTAAATAAAGGACAATTTACAGGAATGCTTTGCTGGCTATTTGATTCACAGTCACATCTCTGGTTCCCTTCAGCACTCCTTAGCCATGTGTATCGTGGTCAAGCACCCATATTTTGAGTGGTGCTAGACTCAAATCCCAGTTTAGCCATTTCTTAACCTATGTTAGTTTATTACTTTTAACCTGTGTTAGTTTAGATAAGTCATCTAATTTGTGCCAAAGCCTCTGCTTCTTTATGTAAGAAATAGTAATATTAATACCCACTTGACATATTCTTTCAAGAGAGAGAAATAATGGAGCAAAATGCCTAGCTCAGAGCCTAACAATTGTCTGATTATGATGATTATTTATTCAATAAATGTTTTTATCCAGTATCACCACTGTTACCTTTTATGAGTTCCAAAGAATCATGAGTCAGATAAACAGGACTGAATCCCATCCTGATAGTCATGTATTTAGAGCTCTTTACTGCAACAATCCAAGTGTAAAAAAAGGAGAACATTGTGCTCACCTGCCACTAGGAGGCATATTTTCTGCCAACCTGTTCATGTACTCTAGCATACACCATCTGTATGTGAGGGCTTTATAGAATATTTGCATCTCATGTTTATATTGTTTAATAATTGTTTGAAACTTGGGCCTTCATTTTTTTTCTATCTGCAGGTCTAGCCTCCATGCCTGCCTCATCTGTATGTTTTGGTATATAAACAAAAATTCAGGGCCCCTGGGTGGCCCAGTGGGTTAAAGCCTCTGCCTTCAGCTCAGGTCATGATCCCAGCATCCTGGGATCGAGTCCCACATGGGGCTCTCTGCTCAGTGGGGAGCCTACTTCCTCCTCTCTCTCTGCCTGCCTCTCTGCCTAGTTGTGATCTCTGTCTGTCAGAATAAATAAAAAATCTTAAAAAAAAAAAAAATTCAGCCTTTAGAATCAGACAGACAAAAGTTTGATTCCTGGCTCCAACAATTACTAGTTGTGAAACCTTGGGCAAATTACTGACTTCTACAAACCTATTTACTTCATCTATAAAACTGGAATACTAATTGCCTTATGATAGTATTGTGAGTATTAGAAACAAATAATTGTATGTTCTTGGCACAGAGTTGACTCTCAATGGGTGAGAACAAAACTGTTTCAGTTTTTGTGTTATTTCTGCCTAATTCTAAGCTTTAGTCTTAAGCTAAGCTATTTTGGTCTATCCAAGAATAAAGATCTCATTCTGAACTTCCATTTGGGGACAGGATAAAGTATCTGTGCTTCTCTTATTTCTCTTGCTAAGTACAGCTATAAACTATGGATGTTATATTTTAAAAAGAGAAAGAGACATAGAGAGACAGGGAGAAACCAAGAGAGAGAGAACCTCTCAAGACAGAAAGAAAACAAACCAGATAGAGAACTTGAGACCCAAAGAATGGCACTATATTGGGTTCCCTGGGTTTTCTTCTTGCCTCAAATATCCTAAATGTGGTCAAGAAGAAGTTGGCAACCTGAAACAACTAGTGAATGCACACAAAATACACAAAATAAGCTCCAAGAAAAACCTGCTCTTCTAGTCAGAAGACCAGGAAAGAAACAATCCAGCAAGACATAAAAACTTTTAGACAGTAACAACAGTCCTCTAGCCAAAATCTATGGGAAAATCTGTATCTTCCCTATAACCGTTGTCAGCAAAGACTAAGCAGAAAGCCAAGACTTCCATCACCATTTGGTGATAATGTGGCATCACTCCCAGGTGAGGTGGTGTCAAGAAGACCAAGAGGGAAGTGAGGACTTTCACCTGTCTTCCCATCTCTCTACCCTTGGGTTGTCAGTAAAGGCTATGTAGGGAAGAGTAATGAGGTACCCCTTCATTTCCGAGGCAGGATGTTACCCCTGGAGGTCCAGTGGGAAGTCTGAAGTCCCACACTTACACAGCAGTAACAAGGCCCTCAACCCTAAAGACTGTGTTAACAGAGGTTGAGTGGAAAACTTGGATTTCTATCACCACTGAGCAGTAAGGAGATGGCTCCCTACTTCCCTCATCCATATGGTATCAGATGTGTCACTAAGAAAACAGATTTAAATAAGACCAGAATCTCATAGCATAAGGCCAAAAATATCCGAGATCTATTAGAAAAATAAAACACTCATCATACCAAGAACTAAGAAAATCTCAACTTGAGTGAGAAAAAAAGATAATCAATAGTGTCAGTGGTGTGATGATACTAATGTTGGAATTATCAAAGAGTTTAAAACAGTCATCATAAAAATACTTCAATGAACAATTGCAAATATACTTGAAATAAATGAAAAAAATGGAAAGTCTAGAAAAGAAAGAGAAGACATGAAGAAATTTTTAAATGGAAAAACACAACTGAATTTTTTTTTAAAGATTTTATTTATTTATTTGACAGACAGAGATCACAAGTAGTCAGAGGGGTGGGCAGAGAGAGAGGAAAGGAAGCAGGCTCCCTGCTGAGCAGAGAGCCTGATGCATGGCTCGATCCCAGGACCCTGGGATCATGATCTGAGCCAAAGGCAAAGGCTTTAACCCACTGAACCACCCAAGTGCCCCACAACTGAATTTTCTAAAAAATGGGTCGACTCACTAGCAGAGTAGAGAGAAACAAAAAATCAATAATCTTGAAGAGAGAAGGGGAGAAAATCAATCTGAACAACAGAATAAATACGTTGAAAAAAAAATAAATGAACACAGTCTCAGGGACCTGCGGAATGATAACAAAAGATTTAACATTCATGTCACCAATATTTTGGAAGAAAAAGAGAAAGACTTTTGGGATTGAAAGTCTTTGGAAAAGTAATACTTGACAAATTCCAAGTTTGGCAATAGACTATAAACCCACAGAATCCAAACAGGATAAACCCAGAGATATCCACAGCAAGACATATGATAACGAAACTTCTGAAAACTAAAGACAAAGTCTTGACAACAGAGAAATGGCACATTATTGTATCTACTTACAGGGATAAAACAATTGAAATGACAGCAGATTTCTCATCAGAAACCCTGGAAGCTAGAGAAAGGGACACTTTTCAAATATTGAAAGAAAGAAAAACAAAACAAAACTGTGAACCCAGGATCCTGTGTTCCATGAGATATTCTTCAGGAATTAAATGGAAATCAAGACATTGTCAAGTAAAGGAAACTTGAGAATTTGAGAACCTTTTGCCAGTACCTACTCTAAAAGAATGACTAAAGAAGGGGCATCTGGGTAGCTCAGTTATTAGTATTTGCCTTCGGCTCAAATCATGATTGCAGGGCCCTGGGATTGAGCCCTGCATTTGAGCCCTACTTCAGGCTTACTGAAGCCTGCTTCTCCCTCTCCCACTCCCCCTGCTTGTGTTCCCTCTTTTGCCATCTCTCTCTCTCTCTCTCTTCAAATAAACAAATAAATATTTTTTTTTAAAAAGCATGGCTAAAGAAAACCCTTAAAACAATGCAAATGTTAAAAGAGTGAACCTAGGAATTTCAAGAAGGAAGGAAAAATATAAAAAGTAAGCATTGGATAAATGCAATGGATGTGCTTTCTTCTCTTGAGTTTTCCCAATTATGTTTGATGCCTGAAGCAAAAATTATAATATAGCATGTAGTGCTCAAGATATGTAAAGGAAATATGTTAAGAAGGAAATATGTTAAAAGAAGGTAAAGGGACTCAGAGGGAAGTAAAGTTTATCCCCTTTACTCAAGTTGGTAAAATGCTAATGGCAGTAAACTGTTATGTATATATAACTTAATACCTAGAGCTACAACTAGAAAATATAAACAGATACACTCAGAAATACTATGGATAACTCAAATGGAATTCTGAAATGTTGAAGTAGTTAAAAACAGGACTATCCTACAATCCAGCAGTTGCACTACTAGGATACCCAAATACCCAAAGGATACCAAAATACTGATTCAAAAGGGACACATGCACCCCAATGTTTATAGCAGCATTATCAACAATAGCTAAATTACAGAAAGAGTCCAAATATCCATTGACCAACGAATGGATGAAGAAGATGTACTATATATGCAATATTACTCAGTCATCAAAAAGAATGAACTCTTGCCATTTTGCAACTGTGACTGAAACTAGAGTGTACTGTACTTACTGACATAATTCAGTCAGAGAAAGATATACCATATGATTTCACTCATATGTGAAACTCAAGAAACAAAACAGGTGAACATAGGAAAGTGAAGAGGAGAGAGAGAGAGAGAGAGCGAAACCACCACAAGAAACACTTAATTACAGAGAACAATCTGAAGGTTGATGGAGGGAGATGGGTGGGGGATGAGCCACATAGGTAGGTGATGGGCCTTAAGGAGGGCACTTTTGTGATAAGCACTGGGTATCACATGTAAGAAATGAATCAATAAATTCTACACCTAAAACCAATTTTACCATATATGTTAACTAGCAAGAATTGAAATAAAAAATTGGAATTAAAAAGAAGTTTAAGTAACCTACAGGAAGACAGAGTGGGAAATCCTTATTCTTCTAGAATTTAGAGTTGGGTAAAAATTGTTAATGGTTTAGTTGTGTTCTTCATCAATACAAAGCTATCCCCCAGCGTCAGCTTCCCTATAATGTGGCCACTGATTGTAACACATTGGTTTACACGCAGTGGGGTCCTCTAACAGCCATTACAGTATTGAACTCAATAGTCATCAAAATTTGTTTTTGAGAAAAACAATACATAAGGCTGATGATTTGAAGACCAAGAGGCCTATTTTTCCCAAAGAGTTAATATAGCCTTGGACCAAGCAAGATCGCAGGATCGGGGTACTTGGACTACCTGAATTGTACCCTATCCCCCTCCCTCATACACATGCATAATGGCTTTTCTTATATTGCATGTTGGCAAAAGCTGTCAGCTATACTTCTGTGCCGGCTTTTCAGAGACAGTCCTGCACCTAATATTAGTAACACTACTGGTATCTTCCATTCATTGGGCTCCTCTTCCATACCTACATCACCAGGTATCTTGTAATATTACTGTTAATCTTTAAAACAAGTCCTGGGGGGAACCTGGTTGGCTCGGTGGGCTAAAGCCTCTGCCTTCGGCTCAGGTCATGATCCCAGGGATCGAGCCCCCATATCAGGCTCCCTGCTGGGGGAGCCTCTCCCTCTCTCTCTGCCTGCCTTTCTGCCTACTTGTGATTTTTGTCTGTCAAATAAATAAAATCTCTTAAAAAAATTTGTTAAAACAAGTCCTGGAAGCATATTATCTCATTCACAAGTGTCCATTCCAGATGCCTAACTTGTATCTGTCTCCATTCAGTCGAACTGTGGCTGTGGAGAGAATTTTTTATTCAAAAATTGTTTTTTCACTACTTCACAGTGTTTGCATTAGGAGAAGATACCAGGAGAAATCCTGAGATTAGGCATGAGAAAAATTACCGACAAGAATTATAATCACAGGCTCAAAGGCAACCTAAAGGTTGTGTAGCCAGAGTGGAATGACTACATGGACATCCAAAAGAACAAAAGAAAAATCTTTATGGCCACCATGAAGTAAGAGAGGGAGTCATCAAACTACCCTGATAGGTTCTCACATAGATGAGCTTCTTAAGCTCTTTTTATGCAGGAATCAAATATGTATGTGAATTCTCTAAATTGTAGGATAGCAGGCATTCAAATGCCTCTGGACATAAGGGGACAATCAAAGGGCTAAGTCTTTTTTAATTTTTAATTTTATTAAATAGGCTCCATGCCCAATGTGGGGCTTGAACTCATGACTCTGAGGTCAAAAGTTACATGTTCTACCAATAAAAACAGTCAGGCATCCCAAGATGAGTCTTATAGACAGATTCTGACGCAGTGACTAGGTTTCTATTCACTTTCTTGAGGGTTTTTGATACACTTTCATGTCAAATGCGACCTAAATCTGGTCCTGAAAATTCCCCTCACCATCTTTCATGTAACAGGCTGCCTTTTCTTAAAGAGTGAGACAATTGAGATCTTGCCTAGTCTTGTGCTAAAGCAGCAAGTATTTGACGGAATCCCTCAGTCCTCTGAGCCTATTTCCCCATCTGCAAAGTAAAGAAGTTAGAGCAATTGATCTGTAAAATCATTTCCAAATGTAAAAAATTCCATGATCCCACTGAAAATATTTTAGAGATAAATCTCTAGCCCTGTTTGAGGAATATAATATTTATAATTCCTGTTGGCTCTGGGTTAGTACTCAATGTAGACTATTTTTTTCTGAAAGATAACACAATTTCACAACGACCAATCTTTGTAAAATTTTTAGTGTGTTAAAAAAAAAAAAGTGTGCTAGTGGTATCGAGCTATTTCAACTGTAGAGAACACACATTAATATCGCTGCTCTCTCATACAACATTTATTTTTCTATTTTCAGCTTCATGGCCATAAACTTCTCTTTCCACATCAGTCAAATGTTATTGTTTATTATTATTATTATTATTATTAATTTCACTATGTTTCCACATAGTCAGATAATTGACTATTAGTGGGAACCACCACACAAAGGATGTTGACAGATCAAGGCAAACCAGTCACCAGGATGAAAAATACAACTCAAATCACAAGTACCCCGAGCAGGAATTCAACACATTTGTGAAATAAAGCGACAGCCTTCAGCGTAGCTCTGGAGGTGCAAGGTGTTAGAGCGAGCCCACCCTTTTAAGCCATAATTTTCCTGACGTCCAGGGAGGTAAAGAGAGCTGCCCTCCTCTCTCCAACAACAGTTTTAAGAGTCAAACGGTAGGATGTCCCTAAAAGAACTTCGTGCACACAGAAGCATATGGACACGGAAATGTGTATGTACCTCTAGCTTTCCAGGAACAGGTTGCGCGTTATCCTATCAACTGAGCGGTAGTCTGATGCTCTAAAATCAGTAGTAAATCAGTATAAAACATGGTTTTATACTACTGCAAGATTTCATGAAGTTTGTTCCATGGAATGTTAATAGATATTATGCAAATAACAGCAACTGTAAAACCCCTTACAAACTTTACTTGATCAAGGAGTTTGGAAAAAGCTTGGTTAGGTGAAGTTCAATAGACCTCCTTCCCGTGGAACTTCCTAATGTCTTTAATACGCTCGTGGGCAACACGCCAAAGGCACCATATAATGCAGTCATTTCTAAGCTTATTTGACTATAAAACCACTTTCCCTTGGGACGTCTCTTGGCGGTAATGTCCACCGAGTATCATTAGGAAACAGAGCACTAATAAAAATGTGGGAGTTTGGTACAACAGGCTGAATGAAGCAGAACCCATTCAGCATATGCCTCCAAGCTGGAATTCCAGACAGACACACAGAAAGACATCAGAGGAGTGGTGCTGATTCCAGCTGGGTTAATCACTCTTTTAATGACATTAGGATAAGTAAGGCTTCTGGGCAGCAGCTATTTTAGACACAAGGCTTTTTTTGTTTGGTTTGGTTTGGTTTTTTGTTTTTTTCCCACTTCCCAGGTTTTGGTTTTTGTTTTTAAGATTTTATTTATTTATTTATTTGACAGACAGACAGACACAGTGAGATAGAGAGCAGAAGCATGGGGAGTGGGAGAGGGAAATGTTGGCTTCCCATCGAGCAGGGAGTCCCGATGTGGGGCTCGATCCCAGGATCCTGGGATCATGACATGAGCTGAAGGCAGACAGACACTCAACAACTGAGCCACCCAGGCAACCCCTACTTCCCAGATTTTAAAGTAAAGGCTCAGGTAAGCTGATGTTGTTTGGCCAAAACTTACCCACCCACATCACGGAGCTGTTCTCCCTTCTCACCCCACACCTTGAACTCATATTCTATTATCTCATGTTCTGCTCCTTTTGCTTTTCTATTCAACACTTATGATCCTAAATTTCCTGGGTCCCACCTGGACATCCTAGTGGAAGAGAGCATATGATGGTAAATAAGAACTCACACAACTCTGGATTTGAGTTCTAGGTTCAACACTCACAACCGACTAGCTGGGTAGCCTCAGGCAAGTTATTTCACTTTCCCTGGCCTCTATTTCCCCCAGAGTAAAGAGAATAAGATGGGCATCCTTATTATTTAAATTTAGGAACTGAATAAATTTAAATAAATCCTTTCCTATCCAAACTTCCACTACTTCCTGTCTGAAAATCAGGAACCAATTATCTTGCTAGTTAGTATCATATCCCTTGTTCTCCAACTTTGCTATCCAAACACAAAATAAATTTGACAGCAAGGAATATTTGTGGGACCTACTTCATAGAGTCATTGTGATGATTAAAGTGGTGACTATTTGTAAAGCACTTTGAGACTGGTACATAGTATTTCCTATTTCTATTGTTCCAACCAATATGACATAAAAATTCTATTCTATTAATACAGACCTCTTCTATGCAATTTGTTTTTACTTAACAGAAGCTCTTGGTACTGTGATCCATATATTAAGGGACCAACCCTCAAATTTTACTTGTGTGTTCATTAGCTTGTTTTTACCTGAGGATCTTTTTTAGGAAGGAAAAAAACATGAGGGTATGAATCAGCAGACTTCATTTCTAGTCAAACTAATTTCTGGCAAAGTACTAGTCATAACCCATCAGGCAGGGATGTAACGTATCTCAGTTTCCTCCTCAGGAAAATGGAACACATACCTGTTCTTTTTACCTCATGGGGTCAAGAAAGAAAATGAATGTAAACGTGATCTTCACATGCAATGCTGAGGAAAGAGGCTGCTTTTCACTCCACCCAGACCACTGCTTATTCTACTTGTGGACTATGACCTCAGGATTAGGGTGCAAAGACACACATGAAACTCACAGTCATGAACCAATCCATTCATGAGTGTATTTCACACTGTTTAACACACTGTTGGTCGTACCATAGGATGTGTTGGAAACAATATCCACTCAAGCCATAAACACTTCATTGAACACCAACTAGGTACTAGGAGCTGTTCTTGGTGCAACAGTGGTTGAATCCTGGAATAAGTGACTCATTACCTACAGAAACAGATGTTCCTGTGAATTTTCCCTCTAGCCAACCATATTGCTGGTCCTTATCAAGTTTTTTATATTCTTTGCTCCAGCCTCCTTCTCTGTAAAAATGGCCACCCGTTTCACGAGACTAGGACTATTCATAAAATCACGTTACTCAAGTGTGTGCATTTCCTCAAAAGGAAAAGTATAACTGAAAACCAGTTTACTTATCAGTAAAGTACCAGGGGACTGATTTCCAACTGCAAATGCTTGCTTTGTTGTTCATTCATTTTTTTCCCCCTCAGAAATTTAATAAACTTTATCTAAAGGTCATGAGTTCTTCCTGAATAGCAGCAGCAAAGGTATTTGTATAGTATTTAATATTTAGCCAACCCTTTACAACTTTACTGTTTCTCTTCCTCCTAGCAACCCAAATTAGTTCATTACTATCATATTCTTCTTAGAAATGAAGAAGCTGAGGTCCCAAGCCCTACATGAGTGACCAAGCATAACATCAACTTTAGCCTTACTCTATCAGTCAAGTGAGAAGGAAATCATCAAATTGGACACTTTCAGCTTTTTAAAAATTTTATCCCCAAAGAAAAATTGACTGTGCAAAGAAGAATTAATCCTAGCAGGGAGGGAAAAAAAGGCTCAGATAAAATACGAATCTAGTGCTTTACAATAAATATTATTGTGTTATTTAATATAAAAGAAATTCTTCTTTCCCTATTTTCAATATCTTTTTTCCCTTACCCCAAGTATCTGCTAAATTATCCATGAAATATGCTCTCAGCTTATCTTAGACTAATGTAAAATTCTGAAAAAAGAGAGAGATAGAGAAGATAAAATTCCAGGAAACGAAAAACCTTGGGTGAGAAACACACAGGTGAAGTCACTAAGAGTGAATTCCAACAGCCCAGCCCCTGCGGTATGAGTTGTCGAATTCCAAAGCAACGTGTTCTTCTGAAGAAAGTTAAAAGTGGCAGCTGTCTGAGATCACTTCTAAGTCATGCTCTGCCCTCAACTGGGCCCTTGCTGACCCTTAGTTTCTATGTTCTTATTTGTATCTCATCCCACTCACATCTTGTACTTCACGCCCAACACATAGATTCTGCAAGTTACCTCGATTCTGGTAAGTGGATTTTGACCATTTAGGATGAATGAAAGAATCTTTCCCTTCTCCAGTTCCTGATTCGCCTAAGCAGACAAAACCATCTCTCACTGGCAAAGGAGAGGAAAACAAATCACACCGAGCTTCATCGGCTACCCTCTCCTTCCCCGCATGTCTCCCTGCTGCTCAAGAATAGATACTCCACCTTCTTGCCAAGGAAAACACTTTCAGCAAAGTCCCTCTGCTGCTTCCCTATGGCTGTTTTCAGTCTTTATTTTCCACCACCCCTCAGAGAGACTATGTGTAACATCCATGAAAGTTAAACTCTGGGGGCACCTGGGTGGCTCAGTCAGTTAAGCATCTGACTCCTGATCTCAGCTAGAGCCCATGGGTTGGGCTCCACACTGGGTATAGAACCTACTTAAAAAAAAAAAAAGTTAAATTCTAGAAGCTCAATTTTCCAGAAATCTCTGTCTGCATAACCGTTGGGGGGATTAAGAACTTTTCCCCCAAGGCCTATAAGTTCTCTCCATATATTTATCTCTTGAGAACCTCTGGATTATTTTTAAGAGAGCAAGACTTGTACTATTTTTCTATGCAATAAATGTTGTCCATGAAGATAGTATAACTAGAGAGGAGTAACAGTTTGAAAAGGGGAAGGTAGAAGGACTCTGCTGCTTGGTATAACATGAAACCTTGGCAAAGGCCTTGCTGGGTTCCAGATGCTGTTCTTAGTACCTTAGGGATATGACCTCATTTTTTTTCTTCTAAAACACTCTGTAGAGTATCTACTTTTTTATCCCTAGCTTACCATGAGGAAACCAAAGAAAGATTAGTAAGTAGAAAGATTAGTAAGTTACCTACGGTCCCTCAGGTAATAACAAGGATTCCAACCCAAGAGCTGTCTTCATGTCCCATGCTCAGAACATGGCTTCCTGCTGCCCTGCAGGGCTGCCCACCATCCAGGCTGATGCAGGGCCCTGGTGACCACAGCTCCATGTAGACCAGTTTTTATAGTTGCTTATGTTTTTATGTTTTAAAAATTACCAGTATGTCTTCCCTCCCAAAAGACATCTTGCATACTGTGGGTAACCATCCCTGAAATTCTGTCATTAGAATCTGTGACTGTTTGGGCAAGTGTCTTTCGTCCCCCATCCCTGCTTTAAACAGTAAACTCCCTGAGAGCAGGTTGCATGTCTCCTTCCTCTTTGCACCTCCCCGAAGGACCTAGTACAAGGCCATACATGCAACAAAACTCAGAAGTAAATTTCTAGGTGCAAAGACTCAAATTAGGTTCTCATTGAGTCTGAAAGGAAGTTTATCCTCCAGCATTCTAAGGACGTGAAGTGGGTAACAACCTGAAACTAATATCAGCCAGGACCCAGGACCAAGGCAGGGACAGGCTTATCAGATGACTCTGGTCACTGCAGAGCAAGGATCCCGAGGCAGTGCTGCAGGGATGCAAGACAGGCCCAGCCTGCTGAAACAGGAAGTGATGCGGCTTTCAGGAAGGACCTTCCCCGACTCAGCCATCCCTAGGGCGAACCCTGAGAACAAAGTGTACCCTCTACAACACCCACCCAGAACTCTGCTCCGTCCTTTAATCTAAAGAATTCATTCACCCAAACATCCCAGGGCTGTTGCCCAGTGTTCTCAGTTCCATGGAGACTGGACATGGTGCCTTCTGTGGCATCAGGAAATTTCCACAGCCCCTTGGGGTCTCTCGGGCTTTGTCTCCCACTCTCTCCTCCTCGTGCACCCAGCTCCAGCCAGCTGGCCTCCTCCACTCCATGGAAGCTCCTTCCTCAGCACTTCTGCCCTTGGTCTTGCCTCTGCCTGACTGGTACCCTCACCTGGTACTCTATGGGGGCTTCCCTAAACAGCTGATTTAAAATTACAGAGGCCCTGATGATCACAGACCTGTACCCCTGGGGCAAGTAATACATTATATGTTAATTAAAAATAAAATAATAAAATTGCAGAGTCCCACCATCCATGCTCCATGTCCCATCACTTGCTCTGCTTTCCTCTAACCGACTTACCTCTATCTAACACGCTATATGTTTGACTAACTTATTTTAATTATTGTCAGCCTTTCTGCACTAGAACATCAATTTCATGAGGCCAAGAATTTTGCTACTTTAATCACTAATGTATCCCTGTGCTTATAAAAGTACCTGGAAATGGTGGCATATCACAACTACTTTTTGATTGAATGAAGTTTCCTTCACTTTTGTTAATGATTCATTACCACCTAAAATACTTATGCACTTGATATGTACATAGATATAGAAATAAAGTCATATACACACACATAAATATGCATAGATATGTATACATATATACATATGAACACATACATATGCTCCTGGAGAGTATATTAGATATATTAAGAACATGATTAATACTAAAGACTGAGTGTTCTTGGAGTAAACACAGACATCCTAGGAAATATGTGAACTCACCCTCTATCCCATTAGCTTACTTTCTTAGATGTTTACACTGGGGCACACATATCCTGAACATTATCACTTCTCCTTCTGAGAATAAATAAACAAAAGCAGGAAATAGAGGCCTTCTTCTAACCCTCCAGAAAGAATTACATAGTATCGTCATTTTACCCACCATTTTACCCACCTCTATCTGGTCCCCATCTGCTGCACAGAACATTTGTAATTACCACCTGGCTCATCCCAGGCTTCCTGCCAGTTCCCCTCCTCACCTACTTCCCTTCCTTAGTCTCCCTCTCATCAATCAATGAGTAAAGTCTAGGGCTGGCTCCACCAGGACCTTAAATAAAGACACTCCCTCATCACCATGGCAATAATCACCCCTCATACAACATTCTCTATACTGTGCCACTGGATCCTCTATTACTTCAAGTAAATACTGAGAGAAAATTAATCACAAGAGCGTCCATATGCACAAATCAATTCAGACCTGAATGTAGCAGGTTGCTTTTATACCCCACCCATCTCCAACTGACAGTTTCAGACAGTGCCAAATCGTTCAGGAAAAGTGACTTTGGTTCAAGACAGAGAGCTAAAACTGAGAGAGAGCCCTTCTGAAACTAGAGCCCTGGGGAAAAGGGGCTAAAAAATTCCACCCTGTGGCCAAGAAATACAAAAAAACAACTTGTCTTTGCAGAGACCTGGTAAAGGAAGTCAAAATAAAACAAATGTGGTCTTGTGAAAAAGCAAAGCTCTTCGTCTATCCTACGTGTGGGTATAGAAATGAAGTTTACGCTATCCCCATTGTGCTGGAATCTTCTAGAGGAGAATAACATAAAAATAACATAAAAATTGCTCTCACTCAGGCACCTGCCACACACAAACTCAGAACTTCTCTATAGAAATTTATCTACAACCGAGCAATTGGATTCCTGCAGAAAAATCATCCCAGTGGAAGATGAGTTCACAAGTAAAGATATAGATTTCTATAAAAAAAAAAAAAAAAAAAGACTCCCCAACAGAGAGTCAACAAGGAAAACAAATGAAAGTTTTGTATAGCACTGCCAATTCAAATACATAGGTTTCAATAAATATTTAAGAGGAAAGAAACAATAATGGTATAATGCTATAAACAGGAGGACCAATAAAGAACTCAACCAAGCTTCTAGAAGGGAAAAATAACACCATTCACAAACAATCAGCGCATACCATATCCATGAACTGTGGTGGTGAAAGTGGACCATCACCCTGGTGCCCTCCAGGAAAACCTGGAATGAGTCCATTTACATTTTATAAAAAGGAACTTTTCTAAGAGGTCAAAGGGTAGCACTCTGCCCCAATTCTAGCAATGAGAAAGCACAATAATTCTCTTCAGAGCCCCAGGGGAATGATACTGACAGAGGAACAACATAGGAGGATCCCGACTCAGTTGGGGTTTACACAACTTCTTGTCGTAACATAGTGCTGTGTCTAGTGAATACACAGGCATCCTTGGAAGAGGAGGCTTGAGGACAGCAAGTTGAGTTGCTGAGACAGACACTGAGGGTCCAAAGAGGGCCCAGGGGTCTTTTGAGTCTTACCAATAGGTAAAGGCAGCACTGTCCCTTTTCTTTTCCTTTTGTAATAAACACTGAGTGCAGATATATGACCGTAGATTTACTTTTTTCTTGGCCTTTAGATAATCAGACAGACTAAACAATGCATTTTTGTAGCCATATCTTTGATGCAGACCCATGTTGGAAAGAAAATATTAAACTCTTTCTACTTACCCAGCCCCTGGCAATAAGCTAGCATCCAGTGACCCCCTGGGCACCACTTTTGCATCGGTAATGTCCTTCTTCTGAGCATAATACATCTTTGTTGCATTATCTCCTAACCTGAATTGTTCCTCCAGAGTGCCTTCCAAAAAGGAAAATGGACACAGAACCAGAAACTCATAATGGTTTACAAAGCTCCCTCTGAGAGCTATCTTTTTTTTGGGGGGGTGGGGGGACTGTGAGCTGGCTTGATCTGTTGGTACACTGACACCTGCAGGGCTTCCTAGTGGAAGGATGTTAGAGGATGTACCATTGTTTCCAGTACAATATGCTTTGGGGATTAGTTCTTTTTAGGTTTAGTCTTTCTTGCATCACATGCCAGAATAAATATTATATTACTTCATAAGAGATCTCTAGTTTAATCTAGCTCAGAACATGTAGTTAGTCAACAAAGGGAGGCACTTTTGCCAAAATTCAGTAAGGTATTCAATTTGAAATGGTTACAAAAGTAACACCCAAAGCCAATAGAAATAAAAATTTTATTTTTATTTACAACAGTAATTTTGCAGAAAAAAATCCTGCACTAAAATTCATGGGTTAGTTTAGTAATCCCAAAGAAATCATTTTAAGTCCTTTTATTCCACTTTTCCATAGTCCAGTAGTACTAAACTACCCAATTGACTCTAATAAACAAAATTGTGCAGGAAAAGCTTGTGACAAATGGGGCTTCAAGGGGAAAATGGTCTAACCATGACACCCAATTTACTACCAAGAATCAAAAGAATATTCAACACAAATGTAACTGGGAGGCCAGTTACATTTTGAAAAAATTATACTTACATTAGCACCTTAAAAAAACTTCAGAAATCACACCTATATACATTAATAACAACAAGACATACATTAAAATGTATGATTTCAGAAATTTTAATTATCTTCACAGATTTTTTTTGCCTTATTTCCTTTCCCCATCTTCAGAAAGCCATTAACCCCAGTTTCCTAAATCAATCTGAGCTGTAGATGATACAAACTTTGGACATGTCACATAAAAATATTTTGCAATCACTTTGAGGAGATGAAGATTTTCATTTAAAAGCAGTATAAAATGAGCCTGAGTAGGACTAGTGAAATGAATTAGATAAGACTAGACTTTAAGTCATATATGTAAGAGGTCCTTGTGTCCATTTGAATTTTTTAAAAATTTCCTATCCATAGTTTGGTGCTTAAAAAACAAAAACTACCCCAATATTAATTTTATCATTTTAAAAAGAATGTCCCAAATGATTCCATATGAAAACCTCCTTATAGCACGTCTGCATTTCATGCCCTGAAGACACTCAAAATCCCTTAAACTATCTTTATAGGCTCAGGAAATTGACCAAATTCATCAAATGGTTTAACATTTACAATGATTAGTTGGTAGGATTTCTTTTACTTAAAGTTTTTAATTTGGCAATCCAATATAAAAATAAGAATAATAGAAAACTGGTTTAAGTGTAATTAAGACTCACTTCTAAAATTACATCCTAAATATTCACAGAATTAGAGCCCATTTTTTTTCATTGTGCAGTGTCTAAAAGCCTACAAATAACGAACAAATGTGATATTTTCCTATAAGGACAGATAAGTAAAATGTAATGTGGTGAATACCACAGAATTTGGTCTTGAAATGATGACGAGGTCTTAAAGAAATCTGGAAGAAAGTAAATGTTCTGTGTTTGCTTTCAGGGCTGACTTATTGCTGAGGACTGAGAATAAAGTTATTACAGAATGAGTCACCTGGAAAAGACAGGTGGAGAAGAATGCTGAGAACATGAGGACGTGTTACTCTTTCATTGGTACTTTAAGGATAAAACATAAGAACTGGATATTGCAAAGTGTCCCAAAAAGATTAATTTGTGAAAGCAATACATGATTGCTTGCTTGCTTTCTTTTTGAGATTTTATTTATTTAGTTGGCAGAAAGACAGAGAGCACAAGCAGGGGAAGCAGCAAGCTGAGGGAGAGGGAGAAACAGGTTTCCCACTGAGCAAGGAGTCCAAGGCAGGTCTCCATGCCAGGACCCTGGAATTATGACCTGTGCCAAAGGCAGACATTTAACCCTCTGAGCCACCCAAGCACCCCTGCATTTCTTTAAATAACCATTAGAGAAGGTTGGGGTTTTTTTAACCCCAAATTATCCAAACTCAGATTTTGAAACCAATTCTTCCATTTGGAGAAAAAATATAACAGAATTCACTGGCATGCAAAAGACACACACAAGCACACTCAAGGCAAATTTGGAATCACAGATCACAAAAGGATTATTCTGATCTTCCAAGAAAGATCAAATATATTCGCAATTATATACTCAATCATATGCACAAAAAATGTTGAGGGTTTGGAAAGTTATTTATTATTATTTGACAGATGAGAAAGTTATAAGCATAATAGTACTTTCTTTGTGAGCCTCTTGTTTAACAGTAATCAGTGTTTTCTGCTGTAGGTTAAAATATTAAAACTTACAAGTTTTTTGCTTGTTAAAGAAAATTTTGCCAACTTTAAAGTATTATATCCTATGATAGAGTATACCATGTGTTTTACTTACCAAGCTACTATTGATATGTATCATTTTTGTTGTTTCCATATTATATTGCGGTTCATTTATCACCATCCCTTACAAAACGCCTGCCACATCAGGGCAAAGACAGCCAGATAATAAGAGAGAAAACTCTAGTCATGGCCACCTGACAATGTGCTGGTTCACTTTGGATAGTAAAATGATGATATAATGGTTTTTGAAGGAGGGAAGCTTTAAAAACTCCCAGAAGACATTTCCTAGAACTGAAGTCAAAGGAAAGCTATCTCAGAAGGCAGGTTTAGGCTTTTAAAAAGTCACTTGCCTCAAGAGGAATGACAGCTTCAGAGGACATCTCTGCTTGTTCAGGGCCCCACCCTCAGAAGTGTATTTGTCATGTAACAATATTGACTCTAGGGTCAAACTCCAACTGCCAAGGACACGTCTCCTTAATGTATTTGAACTCCTTCTTTCATATATGGCTAAAGAATTTATGATGAGAACCAAATATGTATATAAATATTTTAAATCATCCCTATTTCCAGCCTATCCAAACTTTTATATTATTTTTTATAGCTTCTTTCCTATAAGACACATCTCCTCTATGATCTAAAAGATTTCCAAATGTGGGCCTTTATTCAGGTAAAGCAAGACTTGAAGACCTATGAGACTAGGATTCCTTCCAGTTGAGTACAAAGTATAACATTTCTGATAACTAGGAAGAAGTGTTTGATTGTCTATAAAACAAGTACAGAGAGCTAAATTAAAAAAAAAAAAATTCTAAAGCTGTGGGCTCCTTGAGATGCCTAATTGATACATGAACACTCAAGTAAGAATGTTTAAGCTGGAGTGGATGGAGTCCTCCAAGGAGGTTTCGTCACGTGTGTGAGCATTTTTCCTACAGAGAACCTTGATGGATTTTATCACCTAGACCATATGAAGAATTGTCCAAATCATCCTACTTTAATGAG
Organism: Mustela lutreola; assembly: GCF_030435805.1. Classification (NCBI taxonomy): domain Eukaryota; kingdom Metazoa; phylum Chordata; class Mammalia; order Carnivora; family Mustelidae; genus Mustela; species Mustela lutreola. Next base: position 144,537,405 of record NC_081293.1, on the reverse strand, counting down.
TAGAAGAGGATATTTTTAATTACTATACTCAGCCACAGGCCTAAAAGGAGACTCTTCTGGACAAACTGTATTCATGACGCAAGAAGATAAGCACTACCACAGCAGAGAATTTGGCTTTTTTTCTCACCTTCCTAAGTGGACGAGTATCATTACCAAGGCTCGGTGCTGAGCCGTGTGCTCAATACTTCCCCTTGAGAGACCCATCCTATCATACAACTTTCAATATAACATGTCAATGATGACTTTGCAGCCTTTGATACATGTCACAGCCCCAAACTTTAGACCCAGGAACCTCTCTCCATGTGAGAGGTAAGTCTGCTCTTGCTTTGTTCACTCCTGGAAGGAATGGAAGTAAGACTGAAACTGATTAAGTTCCTCAGATCTAATTATTCCTCAGAATAGGATTAAGACCTTCTTTGTCTGAAATTGAAGATGAAGTTTTGAAAGTATTGGGATAACCTTCATGTGTTTATTTAAGTGTTTGTAAGATATAAGAAAAGATATTTTAACAAATCTGAATATTAGTCTGTGACTCATTAAAAATAACCTAGAATTATGGGGCACCTGGGTGGCTCAGTGGGTTAAGCCGCTGCCTTCGGCTCAGGTCATGATCTCAGGGTCCTGGGATCGAGTCCAGCATCAGGCTCTCTGCTCAGCAGGGAGCCTGCTTCCTCCTCTCTCTCTGCCTGCCTCTCTTCCTACCTGTGATCTCTCTCTGTCAAATAAATAAATAAAATCTTAAAAAAAAAATAACCTAGAATTAGAATCTTAATTTAAAGGGTATAGTTGACTGTTTGTGAGCAATATTTAACAGGTTCATTGAACTGAAAGTAATATCCAGTAATTTCTATTTGTGATATTTACAAGAATTAATAAAGTGCTTAGAAAGGTTTTTCTCATTATGTCTACAAATCTGCCCTACTGCACAATTTAAATTTTAAGTGAATTAGATGTTCTGGTATTAAATTTATAAATTGTAGTTAAAAGTATTTGGGGGAGTCCCATTAGCAAAGTTTGTAAAAGAGGTTATTGATCCACTGAATTTAAATCTATTAACACAAAAAATCAATTTGTGATTATTTAATTGAATCTATTTTTTTAAAGATTTCACTTATTTATTTGACAGAGAGAGAAGCAGTGAGAGAGGGAACACAAGCAGGGGGATTGGCAGGCAGAGGGGGGAGCAAGCCTCCTGTCGGGGTTGGGGGGAGCTTCATACCAGGACCCTGGGACCATGACCTGAGCCAAAGGCAGATGCCCAATGACTGAGCCAGCCTGATGTCCACAGATTAAATTTAATCTGATAAATTTAATTTACTGAAATTGATTCTTAAGCCTGTAGATTTAGGAAAAGCTAGGCTTTAAGTTATCACCTTTACTACACTGAATAGCAATTAAACTCCACAAAGTGGGAAACAAATATTTTTGTATGCAAAAGCCCCCATCAAACATCAAGATAACTAAAACGGCAATCAAGTATATGTCAAAATACTAATGTTATGCGTCTATTTCTCCAAGCAAGAGTTTAGGAAAAGCATATTTATTCAGCAGCCTGATCTGCAGTTAGATAAATATTTCTGAAAAGCCCTCCATGAGGGGCAAGTCCTTTAGGACAAGAAGCTATTCTTTTCCTCTACATAAAGCTCATCACTATTCCATTTGGTTGGGGGAAGGTTAACATTTGCATATAGGTTCATCTCTTTACTTCCTGACATCAGAAGGAAGCTTGGTAGACAGAAAGGAATATTGAATTAATTATCAGCAATTATGAGGGCTCTCAGTCATCCCTCCACTCATCACTCTTGTGTCACTGGGTCAATTATATCCACACATCTGAATTTATTTTCCTTATTTTTTAGAAGAATTGTGTCTGGTAAGGTTGTTATGATGACAATTTCATTTTTCCAACAGTGTGTGTTGAAATTCTAAGCCTCGTGGTGGATTATAATCAAAGATTATATAGGAATTAAAGATTCTGCTGTTAGAGAGTTCACTGACTTAATATTATGTAATGGAGTTAATGAACTGAGACCTAAATGATTATAACTCAGAGAAGCAAGTGATACATTGTGTAACAGTAACTAATATTTCTAAGAGCCTGCTCTGTGCTATGTACCACTGAAGCACTTCACCTCAGTTATTTTATAAAATCTTCCATGGATATTAGAAAGGTCATAGATATCAGCTTTTTGTCTGATATCCAAAGATATTTGCAAATATCTTCTCCCATTCCCTGAGTTGCCTCTTTGTTTTGTTGACTGTTTCCTTTGCTGTGCAGAAGCTTTTTATCTTGATCAAGTCCCAAAAGTTCATTTTTGCTTTTGTTTCCCTTCTTTGCCTTTGCAGACACATCTTGAAAGAAGTTGCTGGGGCCAGTGTCAAAGAAGTTACTGCCTATGTTCTCCTCTAGGATTTTGATAGATTCTTGCCTCATGTTGAGGTCTTTCATCCATTTCAAGTTTATCTTTGTGTATGGTGTAAGAGAATGGTCGAGCTTCATTCTTTTATATATAGCTGCCCAATTTTCCCAGCACCATTTATTAAAGAGATTGTCTTTTTTCCAATGGATATTTTTTCCTGCTTTGTCAAAGATTATTTGACCATAGAGTTGAGGGTCAATTTCTGGGCTCTCTCCTCTATTCTATTGGTCTACGTGTCTGTTTTTGTGCCAGTACCATGCTGTCTTGGTGATCACAGCTTTGTAGTAAAGCTTGATGTTCTCAGCTTTGTTTATCTTTTTCAACATTTCCTTAGTGATTTGGGGTCTTTTCTGGTTCCGTGCAAATTTTAGGATTGTTTATTCTATCATTTTGAAAAATGCTGGTGGAATTTTGATTGGGATGGCATTGAAAGTAAAGATTTCTCTGGGCAGTATAGACATTTTAACAATGTTTATAAGATCTATAAAGAACTCCTCAAACTCAACACTCAAAAAACAGATAATCATGTCAGAAAATGGGCAGAAGACATTAACAGACACCTCTCCAAAAAAGACATACAAATGGCTAACAGACACATGAAAAAATGTTCATCATTGTTAGCCATCAGGGAGATTCAAATCAAAACCACTTTGAGATATCACCTTAAACCAGTTAGAATGGCCAAAATTAACAGGACAGGAAACAACATGTGTTGGAGGGCATGTGGAGAAAGGGGAACCCTCTTACACTGTTGGTGGGAATGCAAGTTGGTGCAGCCACTTTGGAAAACAGTGTGGAGATTAAAATTAAATATAGAGCTACCTTATGATCCTGCAATTGCACTACTGGATATTTACCCCAAAGATACAGATGTAGTGAAAAGAAGGGCCATCTGTACCCCAATGTTCATAGCAGCAATGGCCACAGTCACCAAACTGTGCAAAGAACCAAGATGCCCTTCAACAGACGAATGGATAAGGAAGAAGTGGTCCATATATACAATGGAATATTACATAGTCACCAGAAAGGATGAACACCCAGCTTTTGTATCAGCATGGATGGCACTGGAGGAGATAATGCTGAATGAAATAAGTCTGACAGAGAAAGTCAATTATCATATGGTTTCACTTACTTGTGGAGCATAAGGAATAACACAGAGGACATTAGGAGAAGGAGGAAAAGTAAATTGGGGTATATCAGAGGGGAAGACCAAGCATGAAAGACTGTGGACTCTGAGAAACAAACTGAGGGTTTGGAGGGGAAGGGGTGGAGGATAGGTGAGGCTGGTGGTGGGTATTAAGGAGGGCACATATTGCATGGAGCACTGGATGTGGTGCATAAACAATGAATCTTGGAACACTGAAAAAATAAAATAAAATTTGTTTTAAAGAACAGCAAAAAAAGAAAAAAAGCAGGTCATGCTATCTCCACTTTCAACTGAGATGACTAAAGTACCGAAAGTTTAAGCGATCTGCAGGATTTAGTAGAGAATGTCATAATCATAAAGCTGGATTTGAACCCAAATCACTCTAAATCTACAAATGGCCCTGTTTACCACTGCAGGATACTCCCTCTTAAGGGTGAAATCTAAACTCCTTATAACGACATCAGAGGAGACAGGCTCCCTCAAAACACCTTTCTGAACCTATTTGCCTATTAACTATCCAGAGAGATCTCGCTCTAATACCCTCATCCCATTAAATATCCAACAAATAAATAGACAAATAAAAAATATCCAACAAACATATTTTGAAAATTCTTCATTTTCTCCATCTGGAAATCTTGCTTTCCACTACCACTGTAAACATTGTAGTGGATACAAATCTCTATCTTCTCTTTAAAATAACAAGAACTAATGTCTGTATCAATTACTTGTCCCTTATTGGATGAAATTCTCATATGGATGGTTAATTTCCAGTGAGTTTCTATCTTCATTTTTCAATCAGATTGTACCTAACCTTAGGACAGTAACAATGTCTTCAACTTCTTTGGGTGTCCCCATGACAGCTTACTGCCCTGAATGACAATTTTCTAGGTATATGTCTGGCTACCTCAATAACTGACCGTTTCTTATTCACCTTTCTATCTTTAGAGTCTGGCATGGTATTTGCTACACGAATAGGTTCAGTGACTATTTGGTGAAGAAACAAAATGATGTGTGACTACATGAAGTAATATAGTCACATGCCCAGTGCCTACTGGATTTCAGTAATTGCTGGTTATTATTGTAATTCTCCAAATTCTGCTAAAAAATAGAAAATAATCTACTTTAAAATCTGCTTACATAAAAGCCTCCAAAAGTATGATAACATAAATGCATAAAACACAAATGTGTAGCATGCACTTAAATAACCTGTTAGGGTCACTGGTACTATGTGTAGTTTCACTTGCCAAACATTATCTTATATATCACATTATCAAATCCTACTTGGGAAATCAAAATGTTTACTTATTGGGGCACCTGGGTGGCTTAGTCAGTTAAGCATCTGCCGCTTGATCTCAGATCAGGTCTTGATCTCAGAGTCATGAGTTCAAGCCCCATGTTGGGCTGCATGCTAGATGTGCACTCTATTTTTAAAATAAGATACAGTAATTTATGAACAATAGAGTTTTACACTACTTGGCAAATCTGAAAGACTGATTGTATGATGTCACTGTTAAAAGTAATGAAACATAAAAGAAAAACTGGTACCGTCTACAAAACCCTCACTGCTTCACACCAAGACAGCTATGTATGCCGAAGATACCACAGTCATCATGACATGTGTAATGTATGTTCTAATAATTACTTCCTCCCTGTCATACTTTGGTCACTATGACAAATACTAATGGCACAAAATCAGGCACAGTGATACCGTTGAATAATTACAATACCATTATAATTCATTATTATAACAGATGCAAGATGTTTTCAATTACCAAGTGTATGGTCTGAGTTCTCCCCTCAAAATTCACATGTTGAAATCATAATACCCAGTACCTCAGAATATGACCATATTTGGAGATAGGGTCTTTAGAGATGTAAGTAAGGTAAAATAAGTCATTAGGATGGGCCCTAACCCAAGATGACTGGTGTCCTTCTAAGAACAGATTAGGACACTGGTACAGAAGAAAGGCCATGTGAATATGTAGGAAGAAGATGGCATCGAGGAGCCAAGGAGAGGCCTCACAAGAAATCAAATTTGCCAACATCTTGATCTCAGTCTTCTGGTATCCAAAACTGAGAAAATGAATTTCTGTTGTCTAAGCTGCCCACTCTGTGGAACTGTGTTCCAGCTCATCTAGCAAACTAATATACCAGGTACTTTTTCATTTCTTAATTCATTCAAATCTCATTTAGTACTCAAAACAATTTTATACGGTAACAGTAACCCCTTTTTATAGAAAAGGAAACCAAAGTTTCAGGGAAGTTAAATGGCATCTCTGCTTATCCTGTGAGTATGCACCAGGATGCAGGATTCAGACTGAAATCTTGTGATCCCAAATCCTGCCCACTTTCTACTCTGAGCAGGTGATGGACTAGAGGACCCCTGGGCTTTGGTCCCAGCAATGCCCTACAGGAGTTGTGGGGACCCTTGGAGTCATAACTTTTTAACATCTTTGTTTTTTTCTCTGCACAGTTGAGGGGTTGAGTTGAATATGAATAGACTCAGGGTTCACATAAAAGCTTTCCTAGTTTTAAAGTTTAGCTCAAATCACTGTCTTCCAAAACCTTTTTTTTTTTTTTAAAGATTTATTTATTGACTTGAGAGAGAAAGAGCACGTGTACAGACAGAGGGAGGGGGAGAGAGAGAATCACCAGCAGACTCCTGCTGAGTGTGCAGCCCCACAGAGGGCTCATCCCACAGCCCTGAGTTCACAACCTGAGCAGAAATCAAGAGTCGGAAGCTCAACCGACTGAACCAACCAGTCTTCAGTCAAACTTCTGAAGAAATTACCTCTGTAAACTCAGAATTGAAAGAAAATTCAGTACTTGGGGAATCACTGTTTTGCCCATGGGAATTTTGGCTTTATAAAAATACATATACACTTGAAATATTATGATCTTAACCCATTTTAAAAGTTATTTTATAGGGTTTGTATCTCATTAGTTAATTTTCTATTGCTAAAGATTTACCCATTCTGAGCTTTAAGGATTGTATATGGCTTCATCAACAAAACTCAGGGTTGAAATTTTTTATAGGAAATCAGTCTTGGGCGCCTGGGTGGCTCAGTGGGTTAAGCCTCTGCCTTCGGCTCAGGTCATGATCCCAGAGTCCTGGAATTGAGGCCTGCATCAGGCTCTCTGCTCAGCAGGGAGCCTGCTTCCCTCTCTCTCTCTCTCTCTGCCTGCCTCTACCTACTTGTGATCTCTCTCTGTCAAATAAATAAATAAAATATTTTTTAAAAAAGTCTTAAAATCTTTAGTGAATAACTGTGTAATCTTGAGTGAAAAAAACTAGTTGCAGACCTTAGTTTCTAGGTCTGAAAAATGAAGTAAGTGGCTTTCTGCATGCCTCACAGGAAAGTTTGCAATTAAATGAGAGAATACCTGTCAATTACTTTTGAACTTTTCTGGGGGAAATTGCTGCATATATTCAACTACAATGTAATTAATAAAAACCCATAGTATTAGTTTTCTTTTTTTCAGTAACTTCCTCAACTTTGAAATACTTTGTGATTGCTTGATTTGTAATTTCTTCACTGCCATTGTGAATATACATTTTGTTTGCCAGGAAGAGGAAGTGTAGGGTGGAAAATAATTTGTACTACAGTGGAGGGTAGCAGGTCAAAGACTGGCAGAGTTAAGAATTGTGAATCATCTCTTGTGTGTTCTCAACTACATAAAGGCAATCTGCCCAAGGGGGAGGGGACAAAAAATCTACAAACCACACACTCCATCCAATCATGTGAAGACAAATCAGCCTTCAGGCAAATCAAATGTCTTCATTTAAAGTTTACCTGGATTTGGCACTCTGCCCATCTTTTCCAAATCTCTTAACAATATACTTTCACAAACAATTAAAAACATGCCTACTGAAAAACATATCCTTTGCACTGTTATTTTTAAAAAACATGGAACTCTTCAGCCCAGGGAAGATCATCCCTGGGGAAAAGGAAAGTTCCTTTCTGGGTTTGCAACATGTAAATACGGGATCAGTGGGTGGGATTGAGGTGTGCTCTGCACATAAATAGGAGCACAAAGGGAGCCAGCACAGCAGGAGGCTTGGACAGCACAGAGGCGGCTGGCTCACACGGACAGGTGGGTGGGGAAACCAGGTAAGACTCCTGACAAGACTCTCCTACAGGGCACTCGCTCTGATGACCTCGTAAAGTTGCAGGAACCCAAGGAGAGAAAAGTTCAAAGTAGTTCCCAGGGACTTGGACCAGGAATAATGGACTTTCCATCCAAGGCTTACTGGGGCCTCTCTTTGGGCAGAGCTGGGAGAGGGCTGTTTCAAGGTAATGCTTTCTCCCTCTAGAAACAAGGGGTTTAGGGTCGGGTGAGCTCTAACAGCGGGCCCTGCGTCCTCTGCCACTGTGCACTGGTCACCATCTAATTCTCTGCTCTCACCCACGGCTGGAGCACAGACTCATGGGCTTGGCCAACCTCAGCTCGGACTGCCCGCTGGGAACTGCATTTCACGATTATCACTGCACCTCAGGAAACACAGTTCTGTCTCTCCATCTGCCATGAAGATATTCTTGTTGCATTTGCAGTCTTGAAATTCACGGCATGGGCTCCAGGAGGAGAGATCTGGCTGCTTTCTGGAAGCATTTAGGAGCAGGAACACTGAAACCTTCTGCAGGTTCATTCCCTGCTAAAGATAAGAAGACAGACGTACAGTGACCAGAAAAAGGGCTAGTTCCATAGAGTGTGTGTGTGTGTGTGTGTGTGTACGCACACACACATACACGTGTGCATCCAAATTCTCTCTCTCCCAGTTAGCATTCTGTTGTGAGGTGGTTCAGGCAGGACCCTTGCAGAGCAGAGTCTACTTACTCTGCAGAGGGAGCAGAGAGCTCTGCAATGAGAATCCAATAGAATGAATCTCAGAAAATGAGGCCACAGCAGTGTGTTTATATAGCAGGAGCAACAATAGGCTTCGGTGAGTCATCCTGCCAGAAACTCAGGCATTAAGTGCATCTTCCAACCGCTGAGTTACAGGACTATGACAAGGGAGCATGCCGCAAGAACCCTCCATGAGCCGCACAGATCAAATGCTTCACCCCCACGAGTCACGGTTTTTTCCTAACATAAAGAGAGGCTATTGCTATATATAAAAAACAAAAGCAAATGTTTGTTGATAAATTCCAAGGAGTTATTTGCCAGTTAGAGGTTATAGGTCATAGGTTTCTGAATCAACTCATATTTTGAAAGTACAATTAGGCTTACATCAAAGTTCCTGGGATGTGTGTGTGTGTGTGTGTGTGTGTATGTTTCTCTTCTATATGAAAAAGAAGTCTTTGTACTAAGACGGCTGGGAATTGCTGACCTATAGTACACATTCTTATTCGAGTAGAAAATGAAGCAAGTGTACCTTTGCTTTTTGTTTAGGTCTTCTTTCGAGTAAGACATATTGTGGCCACATAGTATGATTCGGATAGATGATAATTGGTCAGGTAAAGCCAAGGCATCATCGGAATCTGGTAGCTTCAAACGCTTTTTATAAAAAAGAACAAACGCTCAGCAAAAATTCCCACTCAAACTATCAGAACGTGAGAAGCTTTCCCACCTTAAAAATACCAAGCACTGATAGTCCATCCTGCTTCCTTTGCAGTTTGCTGAGGCCTATACCCATGTTAGTGAGGTTTTTGTGAAAGGAGTTCAGTCTTTGTCTTTCCTGGAATCCCACCTCTAATCATGCACGTGATGGTTAACTGTAGTGATCTGCCAGTGCAACTCTCTTTACTAGTTAGCAACTCCCTCACTCACTCATCAACCTTAACGAACCGTTCTCTTTCCTGTTTATGGACATCTGCTTTGTAGTGGTGTAACTTTTCTGAAGAATTAACTGAAATACTGGAAGGGGGAAAAAAATTTAACAAGGAGATACACAGGGGTTGGTTTCTCTACCTTATAAGCCCCGTAGGATATTTTTGTGCCCCAAAACCCATGCCCACCATCACCTACCGATACAGGCCCATGGAGAGAGTCAAAGAATTGTTCCAGTAGAATAAACCCGCGTGGACATATTTTTGTCACCTCAGAACTAATAAATGGAATTTGAGTGAAAGTTACATGAGGGAGAATTAGTTGGGCCTAAGTTTTCAGTTATGTGACAGAGTTGGCAGCTTTGAGTTATATAAGGATTCTCTTTACTTAGATCTTATTCTTTAATGGCAACGGCCCCATTTTCACAGAAGGCTAAAGAAGTACGTATATTGAGGGTGATTGTTTCAGGATGGGGAAAACAGGAGCCAGTGCTGCAAAATAGCAAGATGCAGAGGACTTGGTTCTCTACCCATCTCAGGAGGCTTCCTCTCCCTGAATTTCAGACTCTTCATCTATAAAATGAGGCGTGGGGAGTGGGAATGGAGGAGGCAGCCCCAAGGTGCCTTCCAGTGGTAAAATTTTTAAAATCTAAAATTTAAATGTAAATTGCCTTAAATGTAAAAGTGTATACATCTATTTTCCTAAAATACATCTATATACCTATTTCTATAGTGTAGGTTTCTGTGGAGAGCTCCCTCACTATATTTATATCTACGTGGGTCTGTATCTGTTGATGGATCCAAAAGTAGATAGATACTCACACTAGCATTCTTAGGAAAGGTCTGTGGAAGGGAGTGCTTCACACCAGCTGCATGTTTTCCATCTCAGCTAAATGTCAGTTCCTTTGTATCCCAGGGTCATGATACTGTCCAAAGACTGAGAAGGCTCCTAATTCCCTTTTGTTTCACTGATATTTTCCTTGTTGTCCATATCAGATTTGCCATGGAGAAGATCTCGGTGTCAGCATTCCTGCTCCTTGTCGCCCTCTCTTACACTCTGGCCAAAGACATCACAGCCAAATCAGGAGCTAAGAAAGACACCAAGGACTCTGGACCCAAACTGCCCCAGACCCTCTCCAGAGGTAGGAGTCCGCTTCCAGTCAGCTTTCAGTGCCCCTTCATTGAGAACCTGAGGCTTGGTGCCGAAAAATATTTTTGAACTAAATTTATCAAAGTTGATCATTGTTTTGACTTTCTTTAGAGGGTTTTGCATCTGATTGGTATTCAGTATATATTTATTCCAGACTTTACCACTGCTTTTCAACAGCTTTAGTCAGAAATTATAATAGTTTTAAATACACCCATTCGTTTTGCTCTAGGTTGGGGTGATCAGCTCATCTGGACTCAGACTTACGAAGAAGCTTTGTACAAATCCAAGACAAGGTAAAGATACAGGTTACAGAGTTCTCTCCGAGCTCACAAGAGCACCCTCTAGTGGCACGTTGCTATACAAGAAATCCTGCTCATTAAAAATGACCCAATCTCTCTTTGGTCTCTTACAGCAACAAACCCATAATGATTATTCATCACTTGGATGAATGCCCACACAGTCAAGGTAATTTACTATTCTAAATATAATTTCCTTTATCGGCTTTTAGCTTTAGGGACAGGCTCACGTCACTCATCTTTTTATCCTTAGCGCCTGGCACAGTTAAATAAGACAGTATTTATATGTAAGAAAAACGTATTTTAAAGTAACTTCAAATATTTCCATACTTTGTGCTAACCAGTGGTGCACATTTTGAAGGGGGGAAAAAAGCAAACTCTAGGATTCATCCTGACTTCTTGCTTTCTCTTGTAACCCATATCTACTATGCTAGCAAACACCTCCCAAATATACTGCTTTACCTCCCAAATATACCCAGAAGCCAGCCCCAGCTTGAAGGATGTGCAAACTGTGTGTTCACACAAGGCGGGGGGCCTGGAAGGTTTTTGTGCTGGATTTAAATCTCTGGTTGTTGCTGTCTTAATACTTGTAGAATTTTTTAATAAGGGGCTCCATAATTGTGGGTTTTTTTTTTTAAGATTTTATTTATTTATTTGACAGAGATCACAAGTAGGCAGAAAGGCGGGCAGAGAGAGAGAGAGAGAGAGGGAAGCTGACTTCCTGCTAAGCAGAAAGCCCCATGTAGGGCTTGATCCCAGGACCCTGGGAACATGACCTGAGCTGAAAGCAGAGGGTTTAACCCACTGAGCCACCCAGGTGCCCCATAATTGTGTTTTGTCCTGGGATCCGTGTATCGTGTAGGTCCAGCCCCGGATCCAGCCACTTCTTACTGACTCCTTTCTACTGCCCTGATCCAAGCCAAGATTCCATCTGGTCTAGAATACTGTATCAGCCACCTAACTAATCAGCCCACACTCAGCTCTCCACACTGAAGCCAGACTGAGGCGGTTAAACATAAATCAGACCCTTTCGCTCATGTGTTCAAGTGGCTTCTTATCACAAGTAAACGAAATCTGAATTCCTGATCATGGCCTGCAAGGCTGGACATAACCTGGCCCCTGGCTATCTTTGCTTTCCTTCCTACGCTGCCTTTGTGTTTTCTCTACTCCCTCTAGCCTGGCCTTTGTGCAGTTTCCTCCAAGCTCATTCCTGCCTCCTGGCCACTGCTCCTGCGGCCTCCTCTGCCCAGCACAACAGACCCCCAAAATCTTCTAATGGATCATTCTCTCCTTTGATGTCATTCTCTCCTTTGATGTCACCTCCTCCGAGAGCTCTGCCTGAAACAGTCTAGAGCTCTTAAACCTCTTGCCTTGCTTTATTTTTCTTCGAAATACATATCTCCAACTGAAGTTATTAGATATGTATTTGTTTATTTATTTTTGGTCTGTTTCCCACAGAAGCATTTGAGCTTTAGGAAGACAACAAATTATTTTCTTTTTTCTTCTTCTTTTTTTTTTTTTTCCATAAAACAGTTTGTACCACATGACGAGCAATAAATATAGGTTGGGGGAAAAAAATGGATGAATGAATGAATGGATGAAAGAATGAATGAGTGAATGGCAAGCATCAAAGGTAGTGAATGGACTAGATATTACTTCACTAATTGATTGCTAAAAAGGCAAAGTTGGATATTATATTGAAAATACAGTTCAGCTTAAGATATAACAGAGAGCAACAGTTTCAACCAGCGACGAGATGGATATTTACTGATTCTTTGGTCTATTCTAGCTTTAAAGAAAGTGTTTGCTGAAAATAAAGAAATCCAGAAGTTGGCAGAGCAGTTTGTCCTCCTCAATCTAGTTGTAAGTTCAGTTTTCGTCATCACAGACATTTCTCCACGGCTCATTATGTGAAATGGATGACTCAGGTTTCCTATGCACGTTAGTCATACTGCACTGACTGGGGGCTGTTCCGGAGAGCTCATTTCACAGATGACAGAGAAAAAAGAGATATTTTACTCATCATCTATCTTGCCTGGCTGTGCTTTTATTCAGTAATTAACAATTCCAGGCTGTCTGAAAAATATGCTCTTGTGGTCAGGATTTTCTCTGTTGCTGTAAAAATGCAAGGTCTCCTTGCAGATCTCGTCCTGTGCCCTCTTCCCTGCAGTCCTGATGCTCTGCCCCCCCCCCTTCTTAGTCCTCAGCTCTTCTCTCCTGGGGAGTGACAGGTCCCCAGCTGTCTAAAGCACCAGCTTTAGCCTCACTCATTCCCACCTTACTTTGCCATCAACACCCTTGCTGTTGGCCAAGCTTTCAGTCCGCAAGGTCTTTCTATTCACATGCGAACGGTTCCACCTTTCTTCCAAAGGGAAACTAGTAACAACCAACAACTCACAAAACCACTCTCCCTAACCCTAGGTCCTCTCCTGCCCTTCCTCCCCCCTTCCACCCGCTTCTTTCACTCTCCCTCTCTCTCTCTCTCTCCCCCCCCTCCCTCTTCGCAAGCTGACAAACTTGGCTTCTTCAAAGAACATTCACAGCAGTCGTTCTTCCTCACCTTCCACAGGCTTCTCCTCCTCTTTCTACCTTTTAATATTAGTGACTTGGTGAATCTCTGCCCGCTTCTCTTCCTAATATTTTATATTCTTTTTAATGTTTTATATTCTTTGTGGACAACTTCATCTACATCTGCCTTTAATCAATGCCCACGCACTGGTAATTGCCAAATCTTACCCAAACAGGCAACAAGTTCCAACTTGTGTGTGCAGTTGTGGTCCACATTTTGCATTATTAGCTTAAACTCAATGTGCTCAGTGCTGGATTTATCAGCTTGGTGCGGGATTTTCCAACAGCTCTTCTTTCATTAGTCCGTGTTTCACTGAACGTTTCATTCGAGATTCCACTCTTACACCCCCACAGCAGTCAAGAAACCCTGTCGTTCTAACTTCTAAATATTTTTGCTGTAGGCCACTTCCCTATAAAGTGAGGACCACTGTTTAGTGTAAGAATTTCTCCCTCTGCCTAGGTCACTACAGTATTACTAAATGGCTCCCTGCCTACAAAATAAATCCTAGCTAATCCCACATAGCCTTCAGGGTAATGACTCTAAAAACCAAACTGGGATCATGGTACTTCTAAATCCCTCCAGGGGTTCTGATCTATTTATGAACACAGGCAAAAACTGGCATGGTGTGCAAGACCTCTCACGAGCCAACCCCAAAAGGAGCTTTCTAGCATCTTCTCTCACCACTGCCTCCTGTGTCCTCTGTATTTGAATCCTCCCAAAACACACAGTCCTACCAGAAAGTGCTGTGCCTCTCCTCTACCTTTGGACAAACTCTTCCCATTGCCTGGAGTAACCTTGTGTTCCATGTACCTGACTCCTACTCATTTATCTATTTTTAATTTTATTTATTTATTTGTTAGAGTGAGAGAGAGCACTGTCAGGCAGAGTGGCAGGCAGAGGCAGAGGGAGAGGCAGGCTCCCTGTGGAGCGAGGAGCCCAATGCAGGACTCAATCCCAGGACACTGGGATCATGACCTGAGCCAAAGGCAGCCGCTCAACCAACTGAGCCACCCAGATGTCCCGTCCTATTTATTTTTTTTAAGACTTCTCCCTCCCTAAGTCTTAGTCCAATTTATATAAAGGGTTAAATGCCCTGCTTTGGTCACCCATCGCACCTGCATGGCCTCCATAATACCACACCAAGTGGATCCTTGGTATTCCTTTTTCTACCTGTGTCTCTCAGCTGACCGATGTTCCTTAAAGATGAGTGCCACAGACAAGCGTGTTTGTTTCTGTAATTTTCCAAAACTGACCTGTTTTTTTCACTACTCTATTTCCCCCATCTCTCTCATCCAAGATGTCTTCCCCACATAACTGGAACTCCCTCTTTATTCTCCCTTCTTGAATTTTTTTGCTCATGTTCCTTCAGCTCTCTACCTCAGGTTCCGCACTGCGTTTGGCTCTATCTTATTTATTATTTCATGTGTGTAACTCACCTCCTCATCTGTATTATCAACTCTCTGGGGAAGAGAGATGCCTTACAGTATTTCAAGATGTCTCCCCCAGTAGAAGACATATTTCTGTTTGACAGTACCTGAAGAACAGACAAGCTAAAACTGTCTTTTTTTTAAATCTTAGTATGAAACAACTGACAAACACCTTTCTCCGGATGGCCAGTATGTCCCCAGGATCATGTTTATTGGTAAGTAAAAATGACAATGAGATCAAGCACACTGATAATTGCCCAAGCACTTTGCTATCTCTTCCTCAGAGTCCCCCTCCCTCATCTGCCACTCCATCACGGCCAATGTCACTGCCCCACCGTAGCAAGGGGTGTAACATTCCCTTATGTGTCTCAACATTTCTTCATTACAAAGTTCAAGCTTCTACCTATTTCCTCCTTTGTTTCTCATCTGCACATGTAAACTTATCTTGTCCCATCACAAGTACATCGAAGAGGGAAGCACCCTGCTAACTTTTAAATGTATTGCCTGTTTTCCTGAGAACCTCAGGCCGGTAAATTCTTATTTTTCATCAGGCGAACTTCCAATTGGTATGCTGGATTTTTCTTTCTGACATTTTTTGGTAATTATTTCTGGGCAAGGTAGGAATATGGCTGCCAGGAAAGAAATCAGAGGAGCCATGCTCCTTCCAGCCACTGGTACTTTTCACATCCTGTTCCCTCTGCTGGAAAGCTTTTCCTGCTTCCCCCATGCACCTTGTCATCACAGTTGCTCGCTGACCTGGCACAACTAACACCATGTGCCCATGTGGCACCATGTTCCTCTCAGCAGTCATTCTTCCCTCAGTTATAATTTTGCATTTATGGGGTCATGGTATTTGTTTGTTTGTTTAAGATTTTATTTATTTATTTGTCAGAGAGTGAGATCATGCAGAAGCAGGCAGAGTTGCAGGCAGAGGCAGAGAGAGAAGCAGGCTCCCCACTGAGCAAGGAGCCTGATGTGGGACTCGATTCCAGGACCCTAGGATCATGACCTTAGCTAAAGGCAATGGCTTAACCCACTGAGCCACTCGGGCATCCCGGGGGTGATTGTTCAGTATCTATTTTCCCCTGTAGGACTATAGCTCTTTGTGGCTGGGGTTGCGTGATTTTCTTCTGACCATGCATAAATAAATCCATCACACAGCAGAACTCACACTGATCAAGTGGTTCGGGGCTGGGGCTGGAATCCAGCCAAGTCCACACTAAATGCACAGGACAGGGGAGAGGAACACGTGAAGGAGTGAAAAGCAGGAGGGCTGAACTCAAGCTAATTTTATACACTCAGTTACGTGAGGATTTAGAAAATTGAGAACGTTTAAATTGGGACTTTATGGGTCATCTTGTGACACTTTGCGCTAGAGTTCTTTTTATAGCATTTATTCCTGTCTAAGGGCATTGTAACCCACATTCCATGCCTTCCAAAAGAACCAACTAGAGCTCAGGAGCGTGGACACCGGCTCCAGATTAGAATCACCTGGAAGATTTTAGAAAAACAAGCTGCGGGGCCACACCTCAAACCAATTAAATCAGAATCCTGCTGGGAATGGGAGGCAGGAGGTATTTCTTAAAGCTCTTCAGGTGGTTCAGGGGGGCAGCTTTGTGAGTCTAGGGTTGGGTGTTTCAAAAGCTTTTCTTATGTTAATTTATCGCAAAGAGTAGACCGTGTGTTTGTATCCTCTGCACTAGCAGAAGTATAATAGGTTTTAAGTCTTTGTTGAACAAATAAATGTCTGCTTCTTGTCATTAACATCAGTGGGGCCCATTTCAACATTCTGAAATGACAGATCATCCGCTTAAGTACCAGGGCCAGACTGTGCACACAGCCAACTGGGTCTCACGTGCCTCCACCATCTGATTTTCAGGACATGCTCTTTGGGCCTTTTCAAACCTCTCTGACAAGAGAAGGTTTCTAGGTCTGCATAGATCCTAGTACCTCCCTTATCGATATGCCTTATTTTAAAAATGCCTTCTTTTCCCATAAGTGGATAACTTCAAAATAAATATAAAACATGGAAAAATGGATTTAAAACACTAAGGACTATCATAGGTATGCATAAAGGAAGACTCCTAAATCTTTGTTTTTTAAATACAGCTAGATCACAAAAAAGTAAAAAACAGAGAGGGGCCCTACATGCTTATTTGAACTTTGCTGCCATTAATGGTTTGCATTCTTTTATTCATTAAAAACAACCTTTTATTTCGAGAACTAGCATTGTAAGTTGGTTTCTAATTAGCTAGGTTGCTCCTGGTAACAGGCTGTGATTACAACATAAGCATTTCAAAAGTTCAAAATGCCTTAGTATAGAATGCCAGGGTTTTCACCAAAGCACCCAACATCCCCCTGCCAGTATGTCTTCTTCTGTTTTCAGGTTGCTATAGATAGGATAGCAGGGTTCATAACCTTGGCTACAAATAGCATTGTGCAGCTGTCGGGGGCTCTGGGCCCTGCTTTGGGGACTGGCAGCCACAGTCTGGGTTGCCAAGTAGATGGACTAGACCTTCATGAGGGTGATCACACGCTGTGTTCCTTTCATTGGCCATGGACAAGTACGTGGGCTTCCTCGCGCAACAGAGCTTCCTTGGAAACGTTGATTCCATTCCCATTTGCTTTTTCATTGTAGACCCATCCCTGACAGTTAGAGCTGACATCACTGGAAGATACTCAAATCGTCTCTACGCTTATGAGCCTTCAGATACAGCTCTATGTAAGTGTCGCCTCCCGTGAACGTGTCTTGCTGTTGCACTTACAGTCCACGATGAGGAGGAAGGAAGCTGGGCTCAGACATGCAGAGAATCAGTGTGACCCCAACTAGCCTTGTGCCCTCAGGCAAATCATTTTCACTTTGGTCTCATTTATTTAAGTGAATAATTTGTGAAAGAGTCTTTTGATTGGGTATCTTTTTCTCTGGGAGGATTCTATAACCATATTACCTGCTTCTCAAGGTTTCTTTTTCTCTGGGAGGATTCTATAACCGTATTACCTGATTCTCAAGGTTTCCTCAGGCACCCTGTCGTAAAGAGTCCTACGACAGAATCAAGTGCAATACAGTAACTGTCCTATTACACAAGTAATAGGAATCTTCAGGCCTTCAGTATTTTTTCCAAATAATGAAAGTAAAATGATATGGTCCATTTGGTGATGCTGAGTTTAAATTCAATTTTAAAGATCAGTAGGAAAGATGGTTCCCAGGAGCTGGCAAGATACTCACTATCCCCAGAGTTGCCAAAAAATGGAAAGGAAAAAAGTTAAACTCAGAGCAGACAGAGCACCTCAATAGGAGACTGTACCTGTTGTGGTTAATAATGAGTCCTTCTGGGAAGACAATTGGGTTTGTCCTAAGAACCAATTCAGCTCAGTGACTAGGGGGCCTGGAACTGTACTGCCCAATATGTGAGCCATGAGCTCCATGTAGCTCTTTAACATCATGTTAATTAAAATTTAAAATTCAATTCAGCAGGCACACTAACCACTGTTTGTTCTCAATGCACAGGCACTGAATATTTTTGTTCATCACAAAAATACCTGTTGAGTGGCACGACCTCCAACAGTGTGCTGGGGAAGCCTAGAGGCTGCATCTGGGCAGCAGCAAAGATGCTCATGGTCCATTAGAAATGCCTCCGGTGGGTGCGGGGAGGACCAGGGAAGCACATTCCAAGTACTAGCCCTTCTCAAGATAATGGCCAGTCTTATAGAAATAAGACTTTGAGCTCTTTAAAAGCACATATCTGGCACGGGTAATATCACAGTGCTTTGGTAGAAAAGACGTGTGAGAAATATTGGGAGAAAACTGGATTGTAGTAAAAGCCATGTCACATACTTTCAGAAAAAAATGTTTAACAAAATTACCAACAATACACCCTATCATGAAATAGCGCCCCATTCAATAATTCAAGTTTAGGGGTTTACTAGAGCTATGGGTATAATTCTGGCGATATCTTGACCTTGGCAACTTTTTCCCTGTTAGTGCTCGACAACATGAAGAAAGCTCTCAAGCTGCTGAAGACTGAATTGTAGAGAAAAAACATCTGCAAGCTTTTCCCTCTGTGTCCGGCCCTGAGACTTGGATCAAGAGGAGATCCTAGAAGACTTTGGAGAATGCAGGCAGACTGATGGACATGCTGATTAGATTATGGTTATTGTTACAACAGATATTTTTTAAAAATCTGGTCTCAAGTACACCTGTATGAAAATAATATTGCATACTAGCATAGTAAGCCATGCTTTTTTTAAAAAAAAAATTAAATCCTTTTGAGGTATTCAGACTGTTGTTGTCACCCCTAACTTAGTCCTTCGGAGAAAAGCTATTCAGTTCATTCACCCAACAGGACTTTTGTACACATGAAATGTTCAAAGAGGAGACAAAACAGACTTAACTGGAAGTAATGAAGACCAAAGTCAAAGTAATCACTTCACTATAGAGTTTCTCAGTGGGTGACGAGAAGTAGGCATGAGCTTAGTCAACAGAAGTATCAAAATAGAAGATGTGTTAGTGCAAAAGAATGTGTAGAAATGCACCCCAAGATCAGGTACCTCCTTGGAGACAGCCCTTCCTACCCTGACTGGAAACTCCTAGGTATACACTTCACTTCAAGAATTAATTTTAATTAGATTTTGTACAACTGAACCCTCTCAGGGTAAGTCTTTACAGATAGCTTTCTCTATCAGAGCCCTAATTTAGTGAAAAGGTCATTCAAAGAACATCTGTACCCATGAACGTAGCCTAAAGAAATCCTAAGAATTCATCTTACAGTACATTTGGTCTCTCAAGATTTTAGAGCACTGTCCTAGGATAAATTTAGCTGAGTTGTTCCCCTCTTCACCAAAATGTGACTAGCTGGAAGAAGAGCAAAGGGTAATGACATCATGTCTACAGAGCAGAGGTCAGAGGTCTTACCTTTGAAGTTGAGAGAAGTAGTGGCATCGAATAGGGGAGCAGCTTTTGCTACTTTCAACTCTTGATTCTGAATGACAAAAATTAGAACTGTGTATTAATTTCTTCACTACATATTTAATATCACATTCATTGTTACATGGAATTGCTTTTTTACCCAGCCCTGCTGACTTCTTTGGTCCACAAATGGCTGTGGTGGGCTGCACGATGCTTTGAGTATTGAGATATTGAATAGCTACTTCTTGTCTTGACAAACTTTTCTTTGGCATCATTATCTTTTCCAGGGCAGAATATACATTTTAAATTCTTTTCTCTTTCACAGTACTATCAAAAATCTATGTACTAACTAATAGTTCTGTGCACATATGGCTGATGTAATGACATACAAATCCTCAGTAAAAATATCGGCAGAGGGATTGGGCTCTCTTCTTACAAGTGGGTACATATGTTTAGAAAAAGTTAAATATCCTATTCAGAAAGTTCTCAGAGTTAATGAAGGGGAAAAAAGCATTTTCACTTATATACATTTTTTTTAAAGATTTTATTTATTTATTTGACACACAGAGAGACAGAGATCACAAGTAGGCAGAGAGGCAGGCGGAGAAATAGGAGGAAGCACGCTCCCTGCTGAGCAGAGAGCCTGATGTGGGGCTCGATCAGAGGACCCTGTGATCATGACTTGAGCCAAAGGCAGAGAGGCTTAACCCACTGAGCCACCGAAGTGTCCCAATATATACAAATATTTTGAATGACAGATTCTAAGATGTTCAGGTTTCCTCTATAGTACAGCAAAATAAAAATTTAAAAATTGGCTTTTTTATTGGGCTGATAATAAGATTAAGTCCTTAAAATTTGTTGAATGACAAAATGTTATTTTAACAACATATATAATTTTTAAGATATAAATACATCTCTGGGAAGTCAAATGTTAAGGTCTCAAGGAAGATGAATCTCCCTTAGAAAAGTGTTAAACAGAGTCATGGTCTCCTCTACTTCTGAGAATTTGTCCTAATGCAAATCAGGAAATCATTCACGAGAAACAAAGTTCTGTGAAGATGTCAATGGCAACATTATTTAAACATACTTAAAAGAAATGGCAACTATCAAATATAGTGGTTACATAGTGTTTTCACACAAAGCGCAGTCTGTTCTCATCTATAAACATAAACATTGTGAAGAAACAAAGAGTAAGTGAGCCAGAATGTAGGTATTTCTGTGCTGTAACTGTAGCTCCGGGAACTGTGTGCACACACCGGTCAGAATGAGAAATGAAGGTGCAAAGGGAGGAAATTCTGCTTGAAGCTTGCGGAGTTATTAGCAAAGCCCGTTTGTTCTTGTCATCTCACAATCTTTCCTTTGTATTCAAATAAACTGAAGGGAAAGCATACCTTGACTATTTCTCCAACCACACAGAACTCGGAGAAAGCTGTAGGTCTAGAGAGCATTATTCCAAACCACTGAAGAAAAATGTTGGTAACACATTGGGAATACAAAATGGTACAGCCACTGTGGAAAACAATATGATGGTTGCTCAAGAACTTTAGCAACGAATAACCATACAATCCAGGAATTCCACTTCTGAGCATGTACCCAAAACCCCTGAAAGCAGGAAAGCTCTATCCGTGCATTCACGTTCAGAGCAGCACGAATCACAAGAGCCAGGAGGTGAAAGCAACCCAAACTCCATCGCTTGCTGAGTGCATCAACAAAATATGGCGAACGCCAACGACAGGACAGTATTCAGCCCTTAAAAGAAAGGACATTCTGACACCTGTTATAATATGGATGAACCTTGAAAACACTATGCTAAGTGAAAAAAGAAAGCAGTCACATAAGGACAAACACTTTGTTTCCACTTACCTGAGGGATCTGGAAGAGTCAGATTCACAGACACAAAGGAGAACAGTAGTTGTCAGGGGCTAATGGAAGAGAGGGAGGGGAGGGGGAGGGGAGGAAATGGAGGTGGGGGGATTATTTGCCAGGTGCATACTGTCAGCTTGGGAAGATGAAAAAGCTCCTGGGGGATAATGGTTGGGCCACAAAGTGAATGTACTTAATGACACTGTATTACACATTTAAAAAATAGTCAAAATGATACATTTTATACTATGTGTATTTTACCACACGAAGAAAAGAATGTTTTATCATTCTTTTTTTCTGTGGGTCCTACTGGAGGCCCCACACCTGAGGAGGGGAAAGGGTAATTTAGAAAAAGTTGGTAACATAAATCATCTGTGAGTCATTTACATGGTGAGCAAAATGGTTAAACTATTTTCACCTGCTTGAGGACTGCTGTCCTCAATCATCTACAGTGTTTAGCTCTGCTCTGGGTTTTGTGTGTTTCAGGCATTCAATAATCCCAAGTAGCTTCTTTTATCTCCCAAGGTCCTTATATTTAGCAGTCACTGGTGAGCACAGGAGTGGGGGGAAAATAATGTAAAAAAAAAAAAAAAAAACTCTTAGGCAAGAACAGAGCTTCCTTCAGTTACTCACAAAGGAAGCGGACTTCAAAATCCAAGTAAAATGAGCCTGGCTTTTTTTTTTTTTTTAAAGATTTTATTTATTTATTTGACAGAGAGAAATTACAAGTACACTGAGAGGTAGGCAGAGAGAGAGAGAGAAGGAAGCAGGCTCCCCGCTGAGCAGAGAGCCCGACGCGGGACTTGATCCCAGGACCCTGAGATCATGACCTGAGCCGAAGGCAGCGGCTTAACCCACTGAGCCACCCAGGCGCCTTGAGCCTCGATTTTTTAAAAGGTTTTTATTTATTTATTTATTTTACAGAGATCACAAGTAGTCAGAGAGGCAGGCAGAGAGAGAGGAGGAAGCAGGCTCCCTGCTGAGCAGAGAGCCCGATGTGGGGCTCAATCCCAGGACCCTGAGATCATGACCTGAGCCGGAGGCAGAGGCTTAACCACTGAGCCACCAAGTTGCCCCAAATGAGCCTCGCTTTTTAAAAAGGCACTTGTCAAGTTGTGACCCCATAAAACCAGATCCTGAAAGTAAGCAACGGTGGTTTCACCTTCCAAGTGATATCACCGTCCACTGTTTGCCATATAATCTAACTCAGGCAACTCCCTCCCACCCTCATTTGAGAATGAATTCCCAACTCTGATTTTCCTGTGGAGAGTGGATGAGAAGTAGCCTGGCCTATGGCAGAAGGTCTGATTTTCCTCCTTGCCCACTGTCTCAGGGGTATGTTGATGACTACAGTTACCCAGTCAAGATGGTGACAAACAAGAAGACCTCTCTTCTCTTTTCCCTCTCTCTCTCTCTCTCCCTCTCCCTGGGGGTTCAGTGGAGAAATGGGGTAAAGGGCATGATTGGGTTGTTCCCTTAAAATTGTTTAGAAAACACTGACCAATAACACATACCATAACTGCATCTGGCATGAGTAGCCAGGTGTAAAAATTAACCACCAGCCCCCAACATAACGAGTGCATAGCAACTTTACACAAATCCCTTCAACATTTCCACAAACCCGAAAAACTTGGTCTTTAATTTTACTGTCAACTCTAATAAAACTGACCTGTGAAAGATCATATTTGTACAATCACGATGCCTGAAAGTGTCCTTTCCTCCTATGAAATACTATGAAAAAAAATTCTGTTCTAATTTCTTCAATACCAGCTATACAATGAAATTGTTTCATAAATTTACTTGGTGCCTTTTCAAAAGGATGAATAAACTTAAACAGAGTTAAACAAATATTTAGAAAAATTGCAGGAGGTTTTTCGCTTAAGGAAACGAAGAACTTGACACCCCACTTCTGGATGCTTTTCTCTCTCTGAAACGTTGTACACAGCAGCAGAGGACCTAGGTTGAACACGCAGAACTGGTTTTCAGACCAAACTGGCTGTTTAGATCACGCGGTGTCTGAGATGAATTTATGCCCCATGAACTCTGGTTTTAGAAATTGCAGCTTAACATTTTTCCCTTGTATTTGCACTTTATTAACTCAAGTTTCACCCTTCACATCAAGGCTATGTTCTAAGAACTATTCCCCTAAATGGGATACGTAAGTAGGGAATAAGAGAAATGTTAAAAACAAGTAGAGCTTCTTTCTTAAATAAATACTAGTAGGTGGGGAGATGCAGAGAGAGCTCTTGAGTATGCATTATGGACGCTTGTTGTAATTCAAGGACAGACCACTCTGAAACACCTTCCTCTGATCTTATGTGTTTACGGGCAACATTTCTATGCACACAGGCAGCGGTGTTCCTGGAATCGTGGGATCAGCCCGACTTCCGCAGCCTCATTCACAGCCACTGAGGAATCAGGATAGACCTAGTCAGAGGCCTTTCCAGCAGGTTTATAATACACTGCAATGTGAGCTGTACGTCAGCACGCAGACACAAACCAAGATCGCAGGAGACCTCCCAGGACAGTCTATAACCTTCAGATCTGCCTGCGGGAACAGAAAGCCCAAATTCATCTAACAAGGCTGCTCTTGGTACTTGAAAATGGATTATTTCTTGAGTGGTTAGTCATTAGTTACAATCCACTCTTATAATCCTATAGTTCAATAGCCCTAAAGATTCATGCTTCCCAGGCTCTGATTTGTAATTGGGTTGGCCCAAATAAGGCAACTGCAATCAGAGCACAGACCAAGGCTACGGAAGAGCTCTT
Source organism: Mustela lutreola (assembly GCF_030435805.1). Lineage (NCBI taxonomy): Eukaryota > Metazoa > Chordata > Mammalia > Carnivora > Mustelidae > Mustela > Mustela lutreola. The sequence goes on along the minus strand of NC_081293.1, from coordinate 144,513,090 downwards.
CCCAATATAGTCACTTGTACCAAGAGAAGTATTACATGAAGAGACACCAGACTCTCACGGGAACTTCAAAATCTGACTAAGCAAACAAGGCAAATACAGAATGCCTTAAAGTGAAGACAGTATCCAAAAAGCTCACTTGTTCCGTGTGTCATTTACAGTCTCATCTGTGTAAGTGGGAACATCGTTAGTGTTGCCCAGAGCTCAAGATGGCGTTGAAGGATAGCAGACTATGGCACTCTTTGACATCAAGATTATTTTGAGCTCATTATTTCTGAAAACATGCAGACACAGGAATAGCTCTGTAAACAGAGAAGTTAACCCTTCATTAAGAAAAATTTACACTTAAAAAGGAAACCTCTGTACTTAGGAGCATCTCCTCTCTGCAGCATGAGAAGGATTCTGAATCACGAGGAACTTAGCACTGCAGAAGTCACTGACTTAAATCTCACAAGTCTTATCTTTATTTGGGGTCCTTTTCCTGGTGCTTTTACCCTCGTAACTGTCCTTCCCTCCAATTCCCACACCCAACACACACATCTTTATTTCATCTTTGGCTAAAGATAGCATCTAATACGGTGTCTTGGGCCATCTAGGGGAATGATTCCATTTTGGACAACATGTATACATGCTAGTAGATATGCATGCATGTTCATAAACCTGTTTTCCTCTTGTTAATCTCACCTGTACTGGACAGGGCCTAAGACAAGAACTCAGAAGAGTAGAGGGAAAATTATTTTTCCTCCCTTACTTTATCATGAGAATTGCATAATCGGGTTCTCTTGCAAGATCAGCTGGTCTTCTAGAGTCATGGACATGAAATTACCCCATAATACTCTAAAATTCTAAAGATCAACCACTTGCCCTCTTTCTTGACCTAAAACCCGCCATCATGCCAATTACCAATAAAATACTATATTCTACACAGAATGCAAGACAAGAACTTAATAACTGTCAGTAACATGAAAGAACTTACATATTTTCCCCAAATAAATACAAATGACCTCTCTTCTGAAAAACAGTTCTCGGGCACCTGGGTGGCTCAGTGGGTTAAAAGCCTCTGCCTTCGGCTTGGGTCATGGTCTCAGGGTCCTGGGATCGAGCCCCTCATTGGGTTCTCTGCTCAGCAGGGAGCCTGCTTTCTCCTCTCTCTCTCTGCCTGCCTCTCTGCCTACTTGTGATCTCTGTCTGTCAAATAAATAAATAAATAAAATCTTTTTAAAATAAATAAATAAACAACAGTTCTCACTGTGGAGAAAATATTAAACACTGAATCATTTCAAGAAAGAATTTAGGGAGGACTACCAGTAGACATTAGTGCTGGAAGTTCATTTTCGTGGCTGGATTATACACGGAGATAGCAGCACTCAGTTCTCGGTCAAAGGAAACAAAGCAATAAAGGAAAGAATTCCACTTAATCCATTTAGCAATTCTTCCATTACTTTCTTTTAATTGAAACATTCATACACGAGGAGAGGTTTCCATTCTTTAATTTTTTAACATAATATACAGAACCACAATACTATTTCCATTTCAAATTATGGGCGCTTACATTCAAATACGCTTGGATTTGACAAGCTGCTGTTACAATACTGAGAAAATTCATGAAAAAGGTATTTAACAATTTGTAAGATAATCAAGTATCTTTTTGCTACATGGGCCAATGCATTAATAGTAACTTGTTTAAAAATGCAGTCTTTTGGACCTCAAATTATTAAAAAAGAATATGAAGATTATATAGTCATACTTTCTGAATTTCTCAGACCCATTCCATTTCAAAAGCTGAAGGCAAATGTTACACATCAGAACATTCATGAGATCATATCTGCTCTGTACCTACTTGTTAAAATAAAAACCAGACCATACTTTCCTAAAGACACAGCTATTTCTAGGCTACATTAGTGTAATCATAAAAGACTACTAGAACTAAATTATCACTTTCATGTTAACAATTTTCACCACAATACATCTTTCCTAAAAAGATTTTTTTAAAAATGCAGGATTTTGGATTTCCCTTACTGAATTTAACATAATAGACTCTCATACTTTCTGGCTTTAATAAACTTCAACTCTTTTTTCCAACAGGAACTATCTACACAGCACAGTGCGACATACAATTAATTATTCCAGTGAGATGTATACTTAGATTTACAATATGATCAACACAATAGTGCCATACAAAGTTTTTCTGCAGGTAAAAATGCTAAGAAAGGCCACAGTGGACAGTGCCAGACACTGTGAATACAGTAGATTACAGGTACCACTGAGGGTCAGAGGAGACCACAAGTTTCTAATTTTTTTTCAGCAATGGGAAAAGAAAAACATTTAGAGAAACATAAGAATAAAAATATATAATTCCACTGTCAATAATAATGTACCTTTTCAGATACTGCTTTCTTAAACAGGCAAATTAGATGAACTTTAAGTTAGAGAAAGTGAACAAGATCCAAATACGAAAGATGTTTCTTGTTTTCTCATCAAAGGAATGCACTAGGATTAGCACGAGGATCTTTCTGGTTCCTGTATCTGTAGGTCAGCCAAACACCCAGGATCTGGAATGGAAGAAAGAAGAAAAGAAGAAAGAGAAAGTATCATGGTATCTGTTTCTTCAGTTTATCAGTACACAATCCGGTCCCTCTGAAGCACTTGGTTTTCTTTGTTCAAAGAGGAAGAGATTTCTTTTTCCCTTGAAAGTGCTAAAAGTAGCCCAAATTGAAGCCCTAAAAACAAGTAATATGAATACTAGCTCTCCAGAGATGTCTGTATCATAATCCCCAGCACCTGGGAATAGGTTACCTCACATGGTAACAAGAACCAGCCAGATGTGGCTTGGTTAAAGCTATTGAGACAGGGAAATCATATGGGTGGGTTCACTGATGTAGACACAAGGGTTCTTATAAAAGAGGGCAAGACAAAACAAAATCAGAGACATTGAGAAAAGATAAAATGATGTCAGAAGCAATAGGAAGCAGAGTCAGAGAGAAGATGTGGCATGGCTTCCTTGAAGATGGAGGACAAAGCCGTGAGCCCCTGAGTACAGGCAGCCTCCAGAAGCTGCAAAAGTCAAGGACACAGCTTCTCGCAGAAAGCCTCCCAGAGAAGCCTGCCTTTCAGGCTTCTGACCCCAGCAGTAGAAGATAATAAATTTGTGCTGCTTTAAGCAATTCCATTTGTGACTATTTGCTAGAGCTGCAAGAGGAACTTTTACTGCTGAATTGTCTGCTGAAACACTGAATAGTCTGGATAGCTAAAATATCACATTATTTTGATAACTGAGAAACAAACTGGGTTCAGGAAAAATTTAGCACTAATGAAAACTCCACAATAACAAATTTTGCTAAAGCAGATCTTTAAAAAATATTCTAATTCCTATCTTTCTCAAGGCCTGGGGATCTCTCATTTTAGAAAAATACTGAGTTGTTACTGTTACTGTTTAATACTTAGTACTTTAGTATTTAGTACTAAATACTGTTAGTATTTAGAAAAATACTGAGTTGTTACTGTTACTGAGTCGTTACTGTTACTGTGTTGTTTCCCACACTAGGTTCACCAAAGCGTTAACCAATATAATTTTTTAAAATTAAGAATGTGTTCATTCTGTTTCCACTACCTCAAAGTTGATTTACTTAACATAATCAAAAATTCTTTGAAAAAGACAGAAAATTTTAATGTAACAAAATGAACTTCAAATTACACCTTCCACTTTAGATCTGTGCCAACTTTTCATCTAAATTTTGTTTGACTTCATAACTACTCATTAGCCCTTTAAGCTACTTCTAGAGAATTGTGATCAATCCAAAATTTCCTCACTACCAGAGTAATAATCCCTGTGTTATACTAAAACTCACGACTGGCACTGATTATATTTATAACATGTAAGAGCCGATGGAACTATAGTTTGTGAGCTGAATCAAGGAAAGATAAGTCTAATTTAAGGAAGTGGGAAGTTTGGGGTGGAGTATATATAATGGGGGGGGGGGATTTACTTAATAAACACATAAGGAGTACTTTGTGACAGGCTCTGTCGTTCACACTTTCCAATTCAAACAGTCCTCCCAAACACCCTGGATGATGGGAACAGTATCCTTTTACCAGCAAGGGAACTGAGGCAAAGAGGTTAAATAAGAGTCACACAGGTCATGAGGCCTAGAACCATGGTTCAAACCTACAATCTATGCTCTCAGTCATATTTGGGGATGTATGTGTAATCAATCTGACATACTAAAGGTCAATCTGGGGGAACATTCTACCCACCATGGCAACCAGGCTGGTTTTTACAACACTGAAACCCTTGCACACCTGTTGTGGACAGCAACTCCTCAGACACCCCTGCCCCCCTCCCAATCTGCACAAGTATCATTTCCTTCTCCCACCTCAGAAACACAGGCACACAGGGAGAGAGTTTGGGTGAGAATTTTTTGAGCTTTTAAATAGTTTGATTATCAGCCCTGGATATAGGCCAGTAGTGTAAGTTACAGGGAAAACAAAGCAAGTGGGTAAATTAAATTAGACACTCATAACCTGAAGCCTCATTTTACCAAAACTTCATTCCTCCATTTCAGCTGTAAGTGACAAAATCGGACTTTGTCCCATTGTTGAACCATGATCTCATCCCTCCCTCCCCAGGAGAGACTGGAGGGGATGCCACACCCAAAATACAAAAAGATCAAAGTTAGATAACTAATGGATTTTAAGCTTACAAAGCTGGTTAAAATGATCTAAAGAGTCTCAAGAGTAACTTTGATTAGAACTGATCATGAACTCCAGTGATCCCAGAACCTAGGCCTAGTATGCAGCCCACTAAGCATACAGTATATTACACAGAAATATGTGCAGTGAGCCTATACATTATTTTTATACTTATTTATTAAATTGTATGCTTATTTATTACATATAGAAAGGCAGAAAGTAATATGCCAAAATATAAACATTGGTTATTTTTCATTCACATTAGTAAATCCATCCAAATTTTCATGTTCAAAATTTTCTGTATTTTCTAAAGTTTCTACAAAGAATATGTACTAACTTCAACTTGTTAAAAGTTATTACATCTCAGCTATTTTTCAGATTCTAAATCAAAGCTTCTTTTATGGTTTAAATTTATTTTCAGCTATTATAAATAGTTCAAAATCAATCTGTTTCACCAAGGAAAGGAAGTCATTGGTTAGCTTCATCTCTCAGATTCAGTGAACTACTGAATAAAACAAAAAATTAAAAAGTTGGTATACCTATAATATATTCACTACCCAGAAAATAGCAGGTTGGATAAATTATTATTAAAATCTCTAGCCACATATGTAAAATATTAAAATATAGAGCAGGATTCCATGAAAGAACACCAAGTCTTCTTAGCTCTTAAGACACCTAAGACTCATGAGTTTATACTTTTTGTTTTTAAAGATTTTATTTATTTGAGAGAGAGAGAGCATAGGTGCATGGTGGGGGGGCAGAGGCAGGGAGAGAGAGTAAGAGGGAGTGCAGGGCCAGACATGGGGCTTGATCCCACCACCCATGAGATCATGACCTGAGCCTCAATCAGAACAGGTGTTGTTCAACTGACTGAAACACCCAGGCATGCCCCCATGAGTTTATATTCTTAAAAGAATTAATATTTTTTAAAAACAGTAGGGGGAAGGATGAATAGGCAGAACAGAGAAGATTTTTAGGGCAGTGAAAAATACTCTGTATTATATTCTAATGATGGATACAAGTCATTATATGTATGTTGAAATCCATAAAATGTACAAAAGTAAACCCTAATGTAAACTATGGACCTTGAGTGATTATGATGTGTCAATGCAGGTTCATCAGTTGCAACAAAAACACATTCTGTTGAGTAGTGGCGATAATGGGGGAGACCATGCCTATGTAAGGACAAAGGATATATGGGAAATTTCTGTAACCTTCTCTCAATTTTGCGAAGGACTTAAAAGTGCTCTTTAAAAAAAAAAAAGGGACAACTGAAGGTAATGTAACCTGATGAGAAAGAAAGAAAAGAAAATGGAGCTGCTCAAAAGAATTAAATTCTCAAAATAAATTCCAAATATAAAAAGGAAGCCATGTGGCAAAATCTGGCTCACGGGCTATATGGAGATTGCTCATTCCGGTTTTTCTCCTATCTGTATTTTTAAGTTTTCATGAAAAAAAAAAATCGTACTTTTAAAAAGGAAATGAAGGAATAATGCACAGAATTGTTTTTAAACAGTACATCAATTTTCTTGAATCAATGTCACAACCAACCCACAAGTAAGACAGCTCTTTCATGAGAAAAAGTGAAATGAAAAAAAAAAAAAAAAAACAAGCTCAGGATAAGAAGAGATGTCAGTGAAGACTTCCTGTAAGAAATGAATATTAACTGTGGTCTTTATCTCTACTTTGTTAATAACAACCAAATGTGAATTTTTCATTCTCCAGAGAAGAAAAGAAAACTGAAGAGAATAAAATATACATATATACAGATATATGTATCTATAATGTGCTGTATTTTGACCCAACATCATATCCATGTAGAGTGTATGCATTATCTACACAAATGCAGTATACGCATTATATATACCACATTAAATTTTATTTTCTCCTGTTAATCAATCTCATGCCATTCTGACTCTGCCCAGCTAGAAGGAACTTAAAGGGCAGAAAAAAGTATTCCTTTCCCACCCACTCTAATTTAACCAGCTCATTACTGAAGAACACAAACTGGCCCAAGGGTTTGCAGTTATAAACAACGAACATTCCTTTCTAGTCCATTTAAATAGCCATATGATTATCTCCATGAAATAAAGTGCTATAAATAGAATGTATAAATTTAAAAAATTTTAATTTTCATACATATTGTTAAGTCAGCTATCGCAAAAAACATCTGTAGATATTTAGAGTTTAATAAAGACACTGCAAAAGGAATTAGCATTCCTCCAAAATTATCAAATAACGAGTGTGGTTTTGCTTACAGACACCTATATTATACATAAATGTATTAATCAATATGATAGATATTTTAACATAGTATAAATATATGTAAGATAAATAAGAAATTAATAATAGTGTTTACCTGTAGTTTTTGGAAAGCTAGAGATAATGGGAGATGGGCTTGAAAGGCCATTTTTCAAAGCATATCTTTCTAAGTATGTATGTGAGTGTGTCCTATACTATATATATTAAATAGCGTGAATGTCTTACCTATTCCAAAATTAAATTTAGAATTATAATTTATCATACAACTCTAATAGGAGAGACTCTAGAAATAACCCAGCCTAAACCATTTCATGTGTTCATTAAATTTTACATAATTTAATAATCAAGCCTCCACCCTATATAAAATTAATGCTAGATCTGTGGGGTCTTCTGTTTTCAAGCCAGGGCTCCTCTGATTATAATACTAGTTCTCAATAAAGATATTTATCAATACATCCCCAAAATTAGGGGCCATGCTAAGGCAAAATGCCATGCCCTCTTGCCGTATAAAACAGAAAACCCCCTGACGAAAATGGAAAGATAAGGAGTTACTTGCACATACCTCTGTAAAGCTGAAGAAGAGACCAATGCCCCCGACAAACCTCAAAACCTCTCCGGCGTATTTTCCTATTATTGGAGCACAAGGTGAGCATGGATGGCTGCTTTTGACACAGCTCTGTATCAATTTGGGAAAAAAAAAAGAACTTTTATATCAAAGTGCAATTATGAAAAGCAGATAAACACTGAACCCACCTAAAAATGAGTGGCTGGAATATTATATCCAATCTGGGCCTGGGCTGTTTCATAGCATCCTAAATTCTAAAATGGTTCCCACTGGGCACCTGGGTGGCTCAGTGGGTTAAGCCTCTGCCTTGGGCTCAGGTTATGATCTCAGGGTCCTGGGATCGAGTCCCGCATTGGGCTCTCTGCTCAGCAGGGAGCCTGCTTCCTCCTCTCTCTCTCTCTGCCTGCCTCTCTGCCTGCTTGTGATCTGTCTGTCAAATAAATAAAATCTTAAAAAATATACAAAATAAATAAAATGGTTCCTAAGTTTCCCAAGCCCAGTATACACACCTTGAATACCCCCCCACAGCCCCCAGCTTTGAGCATGGATGGGATTTGTGAATACAACAGTCACTCCCATCTTTATCATGCAGTTACACAAAGACACCATCTATGTTAACAGAATGGGGTGATTCTCATGCTGACTTGGAGGCCGCCATGTTGTGAGATGGCTGTACAGTTAGAACCTGAGAGCAGCCTCCAGGAACTGAGGAAAACCCAGCAAGAAAAATGGGACTTCAGCACTACAACTACCAGAAGCTGAATTCGGCCAACATCGGCTGAGCTTGGCAGACCACCCCAGGCCTCGGATGAGATTATCCCTGGCCAACACCTTGATTTCACCCAGGTGAGATCTTAAGTGGAGAACCCAACGAAGCCATTCTCACGCTCCTGATCCATGGAAACTGAGAGAACACCTGCGTAGAATTCATGTGTCACATAGCAGTAGAAAAATAATAATCCCATAAAAGAGGCCATGTTGAAAGGAAATCCAGCTCACAGCTCAGAGAGACGGTAATAGGAGTTTCCTGGAAATTTAAACACGTGTACTTCCTAGGACAGTCAAGCTCCAAATCTAGCCTCATATTGGGGTCGGTCCTGGGACAATAGTACAGCTCTAATTTGTCCATCACTAACTCAGCTCCCCTGGAAACAACATGAAGTTGTAATGGGGATAAGGGGAAGGAGGAAAGGGGTTAGTTTCATGTATCCTCCCCGCTGGGGATGTTTAACTGGTTAAAAAGCCCCCAAATCCAGGAAAGACCATTCCTCCTACTGCCCTGAGATGCTTCAAAACCAAGATATTTCTACAGCTCTTCTGCGCCTCTAAGACTGATGTAGTCTTATTTTTCTTCCACAACTTGTTCTAGGAGGAATTGCATGGGAAGGAATTAGGGGCAAAGAACTGTGAGCATCTGTGTCTGGCAGGGCTCTGGGATACTTAGTACTCTCAGGAGTGGATATGAGAACAGACAAATGACACACCAGTGTACATGGAATATAATATAGGTTCATGTAAAACATTTTTAAAAAACAACTCAGCATAAGGAATTCCATTTTCTTCATGTTAATCATTATTCCTCTGTATATAATACGTCTCCAGAAAATATCTTATACTTTGTACTTACAGCCAGACAGGTGTCATTTGGGTTAAAACTTCGAAACCCACAGCAGTTTAAATTTCTCTGGATGTCATTTCGAGCACTTGCTGTATTGTTCCAACCCACTTCCAGAAGCTGACCCTGGAAAATGCATGTAATACATACACTGACATGAGTTATCCCTGCACAAAATGTATAGAGCTAAAGCTTGTGATTTTTAATACTGAGTGTACCTAAAATAAATGCTCTTCCTAAGATGATTAAAAGTTTTCAAAGGGTAATACCTAAATCTACAACAAAAATTAAAGCACATTGGGGACACATGGGTGGCTCAGTGGGTTAAAGCCTCTGCCTATGGCTCAGGTCATGATCCCAGGGTCCTGGCATAGAGCCCCTCTTCGGGCTCTGCTCAGTAGGGAGCCAGCTTCCCTTCCTCTCTCTCTGCCCACCTCTCTGCCTACTTGTGATCTCTGTCAAATAAATAAATAAAATCTTAAAAAAAAAAAAAAAATTAAAGCACTGCTTCTATTCCAAGAGTGAAAAGTCTTCATTTTTACATGCTCTTTAAAAGAAGCACTTAGGTCATGATCTCAGGGTCCTGGGATCGAGCCCCGCATCAGGCTCCCTGCTCTGCAGGAAGCCTGCTTCCCTCTCTCTCTCTCTCTCTCTCTGCCTGCCTCTCTGCCTACTTGTGATCTCTGTCTGTCAAATAAATAAATAAAATCTTTAAAAAAAAAATAAAATAAAATAAAATTTAAAAAAAAATAAAAGAAGCACTTAGTTCAAAAGATTCTCAGACTGAAACAAATTTTCCACTGCCCTAAACAGAACTGCATATTGTTTCACAAATTAAGAGTTTGAAAAGTGTAATTGCTAGAAAGGTATCACAAATGTTTCACTGCATAATGGTTGGAAAAGGCAGGGTGAACATCTTTCAGCAGTGGTGCTTTTTACCCAGGGAAGGGAAAAATCTCACTTCAAGGATGCCAAAAAGTAGCAACACCTTATGGCATTTCAGGGTTCCAATCAGCCCCACTAATACAATCAGGAACAGCAGATTCTAACTGACTCCAGTGAAATGCCATTCTGAGGGAAGAGGAGTTATCATATATTCCAATCATTCTCCCTCTTTTTTCCTACACATACTGTGAGGTGTAATAAAATAAGAGAAAAAAAGTCTTTGCTTACCTGTTGCTCCTGGTTCAGGGCTAAGCAAGCACACGATACAGAAAACTGAACAATAAATACAAGTAAGAGAATAATCATGTACTGAGAATTCAAGTTAAGGTATTTCTCAACACTCTTAAAATAACAAAATAGAGGTACTGACAACTTCGGAATGTACTAGAAGGCATTCAACCAGGAAACAGAACAAATGGCGCCTAGAAAGTTTACAAAGAATTTACACAATTATTATTTTCATTAATACACTGTAGATAGTTCATAATAAAAATACTAATATTTAAAGGATAAAATATTAGAATTTCTTTTAAATTGAAATAAAAATCCTTACATGTATAAAATAAGAAATACGTATGGATAAATGTACTTAGGTTTTCTTAGAATTAAAATCTTAAAAAACAATCACTGAAATTCGCAACCACATACTAACCTTTTGGAAAGGGTCTAGAGGTCACTGAATCAGTTCAACTTACCTCTGAATTTGCAAGGTATAAAAAGGACTATAATTTGCAGAATACATTCTTCATGATGTGAAAAGGAGAAAGTGGGAACATATAAACATACAGTAGTCTTACCCTAAGAAATATTCCTAATGTTGGTGGAACAAACACACGTAGGGCATGCTAAGAGTTGCTCTCTGGCAATGACTTTCCTAATGAGAATTCTAAATCAGTGGCAGTTATCAGAAGAAAAAGCAATAAAAATAAGGACAAACTCAACTGGGTTAAAAATTCTGCTTTTAAAAAAGGATACAAAAAAAAGCAACACCTGATGGTGCTTTACAGCTCCAATCAGCCCCACCAACGCAATCAGGAACAGGAAGATGCCCACGGCGATGACCACGCCGACCACCCGGAGGCTGGAAATCAGCCCAAAACCAATGCCCCACGCCGCGATTCCAATGAGCAACAGACTGACCAACTACAAAGACAACCAGAAGGGCCAGGGATTGGATGGGGGCAGGAGGAAGAGAAGGACAGGAGGAAAACATCAATTTCTATAATAATACAAAGAACATTTTTCAGTGTCTTACAAATGACTGCTCATACTCAATACCAGAATACACACTAGATCTTAATAGATAGTATTGTTTCAACAAATTAATTTAATCCTCAGGCATGCTTTAAAATAAGTAATAATGAGCTATGAAATTGTTATGAAGCCTCAGAGGTCATCTGGCTTACTAAGCATAACTGATTTCTGCCTAAGCTTTTGCCATCATGGCGTATGTGAGACTCCCAGATGCCAACACAGCTCAGTCCAAAGTATTCATTTCTTCACATGGACATTACTTATGCTTCCTTCAAAGCCAGTTGTGACCTTCTCTATGATGCTTTCCTCGTTTTCCATAAACTGTTCTTTGAAGTTGGTTCTATTGTTCCCCTCCCCACACTCTCATTCTGTTGCCAAGCCTGTCTCTCCTAGAAGACTAAGAGTGCCTTGCGAGGGGGGCACCATCTTCTCATCTGTCTCTATTCCCAGAACCTATCACAGAACCCGGGCCTTGCAAACAATCAAAAATTTCTCAAAGAATTGTTGGAAAAAAATTGCTTTAGGTATCATCGTGTATCCTATGAGAATTTAGAGAGAGAGAGAGAAAGAGGTCATTAAAACTCTTCAGACAATGTAAGAGACTAGCTCTTTTGAGTAAAGTGGTATACTGAGCAAGATGAAATTATTTTATACTCCATTTATTTATATACTTATAAAACAAAACTAAGTGAAGAAGTAGAACACGTGCCTGAAAATCAGCCATTACCTGTAATAGACAAAGTTACAATCACTTCTTTAAAATAGCAAATGAAGAACACACCATGTAAATATGATGTTGAACTGATAGAAGATGAAGGTGAAACAGGTATGTGGGGGGGATGGGGATTGGGGTTTGGGGCAGGAAAAAGGCCATATCCTCTGAAGGTCAGCCGTTTCCTGGAGCAAGGTGACAGCGTCATACACAGTAGAGAGGAATCAAAATACGTAAAATATACTTCCTGGCATCAAGACCCAATAAACTTTGTTTTGAAAGATAAAATAAATCACCACTCACTCAAAAGGATTTTTACTCAAATATTTAATTTTTTATATATGAAATCATAGCTTAGAAACACAAATTCTAAATATCTTCATATCTAAAATGCCCTCCATGTGTACAGATACAAGTAAAACTGCTTAATATTGACAAAGAACACGTATTTTTATTTTTAAAAGCTTTTATTTATTTGAGAGAGAGAGAGAGAGAGAGAGCCCAAGAGAGCACAAGCAGGGGGAGTGGGAGGCAGAGGGAGAGGGAGAAACAGATTCCCCACTGAGCAGGAAGCCTGATGTGGGGCTCAATATGGGGCTTGATCCCTGGACTCTAGGATCATGACCAGAGCCGAAGGCAGACACTTAACCCACTGAGCCACCAGGTGTCCCCACCTGTTTCTTTTCACTTATGACAAAGCAGATCTAGAGAAGAAAGACACTGTCTGTAGCATGCTAGAACCAAGTCACGGAGTTACATGGAGTTGCTGTTCTCCGCGGTACTTAGTACACCTAGAAGGCTTTTGTTTTCAGAGGGAAGAAATTCTCAGAACGTTTGTAACCCAAAAATTGCCTGGTCCCTCTTGTTGTCTCAAATGCTCCTCATCAACAGGTCCGTTTGCTTCTGGCTTGTTCTTCTCTTCTCACTCACCATCTTCTCATGGCTTCCCACTATACTGGACTGAGAAAAAGTCCTCTGCTCCATCACAAGCGAGCTTACTTCCAACTCCATGGCATCCAAATATAGCAGGTTTCCTTCCACAAGGGGTGAAAGAAGAGGTGAGAGATGCGGGCACCGGCCTCCACACTGCACCGTGGTACCAAACAGGGAAGGTGCTCTGCGGGCGCAGCACATCAGAGCAACGCGCTCTATCCATCAGGGTTCTCCTGAGAAGGAGATCTAACAGATATATATTTAGAAATAGAGATTTATTTTAAGGAATTGGCTCATGCATTTGTGGGGCCAGCATGTCCAAAATGTGTGGGAGGACAGCAGCTTGACAATTCAGGCAGGTTTTCTCTGATACAGTCTGGAGGAAGAATTCTGTCTTCCTTAAGAAACCTCAGTCCTGGGATGCCTGGGTGGCTCAGTGGGTTAGGCCTCTGCCTTCCGCTCAGGCCCTGATCTCAGGGTCTTGGGATCGAGTCCCACATCAGGCTCTCTGCTCAGCGGAGAGCCTGCTTCCCCCTCTCTCTCTGCCTGCCTCTCTGCTTACTTGTGATCTCTCTCTCTCTCTCTATCAGATAAATAAATAAAATCTTTTTAAAAAAGAAAAGAAACCTCAGTCTTGGGGTGCCTGGGTGACTCAGCTGGTTGGGCGTCTGCTTTCAGCTCCGGTCATGATACAGGGTCCTGGAATTAAGCCCCGCAAAGGGCTCCCTGCTCAGTGGGGAGTCTGCTTCTCCTTCTCCCTCTGCCCCTCCTTCCTGCTCCTGCCCTCGCTCACACGCTCTCTTTCCAATAAATAAAATCTTCTTAAAAAAAAAAAAAAAAAAAAAGGGAGAAGAAGAAGAAGAAAGAACCTGTCTTTGTTCTTAAGTTTTTCCACAGACTGGATAAGGCAGACCACAATGGGAGTAATCTGCTAAACTTAAAGTTAATTGAGTGTAAAGGTTAAGTCTAAAACAATGCCTTCAAATCAGTAGCTACAGTAGCATTCAACCAAACAAACATTTGGCACCACTGCCTGGTCGAATTGACAGATAAAATTAACCAGCACATATGCAAACTTCAATTCTTGGGCTTGATGCCTATTGCCCAATTCAATTAAATTTGGGAGCAGGATTGTCACTCTCTATTTCTTTATTTGAGTCTTAGAGTCAAAAAGATCAAAGGCATGAATAATATGATAGTTATAATTCTTTTAACCCCATAGTTTCAAAGAATCCTTTTGGAAGTCTACCAAATCCTTCCTATATTAATGAAATTCTTACAAGTCTAAATAGCCAACAATAAGTAACTACTGCCCACTGTACACCCAAAGCCAGAGACAAGATATCCCAACTAGAACAAAGGTTGGCAAATTTTCTCTATATAAGCCTAGATATTGATCATCCGTCCTCATGGATCACACGGTCTCTGCCACAACTAGTTGATTCTGCAACTCTAACACAAAAACAGCAGTAAACCAATGAGCAGAGCCGTGTTCCAATAACATTTCATTCACAGATACTGAAATTGAAATTCACGTAATTTTCATGTGCACCAAATATTATTCTTCCTATGATTTTTTTAATCATTTAAAACTATAAAGCCCTTCTTTGTTGGCAGGCTATCCAATAACAAGCAGTGGGATGGATATGACCCAAGAGCCATAGCTTGCTGACCTTTGCTCTAGGAGGCAGGGTAGCAGAGACTAAAACGTTAAAACAGGATGAATAATTGCCTTACCGGATATTTTTACAAGATGAGTCAGAGGATGGAACAATAATCCAAAAAAATCTAGATAAATAGAATAGGTCAGAGACTGTAAAGAAATAGTAAAGGAGCAGGTAATGGGCTGAAAAAAATGACTATACTGTAAATACTACATTATATAACAAAAGAATAGGATATAAATATTCTATTATTTGTAATAAACATATAATAATATTTATTAAACATTTTATAAATATTATTTTATGTGGCAAGAGATGTGACTAAATTAAAAAATCTTAAAAAGAGGAGCTTATCCTGGCTTATCAGGTAGACCTTAGATGTCATCACAAGTATCCTTATAAGAGAGGCAGAAGGAGACACACAGAGAGGAGATGGCCACGTAACGACAGAGGCAGAGGGTGGCATGGCTCGAAGTCAAGGAATGCCCTCAGCTACCTGAAGATAGAAGAGGCAAAGAACAGATTCTCCCCCGGGGCTCTCAGAGAGAGTGCAACCCTGATGATGCCTTCGTTTTGGACTTCTGGTCTCCCAAACTGTGGGAATAAATTTCTATTGAGTTTAAGCTGCCATGTTTGTGGTAATTCATCCAAGAAACCCTACGAAACTAACACAGAACAATTCACACAGTAGGCACTGGACAAGTCAGGAATCTCCATTACAGAAAGCTGCCTGCTATTTTACCACTAGTGGAATCCTACCATGCGGCTGGAGTGAAGTATTCAGGTATCCTTGTCAGCACCCTCCTAGAAGACCAAATGCTTTATTTACAGCAGCAGCATCTCAACAAAATGTGAAAAATGTCTTCTGCTCTGTCAGTTACCAACTTACAGGGTCATTAATAATAAGAATATTTTCCCTTTTGAAAAACAACATCTACAACTAAAAGAGAGAAATACTCTTCCAGGTCACAGACTAGGCATTATGCTTTTATTGAGAACAATATCTAGAACATTCACAAATATCTCCGCTCAGATTTTTCTTTTCTAAGTAGGGGAAGAAAGGGGCTACTCCCATCAGTAGACCTCTCTGTCAAAAGTATTTTTCACCAAATTCACTCTGCTGTGTCTCTCACATAGGCATCAGACTATCCCTATCGCTAATACAAAGTGCTCCTTCTTGAAAAACACTGAAGAGAGTTTATCAGCATGTCACTTTAACACATCATCACCAGTTTCATGGCTTAAAAGAACAGATTTATTCTGCTGCAATTTTGGAGGTCAGAAGTCCAACATGGGTTGTTAAATCACATGTCAATAAGACTGCATTCCTTCTGGAAGCTCTGGGGGCAAATCCCTGTCCTTGCCTTTTCCACCTTCTAGAAGACACTTGCATTCCATTGCCTGTGACCACTTCCACCATCTTCAAAGCCGACATCGTAGCATATTCAAATCTCTTAGTCTACAACCTGTTTCCCCAAGCACATCTCCTTCTTTGAGGATAGCTCCCCTGCATCCCTCTTATAATGACCTTTGTGATTACATAGGGCTTTCCCAGATAATCCAGAATAATTGCCCCATCTCAAAATGCTTTACTTAATCACACTGCGAAGTCCCTATTGCTGTGGAAGGTCACATAACAATCCGTAGCCAAAGATTAGGATGTGTACCTTTGGGGGCAGAGGGATATTATTGAGCCTACTTTAGAGGGTTCTGAGGTCATTGACAACTGAGCAACCATAGAATCATTCCTATTCCAAATACTTGAAGATATTGTAAAAGATTGTAATATTTTATTTAAATATATACCTGAGCACCAAGAAACAATGGTTAAGTCCTATAGGCCAGAAAGGAAGTGGAACTGCAAGGTCAAAAATACAATCATAGAGCTGGTGGGGGTGGGGCAGGAGTTCTGGATGGGAAGGATAGGAAGGAGTTCCTAGATCAGAACAGTCCCTAAAAAGGAAGGACTTGGGTTTCAAACCAGGCAGGACTGGAATAGAGAGCTAAGACTACTTACGAGCATTTCTAGAAAGCTATACTTTCAGTGTAAGGTGTTATAGAAAAACTATACTACCACACCCAGGGTGATAGCAAAGATATTTGAGTCCCTTCAGAAAGTGTTTTGCCAGAAAGAGAAGCTCTAGGCCTAGAGTCTGGGTCTAAATGTCACGACCCAGGCATGTAGGAAATGGATTCTGATCAATCAACCAAGCAATTCAGATAAAAGCTGATCACAGGCAGTGATGGGATCTAGGGAAGGAAAACTCTCAGAAGGAAATCCAGAATAATTCAGGAGGGACATCTGCAAATTAGAGTCCTCACACCAGTCCCAAAGACAAAAGAAAAACTTTTCTGTCAATCAAAAATCACAAAACACATAAGTGAAAAAAAAAAAAAAAAAAAAAAGAACTACACTAGAGAGAGAAGACAGACACAGCAAAAGAAGAATTAGAGCCCCCAAGAAGTTGAGGTAATAGAACTAACCAAAATTATGAACTAACTAAAATTATGATGTTTAAACGGACTAAAAAGATAAAAGGATAAAAACAATATGGACAAAAAAAAAATTTTTTAAGAGAGACTTGGAAAAAGAGCCAATAGAGGAAAGCCAAAGTAGAAAGAAGAGAAACGTGTTAGAGGAAAGATAAATAACGCTTCCTTAAAAAAGAAAAGAATGACAGGCCTTCAGAAAAATTATTTTTTAAGAAAAAGAATAAGGCTAAATTCCCCCAAAATGTCATTAGCTGATTAAGAATAGCTATCGAAAACTCAAAACAAAAATCATATTCAATAATAAAACCTGAGAAACATTTCCTTCAAAATTGAGGATTAAGACCAGGGTGTTGTCACCCCTTCTATTCAGCATTATAGTGGAGATCTTAGACAACTGAGTAAGAGTGAAGCTTCAGAGGAAACACAGCTGTCATTATTCATATTAACAGCAGTAGCCACATGAGAAATAAAACAAGAGACTGCAAATATTAAAACTGGTAAGATAGAGAAAAGTTACTATGACCAGAAACAATACACAAACATCAACAGCATCCTGATGCACACCCTCCAAAATTTGTTATGCATTTTTTTAGGATGTGATTTTTAATGGGCCCCACAAATATCAGGTATATATAAGTAAATCTAAGAAAGGTATTATAAGACCTTCAAGGTGAAAATTGTGAAATTAATTGAAGCAAACAAAAAACTGCATTAATGAAGAGATATAACATGTTCATGGGGGGAACACTTATTTATAATAAGCCATCGATTTGCCTCCAATTTAGCCTACAAATTCAATCTATTTCTTTTTTTTTTTTTTTTAAGATCTTATTTATTTGACACAGAGAGATCAAAAGTAGATATAGAGGCAGGCAGAGAGAGAAAAGGGAGTAAGCAGGCTCCCTGCTGAGCAGATAGCCTGATGCAGGACTTGATTCCAGGACCCTGAGATCATGACCTGAGCTGAAGGCAGAGGCTTAACCCACTGAGCCACCCAGGTGCCCAAATTCAATCTGTTTCTAATTAAAGTCTCAATAACTTTTTTTAGGGTGGAACTTGATACAACAATCCATTAATTTCCATGGAAGAATAAATGTCACTTGTTGCCCAAGGACTAGGAACATCTTTTAAGATTAAAGAGAAAAGCTGTATCTGCTCCACTCCTTCTCAGCCCAGAGGCACCTTTGCCAGCACCATGCTTAAGAAATGCTCTTAGCAGCAAATCAGCCTTCAACTAACCATTCCAGACTCTCTATTTGTTGTTGTTTTCACCAAGCTCTGAAAAACCTGGGCCTGACTCAACATCTTTGGGGCAGGTTTTATTTATTTTTTTAATCAGTAAAATTAAACAAATAAAACTAAAAAACTAAGTTAAAAATTCAAACAAATATAACAACTTGTTGTAATGGTTCGATAATTAAAACCAAGTAGTTGACACAGATCTAAATAAACCAACAGTGTAGGCTTGGAGGGAGATGAAACTCCAAATCAGTAGGGAGAGAGGAGGCTTTCAATAATAGCACTGTGATAATTACCTGCACATTCTGAAAAAGAATAGTAGTCACTGTCTCACACCACAGATTTAAATCCTAAATATGAAATAAAACCAAACTTTTAGGAAAAAAAAATAAAGAAAAATGTTTTGACTTTGTAGTTAAAGAAAAACTTCTTAAACAACCCACCCAATCAAGTATCATACTAATGTAGTGTCTTCTATGTGCAAGGAAGTATTCTGAATGCTTTACATTCACTAACTAATTTCATCTTCACAATAACCCTCAGAGGTAGGTAGTACTACTGCCTCCATTTTCCAGATGGGGAAAGTCAGACACAAAGATGTTAAGTAACTTGCCTAAGATTACACAGCAAGGAAAGGACAGAACTGGGATATGAACACAAGCTGTATGGCAGCAGATTCTGTGTTCTTACCTATCACTCTATATACCACATTAAAATTTTAAGATTCTACACAATAAAAATCATCAGACAGGGGCACCTGGGTGGCTCAGTGTGTTAAAGCCTCTGCCTTTAGCTCAGGACATGATCCCAGGGTACTGGGATTGAGCTCTGCATTGGGCTCTATGCTCAGCGGGGAGCCTGCTTCCTCCTCTCTCTCTGCCTGCTTCTCTGCCTACCTGTGATCTCAATCTCTCTCTCTCTCTCTGTTAAATAAATAAAATTTTTTTAAAAAATCATCAGAAAATGAAGGATAAGCTCAAAACTATAAGATATTTTGAGCTCATATATATCAAAAAATGCCCACAAATCAATTCAAAAGAACAAAAAGCACAGAGTAAAGCAGACAAAGATAATAAGAGGCAATCTGCCAAGGAAGAATCCAAAAGGCAATCAATACCTGAAAGATGTTAAATCTCATTATACAATCAAGAAAACAAAAATCACAGCAATGGAAAATCATCTCACATGCACCAGATTGGGCAGAATTAAGCCTGATGATACTGAGAGGATCTATAATTCATTCAAGTCAAAGTGTAATTTTTGAAGCCACTTCATAGAACAATCCGGAAGCACCTAAGAAAACTAAAAATACATATCCCTTATTAACTAGCAATTCTGCTTCTAGATTAAAACCCAAAAGAAATACCCATGTCCCCAACTAGACATGATACATCAGGATTTTGCTGTAGCCTTGTCACAGTAAAAAACTGAAAACCACTTCAGAAACCATGACTATGGCATTCATAAACCCTGATGTGACCACACAGTAGAATACAAAAGATTTTGATCTATTTCTATTAAATCAATAAATTTCAAATAAATTACATAAATATAGAAGGCATACCACTTAATAAATTTTCAAGCACACAAAAAGTTACCCTATTTATGTTTTGTTGTTTTGTTTTTTTTTAAGTGGGGGGAGAGAAAGAGAGAGAAAATCTCAAGCAAGCTCCACACCCAGCACTGAGCCTGACACAGGGCTCCCTCTCCCAAATCTGAGCTGAAAGCAAGAGTCAGACGCTTAACTGACTCGGCCACCCAGGTGCCCCACAAAAAGTCATCTTTGTGGTTGACTAATATCTCAAACTGTCATAAGTACATAAACGTGCATGGAAATGACAGGTGTTGATTTTAGAACAGTGATGACTTTTTTTTTTTAAAGATTTTATTTATTTATTTGACAGAGAGAGATCACAAGTAGATGGAGAGGCAGGCAGAGAGAGAGAGAGAGAGAGAGGGAAGCAGGCTCCCCGCTGAGCACAGAGCCCGATGCGGGACTCGATCCCAGGATCCCGAGATCATGACTTGAGCCGAAGGCAGCGGCTTAACCCACTGAGCCACCCAGGCGCCCCCAGTGATGACTTTTGAGGGGAAAAATGGGAAAGGAGATGGAGGCGGCCTTTAGCAGTGTAACACTTAACTTCTAAAAAACAGGGAGACATGGCAAAACACTGGCATCTGTGGAATCAGCCTGTTGGGTTCCCAAGAGTCTACCATTATATCTTCTCTGCACATGAAATATTTCCTAACTAAAACCAGCCTTGAAAATGTAACAGCTTCTTTCTTACCATGGCACCAATTTTAAATTATGCTATTTTGCTTTCCTCCGTCAATTGGTCCAACTTTCCTCATTGAGCCTTTGTTTCCACTGTTCCCCAAACACAGGCCCATAAATCAAGATATTCTCAATCATCTCTCAAATATTTCATATTAATTTTAATCTGTGCATCTTCAAGGACTGTCCATATTCTCTCCTATGATGGGCTCCCAGTTAGGAAAAAGGAAGGCTTTCAAATGACGGTAGTATACACCTGAAGGCAGGAGGCAATGATCTGTTATATCTTTACTTGTTTACAACAGAAAGCAAAGGTTTGGACTGGTCACACTTGGATGGTGGCATGTGTGAAAAAGACACCACCCTTTTTCTTCTTCTTGTGCCTAAGTCTCAGGCATAGGCATGTGGACACACACACAAATACACATTCTCTCATCTGTAAGCTGGAATAGAACATTGAGTTAACCGTCCAATCCGAAACAAATTCTGCAGTTATAACTACAACAGTATGACTGTCCGAACATAAACCTATTTGGGCTAGTCAATTCTGTGATAAACCCCCAAAATATCTTTTAATAAAATAATTGAAAACAACATAAATATTACATTCTGTGTAGCTAATGTTTCTAACACATTGCAAAACAGAGCCCACAAGTATTCATAATTAATTTTTAAAATTAGAAATCCCACCCAAAGGTTCATGTTATGTCTTTAATTAAATTCAATTAATTAAATTTGCCTATCAGAGTTTTTTTAACTTTTACTGTAAAGAAACCCTTTAAAGATAGTAATGAAACTATTTATTTCTGAGTAGTGGTAATTATATGTTTTGGTTGGCTTGTAATTTTGAAGAGAATGGGGCTATATGAAGTCTTCCAAACTAGTGATCTAAAAATTATTGATTCTGATAAAATTAATTCTAACTATATAATTAAAAAGCCTAAGTTTGTCCCTAGAACTTGGTAGACAAAGGAACTGCAAGAATCCTTTGTTCGATAATAACAACAGTTTCCTATGAGACCAATTGTAATAGAAAGTAAATTTAGACCTATGACAAATAGTTTCCTTCCTTTGGGATACAGAATACTGATAAAAACAGATTATGGATCTGTTAACTCGTTGATAGCAATGTTTTTATGAGCAGGAAGCACCAACCTTTCCTGTTTTCTCTTTAAAACAAAGAGAAGTGTATCGCATGAAAAGAGCTTCTAAAAAGAGAGATTAGAAGAGCTATAATGGAAAAGACACACAAAGCAGGATTAGAAAAGTTAACTACAACTCGCATTACTTCCCCAGCCAAGCCCTGAAAGGAGGAGGTGGGGGCAGACACAATAGTTCACAGAGGGTGGACTGTGAGGAAGGTGCTAGTGGAAGAGACAAGGCAATCCTAACCAGGGCTCACAAGATAGCAGAAATTCGCAGAACACCAAAGCCCAAGGCTACCTGGCCAGTCATCGATTCCCTTCCATTTTATAGTTGATAAGAGTAACAAAAGTCCATGCCCAGTGACACGGAGGCAGAACTGTGGCAAACTTTCTGCTTGGTGTGTTTTTTTTTTTTTTTTTCTCCCTGTGGGAACATATCATAGTGTGTGTAGCATTATATTTATGCAATTTTTAACACCGAGATATAATACTAACAACAATGTTATAGTGCTTAAGATACAGTTCTTGCTTTGTAGCCAGATCCTTGTGGGTTTGCATAGCATCTCTTCAACTTACTCCCCAGGAGACCTGGTTGCATAGCCACATAAAAACAGAAGAGTGAAGTCTTCTACTTATATGACTTTTCCATTTGTTAACTACCAAATTCATTTTACTTCCCCTTTATCCACCCCAGAAATGTTGGCACATACACTGACATTCACACAAAAGTCTATAGTGCACTGTCCAGAGTAAGGGAGCAAGAAGGAAAGTGTTTATCTTCGACATCACTCTAGCACATAAAATTATTCAAAATAAGCATGCATGTACTTGTAAACTTGTGGATACATGCAACACCATTACAGAACAAAGAAAAAAATACGTTGTGCATAATGATCTTTATAATCTAGCTTAAAAGTATGTGTTGAAATATTAAACCACCACACTAAACTTTTCAAATGATGAAGTTGCTAGCATATTCTAGAAGGAGGAACAGAAGAACAAAAGTACCACCCAGAAGAGGAATGACCTCTGTAATAGACATATTTTGCCTAGCACATCCATCTCCTATAAGCCTCTTAATCATGGTGTTTTACAGCCCCATCTGACCACCACCAGCACAGAGACACACAACATAGGTCTCTCAATCCTGGTTGCCCAGCCTCCTATCCACAGTGATTGATCCATGGAATGGGTCCATAAACGATGGGTCAATCAGCTGCTCCTTTCCATAATGAAAGGATATTGAAAGGAAAATAAATGGGTTCCTCTGGCATACCAAGCTATAAGAACAATTAAAATTGATGCTGCCAGTGGCCACTTTGGCACATGGAAAAAATCTATCTTCAAAAAGAATGTAAGCAGTGTCAAGCTGAGCTGAGAAAAAAGGAGCAAGAGAGTTCTGACCCTTTCTGAGCCCCTTGATCCAGCCATACTTGACAATCCACCTCTTTGGATGTCCCAATTCCATGTATGCTTACAAGGGTTTGTGCTCTCTCAAAAACATATTCTTTAAAGCTCATGTAAAACCCATAAGGAATTCTGGTTAATATAAGCTTCATCTCCCAAGTGTTGATCATAAATTTTTTAATACCTTCCAACTTTCAGAGCTTTTGTCTACCTTCACAATTAGAACCACATTCCCCACCTAGACTAACACAAAGTACTTCACCTTGAATGTAGGCTTTTAAAAAACATAAGCACCCCCCATTTTGGCTGAAAAGACCTCCTGGAAACTTGAAGGACAAAACAAGAAGGGAAATCAGTGATCCAGAGAAATGCCCTATACCATCTTCTGTCTGCAAACAGCCTGTCTAGACTTACCAAACTTAACTCCAGCCTGAACTCTACCGCAGAGCAGGTCAGTGGTTGCTTGCAGATTGGGAGCAGGGGTTGTGCAGCAGGAGGGAGGAATTACAAGGGAGGATAAGCAAACGGTGGGGGACAAGGTCTTGAATGTGGCCACTGGGTTCAGAGGTTAATGTATATACCAAAATTTACTAAATTTCTACTGTAAATACATGCAGCTTATGGTATATAAATAATACCTCAATAAAACTTTTAACAAAAGACACAGCTTTCCAAGCAAAAGCATTTTCCAAAAAAAAAAAAAAAAAAAAGCATTTTACAGTATCATCCTTCTTCGGGAATGGAACAAATCATAATGCCTAGAGTTGCCAATGCAACTTAGTGAAAAGGAAGAAAGTTACAAGCCAAGAAGGGTAGAGAAGGAACACAATGATGACTGGGACATTGATAAGACCCTTGAATCATGCCCCTGCTCTAGACTACCTGCTTCTGGACACATGAAAATAATAAAGCTTACTATTTTAAGCAGCAGTAGCTGGGTTTGTATTACCAAGGGCTGGACTCTATTCCAGATACAGTGGTCTTTGGTCTTTTTCTAAAGCCAGTAAGATCTGGTCCTTTCCAAGGGGGCAACCAGTTGTTTCTCATCTTGGAATAAAGTCCAAATCCTAGGCTAACAAATTCAAGGACGTGAAGAGCCTGGATGACTGCTGGAGGTAATTCATTAGCCATTATTCCCTACTTCCAGCCAGACTTCAAATTCTTTCAAAGAGCCTTCTATACTTTAAGTGCCACATAAGCGAGGCACATGTTTTTCTGATATTCCTAGCTCCTGGCAAAGTGCCTGGTACAGAAGAGGTACTCAAAATACACTGCTGAATCAAAGAGCTCATGAAATTGCTCACTATGCTTTAAGGACAGGTAAATGCTTCTTCCCTAAACAGTAATATTTGGGGGAAAGAAACTCAACCTAATGATGTCTCAGATTATTCTTTCTCTATATAACTTGTAAAAATTGGGGCACCTGGGTGGCTTAGCGGGTTAAGCCTCTGCCTTCAGCTCAGGTCATGATTTCAGGGTCCTGGGATCAAGCCCCACATCGGGCTCTCTGCTCAGTGGGGAACCTGTCCCCCACCCCCACCACCCACTTGTGATCTATTTCTCTGTGTCAAATAAAATTTAAAAAATAATTTTAAAAAATTTCTTTCTTTCTTTCAGATACCCACCCCATTTCAAAACAAGAGGCAAAAAGCAACTTGAACTATTCTTAAAATATTTCTCATTACTTCTGCATGGTTTTTTTTTTAGCCTCTGAATTCTACCAGGGTAAGTGAATTGCTTTGAGGATGAAAGAGGAATAGAGAACATTGGACAAAACTGGATTTGATTTTGTATAAGTTCTTCAAAAATATTTTATCAGCACTAAAGAGAGAGAAGTGACGATAAGTGTGAAGGATAAGAAATCTAAAACAGGAGTAAGATTCAGAGGGACTATACCACCAAAATGTAGCCCAGCATCCACAGACACATGAGGAAAGCAAAGACCACAGACAGCCTTCCCTGTTCCTGCTTCAACATTCCTCACCAGCAATTACACTTGATCACTGAACTCTCCCTCTGAACTTCTGCCTAATGTGAAAAAAAAAAAAAAACAAAAAAAAACTGAAGAACAGCTCAGCGATGATCAAGCATGCGTTTCTAGTATGACGCCAAACATCTGGATAGAAACTTGAAAATTCTATAAATAATCTAGATCCTGTTAAATACCCACACGTTTAGTGTTGAAGCCAGAAACGGAGATCCTGGACCTCCGTTCCTGGTTTCGTTTTTATTCTTCAAATGACACAAAGACACCCCACGTGCCTTTGTCACATATTTTCCTTCCTTATGTTCTCCATGGTGCCAAGCAGATTTTCTATTCACAAAACACATATACATGTTACATAATACCTGCTAAGAAGAAGTTATATAAAAGGATTCAAAAATATGGGATCCTGACTAATGTTCCAAGGGGAAGAGTTCAAGGCGGCCCTCACAGCTGTCAACCAAGTGCCAACTTCCCCCCTACTCCTGCCCGCCATGGGGCAGTTCTGGTAGACAAGAAGTGGGGTTACAGGCACAACAGCCCTGCACTGATTCTCTCATTCAATTAACTAAATGTCAACCATATGCCAGGGCTGTGCTGAGCCGTCAGGAGAGGAAAAGTGATGAAGACCCTGTCCATACTGTCGAGGGGCAGAGTTTGCCCTATAAAAAGCAGGATAACTGCTCTTTCCAACAACCTCATGGGTCAATTCCAGAACTGAGTCTTAGCCCCCCATCTTACTTAACAGCATTTGAGACAGATGTTCAATTTTGCTTCCTTAAAATAACTTGCATTTGGTTTCGAGGAAACCAACCTCTACCTCTTACCTTCTTGGGCTCCTTTCCTGGTTCCTACTTGTCTTCTGAGCTCTTATTTAAAAGGCCCCTTGGTTCACACCACAGATGACGGCATTTCTCCATCTATCCTCACTAACTTGTGGATCTCATCCAGCATCAACCTTAAAGCCCATTCTCTATGTTGGTGGTCACCAGGATTTTAACTTCCAGCTACTCCTCTCCTCTGAACTCCACTGTTGTCAGCCTCCCTACTGGGTGACATCTCTGTTTGGGTATCTGATTGGAATCACATCTAATACTGAACCCCTTATCTTCCTCCCAAAGCCTCCTCCTCCACCCAGTCTCCCCATTCCTATTAATAGAAGATCCATCCTGCCAGTTGCTTAGGCCATAAATCATGAGTAATCCATGGCTCCTCTGTTTTTCTCACACCCCGTTCCAATCCACCAGAAAGCTATGTTGGCTCAACTTTCAAAATATACCCCAAATTGGACTATCTCCCTTACACTGACATCACACCAGTCCAAGCCCTCCACATCTCTTCCCTAAATGACTGCAGTAGCCTTCCATATAATCTCACTACTTCCACTGCGGTGGTCTATAATCCATTCTCAATTCGGTGGCCAGACAACATTTTAAAGGAAAAATCAGGCCCAAAGCTACCAAGGGCTACCCGTTTCACTCTATAGAAAAGCTCTTATCCTTCCAGGGGACTCAAGGCTTTCATACCTGCATCTCACACCTTCTCTGACTCACATCCTACACCCCTCCACGCCCTGCTCACTCTGTCCCAGTCACAATGGACTCATCTCTGTCCCTTGCATAAACCAGGCATTCTCCGCTTCCTCGATCTTCTCAAAATTCCATCTATCTGAAATGCGGTTCCCAGATATCTGTCCTACATCTCCTTCAAATCTTTGTCCCAGTGTTTGTCTTCCCAAGCAGGCGAATCCTGGCCATATATTAAATATGGATTTCTCCTCCCCTACCCACCCAGGCCTCACCATACTTCATTCTTCTTGTGCCATTTCTCTCCACAGCACTTTCTTACCTTTTCATATGATGTATAATTTATTTACTTACTCGCTCACCATCTACTTCATACCATAAACTTAAGACCCATGAAAGCAGCACATTTTGGTTTGCTTTGCTTATTTCTCTTAATGCTCAGTTAATCTTTATTTTTGGAATGAATAAAATGAAACATTATTTGGGAACATCTTATATTTATATAAGATTAAAAATAATGTATTAGACTAATAATATAAAAAATCCTAGCCAACTATGATTTAGAGTACAATTTTATAGGAAGTGGATTTGTTCTTCGGAAACGTTTTAGGAAAACCCGGGAAGTGTATGAAAGGTTGGCCAACAACAGAGGATAAAAGAGTATTTTAAGAAACATATTAGATCCGGGGCACCTGGGTGGTTCAGTGGGTTAAAGCCTCTGCCCTCAGCTCAGGTCATGATCCCAGAGTCCTGGGATCAAGCCCCGCATCGGGCTCTCTGCATAGCGGGGAGACTGCTTCCTCCTCTCTCTCTCTCTTTGCCTGCCTCTCTGCCTACCTGTGATCTCTATCTGTCAAATAAATAAATAAAATCGTAAAAAGGAAAAAGAAAAGAAACATATTAGATCCTAACAGGGATATATAAAAGTAATGTCTACTTATTATTATTTTTTAACCCAATGTTAACTTTAATGTTTTAATATATTTGCCTGCCTCCTAGATTTGACTTTGAATAATTTTTTTTAAAGATTTTATTTATTTATTTAGAGAGACAGAGAGCATGAGGGCAGGGGGAGAAGAAGAGGGAGAGGAGAGAGAATCTCAAGCAGACTCTGTACTGAACCTGGAGCCCAACATAGGGCCTGACCTCCCGACCCTGAGATAACAGCCTGAGCCAAAACCAAAGGTCAGATGCTCAACTGACTGAGCCACCCAGGCACCCCTAATATTTAATCATTTCTGATTAAATATTACAATAATTTTTATCATTTTTATGAAGTTTTCATTAGGAATGTTTTCCAGTGGTGGAAAGGGAACAACCATTTCTGTAAAATCAATTCGAGGAGTATTTAGAGTGTATAGCTTTTACTATACACTCTACAGTTGTTTTTGTTTTTCTTTTTAAAGAAAATGCTACACACTGAAGGATCTAGCAAAGAGAAAGCTAAGATCCCCGCCAACAATGACAAAAAAAAAAAAAAGGTTAATGATCTAGCTGGGGTAAAAAGCAAACACAAAGCTATCTACGATATGGAAAGTTGGGATGGTCAGTGGCAAAGACAAAGTAAAACAAAATCTTACAATACTGACTCTCAGTTCTCACTGTAATTTAGAATTAGCTAGGAAAAAAATAATCACATGCCTTCACTTTCTCCACAGATCTGAATTAATCTGGAGTGGCACTCAAGTAGTAAGATTCCCAAGTAAAAATGTGAGGAAACAATGCCTTCTGACTGAGGAAATAAGAGGCTTTATTTGAGTAACTTTACAAAGACAGAGCAAGGTATTCTAGGCTGAGGGCAGAGGATCAGCAAAAACAGGCAACAAAGGGCATTTTGTGTGGGGAATTCTCTGTGGTGAAAAGATGTCCAGGGCTGCAGATGGGAGTGGCAGATGGTGAAAGATCTTGAAAGACACGTATGGAAGTTGGGTTGATTCTCTAAGAATTTTCACCTATTATCACAAACGGGTTTGGATCACTTGTTTTACAGCGGTAACATAATCTGGAGCATAAATTCAGATGAAAGGGAACACGAACAAAGAGGATGTAAACCTCACCTGCCATCACCAGTGGGGTATGTGTGTGTGTGTGTGTGTTTGAAGTGATAATGGCCCATTTTTAAACCCCTTAAAACTGTATGCAAATCAAGCCACCAAAATATTCAAACCTCACTTTTCAAATATGGGCTGAAATACAATTTTCCCAGAATGAATTGTTTCTTTCTTTGTAATGCCTCTTACATCATTAAACTTTATGAAAGTCAATAACCTTACTCTAAGTAGAGAAATGGCATAAATAGCACATTTTTGTTACCGTTTTTAAATCAAAAGGCTGGAAATTTTACAAACATACTTGGCAAAAAGGCAGACTATAAATATCAGCACAGCAACATCACATGAAAAGCTCAGGTTTTATAAACAGGGAATCATTTTTAAATAAAAAGTGCAAGAAAATAACCAGGCACCACTTAAACATTTTAAATTCATTCAGTAGTTTGAGCGAGAACACGGAGAGAAATAACACAAACCTAAGCACACGTGAAAGTATTAAACAGGAATAATTTGAAAAACGATGATCAGAATTTTGAAAAATAACAGTGTAATCATTTGAAAGAAACAGCAATGAATAGATTTTTCTTTGGCTGAAATACTAGTGTTTCTCATTTATTTTGGAGTTAAGACTGAACAAAATTATAGTTTTCCAGCACTCTAATAACCAGAATGAGACTCAAAAAAATGTATAGGTAAATCATTCCATATTTTACTTACTATACCGCTATCACTTTTTTTCTTATAACTAAAAGATTAATATTACAACTTTGCTGCCTCCACAGAGCCTGCTTGAGTCAACACCAGCTCTCATGAAGTGCTAGAATTCCAATAGCTTAAAAAATCTTCATTATCACAAGCAGGTTTGTAATTCAGAAATTTAAAATAAACTTTTTCCTCTTGAAGCCGTAACAACTTAATTTTTTCTTTCTGTGGCACATCCAAAGCATTTATCCACATTTTCCCATTTTATCCTAAAAACACATGAGGGAAGGATGAAAAATATCATCGCCAGTTTATAAATGGAAAAACTGAAGCTTGAATAAAGGAAGCTGTTTGGCCAAGATTAAATTCCAAGCAAGTTGTAGAGTTGATATTCAAACTTAAGTTTTCTTCCTGAACCCAATTCTTTCTCTTCCCATAGACTGCAGAGACTTTTTTTTTTTTTTACCTTTATGTATAGTATGTTTTATCTACTTTAAGACAATTCAGTTTCAGAGATATTAAAATGTAAATTCTTGTAAATCAGGGTCTATGAAAGGATATAAATCAGTATAATTTTTGATGCTGTATGGGAATTTTTCCCAAAGCAAGCAAAGTTATGGGGAAAAAAATTGGAAAAAAAAATCAAGGGGCATCTGGGTGGCTCAGTGGGTCAAAGCCTCTGCTTTCCACTCAGGTCATGATCCCAGGGTCCTGGGAGCGCGTCAGGCTCTCGAGAGCCTGCTTCTCTTCCTCTCTCTCTGCCTGTCTGTCTGCCTACTTGTGATCTCTGTCAAATAAATAAATAAAATCTCAAAAAAAAAAAAAAATCAAGAAAACAAACTTGGAAAAAATTTAGAAGAATGAATATGGAAAAAGAAACCTCTGAAATGACCCTTCTCATTTTAAAATCAGGTACTTATGTTCTTTACATTCCCAATTAAAACTATTCATATAGGGACGCCTGGGTGGCTCATTGGATTAAAGCCTCTGTCTTCTGAGGGTCCTGGGAGGGTCCTGGGATTGAGTCCCGCATCAGGCTCTCTGCTCAGCAGGAAGCCTGCTTCCTCCTCTCTCTCTGCCTGCTTCTCTGCCTACTTGTGATCTCTGTCAAATAAATAAATAAAATCTTTTAAAAAAATCCCTATTCATATATATGAATATATATTATATATATAATATTTAATACATATACTAAAAATCAGCAGTGCAACTCCTAAAAGTCTCTTCTTCTCTGCTAAGGAAGTACAAGGACATAAATTATAAATCTTCTAAATGTTCACATATTTTAGAATAATACTTATTTCATATCTTAAATTTCCCCACAAATCATAAGTACAATTTTAAAAAGTTGTTTGTCACTCTTTGTCAGAGAATTTTCAATCAGAAGTATTCTAAAACAAATTACTAAACATAAAATGGGCCATTTCCCAAAGTACTTTTCATTTGCATTTATGTCGTAAGCAGTATGAAAAAGATTCATGCTATTTCTACATTTTCTCCCATTTCTTTATAACTTCTTCACTACCCCGACTTCTCTAACCCACAAAGATGTCCCCTCATCCTAAATTTTAAGGTACCTCGAGTAAGTCATTCCCTCCTATCACACTTAATTTTCCCATTCCATGAATCCTAACTAGATGCTGTTTTCACACAGTGGGGAGGTTTTTGTCTTTGTATGCGTTTATTACTTCCCACAGTTCTCAGCAGAGTATACACGGTAGGCAAATGTTTATTGACTGAATAAAGCTCCTGAGTTCATACAAAGAAAAGAGTAATTTAAAAAAAAAAAAAAAGAGGTTTCACAAAGCCATATTGATTTTAAGGCCCAGTTTGTTTCACTGGTGTCTTCCCAAACTGAGAACAGTGCCTGTCATAAACAAATAAATATTTATTGAGTAAACAAACATTCAGTTTCTTGAAATACACTAAAGTTCTGAAGCCAGTTTTCTTCTTTCTGCTAACACCATGAAGGTGCAAGGAAAGGAATTCTGCTTCTCCTCTTCGTCCGTATCTATAAATAGTTTATGTTCACTACACGAACTTACACAGTACTAGGGATCCTATGGATTAAAATGACCAAACCCAGGGAGCATGGCTGACTCAGTCGTTAAGCGTCATCTCAGGTCATGATCCCAGGGTCCTGGGACCAAGCCCCACACTGGGCTCCCTGCTGGGTGGGAAGCCTGCTTCTCCCTCTCCCAGTGTTCCCTCTCTTGCTATGTTTCTCTCTGTCAAATAAATAAAATATTTAAAATTAAATTAAATTAAATTACCAGGGGTGCCTGGGTGGTTCAGTGGGTTAAGCTTCTGCCTTCAGCTCAGGTCATGAACTCAGAGCCCCGCATCGGGCTCTCCGCTCAACAGGAAGCCTAAGATCTGCCTCTGCCTATTTGTGATCTCACTCTCTCTGTCAAATAAATAAATAAAATCTTTAAAAATAAATGAATAAATAAAATAAAATGACCAAACCATAAATAACAAGAATCAACCGCACCTTTGGCTAGTGATCAGAAGACCATGACAAGTTTGAGGGATGTTCCTTCAAGCTATTTTAGTGACATGCTTTCTGGTCCAACCATGAATTCGCTCTCATCTGAGGCTCATCTGCAGGCCACCTGAGCATGTGGACAGTCTGGCTCACAGAGTCCTAAGTTCCTCAAGAAAATACTTCAACACAAAAGCAGGCCGTGGCCTTTACACCCGCCACTCCCATATGCAATCCTGGCTTTACTAACACTTTTAGAAATGACCTCAGACTCAATTCTTCAACTCTGTGCAATTTTAGAGGTAGTTATCCTGGTGAGATTGGAACCTATGAAAGGTCTACCTATTTGTACCTTAGAAGTATCTCCCAAGTCTTCAACTTCAGCCCTGCCCCCAATCACTTCACAATTCTCATCTTCAATTATGGAGGGAGAGAGGAGGGAAGATACATAATCTCAGTAAGAGTAGTGGCTCATTTTCGCCATCCGTTTAAGACCTGTTCCAACTTTTTTACCTTTCATTCACCCCCAATCTAAACTGCTCACCTTATTTAAGCTTGCTCACAATATATAAGAAATACACATTAATTCATCTTAAGAAATATCCTTTTTATCTAAAAAGTCTAGGATTTAAAAGGATGCTAACCATTTTACAGCCTTATAAATTTCTAATTAAGGTTTACTGCAACAGCTATTCAAATCAATAGAATACACTTTGAAGATCAGTAAGTTGAATTATCTATGTAAGTCTTAAAATGTTCTTTTAGAATCACCTTTGTCCTTGCTTTCCTAATATACAGTGAATACAACTAGAAGGGACATATCTTGAAAACAACTAGACTTAAAAATAACTTGCCTTTTAATATATACTGCACATTAATCTATATAAATCAACTGTATTATGTACATGTATATATATTGCACCTTAATTTCTATAGACGTTTCAGTCAGGTAAGCATGCAAAGCAGATCTTCCACTGTAAGCACACATTATAAGGCTAAGTGTCTGGTGAGCAGATGACTAAATCATGGGGTGGGAGCAAAAGTCAGGGCACAAAATGGTGAATTTGAAGTTCTAAGCAGGCCCTCCATGCTAATAAAAGAAAATACCTGGAGAAGTGGTCAGCGCTTACTTAATAAACAATCAATATGATCAACATGCTTCAGGTGAGACAAAGGTGGATTTTGCTCGGAAACTTGACACACTCTCCAATTACAAGGAGATGAATCACCAGGTGTTTTACAATTCCCCTCCCCCATGCCTACTATCAGTGACCCTGCTGATTAGATTCCTACCAACTAGCCAGAAAAGCAGACTTTATTCCACTGTCTCGCCTTCAAAGCTTAACAAACATGTTCATATACAAAGGAACAGTAATGGTAAAATGATCCAGGCTTGCTCTTCTGTTGATGACCACAAGGCCTCTCCATTCCAAGGATGTAACCTAAGCTTGCACAGATGGCCTAGCTCTCTGCTAATGCAGGGGAGCTGGGTTTGTTTTCAGGGTGGGTGCTGCAAACCGCCAGGTGTATTTATAGAAGGGAGCAAGACTAGGATGGAGGGATGATGACAGAATAGGAAGTTTCTTCCACCTGGGAGAGAAGCCCGTGGAAAGATCTGGATCCCACAGTCTAGGTTCTAGTCCTGACTTGCCAACTATGTAAACTTAGTGGGGGGGGGGGGGGCACCTTTTTGGTCTATTATCTTAAGTATAAAATGTAGACAATGCCCCTTGCCTTGGATGGCTTTCAGAACAAGGAACGAAATCCTGGGATGTAGTAAGCAATGGATAAGCGTCAACCTGCTCCCCCATTCTTCTGTTCGCCCAGAATTGCGCCTCAAAAATCATAGAGATAGACTGCCCCTTTAAACTAAAAGGCCCAAGCTTGTTAGGAGAAAAGAAAGAAAGAAAGAAATGAGAGGTGGAGGCTTGCTTATTTACTGGAGGATCTCGCTTAAAATGGAGTTAGGATATTAATAAGATGGGAGACCACATGGAAAAAGCATCCAGTATGAGCAAACTAACAAGAAAAAAAAAAAAAAAAAAAAAAAAGAAGAAGAAGAAAAAGAGGAAAAAGAAAAGAAAAGAGAGTCCTTTATGTAAGCACGAAACAAACTTCGGAAGCTGCGGATATCCTGTAAACCTACTCGGTGACCTCAATTCAAATCACAAGACCACGCAGAGCTAACCAAAATGCTCACTATCCATATGCCGCCTTGTCAGTTTCAGACCACGCTATTTTTGCAAAACTGTCCTCAAACCTGAGGCGGCTCTCCCGTCTCCAAATCCGCCCCAGATGGGTCTGGAAGCCAGGAGGGAGTAACAGAAGGAACAGCGATGGGAAAGTGGGAAGGTCTGGTCAAATGACTGAAAAACAAGGCGGTGGGTGAGGGGGCGGGGTAGAGCAATGTGGCAGCGCTGTGGCCAGTGAGCCAGAAAGACGACGGCTTCACAATGAAGGAAAGGAAGAGACTGCGACAAGCGCCGGCTCCCGGTCTCCGGCGGGCACTGATGGGGAGGCCAGGGGCGCGCAGAGCGTGGGAAGACGGGAACCGGGAGCGGAATGAAGTCAGAGTCGCTGGTCAGGCAGGAAAACCAAGGAGGAACCGAGCAGGTGCAAAGCCCGCGGGAGGGGAGGACCGGGCTCAGGGTACTCACTGTGTAGAGCAGGTTCAGCGCACACAGGCAGTTCTTGGAACACGCGAAGCCCCCGCAAACCATCTTGGAGCCTGTGGTTCCCGCAACGGCAGGTAGACGTGGCTCGGGCGGAGCCTCCGGGACAGCCTCTTTGTCCTTGCCTTTGGGGCCTGGCCGAGGCCGGGGTGGGGGGCCCTGGGCTGGGGCTGCAGTGCGCTGCGCGCCCGCCGCGGCTCGAACCCGCTCTGGAACCTGCGGCCGCCGCAGCTGGAGCCGGAGCCCGAGCCCCGCCCAGCCCCCCCCGCCTCGCCCCGCGCGCTGATTGGCCGCCGGCAGGGAACAAAGGTAGAAATATGCAAATAAATGCGCTCCGCCAGCAGGCAGCGGGGAGGGGCGGGGCGGCCCGGGGGCGAGGGGGAGGGGGCGGAGGCCGTAAGGGACCTAGCTCCCGGCCAGAGCTTGTGACCGCCGCCTCGCTGTCGTTTCCTGGGGAGCAGGTGAGAAGAAGAGGGCGGGGCCCGACGGAGATCCAAGCTGGCAGGGCAGAATATGACAGCACCTCTCGGTTCTTGGCCCTGGTGGATGACGTGGCACCATTTTGAATGAGATTTGAAAATTAAGCACCTAGCCTTGTTTGAATGAATAGGTGGAGAAATAAATTAATGAATGTGAAAGATTTAAAAGAGACAACACAGTGAGGGAAAATGAAAAGAAGAAAATAAGTGAAAAAATAAAAGGAGAGAATGAAATCTCTGCTACTCTTAGGAAATAGGTAAAGTACATGGCCTATAAATCTGAGGACTCCTGTCAGGTCAAAATTTTTTTTACAAGGATTTGCAAAATACTAGTAACTATGAATATGTGCATGCCAGAGAAAATCAGGAGAGGTAATTTTTGTCTTTCAATCTTGAATTTCAATAAGCTTTTTTTTTTTTTTTTTTTTTTTTTCACAAATAAGGATTGTGCAAATTTTTTTTAAATGATAGAGTCTTCACGTCAGTCTTTGCATTGGCACTATTGAGTGTCTACTCTGGAAATCTTGTATTCTCAGATCCCTCACCTATAGATTGAGTTATTATGTTAAGCACTTTTTGCACAGTGCCTGGCACAAAGTAAGTGCTCAATGCATGTCAGCTAGTATTTGTAGATCTAACAGTTTTTTAATACCTGCTGTGTTCCAGGCAGTAACTAAGCCAATAAAGGCTTGGTTGTTTCCTAGTACCTTCTCCCAAAAAAGGTTCCTTTTATATAAAGAAATGTTCAGATACTTATGTGGAGCCTAAGGGTTCATGTTGAGTAAATTATGTGAAAGCAAATGCTAAATATATGTTAAATAGAACATTGCAGCTGATCAAAATAGTGTTCATGTAGTTTTCTGCTCCCGCTTCTAAGCTCTCTTTACCTCTCCAAACCCTACCACACCAAGAAGGTTTCATTGATTCTTTTGTATTCCACATTAACCTTTTGTAGACACTCAGAACTATTCCAAAAATTACTCTGGAAAATGACCTTCCAACTCAAACAATACAGTGCTGCCCAGCTTTCCTTTCTAAAAGCCAGAGACTTATTAAAGAGGAATTAGCAGGAAGATCTATTTTTCCTCTTCTCATTGCTGGATGCTGCCAATACGCTACCACTTCATTGCTCCCCCAACCATGGCAACTCTTCTTTGACTTCTTCGTAATACCCTCTCCTATCTCTGTGTGGGTTGAGTCTTTAATTTATCTCAGAGAAATGCTACCAATATGTTGGTCAGGGTCCAGTGGAAGGATAGAGCTCATTCAAATACCATAATTAAAAAGTTTAATAAAGAAGCTATTTTTAAAAGTGTGGACAAGTTTAAAGGAAGCCAATAAAGAATAGTGGAACAGTTTAGATCTAGCAAGAATGCGTAATTGCCACTTCCCTTAAGTCTGACCAGCAATTTAGGAAACAGTTACAAAAGTCAAGCAAGAGCTGTAGCTGTAGAAGCATTGTCAGATAAGAGTTATGGGCTTTAATAGAGAAAACCAAGGAACTACTGCAAATTAGAAAAAAAATGAATACAATGGGTTTCTTTTTAGGATTTATAAAAGACCATTTAATCCCATCCTAACAACAATGAGCCAAAAACACTACAAATTCAGTTTACCAAAAAAAAAAAAAAAAAAAAAAGCTATCAGAAAACTGAAGATCCAAAGACACCTAAAAGAACTAAAATCCAGGAGGAAATAAGACATTTTTAGGAAGAAGAGTTCACAGCTGCTTTTATCTCGTGTGGATTGGTTGCAGAAAGAACACTACATCAAATGAGAGACCAAGAATGACTAGCTGATCATTTAACCATCTTTTAATCTCCCCACGTCAACTATGACAGTTCCAGGAGGCCCCAGCCACAGAGTGAGTCTACAACTACTTGCTTTAACCTATAAGCTTTAACTTATAAACCTTCACTTAGTACAAGGGTTACATGTTTCAAAGTCTGTGGTCAGAGAAGAGTGCTCTTTCCCCAGCTATCTCAAGGTTAACATATCTCCCTCCCCCAACCCAAAAAAGTGATTAACAACTGGGGTAAGGATGGGAAAGATGAGAAAGACCCCTACAGAACAATATGGGTCTTTAACTAATCCAAGGCATTGGCTGCTGAAGACTAAGGGAGCAGCAGAAGAGAAAAATCCCTCTATGGTACATTGTTACAGCCCTCCAGACATGAGCTAGAACAGTAGGATAAGGAGAGACCTCACAAGGACATGAATGAAAACCAAGAACATGACTGGAGAACAAAGACCACTCCCCAGCAAACAAAATGGTAACAGCTAGGTTGTAAAGCACAGAGACCTTCCAGGGGTCAGAAAGCTGGTGACTGGGTATAAAGTAAAAAAGCTCTCTACACAGACCTCCTTTCTGTAGGAAAAAAGTCTTGATCATTCCCTCAAAAATATTTGAAGCCAATGCTGATTGAATCTAATTAAACCTCTAACAAATTCTGACCCCTCCCAACTATAGTTTAGACCGAGTTAAGCACCCAGTATAGCAACCTGATAGAATAAGGCATGTACCATTTTCTGGGACTAAATATTACTTAATTTATTCTCAATAGTTCTTTTATACATACTATCTGACACATAATAAAAATTATGAAGGTTGTGGATGATTAAAAACTTGGGGCTTAAGGTCAAAAGAAGAAATGGCGAATAGAACCAGACCCAGAGATGATCCTGATGTTAGAATTATCAGACAGGTACCGAAAACTCAATATGACAAATGTGTTAAAGAATTCCATGAAAAACAAGTAGGAAAATATGGGAAATTTTGAAAATCAAGATTGTTGGAAAAAATTTTAAATGAAATGAGAGATACACTCCAAAAAATTTTTAAATGTGATTTAAGCAAACTGAATAAAACAGACAGAAAAAACAAGTTGAAAGTAGGTCAACAGAAATTGCTCAAACTAAAACACAAAGATAAAAAGAGTCCTCCCTCCCCCCCAAAAAATGCACCAGGGCCTCTGATATTTGTGGGACAAGATCGAGTAGTGTGTGTGTGCAGAAGACAAAAAAAAAAAAAAAAAAAAAAAAAAAAATCAGAGAGAAGACATATATAAAGAGAATAATGGTTAGGAATCTTCCAAACTTAGAACTATTTACCCATGATCCAAAAATGGTCATTTCCACCATCCCCTACTGAGCAGAGGAACATAAGCCTGCCCAGATTCAACAAGAGGGAAACACAGACTCTACCTATTATGGGAGGGTTGCAAGGTCACATTATAGAGGAGCACATATATGGGGAAAACTTCAGTGTATCTTTGGAAAATAAAATCTGCCACAAGTAATGTCCTTTTTCCATATTATGCCTCCAAACTGCCTCTTTGTTGACAAATTGCCCCCTCTTTTTAGAGAGAGAGAGTGAGAGAGTGCAAAAGCAGATGATGGGGGAGGGGCAGAGAGAGAATCTAGCAGGCTCCATGTCCAGCATGGATTCCAACATGGGACTCAACCTCAAGACCCTAACATCATGACTGGAGCCAAAACCAAGAGTCAGATGATTAACCAGCTGAGCCACCCTACAAATTACCTTTGTTTATATGAGGAAAAAGAACAGGAAATTAGACTGTAGTTCTCAGAGAGTTTCAATGGAGACAAAGCTAAGAGACTATATTTTATTCAATGGAAGAGGAAGTTTTATGTTTATATAATAAATTTATCTTTGGCCATAAAATCAATAGAATGGATAACTGAAATTTCTTTTCGTTTTTATTTCTTAAGATTTTATTTATTTATTTGTAAAAGAGAGAGAAAGAGAGAACAAGAAAATGAGCACAAGCACAGAAAACAGGCAGAGGCAGAACCAGGCCTCCTGCTAAGCAAGGAACCAGATGCAGGACTCCATCCCAGGACCCTGGAATCATGACCTGAGCCGAAGGCAGAAGCTTAAAAGACTGAGCCACCCAGGTGTCTCTGAAATTTATTTCCTTTAAAAATTGGGTCTCCTAGAATAAATGAAACAAGATGGGATTGGGAGGGAGACAAACCATAAGTGACTCTTAATCTCACAAAACAAACTGAGGGTTGCCGAGGGGAGGGGGTTTGGGAGAAGGGGTTGGGATTATGGACATTGGGGAGGGCATGTGATTTGGTGAGTGCTGTGAAGTGTGTAAACCTGGTGATTCACAGACCTGTACCCCTGGGGATAAAAATATATGTTTATAAAAAATAAAAAAAGTATAAAAAAAAAAAAACAAATAAACAATGATTTCTCTACAGTGATCAAAAAAAAAAAAAAAAAAAAAAAATTGGGTCTCCTAAAGGGGAACCCTCCTACACTGTTGGTGGGAATGCAAGCTGGGGCAGCCACTGTGGAAAACAGCATGGAGGTTCCTCAAAAAGTTGAAAATAGAGCTAACCTATGACCCAGCAATTGCACTACTGGGTATTTACCCTAAAGATAGAAACATAGTGATCTGAAGGGGCATGTGCACCCAAATGTTTATAGCAGCAATGTCCACAATAGCCAAACTATGGAAAGAACCTAGATGTCCATCAACAGATGAATGGATAAAAAAGATGTGGTATATATATACAATGGAATACTATGCAGCTGTCAAAAGAAATGAAATCTTGCCATTTGCAACAACGTGGATGGAACTAGAGGGTATTATGCTTAGTGAAATAAGTCAATCAGAGAAAGACAATTCTCATATAATCTCCCTGATATGAGGAAGCTGAGAGGCAATTTGGGGGATTTGGGGAGTAGGAAAGGAATAAATGAAACAAGATGGGATCAGGAGGGAGACAAACCATAAGAGACTCTTAATCTCACAAAACAAACTGATGGTTGCTGGGGAGAGGGGGGTAGGAAGAGGGTGGTTTGATTATGGACACTGGGGAAGGTATGCGCTGCGGTGAACGCTGTGAAGTGCGTAAACCTGGCAATTCACAGACCTGTACCCCTGGGGCTAATAATATATTATATGTTAATAAAAAAATTAAAAATTTAAAAACTTGGGTCTCCTAAGCAAACCATTTTTAATAATGTTTAAGTGGGAATAAGTGGGATGCCTGGGTGACTTAGTCAGCTGGGCGTCTGCCTTCAAACTCAGGTCATGATCCCAGGATCCTGGGATCAAGTCCCATATCGGGGCTCCTTGCTCAGCAAGGAGCTTGCTTCTCCCTCTGTCTGCTCTGCCTGCTACTTCCCCTGCTTGTGCTGTTTCTCTCTCTCTCTCTCTCTGACAAATAAATTTTTAAAAATCTTTAAAAAAATATAAAATAAATGGGAGTAAGAAAGATAAACTAAATTTAATCTAATCAGTTTTACATGTAATATATTGGTTCTTAAATAAGTCTTTAATATGAAATGAATTGTTAACAATTGAGGAGATTGGTACCCTCTTCTTCTCCTACTCCTTTGTTTTATTTTTATTATTTTGTTTATTTATTTATTTATTTTGAGCCAGGGAAATAGCATTCTTATGTTCTTGTGCATTGGTCCAGATCCTAGGAGAGGCAGACACCAAGGCTGGACTCTTCCAGTGCAAGAGATTTATTGGAAGACACATCTGTGAGCTTTCCTAGGAGCTACAGGAAGTTGGGAGCACTAGAAGAACATAATGGAGGTCTGACCTCTGTGAAGTAGAGAAGGAAGGAAGGAGAGAGAAGGAGGGAGAGAGGGAGGCAGAGGGGGAAGAAGAAAAAAGAAGAAGGAGGGAGAAAAGGAGATACAAACGTCAGGGCAGTTTTAAGATTTGTCAAGGCCAGAAGAGAGCCAAAGTCAGGTGTCCAAAAAATCTAGCATACTCCCCTGGATTGCAGTTGCCTCAGTATCCCTACCACACTTATTGGCTGGAAACATCAGCACAAATGCAAGGATGGATATCAGAATATAAAATTGAGACTAGCTTCAATTATGCTCTTCACAACAGATCCGAGAGGTGCTTTTTCTTGAAAAATAATTCTAACTATATTTTGCCCTTATGTCCTAAAAATATTTCTGTGGTCACATTTCAAACCATCTTTTAATTTTTCAGTCCTCATCATTTTATCAGGGAAGGAAATTCTCTAAGTTCTTCTGGGTAATCCATTTCAGGTTTTAACAAACATTTAAAAACTCTTCATGGGGGTGTCTGGCTGGCTCTATCAGTAGATCATGTGACTCTTGATCTTGGGGTCATGAGTTGGAGCCCCGCACTGAACATAGAATTTACCTAAAAAAAAAAGCTGTTAAAAATTTTTTTAATAAAAATTCTTCATGCTTTAGATTGAGCTTGACATTGTCTTGAAATTGTTATTGTTTTTTTGCCATTCAAGTTTAAGGTCAACATTTTTAAAAATAATTCAATACAAGGACTTCATTGTGTTCAATAATTTTTTTTTTAAGATTTATTTATTTGACAGAGAGAGAGAGAGAGAGTGAGCACAAGCAAGGGGAACTGCAGGCAGAGGGAAAGGGAAGAAGCAGGCTTCCCGTGGAGCAGAGAGTCTGATGTGAGGCTTGATCCCAGAACTCTGGGATCATGACCTGAACTGAAGGCAGCCGCTTAACTGACTGAGCCACCCAGGCACCCCATGCTTAATAAATCACGTGTGTGTGTGTGTGTGTGTGTTTTCAATAAATCTTAAGCAAAATAATTCCTAAGCTTTGGTACAGCATTGTTAACTGCTCTACCAAAAGACTTCCTGGACTTCTCAGAAATATGAACATGAAATTAGATAAACATGAAATTGTTCATACGCATTTTATAGTCACAAAAATTATCTGTGATACAGATCATTTTAAATCACTTCAACTGCAGTACACTTTGCTATGCTAAACCTGAAATCATTATTAAATAAATCAAATGCCAATTGTTAAAATATCTGTCAATGATTTTAACTAAAATTGATCCAGCTAAATGATTTCTAATGCCCAATAGGTTTTTTTTCTATTACACATTTTTTTTTTTTTGTCCATTATTCCTCTGATATTCTACTATCTCCAGGACAAAAAAGAAAGAACTGTAGAATCTTTCCTTTGAAATGATTTGTAATCTTTTGGTTTCAGTGAAGCATAAGAAATGAGTTTCTTGGCCAAAAAAAAGACAAAGAAACTGATCAGTAGCTGCTTCTCTCCTTCCGACTCTATCTCTTCCGCTGTTTTCTCTGTGTTATCCTTTTTGATGTTATGCCAGACTTCAGCGATTGAAAGCGACATATTCTTCCTACAATAATATTGTCTCCCTTTTGCTATGCAGGATGTTTCATTATTGATGCCAAAGGATTTTAAATAATAGTTCATTTACAGGAAACTTTTTCTTCCAACCACAAATTAAACTTGAAGGTTTTTTGTTTTTGTTTTATTCTGTTTTTGCTTTTACCAACTTCTTTTCTTTTCCCTCCCCTGTGTTGTCAACGGGACTAAAAATATGCACCTATAGGACCATTTTGTCATATGCTATGGCACTAAAATCTCAATTTTGAATTTTTGCAACTATTTTTAGTAGTAAATTCAGCTATGATAGCCCTGCATGCAATTCCAGGCACTAATGGGCAAATCTAGCTTGATGGCCAGACAAATCCAACCAGACCACTGATCAGCTGCCTCAAATGAGGGGAGACAATCAGCTTTCAGGAGGAGATAATCTGCTCACTCCTTGCCTCTGTTTTCTCCACATCCTCCCTTCCAAATTTTTTTTCATATGCTGCATTAATGAAGTACCAATGAGAGTACAATTTGAAATGAATTGATATTTTTAAGGTTCCAATCACATCCGAAAGAACTTTCTGGAAATCTACCCTACTGATTCTAAGGCCTGATCTGTTTCCATGCTGAGTATTGTAAATCCACTTATGTTGTATTTATTTAGTCCAATAGTTACTGCAGTAAAAATATAATTTTTACATTGAAAGCTAATAATAGTGCCTTAGTGAATACATATGTATCAGAGAACAACAGGTAAAATTGAATAGGAAAAGGTGCAATTAAAGGGGTCAACTGAATTTTTTTAAATAAGCTGACATTATGTTTGAGAAAATGGAAGGAAACCCGACATTTATAAGGAGGACCAGATGTTAAATTTTTTTAAAAACTATCTTTCTGCTTCTTATCTATGAACAGCTTATGAGTTCTAAAAGCAAGATTGATGGAGCATAATGTAGCTCCTGGCACAGTGGAAATCATTCAAGCTGGAAACCACTCAGATGTCCATCAATACTGGAAATGCATAATGAAATCATGCTACAGTCACATGATGGAAACCTATGTCCAAACTGAAAGTGAATAAAATACAGCTACCTCAACAATATAGATGCATCTTACAAACACGGAGTTAGAAGAAACCAGAAATATAAGAATGTATATTGTATAATTCCATTTATATAAAGCTCAAAAACACCAATTCTAATGCAATATTTAGAGATGAGTACTAGAGGGTCAAACTAGAAATAAAAGCAAGGGATTGATAAACATGACAGGAGAATCAAGCATTTGAGGAGCTATGTGAGGAAACTGTAATTGGAAAAAGGCACAGGGGGACTCCTGGGGGGTCAGTCATGGTCCTGGAGGATCCCTTTGTCATTAGATTGTGAAAGAGTGGAGGAGGGGAGAAAAATTTATAGCCTGAAGTAATCTCAGATTTTAGACTATTTAAACAATATTCTTGT
This sequence comes from Mustela lutreola, assembly GCF_030435805.1. Taxonomy (NCBI): domain Eukaryota; kingdom Metazoa; phylum Chordata; class Mammalia; order Carnivora; family Mustelidae; genus Mustela; species Mustela lutreola. The sequence goes on along the minus strand of NC_081293.1, from coordinate 144,469,392 downwards.
TATTCTAGAAAAAAATAGTAAAACCATCTGTGTATTTTTCAAAACTGGTTACTTGCACAGATTTTTTGTTTGAATGGTAACTGTTTTTTAGGGAATGAAGCTGATAAATTGACCTTTGTCATTTCACATCAGAGGGTTTTGGATATTAGCCTTATTGCCATAAAGTGCCAATTGTGTCTTCATGATATTTTTGGCAAAGTCTACCACGTACAATTTAGGGCAGCAAGACCTAGTTTTAGGAATTAAAAGTGTGCCAGAGTTAGGTCATATTCTGTTTACACAGGCTTAAATATACTAGTGCACGTTGTTTAAAACTTTCCTGAAATAGGGGGCATGGTAAATTTTCTGAGATCGCACAGTGGTCAGAAAATATTTTCATTCTTCTTTGTCATTTTATTAATATCTCGTAGTATATTGAAATCCAGGTTGGATACGGTTTCTCCTTCTAAGTTTGAAGGGCTTTCTCTAATAAATTTTATCTTGCGGTGCTTTTGAAAATTCCACAGTCTTTTTGATTCTGATACTTTGAAGATTTTTTTTTTTTAAATACATACTTGAGAGAGAGTGAAAGCATGGGGAGGAGCAGAGGGGGAGAATCTCCAGCAGACTCCACGCTGAGCCTGAAGCCTGAGCCGGGGCTCGATCCCACAATCCTGAGATCATGACCTGTGCCAAAATCAACCAAGAGTTGTACACTCACGTGCCCCTCCTGATACTCTGGTTATGACAATTTGTATTTTTTTCTCTTTGGAAGCTTGTAAAATCTTCCCTTTGCCCTCAGTTTTCTAAAAATTTGGAGGATCTTTTTAAGAAAAAGAATACCAAAGTACAAAAACAAATGAACTTAAGTACCAAAAATAATTGTTTAAAATGGAAAAAGAAAACAATGAATTCTAAATTTTTAAAAGAAGCGGTAAGTACTACAAACCTCTCGAAATGCCAAAAAAATCATATTGTTTTTATTAATTAGTCGTTTGATATAATCCTATAATACACGTTAACTATATTTTGTCTTCTTACTCTCGGATTTCTTCTTTATATGAAAACCATTTTATAGTGTTTTCTACAAAAAAGATAGAAGCGTAATTCAATCTTTCCTCTAGCACAGTTGATTGAAGTTTAGTTTTTATTATCAGTAATTTAAACGAACATTTTCTGCTTTACAACTTACAGTCACAATTCATTATTGGTAATTCTATATACATTTGGAGAAAACCCCTCATCATTATCTATTTCTACAGAACACATTACCCCCATATTTAGTAGCTCAAGACAATAACCGTTATATCATAGCTCATAATGTTAGAGGTCAAGTATTTGAACAGGACTTGACTGGCCAATTCTGTTCCACATGGTATTGCCAGAGCCACTGGTGATATTCAGGCAGCAGCCAGGTGGTCTGGAGGATCCGGCCTCACAGGCTGGGGCTCACCTGGGACGTCCTTTCTCCATGTCATTTCAGGGCCTCTCCATGCGATCTCTGTGAATTTACCACATGTGGCTCAGTGCTCTAAGAGCAAGGTGGACACTAACAATCCTCTTAAAAAGTGGGACTCGGAACAGGCACAGTATCTCCACTGGACTTATCAGGCAGAGCTGCCAGAGGCTAGGCCAAATTCAAGGGGAGAGGAAAAGAGACCAGAACTCTTGATAGGAGTATGGTGAAGATTTTTTTGTGGCTGTTTTTAATTATACTACAGTGATCCTATTTCAGTTATCTCTCAGCTACCTAACAAACCACCCCTAAAACACAGAAGCTTAAAAAAATAATTTGTTATCAGCCCTTATGGTTCTGTGTGTTTTGGGTACTCAGCTTGTCATCTCTCACTTGAGAGTTCTCATTCTGTTGCTGGCAGTTGGAGGCTAACATTAGAGTGATCTGGAGGCTCAGATTGGCCAGACATACAAGATGGCTTCCTTATTGCACGTCAGGAGCTGGGATGGCTGAGCAGGTGAGGAATGCAGGCTCCTCACATGACTAGCATAAGCTTTTTCACATGGTAATCTCAGGGAAAGTGGACTTCTCCCGTAATCTATTGCTGTTCCTGAAGCGTATGTTTCAAGAAATCTAGACAGAAGCTGCAAGACTTCTTAGAACGTAGCTTCAGAAGTCACCTCTATCAGCTCTACCCTACTTTATTGGTCAAAACCCTGATATGGCCAACCCAGATTTCAGGGGAGGAGACTTAGCCCTTATAGAAGGGCATAGCCCCCAGGAGGCACTGGGGTCTATCTTTGATGCTAGCTGCTACCCTATAATACATTTCTTTAATTTCAAGGCATTTCATAATCTTAAATACTCTTGAATTGACAACACTCAAGAAGTTTGCATTGATGTCCATGTGTAGTGAAATATTAGGAGTTTTATGTAATTCTGATAGGAGAAAACTTCCATTTTGGCGAAGTGTGGTTGAGACAAAATCTCCCATTTACAATTTTACATATCCAACGATTGAAAAAACTTTCTACAGACTTCTGGCCCTATGCCTCACAAACCTTTTTTTTAATATTCTTTTTGTGCTTGGTTCCATAGGATAAAGCCATAACACATTATGACTTCTAGCACTGCACCTTCATGTTTCATGGGGTGAGGTGATCCAGTGTCGGTATGAATTTTCCTGGAAGCCAATCCTACAAGGGACTGGCTAAACTATATATGAAATATATGTGGGATAACTAATGACATATGGCAGAGACTGCAGGCTACACAACTATTCACAGTGAACCTAAATGAAATACATCCCCAACTCAACTTCCCCTAATTCAACCCAAATATGTTGACAGGCTCTACAAAGCCATTCAACAAAAGGAAGCAGATTAACAGGGGGAAGTTGGCATAGGGAGAGTCAGGTGTTGAGGGTGAAAATATCTTGTGTTCGCAAATTTTACAAAAACACTGAACTAGGGCGCCTGGGTGGCTCAGTGGGTTGAGCTTCTGCCTTAGGCTCGGGTCATGATCTCGGGGTCCTGGGATCAGGCCTGCATTGGGCTCTCTCCTCAGCAGGGAGCCCGCTTCCCTCTCTCTCTCTGCCTGCCTCTCTTCCTACTTGTGATCTCTGTCTGTCAAATAAATAAATAAAATCTTAAAAAAAAAAAAAAAGACACTGAACTATTTGAATACATTGCTAGAATCCATCCCAAAGCCAGCAAAATGTCTTACTCATAGTCTTCTCCATCCCACACCCACCCTTCCTTCCTAGACTCTCCATCAGTTGAGGACAGCTTTCCCGGGGCTTGCTGTGCTAGCCTCTATAACTAGCCTCCTCACCTCGGATTTTAGCCTGCTTCAATCTATTCTCTGTCCTGCAACTAGAGTAATCATTCTAAAGCACAGAAAAGATATGACCTGATTATCAGGCTAGCTTGAAATTTTACTGGCTCTTTGCCATTTGTCCAATGCCTTAACATGGCTTACAAGGCTCTTATCTTTTCTTTTTTAAAAGATTTTATTTATTTATTTGAAATAAATAGAAAGAGTGCACAAGCAGGGCAGAGGGACAGAGGGGCAGAGGGGCAGAGGGAGAGGGAGAGAGAGAAGCAGGCTTCCTGCTGAGCGGGGAGCCTGATGCAGGGCTCCATCTCAGGACCCTGGGATCATGACCTGAGCAGAAGGCAGATGCTTAACTGACTGAGCCAGCGAGGTGCCCCTTCAAGGCTCTTTTCAAAGCTTGGACCATACCCATCTCTCATCCTAATACTTCTCACTGCCTCCAAGCACTCCTTAATTCAATCACTCCGTATTATTTTAATTCCCTGATATTCTTTCTCTCTAGGTCTTCTTAACTCCTAGGTCTGTGTTGGGTTCCTTAATAGTTAAGTATGGTAGACTAAGCTACAACAGAAGTTTGACCATTGGCTTTCATAATCCTAACAATATAGACCTTTATTCCTCACACATGCAAAATTCAAAGTCCGAACATCTGTCTTCTGTGCAATGACCCAAGAGCCTGGAGAACACACACCTGCCATTAAAGCCTCCAGTCAGAAGGGATCCATGCACCTTCTATGCACTCTCCCTTGACTAGAATGAATTGAATAATTGGAACAATTGGTGAACACCACTAACTTGGTCACATTATTCATCAAAGCAACCCTCATCCCAGCTTCTACCAGCCCCGCTGCCATCTTCATCCTAACATTCATAGGTCTTTTGCTTAACTCCCTTTGTTTTATTGATATATGATAAATTTCATGAGAGAAGGAAGCATATTAGTATAGCTTAACATTTTGTTCTCCCCTAGTCTCAGCAAATTCTAGACACTCAATTCATGTCTACTGAATGAACAAACAAATGCACAAAATATTGACACTATTACGTGTTTATTAAAATATTTCTAGCCCCTACTTTCCATAATGCCCTGAATAAAATATAAATTATAACACTTGTTTTTATCTATTCCTTCACTTATTTTTGTACTATACTCCAATGAGATCACTGTAATTTTAAATGTTATTTACTCTATTTTAAGGACCACAAAGTTGAGGTTTTAGGGATCATAAGGAATTCATTACTGGTCACATAGTAGAGCAGCTTGGTTCTAATTCTAGGTCCTAGTCTACATCTAGGTACAAAAGGGCTCATTATTTTGTGCAGGTCTGAGTCACTCAAACCCTGCATTCTAAAGAAAAGCCAGTCTTGAGGACTGCCTTGGACCAGTTCCTCCAAGATGGCCTGAGCCCTTTGAATAGCTTACTTACATGTGTTTGTATGCCTGAGGTTATGGGCTATGTGTTTTTATAGTAAACGTCTGTTTTGTTCTGGCAGGGCATGTGGGCAGGGAAGAGCCTGGAGTCTGAGTGGCGGTCAGTCATACTGGACTGCTCATCTACGGGACTGACCCCCAATAAAAGCCCTGGACGTGGAGGCGTAGGTGAACTTCCGTGGTTGGCAACCCTTGACATGTGTTGTCACACCAGTATTGTTGGGAGAATTAAGTGTGTCCTCCCTGTGAGACCCCCAAGAGAAGGAACTCCTGAATACTTACACCTGATTACCCCTAGGCCTCTCCCCATGCACCTTGTTCCTTGGCTGATTGGTCTGTATCCTTTCACTGTAGTAAAGTGCAACCGTGCATATAACAGCCTTTCTGTATCCTTCTAGTGACTCCTGGAGTCCAAGGGTGGGCTTGGGGACCCCCACCACAGTTCCTAATACACTATGCTAACTACCCTACTGGGTCCTGAAGTCTGTTCATTGTAAACTTAGGTTTTCCGTTGGAAAATAAATGCTTTTTATAAGTAACATTTGTATCATAAAACATTCCAATGCTAATTTTTAGAGATACATAGTTTTAAATTTGGTGTTTACTTACAAAATAACACCAATAAGAGATTTTTCAATCACTCCTGTGTTTCTTGGCAAGCACAAAGTAAACTTCCAGTTTTAACCAATTAGCTAAAGCAAAATGAAGTGAATTAGTTTATGCTGCTAAAAGGAAGTTTAACTCTTGCCTCATTTTTAAAGAAAATCATAGGAAATATGACTATTATATTTATTTAGAGAAGTGGTTTTTGACATGTGGCATGATACAAATACCACTGATTTGGGAGTCTATAAATCTTGTTTTAGCCACAGATTAGACCTTGGTTAAGCATGACCCTCATTTTACTCATCTAGAACCTACAATTATACTCTACTTGTAATACCTTATTAAATCATAGTGAAGAGAAAAAGAGATAAAACATACAGAAAAAATCTAAAAACATGAAAATAGTATGAGAATATGAGACTTTGGTATATATTCTCAACTTAGTGGCAAAAAAGCAGTATTTTCAGTGCAGCTCATTTGTGCTCTTAAGTGGACTCTTTTATAGTAGTTACTTGAATCCTTTACCCTGAAAATCATATTTAAAAGCTTGGGAATTTTAGTCATAAAAATAACATATACTTTTGGGCACCTGGGTGGCTTAGTTGTTAAGTGTCTGCCTTTGGCTCAGGTCATTATCCCAGGGTCCTGGGATTGAGTCCTGTATCAGGCTCCCTGCAGAGCAGGAAGTCTTCTTCTCCCTCTGCCCCTTTCCCCTGCTCATGCTTTCTCTCTCTCTCTCTCTCTATCTCTCTCTCAAAAATAAATAAATAAATAAAGTCTTAAAAAAAAACACCTTCTGGAATCTAGTACAGCAAACTCCTGGGTTCCTTGCTAGATTGTACATTGCACAATTTTATGTAACAGACATGGGTTGGCCTATACTATGCCTTATGGGTTGGGCACCTCCCCAGTATCCATTTACTCCAACTACCTTCTCCCTTGATAAACATATACACTAATTTCCCAAGCAGTACATGTAATACAGGGGAAGGTCATCTCACTCTATCTACAAGGATGAGTCTTCGATGGTTTAATAGCCTTCCCTTGGCCAGCAGCTCTAATTCAGATGTAGGCATGTGAAAAAAGTGGTCTGATTAAGGAGACTCTCAGCAGTCTTGCTTGAAATAGTTGGGCAAAAGTTCCCTTTCATAGTGGGCAGATGTAAAGCATGGAATGTGCTGTGGTAAGCATGAGGATGAGGGTAACACAAAGAAATCACAACCAATAGAATAAAAAAGAAATGGAGTCTGAGTCACTGGATTGAGTCAATCATGAAGCCCTGTCCTTCTTCTAAACTTGCAGACAGAGGACACCCACATAAGTCTTCATAAGGCCATTGAGTCAAGTATTCCCTGGGCAACCAAAGATATTTTAACAGATTGAACACCTAAATTCTGAAAATACCTACAGGTACATGTACAATAAGTTCAAATATATGCAGTGAGGTTGTCGGAGGCAGGCCCCTGGCCAGGGCGGCCTCCGCCATTAAAAGATGGTGCCTGGCTAGTTGCCAGGTTAGGATTGCCTCGTGAGACTAAGCAGAGCACCCAAAGAGGAAGTAAACAGCATTGGTTGCTAGCGAAGTTGTTCATTTAGATGCACAGCCTGATTTGCTCGCTCCTGTACCCTGCTCGCTGATTGGTCATGTAAGCGTATATAAGTGTGTAGACTTGCGGAAATAAGGAGAGAGAAGAGAGAGAAGATGCATCCGAACCAGGGTGTCTTGTCGTCCTTGCGGGGCGAGGGCGATATGAGGTGACCAACAAAGCTTCATTCAAAGGCCTGGATAAAACTGAGTTTACATGACAGCGTGTAAGTTAACTGAATTAAAATTGGTAACTCTATGGGAACATTGTAATGAGGCTCATTTTATGTCAGAGTTGTCCAGAAAAAAACAGAACCCAACAGCACAGAGAGGGAGGAAGGAGATTTATTTATAGGAACCCACTTATACAATTATGGAGGCCGAAAAGTCCCATGATTTGCTGTCTGAAAGCTGGAAAAGCCCTTGCATAATTCAGTTTGAGTCACAAGGCCTGAGAACCAAGGGAGCCTATGGTATGTCTGAGTCCAAAGCCTCCCAAATCAGAGAGGGGTCAATGATTTAAGTCTAGGTCCAAGGCTGAAAACTGGAGAACCAGAAGTGCTGATGTTCAAGGGCCAGAGAAGATGGATGTCCCGCCTCCAGCAAAAGGAGGGAATTTGACCTTCCTCTGCCTTTTGGATCTATTTAGGTGCTCAAACAATTGGGTGACCCCTACCCATCTTGGTGAAGTAGATCTTCCTTACTTTGTTTACCAATTCAAATGCTAGTCTCTTAAAACACACTTGGGGACACACCAGGAAATAGGATTTTGACAGCTCTCTGGGCCCCCCATAGTTGACTTGACTAAAATTAACCGTCACACTCATTAAATAACCTCTCAGATGAACTCAGCCCTGATCTTTTCCTTTTTTTTCTTTACCTTTTGTATTGACTTTGGAAAATTTCTTTTTTTTTTTTTTTTTTTAAAGATTTTATTTATTTATTTGACAGAGGGAGATCACAAGTAGGCAGAGAGGCAGGCAGAGAGAAAGAGAGGGAAGCAGGCTCCCTGCTGAGCAGAGAGCCCGATGCGGGACTCGATCCCAGGACCCTGGGATCATGACCTGAGCCGAAGGCAGCGGCTTAACCCACTGAGCCACCCAGGCGCCCTGGAAAATTTCTTTATATTTTCTTTCATTTTACTCAAATATCATCCCTACCTGCTCCACCCCAGCAGTCTCTGACTTATGCAGCAATATTTAAGAGATACACGTATTACTGATACAAGTGGCAGGTATTTTATGCAAAGAGTTACTTTACCATTAATTGAAATCTATTACTAGCAGGCAAAAAGTTTGGTAGGAAAGAGTTAAAATTGGCTGAATATTCTTTTTATTTTATTTTATTTTTTTAAGTAGACTCCATATCCAGCATTGGAGCCCAGTGCAAGGCTTGAACTCATAACCTTGAGATCAAGACCAGAGTTGGCATCAAGAATCAGAAGCTTTACCAACTGAGCCACCCAGATGGCCCTGAACATGATATTTAAAATGTGGCTACTATATCATGGTATAAATTGTTGGGGAAATAGAATTAAAAACAACATCTTCTTTCAACCCAGAAATCCTCTCCACAAAGTAATAGAGAAACGTGTGTGTGTGTGTGTATGTGTGCTACTGAATAAACATTAAACCAGCATGTGAAACAGGTCATAGGCAACCCTCTAAGTGACTGTAAGAACAGAAAGGACTCACATACCTTCCTGTAGCTAAGCAGATACAACCCATCATATACATATTTGCAAGAAAAATAATAACTACTCCTCAACTAAGAGGATGTGACCACACCATCTGTCACACAGAGATCATCCTAACTTTACCTGGCAAATGAGTGACCATCTATGTTAGCTAATTGGCTTTATCAAGAAGAAAAACATTTATCTTTATGATGGAAGGTAGTTTTGCAACCTGGAGCAGGTGCCCACCTAAGTTAGGCTATCATCATCCCAGGGAAACTGGGAGAGAGGGGTCCCATCTCTCTTGATGCGTCGCAAAGACATGGCTCCCAGGTCCTTGAAAAACATATTCTCCATCATACCACTGGCCAAGTGCCAATCTAGTCTGCAAAAGAATTTATATACATTTCAAAGAGAGGAGAAGTACTGCTAATTACAACTTTTCTGGAAAAAAAGGGGGGGAGGAAAAGCTCTTGTTTTCAACAGAGAGAATCAAGCCTCTTATTTTAATTTATATTTATCCTTACATGATGCACATATTTTATTTTAGTGTCCAAGAAAATAAAATGGATAAAATTTCATTCAACACGTATTTCTAGGAATGTCTACTGTGGGCAGGCGTGTGCTGGACAAATCCAAAGTCCTTTATTCTTATTTTAATATTTAAGAGGCTCTGAGCATTAGAAAGTTGTTAAAAATCCGGTGCAGAGATTCTTTCTGTAGCAAAACTTAACCTAAAATGACATGAGACAAAGTGCAGGCTTTTATTTATTCCACTTAGCATGAATAATTTTAAAACATTTTACTGAGAATTATTAATGTGCTTGAATACCAGACAATATCCTACACTCTGCTCAATTAGGTTTAGTGATTGTTTTATTTTAATTTTGGAGGGGGGGAAAAAGCATTAAAACATGGCACAGTGAAAGGGAGGAGATTAGATTCAATACACATAAATTGCATCTAACGAATTTAATGCCATGTTATAACCAGTTAATGTAGATATAAGAAGTGAAATGATGAAAGTTCAACTGAGTAAATTTTAAAGATCTAGGTAGCTTTATTAATTGATTCATGAATCAGGCAGCATCCTTTTTAGTAAGTAGAGGGCAGTTCCAAGGACTACAGAAAAGGAAAGGTTTTTGAAGATAAAAGGGGCGTGGAAAAAAGGAAATTATTAGCAAAGATTCCATTGTTTGAGGCAAGGTTGCCCTCCTAAGGGAAACAGAAGGGAACTATCAGTACAATTCCTAGTGCTGACCAGGAAATTCCCACATTTGCTAGTTAAAGTTTACAAATCTGGGGGGCTGGAGCAGCAGTGAAGTTGGGTATTAGGTCTCAGTTTACTGAGTTGGGGACTTAACCTAAGTAATGCCATTTTGAGCCTGTGGTTTTCTTTTTAACAAGGTAGAAAGAGAAAGTAGACAGACTGAAGGAAAAGGAAGATGCCAACATGATGTCTACATACATGGGCAAGGCTCATATTTATTTTTGGTTAAATATCCAGAATTTAGCACAGAGCCTAAAACAAAGTAGACACTCGGGGCGCCCATTTGGCTCAGTTGTTAAAGCTTCTGCCTCTGGCTCAGGTCATGAGGTCCTGGGATCAATCTCCCTGCTCAGCGGGAGGTCTGCTTCTCCCTCTCCCACTCCCCCTGCTTGTGTTCCCTCTCTCGCTGTGTCTCTCTCTGTCTAAATAATATTTTTAAAACAGACTCTTTAAAACAAAGTAGACGATAAATATTTGTCATGAAAGGTACAGGACGAAGGACAGCTGGAAAAGAACAGAAGACAGAAAAAGACATTCATAGCAAAACCACAGAGGGAAAAGGAACAACCAGCCCATTCCTTAAACGGGGGTGGTGGGGTGGGGCAGGGGGTGGGGTGGGTGGCGCGCACTCTGAGCCACAGGACGGCTATGAAGAGACAGGAAGGAAGGGGACGGGGTGACTAAACTATTACTCTGGTGACAGCTGTAGAGAGTGGAGAGAGACTTCAAGGTCTATTATCTTTGATCTTTGAAATGCTAATTCGCTGATTAAAGACTTTCTGACACTTGTTATTTATACTTAAATTTTCAAGGCACAGCACCTCCCCAGGCAGGAAATTATTCTTTCAGTTGCACTGACAGTGACTGAGGAGCTGAGGTGATGGGGTGAAGTCCTGACACGGTCTGAGGCTGTCCACCTTTTCTTTAGAATGAGTAAAAGAGACCCCAGCATCCGAGATGTTTGCACTTGAAAAGAGATGTTACACGGTAGGCAAGAGCATTGTTCTCCCCCCACTCCCCGATTCTTTGTGTTTGGAAATATCATTCTTGGGCATTCATTCTCTAAGGAGACCTCTGAATAGGCATGATTCAGGAGACCCTTAAACCTTCAAATTGTTCCATGGATGATATCTCCGATTTTGATTTTTTCCATTGTAAAATGTGGTTGTTCTTGTTAGATCCCAGATTTAATCCAGGAGTGAGGGAAGAACAAGAACCCAGGGACAGGGAGAACGAAGACAAAAGAAACCTGTCTGTGAGGAAATGTTTATCAGTTATTATCAGTTAGGTGATGTTAGCACTAAGTTCCACAAGATTATGAGAAAATTTGAACTTAAGGTGAAAACAGCCTAATTTTAGCTTTTTCTCATCTTAGAGCTGAGGAAGCTTTCATATATACTTTTTAAGATTTTATTTATTTATTTGAGAGAGCAAGAGAGAGAGAAGACAGTAGGGGTGAGGGAAAGGAGGGGCAGAAAGAGAAGCAGACTCCCCACTGAGCAGGGAGCCCAGCACCTCCGGGGTGATCCCAGGACCCTGGGATCAAGACTTGAGCTGAAAGCAGACACTTAACCAACTGAGCCACCCATATGCCCCAATGCTTTTAAACACACTGATTTGTTGGTTTCACTTCAACATATTTTGAGCCAATTGCTTCAGACTGGCTCTTGCATATTCATATTAAATACACACACACACACACACACACCACACTCCAGAGGTAATTTTAATGAAAATCCAGAATTGACTACCTCTGCCCTAGGTGACCAGCTAGTCTCCTGTTATACTGAATACTGTCTACACCACTACAGTTCTCTTCTGACTTAAACACTTTTAACTGCGTGTGTTGTTTTACCTCAAACTTAACTCTTGATTTTTATACCTCCCCCTTCATTCTTCTCAGGTTGGCCATCTCCTCCAAGGTACCTTCATCACGGCAAACAAACCTCATCGCCGCCACTGACTCATGGAAAAAACCACCTGACATCCTGCTGCACCTCACACACCCTCACATTCCATCATCCAGTCCTGCTGATTTTACTTTTGGGAAATCTGTCTCCTTCCCCAGGTCCCTTTTGTTCTTATGGTGCTCCAGTCCCCCCTCGTATGTACCTGGGTTGCTAAGATGGTCTTTGGACAAGCTTCTCTTCTTCCACTCTCCTTTTCCTACAATTCATCCTCTGCGTACATTTGGTTAGGACTCACTATTGCTCAAGGGCTTTCGGGATCTCTCTTAGGCTAGATGGTTACTAGGGTTAGAATGGAGAAAATGGGGAAGTATTAGTCAAAGGATACAAACTTGCGGTTATGGCTTGAACGAGTTCTGGGGAATCTCTGTACAGCATGGTGATTGTAGCTAATAATTCCATTTTATATACTTAAAAGTTGCTACAAGAGTAGATCTTAAAAGTTTCCACTACTAAAACAGAATGGTAATTATGTGATAGTAGGAAGAAGTGTTCTCTCCACCGGTGTGCACTCCACAAAATGATCACCACCATTGCACTCCAGTAGTAATCATTTTGCAATATATAAATGTATCGTGTCAGTTTGTCATACACTTCAAAGCTACACAATGTTCTATGTCAATTCTATCTCAATAAGGCTGGAAGAAAAGATAATTCTTGGCTATAAGAATAAAATCCAAATTGTTTCATTTGTCCCAGTCTACTTTTTACAGGCTTATTTCCCAGCCTCCTTCCCCAACTCCCCCAGCTTCTGCGTCTTCACTGACCTTTTTTTCTTTTTCTATTTCTAGGCCACATCGAATCTGGTCTCTTGTGTGGCCTTCATGCAGGATCATTGTTCGTTCTGCCAGAACTGTCCATCTTCCCATCTTTTCTTCCCCAACCCCACACCCCTGTTCCCCACACCATCTCCTGCCATGCTGGCCTGACCAAATTCTGTGCACCTTTAGCTTCTCAAGTTAATGTTACCTTCATTCTAAATTAGACCCATCTAACAAATGCTCTATCACCTTGTATTCTTCCTTCGAAGCATTTCCAATAATTGCAATTAAGTATTTATTTTTGTATTTACATAGTTTTCTTTCCCAGTAAAACTTGAGTTCCTCAAAGTCACAGACTAGGTCCGTCTCCTTAGTGCTGAGTGCCCACCATGGATCACAATACAGGTCTCCCAGTGCTTGAACATTAGATATCTGTTATACAAATGATTAAAATTGGAGCTTCCTCTTTACAGGGCATCAGTATCCATGGGTTTCTCTTGACTGGAAGACTGATACATACTCGTGATTCCCAGTTTGGCTCTAATGGGGAGCTGAGGATAAGGACATCAGGATTGTAAGAAATTGTAGACAATCCTGAGTAGGCGTAGCCCTGAGGTTTCCTAGTAATCTGTGTACTTTTACCTAGTCATTTTTGATAGATTAGCATCCTTGATAAAAGCATGTGCTTGTTGGCCCAGAAGGTTTTGGTGGATTACTGTTGGGTGTTATAGTAAAGCAGAGATCTGTCACGTAAGATGTGATGTAGCTCATGGAACATGAACTGTGGGGGAGGTATGACAGCTAAGAATGCCACTGCAGGCTCCCACTGACACCAGGGAACAGATCTCCAATCACTAACATACGTCAGTCATTCCATCACCCAGTCCAGCAACATCACCACATCTCTTCTTGAGGAGCTATACAATCTAGAATCATCCTTACCTTCTACCACATGGACATTTCTACAGTTCCTCCAGTGTTATATTAGCTATTTAACTAGACTTTCTATTCAATAAGAATAGTGGAATCATTTCTGTTTCACAGGCTGTTTATAGAAATATCAAATGCTTCTGCCACTTTTATTCTGGTCCAAAAATATGTAAATAATCAAAGAGAAATCTAATCTGTTCTTTTTTTGGCAATCATCTAATCATCTAATCACCAATGGAAAAACAATCTACTTTTTTTTAAATGGCAAATAGTAAGTGTAAACAAAAAGGAGGAGTAAGCTCGTAATACCTAGAATTATGTAGGAAGATAGTCTAGGCATAGTTTCTAACATACCCAGCTTTAGCCACTTGGCAGTGACACAGTTAACTAGACTCTAGAACTCATCAAGGAAACTGCTGGGACTTCTGAAGGCATAACCCAGCAGAAAAATGCATAACCTTCCTCCTTCTAGACACCCGATATCATGCGCTCGGTCATCTGCAGGAAGAGCTGCTTGTTTCAATATACAGAGCACCTCCAGACAGCAAATAATGCATGGGAAGCAATCTCGCAGTGGTCAACCAATAGCCACAGCTTGGAAACCTATTTTCTAGTCTCAGGGGAGCCGTGGAGAATGAGACACATCATGAAACACATGTAGACACCCAAGTCCAGCAGCAGATCAGACCCCCATGAGCAATCTGGGTCTTTCTGCTCAACTTTCTGCATTATCTCTACTGATACACAGGTAAAAGTACAAAGGTGCACAGGTATAATGAAAAAGAAAAAAATTATCTATTTTTAAATGTAATGAGTGTAGGCCAAAGATTTATTCCCCCTCTTTACTATTCTTTTATTGACTATTTTCAGTGTGTGTAATAATGACCCATTATTATGACATAAATGTGTTTATCCATTATTCAAAGAATCTTTTTGCTATTTTTTTTTTTTTTTAATTTGTCAGAGAGAGAGGGAGAGAGAGCGAGCACAGGCGGACAGAATGGCAGACAGAGGCAGAGGGAGAAGCAGGCTCCCTGCCAAGCAAGGAGCCCGATGTGGGACTCGATCCCAGGACGCTGGGATCATGACCTGAGCCGAAGGCAGTGGCTTAACCCACTGAGCCACCCAGGCGTCCCTCTTTTTGCTATTATTAACAACTAATATAGTTATATATTGTTACTATATATTATATATTGCTATATGATCTTGTTGCTATATAATATATATCTTGCTATATGATATATGTATTTTATATATATTTAATATATAATATAGTTGCTATATAATATATATCTTGCTATATGATATATATATTTTATATATATTTAATATATAATATAGTTGCTATATAATATATCCCTTGTTGCTATTATTAACAATGATATAGCTATAATATAATAGTGCTTACTCTGTGCCAGACAATGTGCTTATTATATGCATTTTCTCATTTAATTGTGACTACAAGTTATAACGGGCTAAGTAATTTGCATAACTTTATATATGAAATATTGTACTATGAAATAACTTTCATCTCATTCAATTGCAACCTGTGAGAGGTTAATAAACTTTTGTATTAGGGACTGAATAACATTAATAAAGGGAGGCTTGGGGGAATATTTGTGGGAAAGAAAAATCAAGTCAAAGAAAGTGAAGTCAGATTTCCATGACTTGTTTTCTGTAAAAATTTGAATGACTTAGTTTTGCCAAGCTGGTTCATCAGCTGTAGAATTAGATTAATAATAGCTCTACCCTATAGTTCTGCTTTGAAATTAAAAGATAGCATAATTATTTGGCCTTAGGAAATTAAGCATAATTACTGAAATGAAAATGCTATTTGCCTAATCACATTTATAGAAACCTTATTTGATCACTGTAGGTTTTAATTCAGCAAATGTTTAAATTAGCTCTGGGTGCCAACATTCCCAACTCTGAAAAATTTTAGAAAATGATAGGATACTGCATATTTCATAGTATTTGTTATATTCATGTTTCTAAAAGCAATTTCTAACCAATTTTAGGATGTTCAAAATTGGACATTTCATCTTAATTCTACCCAATACCTTAAAAGACATTTTTAGGCAAACTTGGTCCCAGACAGCCAAAGACCAAGCTTGCTGCTTTATCCTCAGTTCCATGTGGATTACCTAATGTTATTAGTTGGTGTCTTAGTCAGCTCAGTCTGCGATAACAAACTCCCATAGACTGGGTGGCTAACATAACAGACATTGATTTCTCGCAGATCTGAGGAAGTCCGCGATTGGGGTGGCAGCATGGTTGGTTTCTGGCAAGAGCTTTGTCACTGTGTCTTCACAGTGCAAGGAGATAGACACTGTAAGCTCTCTGGTAAGAACACGAATCCAATTACGGGGCCCCACTCTCACGATCCCATCTAAACCTAATTACCTCCCAAAGGCCCCACTTCTAAATACCATCACATTGGGAGGTAGGACTTCAAAATATGAATTTTGAGGGACACAAAACTCCAGTCTAGAACATTTGACTAGGGCTGCCACGGCAAAGGGCCACAAACTAGGCAGCTTCCATAGTAGAAATTCTTTGTCTTCTGGGTATTGAGGGTGGGAGTCTGACATCAGTACATCATAGGGCTGGTGCCTGCTCAGAACCAGGCAGAATCTACTCCATGACTCTCTCTCAGTTGTTGGTGGTTTGAGGGCAACCTTCGGCATTCTTTGGCTTCTGCTGGATCACTCTGATCTCTGTCCTCATCTTCACACCATGTTCTCCTTCTATGTCTGTGTCCAGATTTTTCCCATGACATAAAGACATCAGTCATCAGACGAGGAGCCTACCCCACTCCAGAATGATCTCATCTTAACTAATTACATCTGCAGTTATCCTATTTCTGGGTAAGGTCACATTTTAAGGTATTAGGGGTTAGGACAACAATATTTGAATGGGGGACACGGGTCAATTCCTAAAACCTAGTTACTTTTAATATTCGTTAAGACTTAGATAAGGAGATGAAACATTTAGTCCCAGGTATCATAGGCTATATTATTTTTTCACATCACTATAAAATATTATTTAATGTATGATGTGGTCTATGTTTTCTCCCTTGAGAAAATATACTTTTCTTCTGGGAGGGGTATAGGCAATTGAAAGGAAGTTCTGAGCTTCGTGAATGAAAGGCAACTCTCATTTACACAAAGAAATTGAATCTGAAGTGTCATCTGAGAACACTTTGCCAAATCAAATTAGGAATTTGCTGAGTTTCCTGGTATGGTACCTCCAGTGTTTAAAAGTGATTTCTAAATTAGCTATTAAAAAGCATTTAATTTTGCACAAAGCAGCTTTCACTACAGAGCCTTAATTAAAAGTCACTATTCAATTATTTATGTACCACTCAGGGTATTCAAGTGATTTAGAAGGAACCAGCAAGTCACATTTTACAGATTCAGGCCCACTGACACACAACCACCATGGCAAATTTAAAATACTATCACAACTTTCCTTCTTCGTGTTTGTATTTATTCGCCTTTAGGCAAAGCTGCCAGCTAATGCCGTCTCTAACCACATCAAAGCCAAGAAGATGTTGGACGTACTTTGAATACTCAAAAGTCCAGAGCAATTCGGATCTCAGAAGTTTTACCAGCTTGCAGGAGAACAATAACATTGATAATACAAACAATTTTTTTTTTTTTTTGAGTTGGCTCCACACCCAACATGGGGCCCAAACTCAGGATCCTGAGACCAAGAGTCATAGCCTCTACCAGCTGAGCCAGCTACGTGTGCCAAAACAACATATTTTTTTTAAGAGCTAAGCACTAATCACACCGACAGAAAGAAGATTCTGTTATCTAATACAACAAGGCATCTGCCACTCTTTGGTTACCAGGAGGCTCTGAGGCCACTGGAGGCCCCCGTCTGGTGGCTTCCAACCCCGGTCAGTTGCATTACAGGTTTTTGAAGAGGAGAGAGTATAAAGGCGTGCCATGGTCTCCCAAAACAAGAAGTAAATGAATGACATGGGTACTCACCACTCCTCTCTGATAACTTGATGATGTCTAAGAGGTGTTCTACAACCTGGACATCTACTGCAGGGGAGACCTACCAAGGCTGGCACTGCCCATCACAGACAAGTAGCTCAGGCAGGAGCCGTGGGTATTATACTCTAGGTGGAAGCAGGTCATATAGTTCCAGGTGTGGCTTCTTGGGGCAGTGAAGCCTGGAGAGGCAGTGGGGGTTCCCACCAGCTACAGCTTCAACTGGCAAGCCTCAATCTCTCTTTTTATATGCACAGTATCCCAAAAATCTTAGTCCAGTTTTAAGTTTTAATATCTCAGTAGGATAGATACTACAAACTTACAAAAGGAGTATCATTTGGAAGACTCGTTTCTCTACATTTACTTAGTTTTGAAATATTTGGAAAATTAATGGTTGATTTTTTTTTTTAGTCCCTCTGAAGACGGTAGACACTGACTAAAGCAAAAGATTAAATTAAAAATGTATTATCTGGGGGGCACCTGGATGGCTCAGGGAGTTAAGCACTGACTTCCGCTCAGGTCATTATCCCGGGGGCCTAGGATCGAGCCCCATAGCCCCGCATCGGGCTCCCTGCTCAGCGGGGAGCCTGCTTCTCCCTCTCCTTCTGCACACCCCCCTGATTGTCTCTCTCACTCTCTTTCACGTAAATAAATAAAATCTTAATATATATATGTATATATTGTGTGCTGCTGGTGGAAATGCAAAATGCTGCCGCCACTGTGCAAAGCAGGATGGCAAGTCCTCTGAAAATGGGAGATGGAGTCCCACTTCTGAATATGGAGCCAAAAGAATGGAAAGCTGGGTCTCGAGGAGATACTTGCACACCCATGCTCATGGCAGCATCATTCATGATAGCCGGGCAGTCGAAGCAACCCAAATGTCCACCGATGAATGAAGGGATAAACAAAATGTGGAACACATACACAGTGGAATACTGTTCCGCCTTAAAAAGCAGGGAAGTTTTGACTCATGCTACAATGTGGATGAACTTCAAGGACATGATGCTAAGGGAAATGAGCCAGCCACAAAAAGACAAATACCATACAAATCCACTACTCTGACGTATCTACAGTGGTCATATTCATAGAAACAGAAAATAAAATGATGATTGCCAGAGGCTGGGAAAAGGAGAAATGGGGAGCTGTCGCTTATTGGGAATGACGTTTCAGTTTTGCAAGATGAAAGCGGTCTGGTGATCCGCTGCACAACAACGTGAAGATATTTAATACTACTTCACTGTACATTAACAAACAGGGAAGATGGTACATTTTATGTTAATAAGTTTTTTACCACAACAAAAAACGTATCCTTCAAACTTTCTCAGTGCTGCATGAAAGTGTGATAAATGTAAATGATTGTATTTTCAAATGATTGGTTTTTGGGTTTGTTTGGTTTTTTTTTAAGATATGAAGCATTTATGCTTCTCAGATTATCAAAACTTAAAATGTCACTGACTTTTGAATTATCGTACATTTTGGAGCTTCCCTCCATTTGTGCCTGATAGTGAGCCCTAATAGGTTTAGGTTAGTTGAAATGCTCCTGCTCTAAAATCCATGTGGTAAATAAAAGCTTCAGCGTAATTTTTGAAACACTTGATATTTTAGAACTTTGTGTGGATTTGAAATGCACTTGCATTATAGCAGAAATTTCGTAATTACATTTGACATTACTTCCCAGCATATTCTAAAACAAAATTTTAAGTGTATATTTTAGAATAGTTGTAAGAATAGTTTAATTTTTTCTCTATTTGAATTATGAAAAGTTTCAAATATCTTAAAAAGGAAGAGAGATGCTGGGACAGCTGGATATCGATATTTAAGATTCCCTTGCGTGCCTGTCAAAGGAGTTGGTGGGTCAGAACCCTCACAAAAGTACTATGCTATTGAGGAATAAAGAATTTTGTGTTATGTTTTGAAAGCAGCTGTTTTTAAAATCAACAAAGTATTTACTTACAAAATCAAATTTTACCAGTAACAAGGCTATGGGACACTCTTACTTAAATGACTAAACTTTTCTTTTTCTATGGGTTGAGTTGCTTCCAACAAGATCATTGACAGTAATCATGAGAGCTGGTGAGTCAACTCAGCTTCCTAAGACAAACATTGTTTACAACTTCAAGTGAACAAACACAATTCTCCAAAACAAATATTTTCACAAACACTGCTTTCCATAAAACAAAATAGTTCTAAGGTCAATAGTGCTTAGAGCATATTTAATAAAACAATATTAAATAGAGATACAAAAAAAAACAAATAAAAAATTGAAATACTAGGGGAAAGTTCCCTTCTTTTAGGAAACAGACTAAGATATTTTAGTATATTAAGGAACAGGCTGAATGTTGATTTAACTTACTTTTTAATGGCAAATAAGGGCTAAATATTCTTTATCTTCCTTCCTTATTTCTCTAAATATATAGTTATGACTGACCTGGTGCTTTGAGTTCTTGGAGTTAATTTGTTTCAGAACTGTTTCATTACTCTTCTCAGTTTTCACTTTAGGAATCATTATTTACAGTAGCTTTTTTTTTTCCTTTAACTTAAGGCTGAATTAAAGTACCCTGAGCTAATCATTTCTTTTTCCCCTTGTAATGGTTCATTGTGAATGCACATTACAACCAACCTTCTTTATATTCTATTGACATTTTGACAATAGTTTTATGTTGAGTAATGCTACGATCTCCTTTCCCCCCACAAAGATACCCATGCCCTAAACTCCAGAACCTGTGAATATGTCTCTTTAGGGGATACAGGAACTTTGCAGATGTGACTAAACCAAGGACTTTAAGATGGGTGTGTCCTGGATTATCCTGGAGTCACCAGAGTCCTGTAAGTGGGAGAGCAGGACGTACAGAACAGAGACTCTGCTGCTGGCTTTGAACAGGGGGGAAGAGACCACAAGTCAAGGAAGACAGGCAGCTCCTAGAAGCCGAAAAAGGCGAGGACCTGGACTCTTCTCTAGAGGCCACACAAGGAACAGAACGTGAAGACCCATTTTATACTTGTGACCCATTTTATACTTGTGACCACCTGAAGGTGAAGGTGGTAAATCTGTGTGGTTTGTAAGCCACGTCTGTGGTGATCTGTTACAGTGTCAGGAGGAAATTAATACAAGAATGGTCTGCAAGCAGCTTTCCCTCATCTCCTTCATGGGATCTGAAGATGTTGCCTGTGGTGCTGCTTTTAGATGTGTTTGTATGGCCAGTACTGCTCACGCAAGTGCCTCCTGTTAGTGGCCTGAAGCGTGGTTGAGACGTGAGGGCAATGGTGAGCTGCCTTCTAGTAAACAGAGGGGTTTCTCTCACGTGTGATGACCTCAGTAACAGATTAGAAAGCCGTTCACTATAATCAAAACACTAACAAATTAAGTTGAAATAAGACAGACTTTCTAGAGGACAATTCAAGGAAATGGCATACCTAAACCCAATTAGTACCTCTAATCAGTAAGTTTCAACTGCTCCCCATCCCTGCTTCATGTCACTTGAGTTTCCTATAAATTTGAGTAGAATATACTCATTTTGAACCTTTATTGTTTCGAGATAAGTCTGGAACAATCAGATAAAATTGATATGAAAAATGTTTCCCAACTGCAATACTTTTATGCTCCTTAATTAAATATCGATCTTTGAGGTTTTCTTTGATTATCCTTTTTCCCATTTGGTTCAGAGCCCAGATTATCTTTGTACTTCTGCTTCCACATAGAATTAAGACTGCTGCTCTCTCTCCTTTTATTCTCCCGGGCTGGGTGCTGTGATTGCTTTTTCTTCCCCATTCCCCCCCCCCCCAACATTTGCCTTCCAAGATAATAACCTCAGAGCTGGTGTGTGTGTGTGTGTGTGTGTGTGCATGTATGTGAATGTGCACATCTGTGTGTCTCCATGTTCTCCATTTTTTTTTTTTTTTCTGCTGAAATCCTGCTGAAAGAAAGCCTGGGAAGAAGAGGTGTTTTTTTTTTTTTTTTTTTTTAACAAGGCAAGGCTTGAAGTTATATTTAGTTCATCCTGGGTTTCACTATTCTAAATGTTAGCACCACCTCCCAATATCCCGATCAAGTTTTGAGAATTAAATCTTTAGCATTATGTGTTTTAATTTAAAAGGTTTTTTTCAGTGTTAATAAAACAAGGAGAAAAATATCCAATTTATCTCAAACAGACACGAGTAGGTACAGGTTTGGTATAGAGGTGAGCAGAGCTGCCTGCATTCCATAGCTCACTATTGTTTTGAACAATGCAAGTTTATCACCTTAGGGGTTTTTTTTGTTGTTTTTGTTTGTTTGTTTTTTTTTTAAATATAAGTTTTTATTTTTTTTTTTTAAAGATTTTTATTTATTTATTTGACAGAGAGAAATCACAAGTAGGCAGAGAGGCAGGCAGAGAGAGAGAGAGGAGGAAGCAGGCTCCCTGCTGAGCAGAGAGCCCGATGCGGGACTCGATCCCAGGACCCTGAGATCATGACCTGAGCCGAAGGCAACGGCTTAACCACTGAGCCACCCAGGCGCCCTATTTTTTTATTAACATATAATGTTTTACTAGCCCCAGGGGTACAGGTCCGTGAATCGCAAGGTTGACACACTTCACAGCACTCACCATAGCACATACCTTCCCCAATATCACCTTGGTTTTTAAAGTCAAAAATGTGCCAGAGGTTACCTAACCTACTCCATATTTCTTGGAAAATAGGCTATAATTTTTTCCCGAAACAGTACCTGTGGTGTTCTGAGGCTACACTCCCAGCCGACATGGACGGAAAGTTAGCGGGTCACTAAGCCAGGCCCTCCAGCCCATCAGCCCCGGCTCTTCCCTCGCCCACCCCTTTAGTCCTCTCTCCGCTGAGATCCCTTTGCTCTTCAGAAGGAAGAACAACACCCAGAGGCTATGTCAGAAGGAAGAAGAACACCCAGGACAAAAATGTGTTGAGAGTGGGGGCCTTGACGATGCAAACACATTTCACAGGGGCGTTCGGCTGCCCAGCGTCCCTCTGCCAGGAGTTAACTGGATACCGCTATTTGGCAAACCCTTGCTGGTTGGCTGCGACTTTTTTTTTTTTTTTTTTTTTAATCCGCGTAGTCTTGCATGAGTTCTATGCACTTTTCCTGAATGCGCACATTTCTAACATATTTTGCAGTCCAATCTTCAAAGGCATCTTCTGTATTCATTTGGTTATTTGCAAATCTTTCACTATTGGAATAGGTCCCTATTTCCAGCATGATTTGAAGAACCGGAATATTTTCCCCACATCTAAAACAATGCACATAGCGTAAGAACCTCTGGGGAATTAATTTGTTTACTTGAAACTTTGTTGGTCATTGTCTTTGAAAAATATTTTTTCTTTCATACACAAGGGCAAGAAACAAACAAACCTTTGGACTCTATCTAAAGCAACTTTAGGAATTAACATTGACTTGACTATTTTTAACCAAAGGATGGTGGAGGAACTGGTCCGTGGCTTTTATTTGGCTTAAAAATTTTTACTATTGAGCATTTTAAAAAATTGTGGTTTGTGGTATTAGCAAGTCTTTAAATATTTCTATTATAACATTCTTTACACTGTCCTGAGAGTTTAGAGATAGGGTTCAAAGGGGTCAGAAAGAAGTTCTGGAGAATCAGCAAGTCTCAGGTCTTATGGTTGAATTATGGGATCACACACACTTAGAAAGATAGATACTCTTAGATTTCATCGTGTCTAACCATCTGATTTTGCAAGAGAAGGACCTCAAGTCCAGAGAAGATAAGAGTGAAGAAGAGAGAGCGCACGGTCTCTTTTATTAATTTTTATTTTTAAGATTTTACTTATTTATTTGATAGAGAGAGATCACAAGTAGATGGAGAGGCAGGCAGAGAGAGAGAGAGAGAGAGAGAGGGAAGCAGGCTCCCTGCTGAGCAGAGAGCCCGATGTGGGACTCGATCTCAGGACCCTGAGACCATGACCTGAGCCGAAGGCAGCGGCTTTAACCCACTGAGCTACCCAGGTGCCCTCTCTTTTATTAATTAAAAAAAAAAAAAAATTGGAGGGGAAAAACCATAGTTTCTTAAATCACATACATGCACTTGTCCCAAAAATGATGTTACTTCAGACTTTGAACATACATAGCCCTCCAAAGCTATTATAGAAATAAATGAATGATATAGCTCTATCCATCTATCTCCCTCCTAGTGTTTTTATTCCTCTGGTAGAATTCTGACTAACAGAGATATTGGTATCCTTGTATCTTGATATCATATTATGATACAAACAATTGAGCCATTGAATAATCTCTGTCATGTAATGAAACCCACCATCTATTTTTAAAGTTATCATTAGTCTATTTTTTTTTAAAGATTTTTTATTTATTTGACAGACAGAGATCACAAGTAGGCAGAGAGGCAGGCAGAGAGAGAGAGAGAGGAGGAAGCAGGCTTCCTGCTGAGCAGAGAGCCTGATGTGGGACTCCATCCCAGGACCCTGAGATCATGACCTGAGCCGAAGGCAGCGGCTTAACCCACTGAGCCACCCAGGCGCCCTATCATTAGTCTATTTTTAAAGTTACCAGTTTTCCCTGTAAAACTACCAGGAAGTAAGGCATTATTTATAATTTTGTGTTTTTCCTATCAGCTAGAACATAACAAGGTATAATAGCTTTCAAAGGCGCCTATCAGGATATAAAACAATCAGAGGCCTTATAATGCCCCAGTCTCCCGAGGTGTGACACTGTGATGCTCACTCACTGTGTGATATTAATTCTGTTATATAAATTATGACCTAAAGGAATGTCCAGTCCCTGGCCTTTTTTTTTTTTTTTTTTTTTTTAAATACAGTAGTGTGCATAGCTGCCTTCCTGGTTAAGTTTTGTGTGTGTGCGTGTGGGTTTTTTTTTTTTTTTTTGGTCATTGTTTTTGTTTTTAAAGAATATATTTATTTATTTGACAAAGAGAGAGACAGTGAGAGAGGCAACACAAGCAGGGGGAGTGGGAGAGGGAGAAGGAAGCCTCCAGCTGAGCAGGGAGCCAGATGTGGGGGCTGCATCCCAGGACCCTGCGATCATGACCTGAGCCAAAGACAGAAGCTTAACAACTAAGCCACCCTGGCACGCCCCCTGGTTAAGTTTTAACAGATTTTTGTGCCATGGACCTTAAAATAATTTTTATAAAACATCTGCTTTTCTTGCTGCTGCTAGGTAACTAATGTCTGATGGAGATGATATTTAAACTAAAAGAGGATTTCTAGAACCAGAACCCTCTCCTTGGAGCTGTGAGCAATCAAGTTGAACATAAGTTAACCAACTTTCATACATACCTCTGAGTAGGATCTAGGCATGGAGCAGAATGTGAATTATTGTTTGAGTTTATTGAAGTCAGATGCCAGATTCATAGTGGCATAGGCTCTTCCTTGTTATCTCTTAGGTCTCTTTTGACTTTTGGGGGAGGCTGAACCCCACCTGAAACCATTTACAATAACATGATAAATTGTTTCTAACATTAGCTCTCCAGATGTAGAAGCTACAGAGGTCCCCCCCCTCAGGTTTTTTAATGAGAAAAATGTAACATAATTGAAAAAAGCTTACATGTAGTAAATATGTACATGAACTAGGATAGCTATGGCTATTGTATATATAGAGCTGTAAGCTGGACTAATGGGCTATTTAATAAGATTCCTAAAAGAAGGGGTGCCTGGGTGGCTCAGCCAAAGCCTCTACCTTTGGCTCAGGTCCTGATCTAACTGTCCTGGGATTGAGCCCGGCATCAGGCTCTCTGCTCAGCGGGGAACTTGCTTCCCCTACCCCCCGCCCGCCGTCTGCCTCTCTGCCCTACTTGTGATCTCTCTCACTCTCTGTCGAATAAATAAATAAAATCTTTAAAAAATTCCTAAAAGAATTTATTGTTAAAGTTCCTGCTTCTGGTAATGGCCAAGTAGTATCTGTAAGACCAAACTCTCTATAGATAACAAAAACTGCAAACAAAGTAAGAAAAACAATTATTTGAAGTTACTGGAGAATGACCAAAACTCAGGCAGGTATGGTGGAGGGCAGAGAGTGGGAGGAGTTGACACTTAGAGGAAGGCAAGAACAATGGCTGAGTGTGTCTCCTCCATCCTTCTAAAAAAGCGTGTATGTGCGCGCGTGCAGGTCTGTGTGTGTGTGTGTGTGTAAATGCTTTGAGTTTGGGGCAGTTCCAAAACATTCATTTGAAACTCCCCCAACCTCTCACCAAAAAAAATGGAGGTCAGACAGCAAAACAAACTCTTTAAGGGACTGAAAGACAAAAATTGCAATCTCAGAACACCATCCAGTGAAACTATTCTTTAATAATAAAAGCTATTAATAAAGACATTTTCAAGTAAAAATTAAGGTAATTTGTTAGCAGGTCTCTACCTCTAGCAATTCTCAAAATAGAGCCTTTTGGTTTTGGTTTTATCATTAAAAGAAATGATACAAGGTAAAAACTCAGTTCTTTGGGAAAGAAGGGAAGCTTTGAAATGGTACATAAGTGGATAGGTATACAACAAGTATTTTTCAACTAGAAAAATACACCAAATGGTTAAAACAAAAGGTGATTTTGTCTTCTGGAGTGTTTGCTGTTTGTAGACACAGTCTATATGATCACTATTACAAGAAAGGCTGGGAGAGAGGGTCAATAGATCTGTACAGTTACAAGGAACTTCTATTTTTTGTAAAGTATTACAATATTAATTCAAACTAGACTGAAAATTTGTGTTTATTCATTGTAATCCCCAGGGCAACCACTAAAAAGGTAACAAAAAAGTATAGCTAGAAGGCAATAAATTAAAATGGAATTCTAAAAAAAAATCAATTAATTATAGAAGTAGGTAGGAAAGAATGGAGAGAGGAGTAAGATCCAGAGGGAAGTGGGAAAGTGGGAAGTAGGAAAACAATCATAAAATTGTACACTTACATCTAACTATATTAGTAGTGGATCATACATGCCATTAAAAGGCACAGAGTATCAAGATGGATTTTTTAAAATTATTTTTATCTTTATTTTTTTTTTTTAAGATTTTATTTATTTATTTGACAGACAGAGATCACAAGTAGGCAGAGAGGCAGGTAGAGAGACAGGAGGAAGCAGGCTCCCTGCAGAGCAGAAAGCCCAATGAGAGGCTCGATCCCAGGACCCTGGGATCCTGACCTGAGCCAAAGGCAAAGGCTTTAACCCACTGAGCCACCCAGGCGCCCCAAGATGGGCTTTTTTTAAAAAGCAAGACTCAGTTATATGGTGTGCCCAAGAGTCAACCTTAAAATACAAGGACAAAGATAGCTTGGATGAAAAAAGATATGCCTCCTAAAAAGGGCGGAGGAGCTATACTATCAGAAAAAGTGCACTTCAAGATAAAGATTGTTACTAGAGGCAAAGAGGGACATTTCATAATGAAAAATTGTCCAGTTCATGAGAAAGACATAACAATCATAAATGTGTATCTATCTAATAACAGAGCCTCCAGGTATATGAAGCAAAATTGGTCAAATTAAACAGAGCCATGGGCAGTTTACAATCAAGGTTGATTTTGATACCCATTTCTCATCAGTTCATAGAATTACCGAACAAAGAAATCACTGAAGATAGAATCTCTGAACAACTCCATCAACCACCATGACCTCATATATATTTATAGAACATTCCATCCAACAACTGCAGATTAAACATGACTTCCAAGTGCACATGGTACATTCACCAAGGCAGACCACATGCTGTAAAACAAGTCTTAATAAACATACAAGCTCTGAAATCATAATGTGTATGCTCTCTGACCACAATAAAGTTATGGTGGAAAGCAACAGCATGTTAAAAAGCAAATATCTGGAGATTTTTAGAATTTATTTATTTATTTTTAAAGATTTTATTATTATTTTTTAAAAGATTTTATTTGACAGACCGATCACAAGTAGGCAGAGAGGCAGGCAGAGAGAGAGGAGGAACCAGACTCCCCGCTGAGCAGAGAGCCCGATGCGGGGCTGGATCCTAGGACCCTCAGATAACGACCTGAGCCGAAGGCAGAAGCTTAACCCACTGAGTCACCCAGGCGCCCCTTAAATATTTTATTTTTAAGCAATCTCCATACCCAATGTGGGGCTCAAATTCATACTCCTGAGATCAAGACTCAGATGCTTCAAGACTCAGATGCTCCAAGCCAGCCAGGCACCCCAATAACTGGAAATTTAAAAATAAACTTATAAATAGTCCTTGGACCGTTGCCATTACTCATTACATTTCAGAAGCCACTGAGTGTTCGCATGCTATGATGTGAAACAGGTTTTGATGGGAACAAAAGACTAGAGGCCATATGGGCAAAGTAAACAAACAGCTTCTCTAAGCTCTGTGGAAAAGCTTTAAGGTTTGGCCAAAAGAAGATCAATGATCAGTGAGTTCATCTGTTATTTTATCCCCAGCAATACTTGGGCATCAGAACTTCACAATCCTTTGTTTTTTTTTTTTTAAAGATTTATTTATTTTAGAGAAAGGAGGGGGAATGAATGAGCAAGCAGGGGGAGGGGTAGAGGAAGAAGGAGAGAGAGAAACCTCAAGCAGACTTCCCACTGAGCGGGAAACCCAACATGGGAATTGATGCCAGGACCCTGAGATAATGACCAGAGCTGAAACCAAGAGTCTGTTTGTCCAACCGACTGAGCTGCCTGGGCACCCCTTTTACCAATCTTTTGTTACAAGCTACCTAGCCTAAATGGAGTTCTCCTACTTATGCGTGGACACACGGACTTCATCTTTCACTACTCTCTTGCCCTTATGTTCCTCACCATTATCCAGAAATCTAGTTGGAGATATGTTTGGGCATACTTATCTTCTAGATTCCATTGCCATTTGGAAAAGCTGCTGCTTGTTACTAAAACCCTGTGCTTGGTGATGAGCATATTGGAAAGAAGAAAAAATGAAATATGTTTTCATCTCATTGCTCAATAAGAAGATGAAAAGAAAAAACATCATTGTTCAGAAGAACTATTACTTTTTAGAAGTCATTACTACACAGTTGGGAATGAGTTCATACCAGCTTTCCAGCTACTTCCATGGCTTGATCTAAACCGTACAGCTACAGGACACTGTTATCTTCATCCTCTCACAGCGCTGAAGCATGCCAGGTTATCTTGCCTCCAGAGATATTTTTTAGTCTCTGATCGGCCTCCAAAAAAGTGATGCCTTTCACCTCAGCTAACCTCTTATTTGTGCCAAAGCCT
The DNA here is from genome assembly GCF_030435805.1 of Mustela lutreola. Lineage (NCBI taxonomy): Eukaryota > Metazoa > Chordata > Mammalia > Carnivora > Mustelidae > Mustela > Mustela lutreola. The sequence continues at coordinate 144,440,715 of NC_081293.1, read as the reverse complement.
GGTCCTGCCTCTGTTCTACTTGTCCTCCTACCCTGTATCTTCAAGAATGTGAGCCAAAGTGGTCTACCACTCAAAGTTTAGGTCCAGCCAATGTTTTTTGTTTGTTTGTTTGTTTTTTTTAAACTGAGCCTGCATCAGAATCAGTAGAGTCCTTGTTAAAATAGATTGGAGGAAAAAAAAAAAAAAGATTGGAGGGTCTACCCCCAGAATTTCTGATTTAGCAGGTCTGGAGTGGATTCCAACAATATCCACTTCTTTTTTTTTTTATTTTTTTATTAAAGATTTTATTTATTTATTTGACAGAGAGAAATCATAAGTAGACGGAGAGGCAGGCAGAGAGAGAGAGGAAGGGAAGCAGGCTCCCTGCTGAGCAGAGAGCCCGATGCGGGACTCGATCCCAGGATCCCGAGATCATGACCTGAGCCGAAGGCAGCGGCTTAACCCACTGAGCCACCCAGGCGCCCCAATATCCACTTCTAGTTCCCAGGTGATGCTGATGTTGTTGGTTCTGGGAGTCTACGTATAGAAAACCACAGGATTTTCCTGCTCATAGAGAAAGAGAAAGCTAAGAATCCAGTATTTACTCAACAGATTTTTTTTTTTCTCTTGTAAGAAGTCAAGACTGGCTGAATTGAGATGTTTCCAATCCTTTCACACTTCTCAAGAATACTTTAGAATTTCAGAGGAAACAGGAGTTTGAGAGAGCAAGGGAAGAAATTATAGAAAGTGTTTAAGCTAGGTTCAGCTCTATGGGATTGGGTTTCTTCTACATCCCAGTTACCAAGGGATTAGAAACCATCTATCCCAGGGTTTTTTGTTTTTTGGTTTTTTTTTTAAAGATCTTATTTATTTTGAGAGAGAGAGAGAGGGAGAGAGCACGTGAGCACAAGCCAGAGGAAGAGGCAGAGGGAGAAGCAGACTCCCCGATAAGCAAGGAGCCTGACGTGGGACTTGATCCAAGAACCCTGGGATCATGCCCTGGGCAGAGGAAGATGCTTAACTGACTGAGCCACCCAGGAGCCCCATGGTTCTTAATATGTGGTCCATGGACCAGCAGCAGCAGCAGAACCTGGGAATTTATTTGAAACGTAAATCCCCAGGCCCCACCCTAGATGTGCAAGTCAGAAACTCTGGGCTGTTGTCAACAATCCATAATCCACAACCCCTCCAGGTGATTCGCATGCCCATTAAAGTCAGAGAGCTAATGATCTGGCCCATGGAGGCTTCACCTTTCTTAGATCTGTTCTAGGATGGGGGTGTGGGCTGAGTGGCCCACAGTTGTCCAATACTGTGTTGTCAACACTCACAATGCACTCTTCTGGAGTTTGGCTAGACAATACTGCAACAAAGTATTTTTGCTTCCTTTGGAAACAGATTAGGGATAGTTTCAGGATCATTTCATCTGTTATGGGCCCACATGTTATTGGCTCTGTTTTAGAGAATACCACAATCAATGATGCATTTCTGCAGAGTATAATAATCCAAATTCTTACTAAGTACCAATCAGGCTGTTGTCTCAATGCTGAACTTTAAACAAACAAACAAACAAACAAAAAAATCAACGTATAGGAAAACATCAGAATGAATTTATGATCAACCTTTTAAAAGGAAATTCTTAAGGCACATTCACTCAGTTATTCATTCAAACATTTACTGAACACCTTCTCCACGAGCTATGCATCAATCTAAGATACACAACGGAGCAGAACACAACAACCCACCTCCTTTGCTGAAGACATCAGAGACTGCAGAAATCAGCACGGGAATGGGTCTTAGGAACCATCTGCCCTGGTGGTTCTCAGTACCGTCCTCACACCAGGAGGATCAGTTATTCCCTGAAATTTGCCTGCAGACCTTGCCCGAGATGACCTTCTGAGTCAGAAACTCCAGGTGGAGGGGTGGGGGGGAGCAGGGCCAGCGATCCAGATTAAGCCCTTTGGGTGATCTAGACGCACACTGAGGATTCAGAATCATCAACCTAGCCTAATTATATTTTATCTTTCTTAGGTCACAGATCAGTCAGAGAACAGACTGAAATGAGTCTTGTGTACAACATTGGGTGGTGCGCACTGTGAAATCCCAGTTTAAGGCATGATCAGGTCCAGGCCCTTATTTTACAATTAAGCAAAGTAAATACGGAGAGTTAAGTCACTCGCTAATTAGTTAAACAGCTAATTAATGGCAGAATGCCGCCTCCAAGCTCAAGCCAAACGATCCCAAATTCATCTCCGTATTCCTCTGCCTACACAGCAGCAAAAACAAAATGTGGGAGACAGAACACAGAATTGAAGCCCCACTAATCTGTGATTTAATTTTTATTATTTATTTATTTATAAGATTTTATTTACTTATTTGACACACAGAGATCACAAGTAGGCAGAGAGGCAGGCAGAGAGAAAGAGGGAAGCAGGCTTCCTGCTGAGCAGAGAACCTGATGCGGGGCTTGATCCCAGGACCCTGAGATCATGACCTGAGCCAAAGGCAGAGGCCTAACCCACTGAGCCACCCAGGTGACCCTGTGATTTAATTTTTAAAGAATCGATTTTGCCCATTTAAAAATGGGACTACTCCTTGGAGAAGGCAGCCACGATTTTCTTTTTGTAATGTCTACCATGAGGAAATGTGCATGTTCCAAAATGATCTCTGAAAAACAGATATTATTCTCTGTGCCAAAATAAAATAGTGTAACTTTTGGCTCATTAAAAAAATAATGTTCTCGGGGCACCTGGGTGGCTCAGGTGGCTAAGTGTCTGACTCGATTTCAGCTCAGGTCATGATCTCAGGGGTGTGGGATGGAGCCCCTCATCTGGTTCCAAGGTGGGCACGGAGCCTGCTTAAGATTCTCACTCTCTGGGGCACCTGGGTGGCTCAGTGGGTTAAAGCCTCTGCCTTCGGCTCAGGTCATGGTCCCAGGGTCCTGGGATCGAGCCCCGCATCAGGCTCTCTGCTCAGCAGGGAGCCTTCTTCCCCCTCTCTCTCTGCCTGCCTCTCTGCCTACTTGTAATCTCTGTCAAATAAATAAATAAAATCTTTAAAAAAAAATTCTCACTCTCCTTCTTCCTTTGCCTCCCTTAAATAATAAAAAATGTTCTCATGTTTCACATGCTCTTGCTGAAAGAGCTGGGTATCACTGTTGGTAGAGAGACTGTGCTCATTTAATTACATGCCAGAAAGGAACTAAACACAAAGAACAACAGCAAGGCAAAAAGTTGAATGAAAGAAGGCATAAACAAAGTAATGCTGTCTGCATCCGTTTCAAAGACGGGCAAAATGACTCTGCTGTCAGAACGCAGGATGATTTATGCTGAGGAGGTTAAGGTGGAGATTGGGAAAGGCATGGGGGTGACTCTGGAATTCTGCTAATGTTTCCTGTCTCATTGGATGGCTAGTTACGCAAGCGTGCTGTTTGTACTCAAGCCATAAACTATGCATTTTTATTTGTTTACCGATGAATAATTGAAACCCACAAAACCAAGGCGTAGAGATTTTAAATGTGGAAATATTAGCTCTAAAAAGGTGTTTTTCACAGAAAAATGTTTTACTCACACCTATTGTGCAAGAGGGCCATGACAGTGGAGAAGCATCTATCCGGAGGGACCTTGACGCTTGGACAGAAGTAACTGCTATTAGCTCAGAGAAGGTGAGGTCAGAGTGTTGAATCAGATAAGCCTAGAACACCACATTTGCTCAAATCAGATGATTCTAGAGCCAGGCAAGACCTGAGGTGTTTCCAGGCTGCTGGTTTTCTTGGCTTGAAAATGAAATATTTTACTTTCCCCTACTCTTACAATTTTATACATTGGATCTGCTGAATTTCATATCTTGAGAGGCTAACAGTTTTAAAATTTATGATTAAAATGATACTGCCTTGAACTCTGTCTGAAATGGAGTAAAATGCATTCAAATGTATAAATGCAAATTCAGAAAATAAGACCACATTGTGTTAAAAATATTCAAATTCTTTGACCCAAATTCCATTTCTATTTTTTTGAATAAGTATAGATAAAGATTTATGTGAAAATGTTTTGAATGGTTATTTTTATTTATTTAATTTATTTATTTTTCAAAGATTTTATTTATTTGAGACAGAAAGAAAGAACACAAGAGCCGGGGAGTGACCAGAGAGCGAGAAGTAGGCTTCCCGCTGAGCAGGGAGCCTGATGCAGGGCCGGATCCCAGGACCCTGAGATCATGACCTGAGCAGAAGGTGGCTGCCTAACCAACTGAGCCACGCAGGTGCCCCTTAAACGGTTATTTTTAAAAGCAAAAAGTTATAAAATGTCTTATATTGAACCATAGAATCATAAATATGTCCCATACATAGTATGAACAATTATATATATTGTAAAATCATGTTTTGAAGAGTTATTATTTTTTTTTTTTAAGATTTTATTTATTTATCTGACAGAGAGAAACCACAAGTACACTGAGAGGCAGGCAGAGAGAGAGAGAAGGAAGCAGGCTCCCTGCTCAGCAGGGAGCCCGATGCGGGACTCGATCCCAGGACCCTGAGATCATGACCTGAGCCGAAGGCAGTGGCTTAACCCACTGAGCCACCCAGGCGCCCTTGAAGAGTTATTAATGTGGTAAAATGTTACAGAATATTTAATAAAGAGTAGGACATAAAATTGATGTAGAATGGACTTATTATTTAAAGAATTAAGCAAAACGATATTTGTAAAAATGTAAAAATATTAGAAGTGCTCATCTCTGTGTTAGAAAACTGTGTAATTAGGGGCACCTGGGTGGCTCAGTGTGTTAGAAAACTGTGTAATAGTTTCTTCCAAATTTTTTTTCCAAAATAAGCATGCTTTAGTTTTTTTAAATTAATGAGGTATTGCATGTTCTTTCTAAAGAAATTCAAGTATACAGAGTAAGAAGAAAAAAGTTCTCCTCCTCCCGGCACTGCCCAAGACTAATGCAAAAATAACAAATATTAGAAAATACCATTCCCTTTCTATGTATTTGTAAAGGTACATTGTATAAACACAGCTTTCCTTAATGGGGGAAAATTCTTTTTTTTGGATCTACCTCATTCCCTGATATGGATTTTTTTTTTTTTTTAAAGATAAGTACAGTCTTTTTTTTTTTTTTTTTTAAGATTTTATTTATTTATTTGACAGAGAGAAATCACAAGTAGACGGAGAGGCAGGCAGAGAGAGAGGGAACAGGCTCTCTGCTGAGCAGAGAGCCCGATGCGGGACTCGATCCCAGGATCCTGAGATCATGACCTGAGCCGAAGGCAGCGGCTTAACCCACTGAGCCACCCAGGCGCCCCCCTGATATGGATTTATCACAACTTATTCCACTAGTTCCTTTCTCAGACATTTTATTATTTTTTTTTAAGATTTATTTATTTGAGAGAGAGCAAGAGAGAACAGGGGAAAGGGGGAGGGGGAGATAATATGCAAATAGCTTCCTGCTTTGCACAGAGCCCACCTTGGGGTGGATTTGATCCCACAATCCATGAGATCAAGACCAGAGCTGCAACCAAGAGGCAGACACTTAACCGAGTCACGCATGCACCACCTCTTAGACATTTAGACACAGACATTTTAAGAATGCCTCAGTTCCTCCCAGTTTCATCAATAGAATAATCACTGCATGTATGTCTGTGGGTACACCTATGGGATGGATTCCAGAATGGAAGGGCTGAGTCAAAGAATATGCGTTTTTTTTTTTTTAAGTGTTAATATTTATTGCCAAATTTTAACTCAAAAGGCTGTGTGCAAAAGAAAGAACCCATTTTCCCCACACACATTACTGTGGATTATTGGTTTTAGGAATTTTTTCAAACACAGTGAGTAAAATATTTCACCTTATTATTTTGAACATCTCTGATTAACAGTAGGGTTGGCCATCTTTCCATGTTGTCCATTTTAATTGGCTTTTCATACCATTTTGCATTTTTAAAATTTTATTGATTTATAAATGTTCCTTATATTGTAATTTTTATAAAAAGTATTTTCATCTAATCTGTTGAAACTGACCCCACATACATTTGGTGTTTATTTACTCATGTATGAATGTTTCAATATGGAAAAAGTGTTGACATTTTATAATCAGATTTTGCAGGGAGCTTTGTGTTAATGCTTTTTCCATGCCTGTTATAAAGGTATTTCCTACATTTTCTTTTAGTGCTTTCATTGTTTTAAAATTAAATGAAGAGTTGTGATCTATCCAGACACTATTTTTTTGGTCAGTTTTAAAAATACTTAAGATGCTTTCTTTTATTTGAGTATAATTGACACACAATGTTACATTAGTTTCAGGTGTACAACACAATGATTCAATTCCATACATTATTATGTTTTTGCTCACGGCAAGCATAGCTACCACGTCACCATATGCTATTACAATACCATTGACTGTATTCCCAATGTTGTACCTTTTATTACCATGACTAACTCATTCCTTAACAGGAAGCCTGTATTTCCCACTCCCCTTCACTCATTCCCCACCCACTTGCATCTATATTTGTTCTTTGTATTTATGGGTCAGTTTCTTCTTTTTGTTTGTTCGTTTGTTTTGTTTTTTAGATTCTACATATTAGTGAAATAATGTGGTATTTGTCTTTGTCTGACTTATTTTACTTAGCTTAATATTCCCTAGGTCTATCCATGTTGTCACAAATGCCAAGTATGTGTGTGTGTGTGTGTGTATACCACACCTTTTCTATTTTAACTATTGATGCAGATAGTCCTTGCTATTTGAGCATTCCCCCCTCCATGCATGCTTACCTTAAAATCGCTGCCTCAAATTCTGTTTGGGAAAAATATTCTGTGCTTGAAAGTGCTAAATATTTAGTATCCTATTATTGCTACATTTTATAGCTTAAAAAATTGATTTTCTGGAGGTCTCCAGATGTTTATTCAATAAAATTGCTAGTTTAAAAAACACTTGCTTGAACTGTGGAGACATTTTTTCATTAATTTGATAGTAGAACGTAGGGGAGAAAAGGAATACAGATGTGGGACTCAGAAGGTGGGACCTTAGTTCCATCTTGGTCACTAACTTTAAGGCTTCAGACAACTCCGTGCCTTTCTAGGTCTCAGTGTGGTCACTTTTGGTACAGTGGGAACAAAGTCAAATATCCTGTAACACACTTTTAATTCGTGATCTCCTAAAATGAAGGGGAAATTCTCTTACTCATTGATGTATAAAATTAAACATGATGTATATAAAGTAAGACATAAAAATTGACAAAATTTTTATTACAAATTGCAATATTCAAAATTTTACCTTTAATAAGTCTATTTTTGTCAAATATCAAATACATATTTAACTTAATACACTTCTGAAATATGCCACTTTTCGTAATTGGCAGTCAGCACTTATCAAATTAGATGACCAAATTTATGTTCCAACTAAAATTTTTCATTTTCCATTCAATTAAACACATTAGCATGAACTCTAGGATGCGACTACCACTTCATAATTCTAATTTTTAGCTAGGAGAAAGGGTAGGTAGATAACAGAGGCCTAGAAGGTATCAGACTCCTCTCCCTTCAGGTTCCTGCTTTTCCCTCACAGGACTATTCTCGAAGAACAACACATTCTAGAATTGTTCCTTTGTTTAGTACCAGGTGGTTTCCATCTCTGTAACAGGAGACAAATTAGTATTTTCTTTTATAAAATAGCAGGACAATTGTGAACAGCTAGACCGGAAAGGAAATCTAGTCTGGAAGAGGGGGCATTGCTCAGCAGAATTTCAAGAAAAAGAATATTGGACAGATGTCCATTCAGGGGTACTCTAATCACTCCAAGGTGCTGTAAAGCTCTTTATGCCTGGCTTAGTTATTCTGCATTTACTGTTTCCAGTGTAATGAAAATGACATTCTCACTTACAGATGATTTTTCAAAAGGATCTATGCTGGGGTAGAGAACCTGACAGTGCTCTAATGGGAAGAAAGGAATTCATCAAAGACTGAGTGCTTAACATACAGGAGGAATCATCATGTTACAGATTTAGGTATGAGAGTAAGTCATACGGAAAAGATCTCCTTTTCTTCTTGAGGACAAACAGGTAACCAGAAAGCTGTCTTTTGATTCAGGATGATGATGTGACAACATAAAGTTCTTCATGTAGTCAACTTGCTGATGTTTGCCACGCATCCTCCTTGTTTCAACTCTTACTTAGGGAAAAATGTTTGTCTTGGAGATAACCATTGCCCTGACAGCAACAGGTGCAGGCCTTAAGTTTTTCAAGAGTTAAGAAAGAGCTGTGTAATAAAACTATGAACTTTCATGAACAGGAAGATGCTTCACTGTTACTACTGAGGACAAGATAATTTAAAGACTAAACTCACCTAGTTAGAAATATAAGATCTATTTACATATGTACATCAATTAGCTCTCCTCCCAACAGGGAAGAAAGAGCGCTGAGGAAAACATGAGAAGTGTGGAACTATGCATTTACATACCTAATAATTATTAATACTATCAACTCATGGTGTTAGTGCTAATGTACATGAATTTTGGGTCGATTTCTATTTCAGTATGAAGACAAGTGAAATGCACTACTCACGATGGTAGAAGAAACAGCGTTGTTCCTATAGATGACAAGAAATGTAACCATTCACAATGTTGGGTGGAGAAAAAAAGCGTAACAATGAGAGGTCATCTGCTTAAGAAGTCAGGTGCACTGAAGAAATAAAAGCTCTGAGAATATAAGCCCAGATTTTTAAAAAGCCATTTATTTTAAAAAACTGGTTTGTCAAATCACATACACAAGCAGATACACAACTACCAAAGTGGCCCTGTTATAGACACCAGTGGGGCGTTCACCACACAGTACCTGAAAAATACAGCTAAAAAAGAGTAGGAGTCTGTTGAGTATTTAATTTCAGATACCTACTTGACTCCTTGTTGAATGGCTTTAAGTTAGCATATAGTGAGTGAGAGGTAGAGTCCCAAGAATAATAGCTGATGCCTCAGGGCTCCATTTAAAAACAAAACAAAAACGAAAACCATTCCCCCCCTCTGCACAAGGGAAGCCTATCCTATTTTTTTTTTTTTCTTCTTCTTCTTTTTGAAAACTGAAGCCAAGTTTCTCTTCTCAAATGGTTCAGCATTCCCAGTAAAAGTGTTGTGTGGTAGCCTAGGTATTGTGCTTCGTGTGTCATTTAATTTTCTTCACCTTCCGATTCGGATTCTAGGGAGAGAAGAGAAAGTCAGGGATTTTATTCAGAGATTCCTTTAAAAATTTTTTAAAAAGATTTATTTTTTTATAAAAGAGAGAGAGAGAGTGTGTGTGTACCAGTGGGTGGAGGTGGGGAGAGAAAGAATCATCAAGCAGACTCCCCAGTGAGCGTATTGGGGAGCCTGATGCAGGGGTTTGGTCTCAAAACCCATGAAATCATGACCTGAGCCAAAACCACGAGTCAAGAGGCTTAACGGATGGAGCCATGAAGGCCTCCATCCTTTTTAAAAAATTTTATTTAGTAAATTCTACGCCCAATGTGGGACTCCAACTCATGACCCTGAGCTGCATGCTCTGCTGACTGAGCGAGCCAGGTGCCCCCAGAGGCTCCTTTAAATAAAGTCATGAAAGAGTTTCTAATATGCTACCCCACCCCAACTCCCCAAAGACATTTTTGTGCCGTAGGCATGCATTTACTAGAGAAGACAGTCATATGTGAGGACAGTAGCAAACTTCGGCTCCTTTTTGCTTTTCAATGAATTTTGCCTTTCTAAAAATGCAGCTTGCTCATAAATATTATTAGAGACTATAATTACTTTTACTTTTCTGGGTGACCTAAAATAAACTTCTCATGCTCAGTGGGATTCACTCTCAGCCATTATTCTTCCACCTAGTGCTCCAATTTTAAATCCCAGTAACTGGTTAAGGTGTTGTAAAAATCTATATAATCCCATAAAATGTAATTGAGCCAAAAATTATCTTTTCCTTTCACAATGGCTGATGATTTATTCCTTTGTTCCCCATTAGAGTGGATAATTTAACAGGCTGAATTTCTTTCTTTCTTTCTTTTTTTTTTTAAACCACATAGAACATTTCATTGCTTTGATTTCAGAAAGGAAGGCTAAGTTTGCAGGCAAGATGTCTGATATGGAAAACACCCTAAGCACTTGAGTTTTAGGAAAGCAAAAGAAGTCTGTGGAAGAGGTGGATACCTTAAATTAGAGTGAGAAAGTATTTGCTAAGTGGCCACCAAAGTTGTTAAATGGAATCATACCTTCCTCTGCGTTCTGTAGCCACTCAACGAATTTCTTCATCTGGTCAAGAAAAACACTTTTGCCTTTGGCAACGTGTGCCTCTTTGTACCATTTCAATATTGCTTCTTCACTCAGTACGTCAGCTGCAATTTCAAATCAAAGATTTCAAAGTTACTATGGAAATGTCATGTTTTAAAGCAACTTTAGGCCTTATAAGTTAACAGAAAGCAATTATTTTAAATATTAAATACCCTGCTATGAAAGAATCCATATCTGAAACTTATCAAGAAGATAGGAAACAAGCTCATTTCCTTATAGCATGGTGCTGAATTTTAGGAGTTTGCTTAGCAAATACCTTAGTGACGATGATGACGATATACATCTCATCAGGCCCGATACATCGCAAGCTTATCTGTGAGTCACTACTGGGAGTTGGAAATCTTTCCCAGCACTAATGTGCTGGTAGGAAGTGGGTTATTCTGTAATTTTGCAAATGAATCAGCAATTCCAGCAATTCAGAACACTCTGTGTTCTGCCAACTTCAAACACATTTTGATTAAGCAGCAACCTCAAATGACTGGTCTTTTAAGGGGATATACTCTCTTAGGAGAAAAAAAAGCCAAATAAAAACATGTAACTAGAATGTAATAATGCTATCAACAATTAAATGTGAAGATGAGATATCTGGGTGTATCTCAGGACCAATACACACATTACTCAAAATTCTACATTTATTCTATCACTATGTCATGAATTTCCTATAACATAATATCCTAAACCACAAGAGTAATATTTTCCTTGTACTCTATTAAGATGAAACAGAGACATTAGGTAGACTTCTTACAGGACTCTAACAAAAAGCATTATCTATTAACTACTCATTACCTTAAATTCTGAATTCCACAGATGTGTCATGAAACCCTCAAGGTACCATTAATTTAGATTACTTAATATTAAGAATAGGAGGGGGAACAGGAAAATAATTGTCTACACATTTGCCAATGTTCCAATGGATATTCTTTTGGGATTTCAGAGTGAGAAATGAGATGGGAAGCAGATAAAAAGAATTTATTATTGTACCCAATGCCTGCCCAATAATGCTGAAAATCACACTAATGCTGTTTTTGCAGTTAAAATATAATTTTAACTTACAAAAATGAGAAAAATAATTTGATACTGTTTTCACTGAAATCATCACTGTTTTCATAACCAAAACCTGAAGTTTTTTTTTTTTTTTTTTAAAAGTTAATAACTGGCTTAGATTCAGTGGAAGAGACCGAATGGACTAAAAATGCCCATGATTGGTTTTAGAAAATATCATGTTTGTTTCCTTTATTTTCATCATTAAATACACTACATTTTGCAAAGGAAGAAGGAAGTCTGGATTTGTTCATTCCTAAGAACTGGGTATAAAAATTATAATCAGGAGTCCTACAAAATTACTCTTAGCGTCTAATCTTTAGCTTCCATTTCCAGCTCCCACTCTCCACTCGGAGCGATGAAAGAACTTTCCTGCCACTTGCCATCAAAGCCCAGTGTCTGTAGAGATGAGGAGCACACACTTCACAGCCAAAGAAATGACTTGTTCTTGTGTAAGACTGCTCTGCACAGATTTTTCAAGAACACTTACTGGCTCAAACATGGATTTTAAAGAAGTCCCTTTTATGTAATTTATCTTTGTAACATTTTTAGATACTTGTGATTCATTTTTTATAAGATGCTATTTATTCATTTATTTGAGAGAGAGGGCAACAGTGGGGGGCACAAGAGGGAGAGGGAGAAGCAGACTCTCCCGTTGAGCAGGGACCCTAATGTGGGGCTCAACGCCAGGACCCTGGGATCATGACCTGAGTCGAAGGCAGTCACTTAACCAAGTGAGCCACCCAGGCACCCCAACCAAGATGCTTGTGATTTAAAGCACTTAATTTCCAAACTGTTTTGGTCATGCTCTCTATCAGTAAGACAATTTTGAGCATGTACATCGAACATGTTTTTCCATTTATAAATTATATGCAGTACTATAGAGCTATTATAATTTGATGGAATTTAAAATGTCACAAACACGCAGAGAAATACTATTTTACCTCCTCACTTTAATGAACTATGCATGATACAATGCTCATGGTGGAAAGCTGAGTTAGACCGCAGGTGAAGGTGCCTCTTTGCCTCAGGTCTTCCTTCTGAAGACTGAGAGCTCATTCATGTGTTTTATTGCCCCACAGAGGCCGAAAGAGGCCATGCAACTACTACATCACTGGTCAGCCACAGACACCAAATCATTAGGTAAAACTCATCAGATGCCCCATTCACAGAAAATGAGACAAATCGCAAAGGTGAATTCTCAGAAGAGCCTACTTTAGTAATGAATACTTGCCACAAGACCAAATTTCTGCAACCAGGAAATAAACCATAAGGAAGCAAACTACCCAGGACAACTTCAGAGGCAAAGCCAAACATTGAGTTGAAGAAGAAACTCAACTTCTGTTTAGTGAAAAGTGTAATTTATTTATTTATTTATTTATTTATTTATTTATTTTTTTTTAAAGATTTTATTTATTTATTTGACAGAGAGAAATCACAAGTAGATGGAGAGGCAGGCAGAGAGAGAGAGAGGGAAGCAGGCTCTCCGCCGAGCAGAGAGCCCGATGCGGGACTCGATCCCAGGACTCTGAGATCATGACCTGAGCCGAAGGCAGCGGCTTAACCCACTGAGCCACCCAGGCGCCCGAAAAGTGTAATTTAAAGAGGAAAGAACTTTCTGAGGGATAGAGAACCTTTTCTCCCCAACTAAGGACAATTGGGGAGACGAGTTCATCAACATTGAACAATGGTGTTTGATGGGACCTCCCAGAAATGCCTTGCTAGGAATATAGAGCATCAGTAAAAATACAGTAAGAAAAACACTCTACAAGTACGTGCAGAATTCCTTCAGATTACAAAATATTTTTCTCCATTCTATCTAGCCGAATACTGTAGGTTCTTCCTCCAACATCCCACCGCTTTTCATCCTCCACTGTGTGAGTCTTATTTTGGAAATTAAATGGGGACTATAATTCTCGGTTTTCTTCTATACTTTGAAATTTAGGAGGTCAGGAACTATTTTATCCATCATCTCATTTTCAGCATTTAATGGGAGGCCTGCCATCTACTATGCATTTGATAAAGTCTGATGGACAATTTCATCAATTTGATGAGAAAAACTACTTATTTCTCAATTTGTAGAGTTAAAATTTAAATGCTGGGTTTTCATGAGAATCAAAGAGAAAATATCCTAGTGGTTTAAGAATGGCAAAGCAGGATTTAAGTTAAAATACACATCACTTGCAGGGCACCTGGGGCCTCAGCTGGTTAGTGTTCCACTCTTGGGTTTTGGCTCAGATCATGATCTCAGGGTTATGGGATCAAGCCCTCCATCAGGCTCCCTGCTCAACATGGAGTTAGCCTAAGATTCCCTCTCCATCTGCCCTCCCCCAACTCACGCACTTGTATGTGTGTGCACCCTCTCTCTACAATAAATATGTAAATAAAATCTTTTAAAAATATATTTAAGAAAAACCCAAAACCACGTCACTTAGAACTTAGGAGACTCGTTATTTTAGGGGTATCACATAGAGACACAAGTCAAAAATAATTTACCTTAAGAATGCTGAGAACACATGGTGAAAGGGCCACTCAAGTTTTTTTTTAGGACAAGAAAAGAAAGTTTCTTTTAGAAAAATACGCATGAAGGACAGAACTCAACCTAAGAACTATCTGCAAATAATACAATCTATGACAGAGGTACCGATGGTGCTCGAGAAGAGACTCTTCTATTTTTCTGATCTACATGCTTAGACTAGTACTTAGCTTTAGAAAGAAAGGAAGAGAAATTATTTTAAGAAGTGACTAAAGTGGGGGTGCCTGGGTGGCTCAGTTGGTTATGCCTCTGCCTCCTGGCTCAGGTCATGATCCCAGGGTCCTGGGATCAAGCCCCGCATCAGGCTCCCCACCCCCCCCGCCCCCCTCTGCCTGCCTCTCTGCCTACTTGTAGTCTCTGTCTGTCAAATAAACAATTATTAAAAAAAAAAAAAAGTGACTAACGTGATGTCTGAAAATCAGCGATGGACTATTTTTCTTATTACATAGTAATATAAAAACCTAGATTTTAATATAGAAAGTGAATCTTGACTCAATGACCAATCTCCACTTTTTTCCTTCATTCCTGAAAAGCACTATTACTCACAGTTTATTCACTTTTATTCCCTTACTATTCACATGTTTAAAATAAAATCTTTCAAAAATGGCATTCATTTAAAATAAGTCAGTTTGTCAAGGAGACACGGGGCATCATAGCCTTATTTCTGTTATCCTCAAGTTCTAGAAATACAGGGAAGGTGTGTGTGTACATAACGAGAGAGATTAAATGAAAAGGGACACATTATTTCTATTACATTTTTTAAAAACCTGCTTTGAAGCAGAATGTTACTTACAATAAATAAAAGGAATCCACATCACTCACTAGAGAAACAAACTAGATCCTATTTGATATTTGTTGAATGTGTATGTATGTGTACATGGAATTAATTATAAGTATAATCTTGGAATAAGTTATTCCAGTGCACAGTATTTATCATTTCTGGCATTCAATAACCCTTTAGCCCACTGTCCTGACCAAGAATCTTGGCATCATCTGGAAATCTGTTAAAATGCAAATTTATGGGCCCAACCCTAGAGCTTTGGAACTAGAATCCCCAGAATCTGTTTTAACGAGGTGATTCATACACACAGTAGCACTGGGAAGAGAGTGTGTTAATACATATAAACTGTTCATCAAGCCTTTCTAGGTAGGTAAAATACAGCACAAGAACATCCAAATCTGGGGCACCTGGGTGGCTCAGTCAGTTAAGTGTCTGCCTTTGGCTCAGGTCATGATCCCAGGGTCCTGTGATTGAGCCTCAGGTTGGGCTCCCTGCAGGAAGCTGGCTTCTCCATCTCCCTGCCGCCTTCCCTGCTTGTACTCTCTCTCTCTTTCAAATAAAGAAATAAAATCTTGAAAAAAAAAAAAAGACCATCTAAGTCCTTGGGGGGGGGAGTACATCTCCTAGTACACAGGTGTTTGTCATGTAAGATTAAGTCAAAGAAAAAATACTATCCAAAAAAGGAAAGAAGGTAAACATGGTAACTCTTTTAACAGTAGGATGGAAAATCATTCCTTGCGGATTCCATCTTTCCGAGAGAAAAAAAAGTAATTATTTCATTCAGAAAAACAGACTATATGTATAATTTTGTGGGAAATTATGAAATTACCTAAAAAACAGCATTTAGTTTTCATTTCTCAGTGATGTATTTTCAGTTTCCATTTTACAGTTTCCTAATTTCATTTACAACAATAACTAAGCCAGGATAAAATTGATGCTGACACCTTCCTGTGTTCTCTCGGGTCTGCTCATACTCTCTACAGACTGTACCAACTATTGTTTAAAAAGTGACCACCTCGTTAATTAATGGCCTAAGGAAGACCTAATGCTGCTGCTTTTTACTTCTTGGTACCCACATCCGGTTATTTTATAATTTCAGGTCAGTGTTCTTTAGCATTTGGGGCTGAAGAATAGGGAATAACTCAAAGCAGCTGGTTTTGTTGTCAGTAGTTGATGTAAGGAGCACAATGGGGAAGGATGTCGACATTAATGGTTAAACTGGGAAACGGAAAAAGGATTTTAATAGACACCATTACTGACAAAAAGTTATGTGTGTATGCGCATGTGAATGAAGTAAGTCCAATGATAAAATGAGGTGCTCCTGGGGCACCTGGGTGACTCAGTAGGTTAAAGCCTCTGCCTTCGGCTCAGGTCATGATCCCAGGGTCCTAGGATTGAGCCCCGCATCGGGCTCTCTGCTCAGCAGGGAGCCTGCTTCCCCCACCCCCCTGACTGCCTCTCTGCCTACCTGTGATCTCTGTCTGTCAAATAAATAAATAAAAAAAAAAAAAAAAAAAAAAAAAAAAAAAAATTTAGGTGCTCCTGCAGGTAAGGCTCGAATAAGTATGTCTCAGTTACAAAAAGATTTGGTAAGAGACACTATTTAGTTGGGTTAGCTATTATGTGACAAGAAAGTAAATTGTGTGCTTAGGCTACTAGTTTATAAACAGTTTGCTTTTCTGTAGAGGAAAATACTGGCCACTCACAAAGCAAATGTGAAACCTGTCTCACAGGTCTCTCTACCAGTTTACAATGGAGTCAGCTATGGCTGGTGTTGACAGAATGGCCACCGGCTGGGCAGACACGGCTTCTCCTTCTTGGCTACTGGGTAGCACAGGTGGGTTGGCAATATGACCTGCAGGTTTGGTTCTGATGAGACACCTTGGGTGTCCTTTAAGCCCTGGTTTTAGGATATTAGTATCTCATGACCATGTCTAAGAGGACTTCATTTGATCTGGCCAGAGGAAAACACCAATTACTGAACTTCAAATAGGACTTGGTAGTCAGCATGTTCTCCTGATATAAAAGTTGTGCAAAGAACCTTAATGCTGAGAAGTGAAGTATCACCCAAACACCCGTGGGCAAGACCTACACATCTAAAGAAACTGGATGGCCAATGAAAACCCTGAGACACTTGAACATGTTAATAGCTATTTAAAATTAGCTATTAATCAATAATGTAACATTTCTTTTACTTCACATGACCAAATTATCATTCAAAATTGACAAATTTAAGAACACATAAAAAAGAAAAGAAACATTTGGTTGATGTTAATTTATACTTTTTTTTTTTAAATTAAATTGCCATTTAAGATTGTAGTACCTTCAAACAAGCATTTTATAATGGTCAAAATGTTATCATATCTTCAGTTCTCCTTTTCCCCCCCATAAAACTACACGAACTCAGACCAAAAAATAGTTCAGACTCATTTTTTATATACTATAGGTGTTGAGACAGATCAGTTCAAAAGCATTCATTTATTAAAGGCTGTGCCAGTTGTCATGACAACCTAATCCTTACAAACACAATGAAAAGACAGTAAAGTGAAAAATCTAAAAATAGTCACTTCCTTAAAAAACATGAGAATGGTTGGGCCAAATAATTAAAATACAACGTAAAAAGCTAATTATTTCAGTAATTTTAGTCAGCTATTATAGCACCTGGGAAGGTCTAAACATACTACAGGCAACCTTTGGTAGCACTGTTATTAGACCTAATCCTTACAATTCAAAAGCAGACCTCATTACTTTGTGTTATTACAGTCTTTTTCACCATCCCTCCCCACCAAAAGTAATAACCGGTTTATCACCAGTCTTCTGGCAATGTGCCCAGGGGCCTAACCATGCATATAAGGCATTAGTACTTTCTTCACAAAAGATGGCTGCCTCACTGAAACTTGCAAAAATTAGCATGAACCCCAATGTCCCCCTCTGCCTCAACCTTTGCGCTGGGCTTCGAAGAGCTTCAGTAAAACACGGAAATACATACAAACATACACACACACGAAAACAGAAACAAAAAACCAAACCAAAACAAAACAAAAAAAAACCATGGAAACACAGTGGTAGAGCAACATGGATAGATACCTTTATAAAAGAGAACCACGATCTTCTGAAAAGCTTTCATGAAATGGATGTTGTCATAACAATATTCTTGAACCTTCTGGAGGAGTATGAGCTCTGACTGGCCTTGGGAGCTGAACACAGCCAGCAGCGGAGCGTATTGCTGGAACAGAAGTGGGGAGTAAAACCAACCATTAATTTTCGTGGGAGGTACAGGGCCAAGAATACTTGAATTACAGCAGAAATCTGGAGATTTGCTTAGAAAGCATTCACTTTTAGGGATATTTTATTATAACATTATGTCCAATCAAAATTTACTTTTTATTATTTTTTTTTCAAAGATTTTATTTACTTGACAGAGAGATCACAAATAGGCAGAAAGGCAGGCAGAGAGGGGGGGAAGCAGGCTCCCTGCTGAGCAGAGACCCTGATGCAGGGCTTGATCCCAGGACTCTGGGAGACCATGACCTGAGCTGAAGGCAGAGGCTTAACCCACTGAGCCACACAGGTGCCCCCCAAATTTACTTTTTAATCCTAGTATCTTGGGGTGCCTGGGTGACTCAGTGGGTTAAAGTTAACTGACTGAGCCCCCCAGGTGCCCCCAACATGTGTTTAGTTAAGAATTTACCTTCAATATATTTCATAGACCCTTACACCTGTGACATTTTAGGTAGTGGCAAATTTGGAAGAAATAAATAAACAAAGCAACAACAAAAAACCAAAACACCCAGGAAATCTATCTCTGGCCTAAACCTGGGTGAACTGCAGTTGAACCCATGTGTCATGCGTACAGTTAACGAGCTGCAGTTGGCCTGCAACCAGGACTGGTCCCTGTTGACCCTGTACCTTCAGGTGCTTAAGGGCCTGCTCTGCAACCAGTTCTTCTTTCTTGTTCCACTCAACGGCATTCATTATACAGGTCCACAGAAGTCCAATCACCGCTGTCTCGGGAAGGTCATTCCTCTTCATTTCTTCTTTAACATAGAGCACCACCTGCATTTCATGGAGAAAGGAGTCAGAGAGTAAGAGGCAGATGGGAGCTTCCTTTTCACTGTGCCTGGTTAGTCAAAGGCTTTTGGGGGGACAAACATTCAGCTTGGTCCCTCCTTTCCTAGTACCTAGTCTCAGATTACAAGAGGAAGAAAGAACAATGATTTGTTCACAAAGCACAGTTATTTTTAGTCCAAAAATTAATAGGTTCCTGTCCAGCCAGGAGCTGCTGGGGAATAGGAAATAAGAGGGAATCTTTGTTTCTTCGGGGGTAATTCTTTTATGTGCAGGAGCCCCTCTGGGTCCAGCAGAGCTGATTACTTGAGCTGGTTTGATTCTCTGGGGTTTAAACAAGGCAATGGAACTATGAATCTTTACCTCCACCTCTCAGCTTTAAACCCCTTGATGAATAATGGCTTGGGTTTATGCAAGTCCATCCACCACAATATACTCCTTAATATATTGATTCCTTAATACAGAATGATTACTTTGGAGGACCCTCATGCCCCATGTGAGTAAACTGTCAAATGCAAAGGCAATTTTTTTTTTTTATAGGATTCGTATCAATGCAGCAACTCTGAACAGGTTTATTTCCCCCCTTACAACCATGTTTAAATATGCAAATTTATCCTCAAATCTGATGACATGGGATAAAAGATCTGCCCAGCTTTATGTATTTTATATCAAACTGGTTTAGAAAAAAAATTTTTTCCCTTTTGAAATACAATCACAAAGACAGGTTAGGTCCCCAGAAGTGATTAAACACCATAATCTATGTCAAGTTGTACTACTACTCTGTGGCTAGCGCAACTCTTCCCCCCTCCCTGACTTAAGTGAAAAGACACTGTTTCCTTCTCCCTGGCCTGGGACGCAGAGGTGTCAGGAATGGGGCGAGTGGCCTTCAAGAAGAGAAGGAACTGGGAAGCTAAAGAAAGCTGCAAAGACAGGCGACATGTTTGCATCCAGAAGCATCACAACATTTTTTGATTGTCCCTTTTTTTTTTTTTACCCTCCATGGACAATCATGTTCAAGTTCTTGCTTGGAGAAGCGTTACTCAATATATTGCTGACCTTACTGCCATGAGATTTAGAAATATTTTTTGTCCCAACACCTCCATCTGCTGGATAGCATTGGTCTGGGATTTTCCAGTCAAACCACGTAAGGGGCCACGTTGGGCTTAGAGCATGCAGAGTGCTAGGGGTTGGGGACTTAGAAGCAAACAGCAAAAGGAAAGGACTTGATTTAATTTTGGATTATCACGTTAAAGTTCAAATAGGAAGTTTTCTGGAGACAGGACTTTTAAAAACAATTACAAAGACATAGTCACAGCTCTATGAACTACTGTTATAAAAAATGTAATATTTACATTGACAGGGAAACCCAGCTACTCTGAGTGTGATCCAACAAGTCACTGGCCCAACTCATCCTTTTCCATGATATGAATTCAAAAACCATCAACATTTTTTCTCTTAAAATTAAAAAAGAATGAAAAAACTCTATATATTCCTTCCTGGTGATCCATGAAATAGCCAGTGTTGCTTTCAAACACTACCCATATGCTTAACCATATTATATTACCTGTGGTCAAATGGAAAAACCACCATATCATGGCGTATACTGATAGTGGATGGCAACTCTATCTGGCAGATGAGCTAATTTGCTCATCACAGTAGCCTGATATAATAAATCACATGTGTGGAAATGATCACTAATTTCTGGAACAAGCTAGAGGATTCTGAACCAAAACTTTGGCAATGAGCTAGTTTAAATGGTATACACAAGTAGAGGAAGTTCACAGAAGTAGACAATGGGAGGTCTCCTTAAGGAAGGTCAAGCTTGTGCGACACAATGCCATTCCTCTTAGGGCATGGGTTTTCCGGTGAGGGAAGCTGACGGTTCCCCACCTCCTTGATCGGACATTCCTGAGAAAGACGCTCCTGCAGCTCCTTCTGCAGCTCCTTCCTGGTGCCCAGGGACTGCTGGACGCGGAGGAAGTCAGAAAGCTCCTTCAGGCCTGCGTCGGTGAAGTATTTAGCAAAATGATCCACGCTCTGCCTATTAACCGGAAAGAGCTCCTGAAAGACAAAAGGAAAAAGACTGCTAAACAAAAAACCATTCAAATTCCAGCAAGCCCAAAGGACAACATTTTCATATTAAAACAGCACTAAGAATATCTCATATTTGGAATGCCAGAACAGAGAATGATTGCTGAGAAGAATAAATCTTGGGTATATTTCTTGAGCATTCGCTAAGCACCTTCTAAAATTAGGCAGTTTTACAGAGGAAGCAAAAAAAAAAAAAGCTAAGCAACTTACATAAACTAGCTTCACCCATTTTGAACCATATTTACTTTTCTTTCACTTTAATCAGAGGGTAGCATGTATGAATACATAAGTAAATCTGCTAAATTAAGTGCAAATAACATGGTAACTTACCAGTTAATAGACAAAAGTCAGTTTTAATAATGGGGAGATGACTTGAGATAACATCAGAAAAACAACATTGACTATTATCTCAAGAACCTCTATTCACATTCTAAGATAATGCTATTATTCTAATACTAGCTTCCAGCTAAAGAGAATTCTTGTCTTATCTGTTAATCATGGTGGCTCTAAATTAAGTCACAGTAAGATCTAATCTAAACCCACCCTACCAAACTCTTTGGTTCATTACATAATTCTGCTGGAAATTTTTAAAGAGAGCAATTCACCATGGCTGCTTGCATATTTTTACCTCATTTCCATTTTACCTTACACAGCTTGGCAGAGTCTCAGTAACACTTAGTCATGTTCTAATCCTGTGTGACTTCAATACCCAACTAAGATATTAAGACAGTTTTCAAAGCTCTCACATTTTTTCAGACTGCTGCAGTCTAAAAAAATAGATCCAAACTTTTATGGAGGTTAGATTTGCACACACGCACGGTCAGTGGCTATATGGCTCCAGTAAAAATCTCAGTAGAAAAATTTGTAATAGGTTTGCCACCACATACAGGGACAGAGCCAAACTCTTCTATGACATGACTCAAAGTTCATTTCTCTGTATCACCCCAAAACTTCCCTTGTTGAGTTGTAAGTTTCAAAATGTCAGAAGAGTTGGTGGGAGCAGCTATTAAACACACGTTCATGTTTAGCAAACATTTCATATAGGACTGAAATTCTGCCATTTGTTCTCCCATTCAAAAGGTCTTCCAAATTCGGGATGCAGGGAACTAATCTGAGTTTCTTCCATGAATCAAAATGTGGTGGGCATTCTCCTCATAATTATGTAAAGTAAAAATTTTTACAGAGGATCAATTAAGTCTCAGTAAGGCTAAGTAGCTTGAACAAAATTATGCAGCCAGATATATTTAAAGACGTAACTGAGTATACTCATGGCCAATAATTATTCCATTATTTCACTCAGGCATTCAATATTCAATTTAGGAAGAACGGTACTGCAAAGTTTGATCTAAAGTTACGTTCAGAGAAATATACCATCAAACATATTACTGGTGGCTTATTTATGAAATATATCCAAAATCCTTATAAGTGACACATAATACATTGAAGATTATTATTAAGATTAAACTGAAGTCAAGTCAGTCTAAATCCTATCATGACATTTACCGCTTGGAACAGGGTTTGTGTTTGTTAGAAAAACCCTATCCAGATACAAACATCCATCAGATTAAGGTCTCCCTGCTTCTGCTTTTGTTTCTGAGTCCATTCCCAAAACAAAGCCAAAGGGATCCCGTTTAGACCCTAAACACATGTGCACAGTTCTGCTGAGAACTTCTCCAAAGCTTTTCTTTCATCTGACTCACCAAACACATCCTCCCCTTCATATGAGCTTCCACCCTGCTCAGCCCACCTAGTCACTTTGATTTCTCCTTCTATGTGCAAGGATCTACCCAAAGTCAATGTAAAAGTGGGTTCTTGAAGGCAGGGAACTTTTCTGTCCTGTCCTCTCCTGTCTCCTCAGCTTCTAGGACCATGCCTGGCACAGCACAGACACTCAAATACAGGCTGACTAAAAATTATCAGTGGCAGAAAATAACTGGATTCTATACCTTTCTTCTTCTTTATTATATTCTAAAGACTTTAAAGACCCCCAAAGTGCTATTTTAAGGTAAACTTCAAGAGACAAAGGAATTTTAAGTGATTGAAAGTAAAAGCATTTACAGTTAAAATCATTCTTGGGTTTTCTGAGGGGAAGAGCCCATGTTTAGAATTAGACTGACAGATACCCTTGCACACTGCAATACCTCAAAAGTAAAAAACAGAGGACAGACCAGGTGAACAGAAGATAGCAAGGGTGTCTTTCAATTTTAGACTTTGTTCTAGATTGTGAAAGCAATGTCACTTGCAGAAATCTCTGTCATCTGCATAGCTGTTGAAAGAAATTGTAGAGAGCAGGGAGAAATTCAAGAACAAAATATTACTCTTGCTTTTTTTGGAAAAACGTAAAGATAGAGAAATAAAAATATAATCAAACAATTGTGATCACGGGAGCTTCAGATCAACCACAATAAACTTATTTCCTTTCCTAAAAGCCTAAGTATTTCCAAGGTATCTTGGCATAATCAGGGAATCCTGTTTAAACTCTTATTTTGTTAACAAAGTAACAACTACGTGAGATCAGCATCATCCATCTCTAACCTAATGTAAGTGTTTAATTAGGTGGGACTGATGGGACTTATTATTATAACTTTAAACCTGCATAGTTACTAATTATAAAATAAAGTGTTAATTCTGATCAATGTTGACTCAATCCTGAGAAACTACCCAATTTGAAAGTCTCAGTAGTCCCTATGACTCTTTAATTTCATCATTCCATTTATTTACAAAGATTAAGATGGAATTTGTTTTGATTTGCCAAATATACAGAAATAAACGGAACCATGTTCCAAATGAAAACAGAACCAAGCCATTTCAGTCACGCATTGTCAAAGCCGCAACTGAAGCATCAAGAGTACAATCCCTTGTCTAGACGACACTTACAAGCAGCCTCTTGTCTAAGTTGGCTTTTCTCAAAGAAGAGGTAACAGAGTTGGCATCTTTTTCTGCCATCCATGCTTTAAAAAGCTTGACAGCAAATGAGGCTGCAATGCCTGTTTAAAAAAAAGAAAAAGAAAAAGGTGAGAGTTTCATTCCTTTCATCAGCACCCACTGGGTTTCCTGAAATGAGAAAAGTACTCAAAGACTTGATCTGGTAGAGGTATAACAGAGAGCTCTCCAGGTACAGTTCTAGTCTCTTCTTTAGGCACAGTTTTATTTTCATTACTCCAAAGAGAGCATTTTCATTAGAAGGAAGTGGGTCTCCCTAATGCTAGCCTGGTATAGTTAACTGTAAATTTATTTATTTAGTTTTACCTTGGTTTAAAGCAGATTAAAAGCCCAGTATTTTCTAGTGACTTTGTCTCTACTTCACCATGTGGCTCACCAATATTTCATGTGTTTAACAATAATCCTGAGGTACAACAAACAAATCTTGAGACATAAAAATGAAATGGCAACACATGAACTAATTTGCTAATAAATGATACCAGTTAAAAACCATTAATAGTGACAGATATAAATAAAGCTATACAAGAAAGTACATCATTTACCTTAAAATTTTACTTTTGTAAAAAGCATTTGAAAATGCTCATGAGTTAAGCTATAAAAATATTGATGCTGTTTCAAATTGAACTTTTTTCTCGATATTTTTAAAGAGATGATTAAAAGAGCTATGTTAATCAGAAAACCACTGAACTACATATCCATACCGACATTAGCATTTATTTCCAAATATAAGTAATTATCATTAGTAGATAGTTCTCCTGTGAACACTTCAACTTTCCAAGGTAATGTTACATTTACTTAATGAACAATTCAAATGTAGTTGAAATATTAAACTGATATTTCTCAAGTGAAGTCTTCACTATTTTTGATCTAAGAAGCTCTATTCCCCTTTCCACTTTCCTAAGAGAATTTCAATTTTGGTTAGGCCAGGTGACTTCTAGACTAAGTTCTGGTACAACGTCCTTCTGCAATGATTCATTTAGAGACTTCAGCAGAAGCCCATCTGCCCAGAGCATCTCCCTGGCAACTGCTACCAGGCCAAAACTGGTCATGTGGCTTATGGCAGCCAATCAGCTGAAGGCAAGATAAATTATCCTATGTTGAGAATTACTCTTCCACTCAATTTGAGCAGAAAGCATGTGCCATAACTACACCAGCAGACATCTTACAATTACTAGGGAAATCATCCTTGGAGTGAAGTTGATGCTATGAATGGTAGTGAGAAATTATGGGATAAAACATTCAAGACCCGGATGCCATTGTTGTTTCACCTTGTAGTCTATCCGACTTTTATATTTTTTTTGTTACATAAGAAATAAATGTTCTTATATGCTAACAAATGTTCTTATATAGCAATTTTAAGTCTTGTCTTTGAGTTAGTTGCAAGTAAAAGTGTCCAGTTGATATATCATTTATACAAACATCAGCTTTGTCAAATTTTCTTTATTTGAATAAGCAGAGGAACTAGCCAAAAAAGAAAAAAACAAAAAAACAGAAACCATGGCTAGGACAATAACACAGGTGCTACAACCTGGAGGATTTTATATTTGTTGACATGAATTTTTAACACTCCCATTCACCAAGTCAGTGTAAAATTTCCTATATATTTATGTCTTTAAATCAAAATAACAATTAAAATGTGGTATAATCTGTATTTCACTAGAAACAAAGCATTATAATATTTTAAACTAAGAATCCAAATCTTGGCTAAACCTATCACTTTGCATTAACAGTGTTTCTTATTAGAAAATCTGGAGAATTTCTCTGTATTCAAGATTCTCCTTGGTGGGATAATCTTATTCTCCTTAGCTATTTGCTGGGTGCAGAGTTGGGAAAAAAGGGTAATTTGTATTAATATGTTCCTACTTAGGAAGCAAAAGTTTAAGCCTCTAATTTCTAAAGATGGTGGAGAGTATAAGAAAAAACTGTATGGTAAAAGAACTACATCATTTCCATAGCAAATGTATTTTCCTTCTCTCCCTTTTCTCAAATTCCAATACAAAAAATTTTAAATATACAGAAATATACAAAAAATTGAATAAATTGAATTTATTCACTCATATACCCACTATCTAAATTTTAATACTTTTATGCTTGCTTCATCACTGTCCATCTGTCTATCTATCTAATAATTTTTGATATATTACAAAGGAACTTACAGATCTCATGTAGGATTTTAATATAAAGAAAGACAAGTATTTTCTGTTATAAAGACTAGGATAATCTAATATAATTAACATATACTGTTTACATTTTACGTTGATTTATCTAAGTGTGAAAATGGCTCACAACATCAATAAGATGTGCAATATAACCATTTCTCTTCAGGAAAATGTCATAACATTAGCAACATATTAGTAACAATCACAGAGTCAGAATTATCATAAATCTAAGCTATGTTTCGCCAAAAACTATAGAAAATCTCTGAATAATATCTTGACTCTCAATTTACTAATCTTTTTTCAGCCAAAAGAAAACTATAATCCATTTCACTGCAGGCATCAATGAGGCTGGGACTTCAACATTTGTAGGAGAAAAACTAAGTTCTAAGCAGAAACAGATGTTTTCACAAAAGCTCCTTTATTTTTAAGAAAAAAATAACTCTTTGTTTTGTGTTACATTATAACTCAAATATCATTATCCTCCTCCAAGAGCCCACTTTTGTTGTATTCCCTAACCAAATGATTGTATACATGCCTATCAAAATTCTTAATGCCTTAAAATTAAAGCAAGACTTTGATGCAACCATCTGGACTTTTTTCTAAAACTGAGATAATGAATATCTTAAAATGTGATCAAAATGAATATCTGAGCAGCACAAGATTTTGAGAAGTAATGGTTTAGAAGAATGGTTCTAACAGGGAAATAAACATTCAGGGCAGGAGACGGGGGGCATTTGGAAACAAGAAGGGGCCTTTTTCGTTATACTAAATAGAGGTGGGTGCTACATGTTGGCATTTTGTGTCCGAGGGCAAAGAGGTTAAATGTCCCACAAAGCACAATGAAGCACTTTCTCAGCAAAATATGCCAGTGACAACTAAATGGAGAGAAATGGCTTAGACTACAACAACTTCAGGGTATCTGACCTAGGCATTAAGTCATATACCCCAAATTTCAGTTTATTATTGGTTTTTCTTTGTACAGAAGTGTGCGTATTCTTTCTTCCAATTCCCCACAATAAACATGTACAATTCTTACTGTTTAAAGATAAACAGAAAATCTCTTACATGGAGAATGGGTGGGTAGCAGATCACAGGAAGAAGAGGTGCTGGTATTTTCGTAAGCATGTGTGGCTTTACTTTTCACATTTGCCAGGTAGGAAAACACGAGAGTCCTTACCTTCTTTGACTAGGCTGTCGGTGAAGAGACTGGTAAGGATGGTGGCGGGAAGGGTGCCATTGCCCAGCAGGATCCCCGACAGCATTGCCAGCTTCGTCTGCTCTGTTTCGGAAAAGGCTTTAAGGAAGAGGAGAAGCTGTGGGTCAAACAAAAGAAACCATGTCTATAAAGCAAAGGACTAAAGTAGGAAAAGAACGAACAGAACATCCATGCATGGCTAGATGTGAACAACCAGTTGGTCATACGCAGAGCAGAATTCTTGTTCATTAGAAACACATACATAGGTTCACTTAGAAACTGGATGCTAAGGAAAGTGACTTTCTCAGGCATGGTTCCTTTCTTCCAAGTTTACCTACACATAGCTATAGATAACATCCATGGGAACAAAAAGAGATATTTGGAGAACAGTGTGAATAGGTTACATAAAAAATTTACATTTGACTTTGCACAGGACTAAGAGTAAGTTTTACATAATGAGCATAACATTTACTGAAATACATTACTGTCCTTCACATTTTTCATTTTTTAGGGTGCCTTTGTCCCCCCCCACTACATCTATCCATTTCCTTTGGGCTTGTTATAGCACAATGAACAAAACCAGGAAGAAGTCCGTAAGTTTTGACATCAGCATTCACTTGTCTGAATTCAGAGCATGTAATATTCTTTAAGACAAGAGTGTTGGGTGAGAAAGGTTTTCTAAGTTCTTGATGCTCTTATAAAAATAACAAGACTCAAACTTGCTATTTCTTGGATCATGCAGCTTTACCAGCCCTGGTGATGAGGTAATGGAGGATCTGACCCAAGTTCTTAATGGAGAAAAGGCCTCTGATGTAAGTTGGAAAGAGCAGTTTTGGAGGGGAAATCAAAAAAGTAGCAACCCTAAAAAGGTTAAAGGAAAACCAAAGCAAAGGGGATTATACCCCACCTTCCATTTTTAATTCTAAGAATATTCAGCAATGCCCTCCTCTTTCCTAAGGTTCCCCCACCTAATGGGTTGACTCGATTCCATGACTATCTTCTCTGTTTCATAGTCCTGGGGCGTGTTACCAAGATCCCCAGGGCTCACTATCACTATTGGGTGAGGCCTTGCTGACTTTTTCACTACTTTGCACCAACCAAATGCCATTTATTCTGTGCAGCCCAAAGGGCAGTATTGATTTACTATCCCTGACAATTAAAGAATTATTACATTAAGAGAAATTATCTGATTCTAAATATTTGTATTATGAGTAAGCGGCAGAACTGGGATTGAACTAGTCCATTTCACTCCCATATCCCAGTAGGCATAATAGGTTATGCCTATTAAAGTCTCAATGAATTAAAGACAAAGTCGTAAGAAAACACCAAGGGAATGAGAGCATCAATGGGGGAAGCTCCAGGGAATACCAGGAACAAGGCAGAGTAAAAGGACTGAGAAAATCATAGACCCTTCCCATTACTTTCACCTTTTCCTCTGATTGTAAAGATGATTAAGATTCAAGTGAATAATGAGAAATGGCTTCCAAAATAAACTTTTTTTTTTTTAAAGATTTTATTTATTTATTTGTCAGAGAGTGAGTGAGTGAGAGCGAGCACAGGCAGACAGAGTGGAAGGAAGAGTCAGAGGGAGAAGCAGGCTCCCTGTGGAGCAAGGAGCCTGATGAGGGACTTGATCCCAGGATGCTGGGATCATGACCTGAGCCGAAGGCAGCTGCTTAACCAACTGAGCCACCCAGGCGTCCCCTCAAATAAACTTTTAAACACTACTTTTGAAGCACATCAATATACTCACATTCATTAAAAATACTCCATTATAACAAAATAGTGCAAAAGATAGATTTTTTAAATTAATATTCACATTGGTCAATTACATATATATTTTTAAAGATTTTATTTATTTATTTGACAGATGGAGATCACAAGTAGGCAGAGAAGCAGGCAGAGAGAGAGGAGGAAGCAGCTTCCCTGCTGAGTAGAGAGCCAGATGCGGGTCTTGATCCCAGGACCCTGGAATCATGACCTGAGCTGAAGGCAGAGGCTTTAACCCACTGAGCCACCCAGGCACCCCTGGTCAATTATATTAATCAATGTTAAAATCAGATGCTGTGTGTATTCCAGAACATCCCTTTAAAAATGGATATATTGTGAAAAATAAATAGTTCTTCAAAGCATATTCATCACATGAATATAATAGCAAAGGAAATTTTCAAGGTACAAATGAGCTAAGTGAAGTAAAAATATGAATGGTATTATTAGACAAAAGTGGTAAAATGCTTATTTAAATGCTTTACATAATTTCCACCTATTATTTCCTCTCCTTTATTTAATCAAGTGCTTGTTATTTTGTAGGCACCTAGCAATGTAATGATCACATTTTTTTCCCAGTTAAAAAAGTTTTAATATATAATAGTAAGAATAAAATCGACTACCACAGAATAATAAAAATGTGATCTCCTCTCTAACCCTGCTTCCTTAGAATTAAGATTATTAGCTATTTAATGGGTGTACTTCCAGATTTTTAAATGCACTTATATAGGTCTCCTATTATAAATAATTATATAACCATATATACATGTATATAAATATATATAAACACGTATTGTTTTACCTGAATTATACATTTGTAACAGTTAAAACTTGTCAAGGGTACCAGCTATTTTTCCGATTCCTTTCTCTGTGTTAATACCTACAAAAGACTTGATCCTCATTTCACAGAAAAGTAAACTGACGCACACAGAATTTAAGTAATATGCCTGAGGTTAAACAACCACATGGCTGCTTTGCACCTTCTCCAACTTGTCAGGGACATTCTCCCTAATCAATTCAAGTGGCTACTCTTCATTGTTTAAGGAATGATTTTACTGTCAAGAGCTTCCCTTATGTGTGGATCCACTTTTTTTTTTTTAAATGGTATGGATTTACCCTGAATAGCGGGAAGTTAAGTAAGTAGCAAAGTAGATGTTACGGTTCCTTTTTCCCTTGGTGTATAATTTAGGCAGATACCTAAAATTGGAAACAATAAAAAGCAACACACAAATCTGTAATAAGTTAATGGAGTGGGTGCTATATGTCAACACCCAAGAGTTAGAAACTGGAAGAGGGCGCATGTTGCAATTACTGAAAGGAGGGCTTTTTAAAATGAGGTGCGACTATTTCTTTTCCCATACTTGCTAGAGGTCACTCAACTATTCACCACCTTATAGGTTATCGGGTTTATTTCCACAAAACTATGAGGTATGTCATCTTATGGCAGCTATTTTACAGATGAGAAACACCACTGAGATTGACACTCATATATTATCTCCCAAGAAATGCTTTTATCCCCTTTGCTAAACTGTATTTTTGGAAATTAAAAAATGTAGCTGGGTATTAGCTGCTATCCATACATTCTTTCACTTGCTTTAACTGATTAAATCACCACACCTTGACTCTTTGCTTGATATAATAATTTTTCTTGCATATTTTGGTATCTCTAGTTTTTACTTGAAGCCCTCAAAGTCTGGGATCAGATGCTATAAAACCATTCCTATGGAGCAAAATAGGCTGTCTTACATTAAACATGAATGAAAAAGTCTAGGCTAATCGTGTATATTTTCCTATAGCTATTAGCTAATGACCTGTCGCACTCATTCATTCGACATATTTATTAAAAGCTTACTATGTTAATGGTACTTCAGCACTATCACTATATATGCAAAATTTTTGTCCCCCTCCACTTCATTACTTTAAACAGATAAGACATCACATTTGAATTTTTACCTTTTTCATTTCATCCTCAAATGCTTTTTCCAAATACTTATATCTCCTGATGAGTTTATTGAAGACCTAAACATAAGAGAACCGTTCAATATCATATAAACAATTCTAAAAGACAATAGATGTAGAAACTCACCACAACCACAACATGGACCTCTAATAATAATAATAGAAAATTGTACTTAAACGTGTGCATTCTGTGATAAAAGAATTGGAAGGATTTCAAAGGGGTTATTATGACCTGGGGGCAGTTTGGGGGGATGAATACATCCATGTAGAATAAAAGAAATTCAGTCAGGAGTAAACAGGTTAAGAAACCAAAAATAACTTTGATGGAAATATAATAATGCTAAAACTGTGAGACGCAGAGATTAAAAATGGAAATGAAGGGAGTTGTAGATATCATCACGAAGACCACGGCTATGAGGGAGATGAGAGCAGACTTTAGGGATATCCTACTCTTAGACCTACACGAGCAAGTTTTTTGGCAGACAAGCAAAAATTGGTATAACTTAATGGTAATAAAAGATTACTAGCCCTCAAAATCTAGTCAGATCATTCAAGCAAGGTTTGCCACTGTGCCGGTAGAATTCTGGGCTGTTTTTTGTTTTTTTTTTAAGTGTAATGATGTTTGCTATGGTCTAAATGTTTGTGTTCCTACTAAGTTCCTATGTTGAAGCCCTAACCTCCAATGTGACTATATTTGCAAGTAGGGACTTTAAGAGGTGGTTAAATGAGGCCGTTAGGGGGACCCTAATCTGATAGGACTGATTGCCTTCTAAGAGCCAGAAGAAACTGTACTGGGATCCAAACTGGCTGACACCATGATCTGCCTCCCCAGCCTTCCTAACTGGGAATAATAAAATTCTACCATTAGAGTCATCCAGTCTACAGTATTTTGTTATGGTAGCCTGAATAGAATAATACAATGTTCTTATTTAAATAAGAGATTTTATAAATGTTGATTATTTTTTATTATAACTGGAAATGATTTTTGAATCCAATTCCTTTCACTTATAGCCATATAATAAGCTCTCATCTAAAACTTTTAGCATGCTTATCCCTTAATTTGATCAAGATGGAGTCCAAGAGTAAAAATGACACTGTCGCCCCATGAGCAAAGAGTAATGACTCAGGCCGGCAACTAGAATGCAGTAAGGAAAAAGAATAAATGGTATGAAAATCCAGCAAACTTGATTTCCACTTTACACAGTCACTCGAGTCCTGGGACTTGCAATCATAGTCTAGCTGAGAATAACAACTGACTGTAAGAGCCAGTGACAGAATATGAAGACACCAATCTTAAACTGACTAGTCACGATGCATGTATGTTCAGCCTTACAAGGTCATGTTTACCAGGCTGTTCCATTCTACAGTTCCACCACTTCCTGACCTTCAGCGTATCTGTAGGATAAGGTCCTAGACGTGGAATGGCTGGGGGTCAAAGGAAGTGTGTAGTTTTAGTTTTAAAAAACAGCACCAAATTGCTCTCCCTAAACATTGTACCAATTTATACTCCCAGGAGAATTTATGCGAGCAACTGATCCTCTGTGTTCTGTATAGGTAAGAAGTAAAAAAAGCCTACTTTGGCAAAGTTTCAATGTCCACTGCCTTATTATGAATGCAGTTGAGTATCTTTTCATAGGTTTAAGAGCTATCTAACATTCCTATTAAAGAAGTAGCCTGTTGAATTTCTGAACCCAAAGTTACCCAAATTCTGCTCAAATGTTTCTCTTCTTACACAACAATCTCTAATGAGGGGCTCTACCTGAGCATAATTTCGGATGGTTTCATGATCTTCATTTGCTGAAAACACACAGTGGTTGGTCATCTTGGTCTTGTCACCATCATCTATGCGTGTTCCTCCAGGGGCTGAAAAGAGAAAGGTAATGATTAAGTCAATACTGAAATGAAAGGAGGATTTGCAGAACAGATCAATTCTAGGAGAACATCTAGGAGAACAGTAAAACTAGATGTAAAAATCTAGAATCACATAAAAATTCACAAGATAGGATACATGTAGAGATGTATATGTTGTTACATATTTGTGTCTATTTCTAATAGAAAGCAAATCAGTTGATCCATTTTATAGTACCACCATAGCGTGTGAGAGTAATGTTCTATCACTATAAGATCCTATCACTTTAAGTCTGGACTCAATTATTCTCCATGTAGTTCCTGATGTGTCCCACACTGGGACATGGTTCACTTTTTCAGGCTTAATAATATTTTGTGGGACTCCAGCTCACCACAACCATTGAGGTTGGCCAGACTTGGCTCTTAGAGCGGATCTTGTTAGTTTCCACTTGAGTAGGTTTGAGACCTTTTCCCTTCTCCACTAATGCTACTATCCACGCAGGGTTGAACACTCGACTCCTTGCTATTTGTATTTGATGACCTGGCAGCTGTGTTGGTTAGCAAAGAGTGTATTTGATTTTCTCTCATCTTTTTTCCCTTTGGCCTATACAACATCATGGAATAAATGGACTAGAAAAAAAGAAGGTCTCTTTTTCCTATGATTCAAATTTGCACATTCAAAGGCTTCTCCTGTAAGTTTCAATGATGGCCATTACAAACCCTGGTTGATTAGAAGAAAAGAATCAACACTAGGTGTTTTTGTTTTCTGATTCTCCTTCATTGTAATTAGGGTAGGGAGTTTGCATAAGCCAACTAATGCCTTTCAAACACTCAACAAATACTTGACGAATATATATGTGTGCCAGCCACTTCTTCTAAGCATTTATGTAACTATCTTGATTTAACTTGTAATTTCAGATCTTTGGATGAAAGTGCTAGACCTAGTCAACCTTTTTCAGACTCCAGCATATCATTTTATAAGCAAATTACTTTTTAGAAAAGTCAGCTCTTTCAGGAATCTATTTTCATGCAATTAATTTAGGCATAAGATTTTAATTAGCCTTCTGTAATGAATACAACCACCTGGAACAAAATTTTATTAAGATGATAATCTTCTAAAAACTTTGGGCTAATGACTCCTATCTCACAGAAGTTATATAACTGAAACGTCTGATTTTGAAACTCTAGTGTTATCTCTTAGGAGCTTAAGTTTTAAAAACTGCATTCTTTTACAAAACATTTGTTACACATTAATAATATTGCCGCAGCTTGTTAATTTCTTTTCCCCTGATACCGGACTCAAGTATTAATTGCCCTTTCTAAAATTTTGGTAAGCCTGCTCTTTTCCTCAAAATATAAGCAAAAGAAAATATTTCTTTTAACTACTCTTCAAAAAACACAACTAAAAAACCAGGATGACTACTGTTTTAAGAACAATGGAAGAAGGTAAATTTTATTTGTGGCTATGAAGACAATTCCCATACTCACTAAGTAAACAAAAGTGTTTATGTAAAAAGAACATGCCTGGCTGGCTTTCTTCATTACATCATAGGTCTGGCCTCAGTAGATATCTGGGGGTTGGGCCAGCTGTGCTCCTAAGTCTTACCATACGTGCTGCCTTACCTTTTTGGATATACAGATGTTGAGTCAAAGGGCAAAATCTGGATTGCAGATATAAATTTGCTGATCATCATAATATAGATGGTTAATGAAGATTTGAGATTACCAATGCAAAGTGTACAGATAATTTAATCCATACGTGGGGGCAGTAAGTATGGAAACCCAAGAGTCATGTGAAAGGCATCCAGAGAAATCGAAGTTGAAATGGTCTCATGAGAGGGAAGAAAGTAAACCATTTTAAGAATGACAGAGGGTCAGTAGGAGATGCCAAGAGGGCATTAAGAACTGAAAAAGGTCTACAGGAATGACTACTAAAGTCATGAGTGACGTTGGCAAGAACTGAAACTCGCTGGAGACTATTCTTGTGTAGAACTTACCAGTACCTCAATAAAAATATATCATCATTAATGAAATAGGAAAAGCCAATCATCACATCAGAAAATGTTCAACTTCACTATTGATTTAAAGTTTGTGAATGAAAACATCACTTACCTAATGGGCAAAATTAAAAAAAAAACTGAGAAGTTTGATAGTACCTAATATTATTGCTAAAGGTATAGGTAAACTTGTAGAAACACAATTTTTGATAAAACATTAATTAGAATATTCCTTTTGAGGGCTGGTCTTCTTTCTCTGATAGGTAGACAAAGATAAAGATAGCTCTAGCTCTATCCTTCAATTCATTAATCCCTTACTAAATATATAAAGATATAATCAGATAAAAGTACAAAGTTATGTGTATACAGATACTAACTATTCATTATAAAGAAAACTAGGAACAAATTAAATATGCTTCAAAATCGGTATGATTCTGGTTCTTTTTGGAATCCTCCAAGATAACACCCATAGGTATGAGAGCCAACAACATGTTGTTGAGTAAATATGAGAGCCAAGCAGAGTATCATATTTGTATAATATCACCCTATTCTTACAAATAAGTATGTAGGTAAAGAGATTTCTAGAAGGGAATTAATCAAAATATTCACAAGTTATCTCTTGGGAAGTGAGATTTGAACACAATACACATAGCTCTTATACTTGGACTTGAATTATCAGCCGTGATCATATAAGATCTTTAAGAACAATAACAGCAATGAAACCAACCAGGTATGTGGTGAAAAGCAGCAGTACAGATCAAAAGGGGGCCAGCTAGTAAGTGGAGCCATGTACCCCAATGGAGAGATTTCTCAGAGGGAAGAATTTTTAAGTGTGGCTCTAACTAAAAATACATGAAAGTACATACGTTGTCCTTAAATAGGATGGCTTAAAAAGGGTTTCTTTTGTCATTCTTTCTTTCTTTTTTTTTTAGATTTTATTTATTTATGACAGAGAGAGAGAGAGCAAGAGAGGGAACACAAACACCGGGAAGCTGGAGATGGAGAAGCAGGCTCCCCACTAAGCAGGGAGCCCGATACGGGGCAGCGATTCCAGGACGCTGGGATCATGAGCTGAGCTGAAGGCAGACACTTAATAACTGAGCCACCCAGGCAACCATTAAGCAATATTTCTCAAAGAAAGGCACTGATACTACACTGGACAGGGCCATTTTTCATTATATTGAATAGCCCTTGCAGAGCAAAATAGGTGGCACACCTCCCTCCACTACCAAGTCTTGTAGCAACCCAACCATTTCTACACACTTGCAAATGCCCCCAAGGCAGCTGAAAATCACTGGCCTAAGGGATCTGACCACTTCTCTTGATTTATGGTTACCACAGGAACTAATTATAAAAACTAAGCTCTAAGAATAACTAGGAGAGGAACAATGTGTCATTATGGCATCTAATCACCATTTAGATCAGCATACCATGTCACTGAAAGAGTATTCTAAAGCTTTCTTCCTTGATGCCTCTGCTCCATAATTTTTATTTTGCTTTTTCAACATACCTTTAAAAAATTTTAGAACTTCTATCACTACTCCTTTTACCTATATGCTCACAACTACTCATTTTTTATTTTTATTTATTTTTAAAAAAAGATTTTATTTATTTATTTGACAGACAGAGATCACAAGTAGGCAGAGAGGCAGGCAGAGAGAGAGAGGAAGGGATGCAGGCTCCCTGCAGAGCAGAGAGCCTGATGTGGGGCTCGATCCCAGGACCCTGGGATCATGACCTGAGCCGAAGGCAGAGGCTTAACCCAGAGCCACCCAGGCGCCCCACAACTACTCATTTTTTAAAAACCAGATTTGAACTGTATTTCTGACATTTTCTTATTTAAGGATTAAAAAGCATTTAATGAAAAACAGAGAATTACTTTTAAATTTGTTAATAGTTACATTTCACCACATGAAAAAAGGCTGGGCTTCGAAAGAAAGGTGCTGTGGCCTTTGGAGGTGAATTAAATACACTGGAAGGAACCAGCAGACATGCACAGAATTATACTCTACTACAGAAATTACTTACTCTTCCTATATCTGCTCCAGAAGCACGTGAAAATTAGGGACTCATAAGCAGCTGGCCTTTGGCTGTAAAGCAAAGTGGCCATGCTATGACATCCATAAAAACTGTTATTTCTAAGCCTTTCTTAACCACTAACTATTTCTACAGCCCTGCCATTAACATTCCAAAGTAGGTGAAAATTGTAGAGGCTCCCATCTGTGTTTTTTTTTATCAAGTCTCATTAACGTGAATTTGTAAAGATTCTATCTTACAAGGAAATACTCCACTGGAATGGAAAG
Source organism: Mustela lutreola (assembly GCF_030435805.1). Taxonomy (NCBI): domain Eukaryota; kingdom Metazoa; phylum Chordata; class Mammalia; order Carnivora; family Mustelidae; genus Mustela; species Mustela lutreola. The sequence continues at coordinate 144,403,752 of NC_081293.1, read as the reverse complement.
TACTAGAGGAAGAATCGATAACGCACAGCTTACCAAGCATGCTGCCAGCCACCAGGATATCGAAGAGTGTGTCTGCATAGCGACGATAATCTAATCTCGAGCCTGTGGAATCCAGAAACTTGGCTACAGCTTCAAGGTCGTCACCAGCTTCATTAAGCCCTTGGACAAGTGTATCCCTGAAGACTGTGGGTTCGAATTTCTCTTTTTCATCTAAAATAAATAAGTTACAAAATATTCCTTTTATTTACAGAACGTATTCCCCGATGCAACCGTATATTTCCTTTGTTCATTATTCTTTATTTGAGAGTGTGGTTGTTTAAAAGTTGGAAGACAACTAATTTTTTATTAGATTTACATGTTCTGAAACCCCTTGTTGAAACATTTACTCAATCACATGATTTATTTTCTATTTAAAGGGGTCACAAAACTATGTTAAAAGTTGAACTAATACATAATAAAAATTGATAACTGATCATTTCTGTCATTTGTAGGATAGGCCAATGTAATCTATTAACCCTAATCACTTGAGAAAAAATTAAGTATAACAATCAAAACTTAAAATTTTGTTTTATTTAGGATAAAAAAAATGACTCAGGGAGAATTACCTAAGAATAAAGGAGAATATACAATTAACAAAATAAAGATTAGGAGCAAGGAAATGAAGAGGGACATTTCTTTATTATTTATTATTCTTATTCTTATTACTGACATATACTAGTTTCAGTTATCAACATTGCAATTATATAACTGACACAATATTTTCAGATGCGCAGTACGTTTCAATGTTTTTGTATTTTGCAAAATGATTATCATGGTAAGTCTAGATAACATCCACCACCATACACAGTTAGAATTCTTTTTTCTTGTGATGAGAACTTTTAAGATCTAGCCTACCAGCAACTTTCTATCATACTATACAGTATCATTAACTGTAGTCACCAAGCGGTACATTACATCCCTGGAACTTACTTATTTCATTACTCTAAGTTTGTTCCTTCTGACTACCTTCATCCATTTTGCCAGCCCCTTCACTCCCTGTCTCTGGCAACCACTAGTCTGTTCTCTGTGTGTAAGTTTGGGGTTTTTGTTTTGTCTTGGAGATTCCACACATAATTAAGATCATATGGTGTTTGTGTTTTTCTGTCTGACTTATTTCATTTATCATAACGCCGTCAAGGTCTACCCATTTGTCCCAAACAGTAAGATTTCCTTCTCTTTATGGCTCAATAATAATCTATGGTATATATGTATATACCACATTTTCTTTATCCATTCATCCATCAATGGATACTTAGGTTGCTTCCATACCTTGGCTATTGTAAATAATGCTGCAATGAACATGGGGGTGCCTCTATCTTTTCAAATTACTGTTTTCATTTTCTTTTTTTTTTTTTTAAGATTTTATTTATTTATTTGACAGACAGAGATCACAAGTAGGCAGAGAGAGAGGAAGGGAAGCAGGCTCCCCGCTGAGCAGAGAACCGATATGGGGCTGGATCCCAGGACCCTGGGATCATGACCTGAGCGACGGCAGAGGCTTTAACCTACTGAGCCACCCAGATGCCCCTGTTTTAATTTTCTTAAGATAAATACCCAGTAGTAGATCACTGAATCATATGGAAGTTTATTTTAAAATTTTAAAAAAGATTTATTTATTTATTTGAGAGAGAGCGTGGGTGCCATGAGAAAAGAGAAAAAGGGAAAATCCTCTAGCTGACTCCCTGCTGAGAACAGAGTCCAACTGGGGCTGGATCCCAGGACCCTGAGATGAGGACCTGAGCTGAAATCAAGAGTCAGCCACTTAATCAATTCAGTCACCCAGGTATGGCTATGCCATTCTACATTCCCACCAATACTTCATGAAGATTTCCTTTTCTCCATATGTATATCAACACTTATTTTATTTTCCAAGATAAGTTATTCCAGGGCACTTAAAATTTTTAATATATATCATGAACTATATATGTATACTTATGGCTTCAGAGCAGATGTTCCCAATCTTTTTGGTCTCATGACCCCTTGCCACCCTTAAAAAAGTACTGAGGATTCCAGAGCTTTCTTGTGTAAGAAGGTTGTAACTATGGATACTTACTTTATAGAAATTAAAACAAAATTTAAAAATATTTATCAAATTAAAAAAAAATTAGTGTGAAGACAGGCTTTGTTTAATCTCTTTAATGCCTGGCTTAATAGCAGACAGATGGATTCCCATATCCACTGTTTGCAATCTGTTGTGATATCACACATCATGTAGCCTCTGGGAAACGACCATAAACCATGAGTGAACATGTAAAAGAGGCAAAACAAATCTTAGTTATAATGAAAATAGTTTTGAATTTGTAGAACCCCTGAAAGGGCTTCAGAGGATGTAAGGATATGCATATATGGAGTTTCCTACCTTTAGCAGACTCAAGAGAGACTTCTTATGGAAGGTCAGTTTGGAGTCAGATCTTATTTTTTTTAAATTTTCTTTCTTTCTTTTCTTTTCTTTCTTTTTTTTTTTTTAAAAGTGATCTCTATGCCCAGTGTGGGGCCTGAGCTCATGACCCCGAGATCAAGAGTCCCATGTTTTATCAACTGAACCAGCTGGGGGCCCCTGGAACCAGATCTTAAACAAAGCAAGGATCATACACTGTTGAAAAGAAGTGAAGATGACAAACCAGAGGTCAGAAGAGGCAGAAAAAGAATATGACTAAATTAAAGGTAAATGTAGGGTTCAATTCAAAAGGAGTTCACCTTCCTCTCTTCTTTCTGAGAATAAGTTTGGATGTGGAAAGGGGTGGGGGGTGGGGGAGGATGAATGAGAAACTTCACAAAAATCCCATCATAAATACCTTTAGAGAGATAAGCAGACACTGCAACTGTCAAAAAGGAGGAGGAGGAAGAAAGGAAGAATAAAATGTTAAAAAAAGAAGAAACATTTCATGAATAAAAAGAGTTCTTGGAAATGAAAACTATGATAGAAAAAGTCAAAAACTCAATAGAAGAGTTGAAAAAGAAAGCTGAGACTATCTCTCAGAAACTAGAAAAAAAATTCAAGAAAAAGAGACATAAAAAATAGGAGCAAAAAAAAAAAAAAAATAAGAAAAAGGGCACACCATTCAAATGTCCAAACACTAATTTTAATGAGAATTTTTTAAAGATTTTATTAAAAAAAAAAAATCTCTATACCCAAAGCAGTGCTCAAACTCATAACCTGAGATCAAGAGTCACATATTCCACAGACTGAGCCAGCCAGGTGCCCTGATAATTTTTTTTTTAAAGGAAGAAAAGGATTTAAAAATTTCAAGAAAAATTTTACAGAGTTGAAGGACAGGAGTTTCTCAGTAAAGAGCCATCTGCAAATAAGGATTCAAAGTGGACCCACAGTAAGACGATAAGATGCTGACGTTCTCGTGTAATCCCAATGCTGGGAACAAAGTAGCTATCTGCAGTTTCAGGGGCAAAAACCCAAATCACATATAAACTATCAAAAAACAGAATGACATTAAAGATGTTTATTTATTTATTTTTTTGACACAGAGAAAGAGAGAGCTCACCAGTGGTGGGGGGAGGAGGGTGGCAGTCAGAGGGAGAGGGGGGAAGCAGGCTCCCCGTTGAGCAAGGAGCCTGATGCAGGATTTGATCCCAGGACCCTGGGACCATGACCTGAGCCCAAGGCAGCTGCTTAACTGACCAAGCCACCCAGGTACCCCAGAATGACATTAAATTGCTCAACAGGAATACCAGAAACCAGAAGAAATTTCTTCAAAATTCTGATGGAAAATGGTTTCCAAACTCTAAGTCTGGGGTTCAAACTGTCAACTAAGTGTAAAAGCTGAATAAACGTATTTTGAGACATATGAGGCCTCAAAAATGTTTCTCACACACTCTTTTCTAAAAAGCTACTGAAGCCGATGCTCCACCAAGATGAGAGAATAACTCATGATCTCATGATTTATCAAGTCATGAGATCCCAGGAAAAAGAGAAAAAAAATAGGAGATGGAAAACCGGACTCTCCGGGACAGTGGAGAAAAGATACTGTAAACATTTCACATTGTCAGCTGTACCACTGGCCTAGAGGGCTTATCACTATGATAGCATCATCTGATAGATAATAAGAAATCCTCAAGTTTTTGTATTAAAAGAGTTACATAATGAAGGGAAAGGTTGGTACTAAGTCGTGTTAAGGCACAGACAACAGCAAAAAAAGGGGTAAATTATGAAATTTAAATTATGAAACATTAACTCCAAAGATCAAATGATGTTCAGGAGAAGAAAAGTAATCCAGCAACAGCTGAACTGTAAAGGGCGTGTGCAAAGTCACAGCAAGAGAAGCCCTATGCGGTCATCTAGCTAGAAGAATCGAGAGGACGTCTGTAGGTGAATAGTCAGTGAAGAGAGCGAAATCCTCATCTTCCTTAGTATCAAGTGCAGATACGATGCCTCCCCCAGAAAAGTCAGGAAACAACCATGTAAGAATGTTCTGTGGTTAGGCGAAGGTACAATTAAAAGGAGCCTATGAAGAGCAGAAGGCATTCCTCTGGGGAGTCTATCTGCTCTTGCTAGAAGATGTTTTGCAGAATGTTTGACTATTTAAACCATGTGACCTGCATACATTTAAAAGCGACTTGAAAACCAGATAGTACCTGTCTGGTTTGTACAGATTGACTACTTATACTGGTCCAGTAAGAGGGCTGAGTTATAAGGAGTTAACCCCACGGCATCAGAAGCAGATAAGAATGGCATTCCCAGTACCAGTCAGAGTCACACAGCATAAGATGCCATCAAGACAGACGTAACTTGAACACTATTTTTCACGAACAAGAGAGAAAAGTTCTTTTGATGCCATAAGCAAAACATTATGCAGCAAAGAACATGCCAATGTTGACCGCAGAAAAAATATAATTAAGGTCTTGTTTTGTGGAGGGGGAGGAAGAGAATGGGGAACTCCAAAGGAACAGATGACAAGAAGCTGGAGGAGGGGGCAGCTGCGACTGCGCGGGAAGAACTCACTGGCAAACGAAGGACATTTCACCCCCCCACTCGGGGTCCAGCCAAAAGGTAATTCTCCTAACCCCTTGGCAAAAAAGTTTTCTTTCCTGTTATATGAGAACATGAGAAATGAAAACACCACAAGTTGTTTATTGTCTCGTAACCAGCTTTCAAAACCAACTGGGGCCATTCCGGCGATGGCACTAAGACCTACTTGAATGTTGATTCGGGTGGTTGGGACAGACTTCGGTGATTCAAAAATTATAAATTTGAGGCATTGGAAAATGAAAGTTAGTAAACAAGTAAAACATCTAGACCATGCTAAGAATTCACGCAGAGGACTTTGGTTTGAATCAGAGAGACAACTTAAAAACTCAGTGTTTGTATAAAGCCCTTCATTTCAGTTCTATTTTCCCAAGAGATGTGCCAAGGAAGAGGAAAGTAAGGCGAGGAAGACAGCATGTCATGGCCGAAGATACTCTGGCAGTGAGCGATAATGCATTAGGTCAGGATGATCGCCTGTAGCTCTGGCATCTTAAGAAGTCGTGATGGCATGCAGGGATTAATCATGCTTTTGCAGGCTGAAAAGAAGCTCCCATCTGTTAAGATGAAATACCCATCCAGAGGAATACAAAATTCCCAAACAAGAAAATGGCAAGAACACTGACAAAAGTTGGGGGAAACACAGACAATATTTTACCCCAAAGTTCTTTTTTATCTGAAACGAAATTACATATCCTTTGTATTCCACTTGAGGACAGTCTAGCAAAAATACCAATAAAATCCTAAAGAAAATACGCTATTACTTCCTTGTGTTTCCATTTGGCAGGTATAACCTCCCTTGAAGTGAGAAGTGTATAATTAGGGTCTCAAATGTATACTGTGTTGGTGACTCACAAGTGTGACACTAGAGGGTTAGTCAGGCTGGCCCATTATACTGACAGAGAGAAACAGGCTTATTTCTGATGCTCATATATGCCTGTAAGTTATCTGAACACATTGCTTCCTCTGGGAACTAGTTAATGTAACCTTTTTCCTACTGTTGATTAAGTGAAAAATAACAAAACCTACATCCTTTTTTGAATGTTACTTAAGTATAATAAATGAATAAGAACAATCATGGGCTTTCTAACCATACACATACAAATATATTCACATATATATATTTATATATATATATATATTACACACGCACACACACATGTATATATATATCACACATATTTCAACATTTGAAGGTTCATTAGATTAGTGGCTAACACTTACTATCTCAGAGTGATTAAAACTGCAAAGACAGATGAAAATTCTCAGGGGGAACCCAGGGTTTGTGAGCACCCTGGATGCCTGTAGTTGGTCATTTTTTTCTCTCCTACTTTCACTAATTTTAATCCAATTTCTCTACAAGATTTATAGGGAGGCGAGATCAGTTATTAAATATTTCATTTAGCTAAGCATAACAATATCTAAGGGGAGAAATTTCCACTGTTTCAAATTCCCACAAGCCACGCTAGAAAACATAATTCTTTGAAGAAAATACCACAAACAAGATGTGTATATTTTATAAAGGAAAAGAGTCTGAATAGATTTCTAAATGATGGGTCCTATCATGTTTAATTTTGATGTTAAGCAATAGAAAATACATTCTTTTTTACTAACTTGACATGGAAGAGTATTAGCTTTGCTAGCAAACAGTTTCAAACTGAAGACAGATCCCCAGAAGACAGCCTATTAAAATGACCTTGAAATAGCCTCACTAGATTTTTTGCCTCAGCTCTATAAAACTGCCAACCATTTATCTGAAGTCAGCCCTATCATAATCGCAAAAGAAAAACAAAGACTATAAATCATCAGGAGGCAATTCACTAGCATAAAGTGTAGAAAATGAGGTTGACTCCATTTTTTTTTTTTTTGCCCCTGCCAGCATTTTGGCACAAAATAGTTGAAGTGCTGCTGAAATCCCCAGCAGCCCCGAGTTATATAAATCCCGATCAACTGACAAATAATACGTATTTCTGGGTAGCTCTCTCTGAGTATTACAGCAGCAGGAAGACACAGGCACAATCTTGCCCAGTGAATGAATCAGAGACAAACGAGCTCAGAATTAGAGAAAACCTTTCCAGTTCAAAACTGAAGACTGACTCTCTAAGGGCCAGTTTACTTGTTGCGTCAAGCCGGCTGTTGTGCAATCCTTGGGTCCTCTCTTGGCTTTTAAGCTCAGTTACGGTGAATCAGCGTCACAGGAATAAAGCTGCTCAAGCTGGAGATCCAGCTCTGAGATTAACACATTCCCCCAGTGGGCAGGGGAAAGTGAACCTTTCTGCACCTCACAGTTGGGCATATGTTAGATATTATCACATTACCAGGCTCCACAATACCTTAACTATAATTAGTGTTCTGAACTATACTGCTCCTTACAGACAAAGTCCTTTTAAAATCATCTCGACATCATTTCTTCCCCCATTGCTTTTAAACCATGAGATAATGAAAGTAATGAATTGACTGTAAGATCTCGTATTGATAATGTCTGGATTTCAATGGGGAAATGCAATGGGGACACAATTTCTAAGCCTAAGATAAGGGCCAAGATGAGGACCAAGCAAGCAGAGGGAGATAAACGGCTCAAGCCACATGCCTTAGTTTATAGGGATGGGCCAGGGATGAAAAAAAAAAAAAAAAATAGAGAAGGGGAAAGCACAAGACAAAAATATTGTATAAAATAACCATCTTTTGCTTACTTTACAGTTTTTTGTTTTCATTTTTAGTAGGAACATGAATTCCCAGCAAGCAGCATTTATAGTTAAATTCAGCCTCCAAACAGTGTGGAAATTCCTTAAGAAATTAAAAATAGAGATTCCCTATGACCCTGTAATTGCACTACTGGGTATTTACCCCAAAGATACAGATGTAGTGAAAAGAAGGGTCATCTGTACCCCAATGTTCTAGCAGCAATGGCCACGGTCGCCAAACTGTGGAAAGAGCCAAGATGCCCTTCAATGGACGAATGGATAAGGAAGATGTGGTCCATATACACTATGGAGTATTGTGCCTCCATCAGAAAGGACGAATACCCAACTTTTGTAGCAACATGGACGGGACTGGAAGAGATATGCTGAGTGAAATAAGTCAAGCAGAGAGAGTCAATTATCATATGGTTTCACTTATTTGTGGAGCATAACAAATAGCATGGAGGACATGGGGAGTTAGAGAGGAGAAGGGAGTTGAGAGAAACTGGAGGGGGAGATGAACCATGAGAGACTATGGACTCTGAAAAACAATGTGAGGGTTTTGAAGGGGAGGGGGGTGGGAGGTTGGGGGACCCTGGTGGTGGGTATTACGGAGGGCATGTATTGCATGGAGCACTGGGTGTGGTGCATTAACAATGAATTCTGTTACACTGAAAAGAAATTAAATTAAAAAAAAAAAAATCTGGCCAAAAAAAAAAAAAATTTCAACCTCCACTGCTATCTAGTGACTCTCATGAACTCTTTTACTCCAAACAACTGATTGCATTTGGAATTCCTCTCCTTCTGCAAGGCTGGACTTGCTACTTATGCAGTTAAGTACTTATGCAAGAGGGCAGAAGCTGCAGGGGCTAACCCAACATTGGAAATGCCAAAGCCATATACTATGGGCTATGAGCTATCAATTTAACAATTTGGCACTTGGTGATCATTACCTGCCATCAAGCTTCACCACAGCAGTGAGGCCTGCACAAGAGATATCCAACTGTCATTTCATCTTTCTACATGATACTTCCTTAAATATGTTTCAGTTATTGTCCTCAGTGTTAGTCAACATAATAATTTCTTATCATATTTCCTTTTAAAAAAAGTATCCTTATCAAGTTATAGCTCAATTATTTTTTAAGTCCAAAGGACTTCTATATAATTACACAAAACTGATGAAAAATTTACAACTATTTTTTACACAGGAAGGATGGTAAGGTGAACACAGCATAAAAAGAAGTCACTTGGGGGCACCTGGGGGGCTCAGTGGGTTAAAGCCTCTGCCTTCGGCTCAGTTCATGACCCCAGGGTCCTGGGATGGAACCCAACATCGGGTTCGCTGATCAGCGGGGAGCCTGCTTTCTCCTCTCTCTCTCTCTGCCTACTTGTGATCTCTCTGTCAAATAAATAAAATCTTTAAAAAAAAAAAAAAAAGAAATAAAACTGTGAAAAAAAAAAAGTCACTCACACAAACAAAAATGTTACCAGTCATCAAACAGGGTCTGTTACTACCTTTCCACAATAAAAAGACATCTGAAAATATCCTGAGCTTTAAAGATATTTAGGCAGCAAATTTAATTTAAGTTGACTTCTTAAATTTTCAAGTGTAAAAACTCATCAATATCTCCTTCCCTGATTTACTTTTCTCCTAAATTTTACTACCATCTTTGTACTCAACATTTCCTTAAAAACAAAGGAAGCAAAACTCAAATACAAATGCTGATGTCAAGAATAGTAGAGTTTATTGTCTTCACAGGAGAGTGAGGAAACCTGACCAGATAGAATCATTCTCCTTTAGTAGATAAAGACACAAAGTTCAAATTAGATGATCTGTCCAAAATCAAACATGTAAATAACCTGCCATTCAAAGGCTTAAATGCAAAACTTCAGATCCTACATCTAGAGCTCAAAAGAAGAGAACAAGGGAGGTTCAGTGGAAAGAGGGACAATTCTAATCCCTCTGCAATCTCCCAACTTGGTTAGAACTTTACCCACTTTCCCAACCCCCACAAACACGCAGACACGCAGCACAACCTTACCCCTTTTCCGAGTTTTGAACCGCTGGCCTGTTAGCACTGGCTTCTGATGCTTATTCATAAAATTTCTGAAAACAAAGAAAATAAATATTATATATTTCAAATAAGCAGTTCACATAAAAATATATGGCTAATAAGCATATGTTCTACCTCACTTGTACTGAATATACTTTTATTTTTCTATTTTATTTTATTTTTTTTAAGATTTTATTTATTTATTTGACAGAGAGAGATCACAAGTAGGCAGAGAGGCAGGCAGAGAGAGAGAGAGGAGGAAGCAGGCTCCCCGCTGAGCAGAGAGCCCGATGCGGAACTCGATCCCAGGACCCTGAGATCATGACCTGAGCCGAAGGCAGCGGCTTAACCCACTGAGCCACCCAGGCGCCCCTGAATATACTTTTAAAAGCAGGTTTAATTTAACTGTTGAACTAGCAAAACTTCTGAAATCCAATACTATCTAGTATTGGCAAGAGACACAGGGAAAACGACCACAGGCATAAACTTTGACAGAGGGAATAAATTCTATGCAGTACTTTGGGGAAGCAGTTGGTGAATATAAATATTTACATATACATAACCTGTGGTCCACAATTCTTTTACTAGAAATTCACTTTGCCGTTTTACCCACACAAATATGCATAATTATGCCTGTATGCATGCGTGTATGTGCGTGTGTATAAAAGGATTTAGTCATGGGGCGCCTGGGTGGCTCAGTGGGTTGAACATCTGCCTTCAGCTCAGGTCATGGTCTCAGGGTCCTAGGACGGAGCCCTGGCCTCAGGCTCTCTGCTCAGCAGGCAGCCTGCCTAAAACCCCCCCACCCCCGCCGTCTCTTTCTGCCTGCCTCTCTCCCTACTTGCGATTTCTCTATCAAATAAATAAATAAATCTTTAAAAAACAAGTGTGAAGTGTAATTTTCTGGTTAAAAAGGGAATATAAATAATCCTTGCTTTTCTCTGCAAGGAAAATTTAAGATTACATTATCTTCAAAAAAAAAAAAAAAAAAAAGTAAAAAGAACTTGCTCTGTAATACCTCTTACATATTAAGAATAATTTTGTGGCATTAATATTATAATATGAAAATATGTACAGATTGCCAAAATTATGAAGACAACACAATTAAGAAAATGTCAAGCAAATTATTTAATTACCTTTCAAAGTTCTTTTTAAATTTTGATTTGAGAATATCTAGATTTTTAAAATTAATTGTCACCACTAAACAATCAAGAAAATGTGCTCTATTCAAGTGAACGATTTAATTATGTCTCAAAGTTTTAAAGGATCCTTAAGAACATGTAAAAATGATTCTATTTATATACCCAAACTTTCCATACCACAAAAGAAGAAAATCTATTTTCACAAGAAAAGTAATCTGTTTACCACTTAAAACTTTAATCATAATTTAAAAAGTGGAATGGATTCAAAAGAAAAGTAACAAACACAAGAAGGATTTTCTGTTATGCTTTAAGTAGAGAGAATTTTTATTAATACTATAAAGTGGACTTAATATATCAGGCTTTAAGCTATAAAGGTGACTAAGCCAGATTCCATGCCCTCAGGGAGCACAGGGCCTAGAGGAGATAAAACAGGCAAACATTTACCATACAATAGCAGTACAGATCTAGAACAAAGGGTAGAGAAAGGGATCACTCTGTGGGGGGTGGGGGCAGCAGCGACACACTGAAATAGTTACAAATGCAATAAACTTAATGAAATCTCATTTTATTTGATGGAAGTTAGAAATAGAGTTTCTAATGCATTATTTACATTCTCTACTAAACTCTTTCATTCAGAAATTTCCTTGTTGGCATTTTCGACAGATCACTCTGGACTAGCAAACATTTCACTGGGGTACTTAAAATGAATATTCATGTGTGTTTCTTGTTTCTACACCTCCCCAAACACTACAAATATTAAATAAAATATTTTCCTGTGCCAGCAAAGAAAAAAATACCTGCTAAAGAGTTTAGGTCTCATATTGAGGTATAAAAATAAAAACAGACTCCAAGTAGCCTGAAACTTTTCTAGCAGGTGACGATGCTGCGGTTACTCTTTGCTAAAGATGTCTCTATTTTGGAATCAATAAAGAATATTTTAAAAGTGGGAGCCTTCTCTAATAGTTTTATTTTACAGTCCAGAATAGAAACTCATGGAATTCTCTAACTCTACCTTAGCATTTTGTTGCTGTTTTTCTGCTAATGAGTAATTACCACAAAACACAGCCTACTGCCGAGGACGAGAGTATTACTCTATTTTAAAAATCTATAGTTCCGTTTATAGTTTCTTCAGTTCTAAGCACAAAAGTTTGTTTCTTCGTGGTCTCATCTTGTGACCTTATTTTGCACGCCCTCCATATACGGGAGGTGGAAAACAGCAGAGTAACATGTCAACAAAAATCATACAAAGATTCTGACGTACACAGCAGCAAAAAATTAACACAAACACAAACAGCAACTCACCAACTGGTATTGAAAGACTAAATGAAGATATTCTGTTCACCAAAAGTCTCTACCGCTTAGCTGTTGCTATTTAGAGCAGAGGCTTGGCTTGTCTCTAAATTTAGCCATCCGTGCTACATTATAATCTGCTCCAGCGAGGGTCAGGCTTTATAAGGCACTCACTGAAGCCCGGGTGGGAGAGGGAAGCAAGGGCACTTTGAGTAAGAAACTGTGCTAGTTTCAATCTGGGAAAGTAACGAGGAATAACAAAGATGGCTGCATTAGGCCAATGTCAAATGCTTATTTTCATTGGGTTGCATGAAAACAACCAACTAAAAATACATACACATAGGTATGTATACATACATATTTTAAATCAGAGTTTAACAGAATCCTCAGAGACAAAACTTATCTGGGGTACAGTTTATAATGCATACAAAAATCCTTAAGCCAAACATACAGGTAAAATAAAAATAAGCTCATTCCCCGCCCCCCAACAATGGAAAAACACGACTGGATTTAAACATTTCACATTATCTAAGAGACTCCCTTTCTTGGATATTCCACAAGAGAAAGGACAATAAAATATTAAAAAGATTCAATCAATCAAAATTTCAAAACTAAGTACATTATTAATGAAATAAACATCTTTTGAATAAACTCCTGAACTGAAAGACCCAACTAAAATATTTTTCCGTTTAACACGGAAGAAATAAAACTTCACCCACCTCCCTCTGTTACTATTCTGTCCTGGGTCCTTTGTAGATCCTTACTCCCAACTGACTCTGGGCCCAAGTGTGATTATGGGCCAGCAGTTCAGATGGATTGGCCTCTTGGCAACTGTGTACTAATTCTGCTAGTTGCCCAGCACACCTTGAGTGGATTGACAGGTTGTATGCTGTCCTGCCCGTTTTCTTCTTTAATTCCCTTCATTTTGGAAAGAACCTGATCTACCAGAGAAAGACTGATTTTCTTGTTGTTCCTATGAAGGGATGACTGTTCTGGTCTGGATAATTGCTGAACTATGATAATCTGCCTTATTTCATATGTTATACTGCTAATATATGCATATAACTAGGTTATTCAAACAACCTCATATATGCATATGAATATGCTAATGGGGGTCACAATCTTCTCCTATAAAGGGATAAAAGAAAATGAGACATATGGTGTGTTCCAACTAGTCAGTTCTGCTATTAGAGCCTGAAAGCAGCCATAGATCATATGTAAAGAAGTTATTCCAATAAAACTTTATTTACAGAACAAGTGGTGGATCACACTGGGATCTCAGGCTATGGTTTATCATCCTCCATTCTAAAGCCATGTATCCAACAGAAGTGTCTGTGATGGTGGAAATGTTCTGTCTAATATGGAAGCTACTAGACACATGTAGCCCTTGAGTCCTTGAAATGTGGCAGTGTAACTGCGTGTAACTAATTAAATAAATTAAATTTATTTAATTTTCATTAATTAAAGTGAAAATAGCCAATATCGCTAATGGTTATGTTAGACAAGCCAGTTCTAAAGAATTCATTATGACCCAACACACTTCATTTTGATAAAAGAGGTGAAAATACATCCAAAGAATAGAAAGTTTTTAATTAACTTTTTTTTTTTCAAATAAAGTAGCTCTGAGGAGCATTTTGCCCAAATTTCAAAACCAGGAGGCTATGGTGAGAAAGAAAAAAAACAAACAAAAACAAAACAAAACTTCAAAGCAAAACTCTGTGTGTAGTAAATAATCCTGGAGACAGTGAGAAGAAAAAAAGATTTTCAATTCTAAGATAATAAAAGTTATAGGGCAACAATATCATCTCCAAAGTATAAAGTGTTTCATAGAGAAACAGTAACACTAGCACACAATACCCGTAATATTACTGAGTCACTTCACTGCAACATTCTCAGGAAGTACTTTGTGTTTAGGAGTAACTTTCAAGAACTTTTATTCTATGTTCCAAAGAAGCAAAATAATGTACAATAAAAAGAACAAACTAAAAATCGCCCATAGTTATGAACTCTTCTTTCCATTAAAGTGAAAACTCCAAGGATGTACATCATAAAATCCTTTACAGAAAGTTGTCATGTCCAGGAGTCATTTGGGTTGATAATAATGATCTCAAAAGAAGCAAAAATAATTAAGGTGCACTCTGAATGTGTAAATTATTAACATTCTAAAGCAATAGACCAGATAAATGTTTACAGTAACACTTACTTTGCCCAGAATAACATTAGCTTGTTTAATGTCCTTGTCATGATTTTATACCAAATAGCCTCTCTATAACCAAAATCACCCAGCCTCTATAAAATGTTTCATTGCATCTCCAAGCAAACTCTATGTAGGTTTTAGTTTTTATAATAATTGAGAAAGATGGAATTTAAAATAGTAGCCTACCTATAAATGAAAAATGTTTCTAAATAAAATCAGACATTCCCTTCTTTAGGACAAAAATATTACTGTTATATTCATATCCCCTTTACTCTCTCTTATCTTTAATGGTATGAAAGCACAAAAATAATCTTTCTTAAAGAACACCAATCTTTAAAAACAAAACAAAACAAAACAAAACCAAACTTAATAGTAGTTCACTCCTCAAAAATTTACAGCTATGTATTTCCAGAGGGACATTAATGGTGGAAACTTAAATCGTGCTAAGCAACCACCTGACAAGGAAAGAAGGACCAATGCCCAAGGGAATTATGTTGTGAAAAAGAGTACTAAGAGCTAACTGTTCATCTAAATCTTTTAAGATACAAAGACATCACGATAAAATTTCCTTTAGCACATTTCCCAATTTCATACCTTAAACTTATAAGTATACCTACCTTGTTTCCAAATGCTGATATCCTGTTTTCCTTGTAGCAAAAATAGAAATATTCTAAAAATTACATTTTAAGTATCACCTACCTCTTCATAGAAATAAATGAAGATAATGTGTAATGTCATTTATTTCCTCCTAGTGAAATTAATTTAGAAACCCTTCTAGAATTAGAAATAAAATCTTAATAAAATGCTTTCATCCTACCAGTTCATGCTCTCTGCTTACAGTCACTTCTACAAAGCACCCTGGGCACATACATTCCCTTCTCTGAGCTTCCATTTTCCCCAGAAGCAATCTCTCCCCGGATCCTTCCCTTCCTTTAATAACTGACCAGGCATATTCATTCAACTTTACAGATGGTCTAATCCTGCTGATGTGATTTTGAAGTCTCTCCATACTTGAAAAGACACAAGCACACATATACAACAGACACTGTAGCACACTTTGGCTTTTAGTAAACCAGTCCCTCAAATATAATGCTTCAAAGTATTTTAATAGCAAAATGCTCCCAAGCCTCTGTTCTGGGTAAGTTAAGCCACTTGGAACTTTCGTCTACCAGACAACAGCATTGTGATGAGCGCATATCTACAATATTTCAAACCATGAATTTTGAGAATTTAGAGGAGATGGTGGTATAAAACAAGGATTTGCCCAAATATTAGGCATCTGTGGTTTAAATGTTTATTAATTTGTATTTTGGGGCAGCCTTTCATTCTGGGGTCATTGCATCTCCCCAGGGGATATGTAGCAATGTCTGTAGATCTTTATTTTGTCACACTGGGGAAGTGGGGATGCTACTGACATCTAGTTGGGAGATGCCACGGACCCCACTAAGTAATGGACACCACACAGGAGAGCCCCTGCAACAAAGGGTTCTCTGGCCCAAAGTTTTAATTGTGCCAACACTAGAAAATCCTACACCTAAAAGGAAAAAATTGTGAGCAAAACCAGAGATGTTCTTTGCTCCCAAGAGTTAAAAATTGTACACATACATCTAGAACATTCCAGATCAACAACGAGGCAGATATTTCCTCAACTGACTTATTTCTGTTTGCCAAACATTGATGTTAATTTTAGAGAAAACACATTTATCACTGAGTAGCCTGTCATAGCTAAAATCAAAAGTGCAATTAGTATACAAAATAAATGCTTCCCGCAGTCTTTAATACTAATTGCTGTCTTTCCACACTGATAATTTTACACCCTCTGGTAGTCAGGGGGAAGATGGAGGGTAGGCAACAATATGGGAGTGAAGAGGGAAGCAGAAAAAGAGCATGATGAGCAAATAAATTTTCCTTACTTTTGGATATCACAGTAGTGAGAACAGAAAGACAACAATGAAAAAGATAAAATACACGACTGAAAACTGCAACTGTTTAATTTTTTAGACTTGGAGAAAACAATGGTATGTTAAGTAGGAACAGCAAAGCAAAAAAAAAAAAAAAAAAAAAAAAAAAAAAACAACAAAAAACAAACAAAACCCTGCAAACAAAACAACCCACAAAACAACAACAAAACAAAACAACCTATCCAACAAATTCTATATACATGATATGATCTAAGCTATATAAAGCCCACAAGCACTCAACAGTGGTCAACATGAGCACTAAGTTCAAAGGGCATTTTCCTCTTATGTTACTGGTCTGCATCTTCTATAATATAAGGATATATAACTTTTTAATTAGAAAAATTTTATGTGTTTAAATAGAAATGATTTACCTTCTTTTGAAGTTTAAACCAATCTCCAAAGGGTCACAAATAATATTATCTGTGCATAACGAGAAATAGGATAAAGGATCTAAATATCACACCCTACTAAAAGAAACAAAGGTCTCTTGGACAAGTGGCTGATTCCAAGGTTGGAGCATGGAGGATAGCATATGATCCTGAGATGTCTTGTATCAAAAAAGTAAATTGCTTTTAACAAAAAAAATCAAACTACATAGAAACCATCCTGAGGACAATCCACTGGCATCACCTGAGACAATCTGGCCATCAAAATAATGGAAAATAGGAAGGATAATGACTCATTGAATAAAGAAAGAATCTACAAGTCCATACTCCTTTATTTCAGGCAAAGCAAACAGATCAGTGCACAAGGGGAAAGGAATTGGGGAGAAATGAAAGTTTTCTTTTCAGTAGAATGCCAACTGATAGAGAGGGAAACATGGAGTAGAAAAATCACCATTTTGCAATCATTGTACCAAAAATTGATTCTTGCAAGAATCACCAACATATACCAAAAGTGCTGCGACACGTGCGCATGTGGGCAGGCGTGCTTGATGATCAACAGGATATTCAGATAGCCTCATGCAGCTTTGTAAAAATTACTAAAAGAAAAATGGTAACTCCACAGTGGAGAAACAAGGTCATGCCTTAAACCCAGAGACAACAGACATCACATGGCTCTGGGTGCTTATAGTTAGAACAGGATATTATTTATGTGGCATTCCAAACAAAAATGCATGATCTCAATCTAATGTTGAGGAAACAAATGCAGATATAGGGACACACATCCTTCCAAACAACTGGCCTGCATTCTTTAAAAATGTCAGTGTCTGAAAAATAAAAATCAAAGAACGGTAGCCAATAAAAGGAGACTCAAGAAGACGTTATTAAAAGCAGCATGCAATCCTTGACTGGATGCTGTACTGCCCTGTAAAAATTTGTTAATATACTCAGGACATCACTGGGGCAACTGATGAAATCTGAGTACAGACTATGGAGATCAGTATGGTTTCTATGTTAAATCCATTCAATTTTAGTACTGTACTGTGGCTCTTTACGAGAACTATCTTCTTCTAAGGAAATGTGCTCTGATGTAATAAGGGGCAAAGGCTATGCGACCCAGTCTGCGATGGTTCAGAAATAAAGTGGATACATATGTGTAGAACCAATGGGCAAAGGCCAACACTGGAAGTCCTGCAGACTTGAGCGACTCAGGCTGGGCCAGGAGAACAATGCAGGGAGCCGAAAAAGCCCAGCACTTAAACAACACAGGGGATTCTATATTTTCTGGAACTGCTTAGAAATAAAGCTTGCCACAAAGAGGGTTACTATAACCTTCCAGATCCTACAGAATTTGGTCGGGTGTGAAGCAGGAAATAATCCTGCTGTATGGATTGCACGCTCCAAGTAAAAAAGCAAATAATGCAAAAGTCAAATCTTGATTTGAAGAAGTCTATGATGTTCCTCTGGTTAATATATCTCCTTGTACTTGACTGTCCCATGTGCGAGAAAATAGTTCCCCCAAACACCCTGACTGTAACATCAGAATGGGGATTCTTTACACCAGTGCAAACACAGACTACACAAAATCTTTGGCGAGAGCCAGGTACCACCTGCTTAACCATGCCCTGCACTATGTGTATTATCTCTGCAATGGAGATAGTCTTCTATGTTACAGGCTTATTGGAGGAGAGAATGAGAAGTATATTAAATGAAACTTATTATTATTAAAGATTACCATAATAGAAAGAAAGTAAACAGTGGGGGAAAAATGTGTATGTATGCATGCAAAACAATATGTGAGGTTTTTAAAGATAAGAAGTTCTAACTTTTACTATGTCAGAACAAATACCTAAAGGCAAAGTTATGGTTCCTGAGCAGACAAGGCTTCTAAAAATTTTAAGTAAAACAGCCCATTGTTTTTTTCCTGTATAATTAAAAAAATATTTATCAAAGCAAAAAGCATGCAAGTATAAAATGTTACATAATAACTGATTTAAAAAGACCATTCCAGAATTTACCTACCAAATTAATTTCTTCCTTCAATACAGGGTAACTATACATTAAGTTAAATATGCTGTCATTAATCAAATTTCCTTTTAGTATTTTTATGAATTCCTTTTTAATGTAATGGTCAGTGGCAATGGATATACTTTTCTTGTTCTAAAAAAATATTTATTTGAGAGAGAGGGAAAAAGAGAATCCTAAGCAGACTCCATGTTGAGCATGTGGGGCTTGGGACTGGATCTCATGACACTGAGATCATGACCTGAGCTGAAACCAAGAGCCAGACAGAGACTCAACCAACTGAGCCACTCAGACATCCCTGAATATACTTTTCAGAAAGCAATTTAAAATATTTACTGATGAGGTGCCTACCTGGCTGGCTTGGTTGGACATGTGATTCTTGATCTCAGGGTTGTGAATTTGAGCTCCACATTAGGTGCAGAGATTATTTAAAAATAAATAATTAAATTAACTTACACACACACACAATAACACCCCAAATACATTTATTGATCAACTGTATTATCAACAGAGTAAATATAAAATCTCACAAAGTGATGATTTAGAAGGGCTAAATGTACCAAGATATGGTTTTATGTTACCCACTGTTTATTTCATTAATATATGGTCATATATTTTATATATTATAATGTATAACTAATGATTCTTTGAATAAGGTATGAAAATACTTTTTATAGAGAAAATAATTCCTTAAAAATTGATAATAAAATTGGCTCATCATAAATCCATTACTGCCCATTTAGGGTAAAGAGGGAAAAAAGATGGAGAAAAAATATCTATAATTCTAACTTTAAGTAATGGCCACTGTATACATTTTAACATACTGCTTAATCCTCCACTGGGAGAGTGCATATATGCAGAAAATATTTAAATCCAATTCTATCATCTTCTCTAATACCACAACAAAGAACAACTTTAACAAAATTGCATTAGAACGTACAGTCACGAAATCCGATTTAATGACATCCTCTAGGATCTTTATTTTAAAAGCCACATATTTTAATGCATCACTTTAGGAAAATTGGAAACATTTTATTTTATTGGGCTCTTGTAAGCTGCAAAGCACTACTAATACACTGATGGCACAAAAAACCTAGCACAGTATAAAAGGCATAAAAGTGAAAAAATAAAGACCACTACTTTCCAACTTTCATTCGTTATCTTATGTTCATTAAGTGGAACCCCACTCCACACAAAAATAAAAAATACTTCAAAGTTGTCTTATGTATCCTTTCAGAAAATGTCTATGCATATATGTCAGCAAGTCCATAAGTGCGTATAAAAAATGGGTTGAGGGGGCAAGCTGGTTGAACGTCGGACTCTTGATTTCAGCTCACGTCACCTTCTCCAGGTCAGGAGATCAAATCCTGCGCCACTGCTCAGGGCGGAGCCTGCTTGAGACTTTTTCTTCCCTCTCCCTCTGCCCCTCCCCCACCTCTCAAATAAATACGTATTAAAAAAGAAAAGAAAATGACTTGAACATTTCCGATGGGAACCCAAGATATGCCAGACCATGTGCTATCAAAAGATCCATAAATTCATCGGTTGTACCAAATGTACTACTCTCGTAGGGGATGATGATAATGGCAAAGGCTGTGTTATGTGTGGAGGCAGAAGGTCAGTCAGGTAATCTCTGCACCTTCCTCTTAATTTTGCTATGAACCTAAGACTGCTCTAAAAAAGCAGTCTTAAAAAGATAAGAATCAGCAGGGAGTGGTGCTAAATGCCAGAGAGCAAGTCAGTTTATTAGAGCAGATTTTGTATCAAAACAAACCCGTTAAGAGTATATATGACTACTAGTTCAAGTGAGAAGTTAGAAGATATTATTACGACAAGGAGGACTGAGGTGTATTTCATTTTTCTCAGGACTTTAATTTAGGACAGGAAAATAGAATCCTCTGGGCCGGGGGGCGGGGAGAACACTCCTGACTAATAACCAGTGGGCAAAGTCAGCTTTGGAGCATTTGCTTAAACAACATGATAATGGACCATGAGGAAGCTCAAAGGTGGTGGTGGGCAGGCATCCAACTTTCCACATTTATGAGTTCTCTCAACCAAGCAACTCCTGCCTCCATCCTCCCAGGAGGGGGCCTGCCCAAGCCTGTCTAGCAGATGAAGCCGTATTTGAAGGCTTGCACACAAAAAACACTCACCACACACACGGGTATTTCACAATGGGCAGAGCATGAATTGGAGAGAAATGCCGAAGCCAAGCCTAGGTCTTAATGGTAATTCGCAGACGATACACAGCACACTTATGATATGGGACCGTATTCCCCGATATGATTTTAGAACAGTTGACTACACAAACTCAAATTTAAAAAGACGAGAAACCAAAAACTTAACAAACAAAACATCAGAGAGTATATATTTTTAAAGGTGTAAACCTAAAGAGAACCATGTGTTTGTATTTCTTTATCAAGCATACAACTGGTACTGGTCAACAGTACCAGTTTTGGGGGGCTGGCCAAAACAGTGGCATGGTGCTCACTCTCTAGCAGGTGGAGATGGGACCCAAGCACTGTGCCAAAAAGAGCCCAGCGGTGTGAGTTAATAAGAAGTAATGGCCTCCAGTATGTTAAAGAGATCAAATGATGCATTTGAGCTGCAGGTGTGTTTACTGATGTTTTAATCATTAAATATGCGTTTCTTAGTTGACATCCATGAAGCATAGAACACTTTGAAAAGCAGGGACCTAACACCAGATGCTCATCTAACAATGCAAGAAGGCTCTCAGGTACCACACCACTTGCTTGAGGTCATGCATTCCCCTAACATTGGTGATGAAGGAGAGATGAAAGCAAAAATTCCCTCCACCAGGAGCTTACATTCAGGGAACAGTGAGGGCCAGAACCTGATCAACCCAGTCCCCATCTTAGTGTACTTTGCAAAAAGCCAACCAAAATCATGCTGTGTCTTGGGCCATTATTTATATGATACTCGAAGGCAGCTTTTTCATTATTTGCCTCATAGATTTTATGGTTCAGAATTAGAGAGAAAAGCATAAATATTAATGTTCAAGTCTAGTTCAGCACTTGGATAAATTGAATTGGCATATGCTACCTCCCAAATGCCAAATAATCTTCCATGGAGTTCGTTTAAGAAAAAAACATTTATCTTTAGTGAGAGGAATTAACAGAACTCCTGCCCTTGCGGGACATGTAAATAGTAGGAAATTTATGGCACCATGGCTTCTAGTACTACAGAAGCTGATTATCATATTGTTTCCTGCAGAGACTCACCTCTAACAAAAACATAATCTTCACACTCCTGAATACTGATGCCACGTCCCTTCCCCCAGCCAACAGTTTCCTCTGTCCCAGCAATGTGGGGTTCTCCTTCCTGTTTATAATAACCCAATTCTATTACCTTGTATACTGAGAAAAACACATGTCATTTTTTTTCTTAGAAATGATCACATGAGACTTCATCAAGATAAAAACTGCAGAGCAAAGAAACAAACAACAAAACTAAAAGGCAACCTACCTTTTGGTAGGTTGAATGGGAGAAGATATTTGCAAATGACATAACGGATAAAGGGCTAATATCAAAAATCCATATAGAACTTATCAAACTCAACAGCCAAAACCCAAAAAATTCAGTCAGGAAATGGGCAGAAGACATGAACAGATGTCTGTCCAAAGAAGACACACAAATGGCAAACACATGAAAAGATGCTCAATATCACTCATCATCAGGGAAACACAAACCAAAACCACAATGAGATACCACCTCACATGGGTTAGAATGGCTAAAAATAACAATTCAGGAAAAAACAGTTGTTGGCGAGGATGAGCAGACATGGGAACCCTCTTACACTGCTGATGGGAATGCTAGCTGGGACAGCCACTCTAGAAAACTATGGAGATTCCTCAAAAAGTTAAATACAGAGCTACCCTATGACCCAGCAACTGTATTACCAGGTATTTATCCAAAGGATACAAACATAGTGATTCAAAGGGGCATGTGCACCCCAATATTTAGAGCAGCAAAGTCCACAATGCCAAATTATGGAAAAAGTCCAGACATCCATTGAAAGATGAATGAATGAAGAAAACTAACACACACACACACACACACACACACGTATACACACACACACACACGTATACACACACACACATATGTATATATAGGTATATACGCACACACATATATTATATATGCACATATATACATACACATATACATACATATGTGTATATACACACATACACACATATATAATGGAATATTACTCAACCATCAAAAAGAATGAAATCATGCCATTTGCAATGGTGTGGATGGAACTAGAGTGTATTATGCTAAGCAAAATAAACTATTTTGAGAAAGACAAATACCATAAGATTTCACACAAATGTGGAATTTAAGTAACAAAACAGACGAAAATTGGGGAAAGGAAGGAATAATAAAATTAAATACAGAGAGGGAGGCAAACCATAAGAGAATCTTAACTATAGGGAACAAACTGAGGGTTGCTGGTGGAGAGGTGGATGGGGGTAATGGGGTAAGTAGGTGATGGGCATTAAGGAGGGCCCTTGATTTAACACTGGGTGCTATATGCAACTGATGAATCACTAAATTCTACCCATGAAGCTAATAATATACTATATGTTAACTAACTTGATTTTAAAAAGATCTTAAAAAAAAAAAATCACAAATCCAGGAAGCTGCTGTAGTTAGTTTGAGAAGTAGTAAGGTCCTTTGTGGGAATGTACAAGAACAGGATGATAGTAGAATATTCTAAAACTGCTAACCTCACAGTGACTTACAATATATTCTCTGCAGTGTTTAAGAGTTGGTGTTCCTTCTTATTACTTACCTCTGCCTGGGGGTTTTCTTGTGATTTATTTACAAGTCTTCAAAGATCACAGTACATCTAACAATTGGTTTTTGTTTTGTTTGAGGATTTATTTCTTCATTTCAGAAAAATGCTACACAGATTCAAATGAAGGAAGGATGGAGGGACAGACCCTCTCCAGATCTCCATTCCACAACCCATGAGATCATGAGCTAAGCTGAATGAGAATCCCATGCTTAACCAACTGAGCACCCCAGGTGGCCCAAACAACTGTTTTTGAAAGTCCTCATCTAACATAAAAATAAATTGAAATATGAATAGATAAAATATAATTCTACATCTTTCACAGATTTAAGTTATTGTTTTCCTACTAAAATGTTATTTGCATAATTAAGAAAATTAAAAATAGAAAATTGAATGACATATATTTATGTAGATATGTAGGTAAGTATTAAAGACTCCATTTACTTCAGAGAGAGAAAGAGTGTATGAGGACGAGTGGGGGCAGGGGTAGAGGGAGAGGGAAAGTGGGCTCCCCACTTATTGTGGGGCTTGATCCCAGGACCCTGTGATCAGGACCTGAGCCAAAGTCAGACACCTAACTGACTAAGCCACCCAGGCGCCCCAAGACACTATCTTTAATATTAATGTGGGGCATTATGCTTTCTTATATGTTATTATATTTTTCTTTTTTGACATAAAGAAACAAAAGATACATCTGATATTAAAAATCAAGAAAGCATAACAAAGGCACTGTCTCTTTGGCATTTGCCAAAAGAACAGTTCATTCAATGAGTTACTCAAACCTTTATTTTCAAAATAGATGGTTTACAAATATAACTATCAGAACATTTTTTGGCACTCTTCACTCAACACATGCCAAATCCAGAACAAGCCAAATCATTCCATTTGGCATTTAACTGCCCAAAAAACACTTACTGAAGAGACCCATAGTATCAATATCAACATTCAAGTGAGCTAAGAATGGAAAGTATTCTTGTGTATATCCTAATGTTTGTACATTTTATATTAAAAATACAAAAACTATTCTAAACCATCAAATGTTTTATTGCCTAATAGATACCAAGGGAAAATGCTGCAGAAACTCCTAACAACATCCACAATCCTGCATTGAAATGATTCACATTAATCTGATTATTAAATCCCTGTCCTATCTCTCAGGTTTAATTTGTTTCAGGATTCAACTGATTAAAGGTAAGGAGAAAAATATTAGAATAGTCTGATTAGAAAGAAGTCAAATTGAAAGAGTAAGAAGTCTTAAGATTTCTTTAAGGTACAGATTTTAAAAATTCCATGGATCCGATATGCAGATAGATTTTATTTAAAAGTAAACCTCACAAAGAGCTTCCAATTTATTTCCTAGCTACTTATATTCTAGTTATTTTGAATAATTTCAAGTCACTGTGTAATCAAGGGCAAAATATTCTAATAGATACATGGCTTTCTCTTCCATTGTCTGTTTTAATGTCTATTATCAACTTCCTGCCAAGGCCAACGCTGAAGACAGTGGTTTATAATTTTAAATTTAGTCTGAAACATGCACCGTCACATTTTATAAACTACTTGAGAGCAAGAACACCATCAATCAAAATATAATCTACTACTTCTATGATCTTAAAAAGATGACACACTGAGGAAAACATGTCTTTGGGTGAAAACCATTGCTAGTTCCACTCTGGCTGCCTGTAAAACTGTAGCCCATATTTATCTTATAAATATTTATAATGTTATAATATTTTTTATAATTGTTTTTCTAGGGGGTTGTTCTCTCTGGCATGCCAAATTCACCAATCCTTCCAGACTCAGTTCAAAATTTCACTTTCTCCAGGAATTAGCCCTCCCACTGAGCTCCACCCATTCTGGAATTCACACTCGTGTCTCTACAGCTCTGGCTGGAGATTTAAGGCTGTGTGGAGGAGGGGTCATTTGAGCTGAGAAGGGTTTGAGTAAAATTTGATATGCAAAAATGGGCGGAGGAGGGCATTCCAGGATCAGGAAGCCAGTGGGTGGGCAGAGGAGTAACAACATCGTTCCCATGAGAGCTGATAGACTGGCAGGCCCCGGGAGAAGCCACTTGAACAAGGAAAGGGTTCTCAAAGGTTATCTGACCTATGGGCTGACATAAGCAGGACAAGTTTTAGGATGATTACTTCATACTGTCCCTATTGGTTCAGGGACTAGCCTGTCTCCTGAACGATAGTGTAAGCCTCTTGAGGATAAAGATCATATCTTATTCTCTGGAATTCATTAATCATAACAGATTCCTATTAACATATCAATTCTGGGCTATAATTCTAGAATTGTATCTTTTATGATTCTCTCTTTTAAAAATAATTTTTATCTTGGGGCACCTGGGTGGCTCAGTACATTAAATGTCTGCCTTCAGCTCAGGTCATGATCTCAGGGTCCTGAAATCAAACTACGGGTCTGGCTCCCTGCTCTGCTTCTGTGCCTCCCTATTGCTTCTGCTTGCTCTCTCTCCCTCTCTCTCTCAAATAAATAAATAGACTCTCTAAAAAAATAATTTTTATCTTCCCAAATTAAGGAAGACAGGTATACAGCAAATGGTAACACCAATACAATTTTATGTTGAAATGTTTTATCAACTGGCCTATAATTGTGTTTTTCCCAAATGTAAACAGACAGAATTGGCCCTAAAAATAACAACTTGTTTTTATACAACATTTCACAGTACAGAGTATTCTCAAGCGTCCTCAAAGTCACCCTGTAAGTTTGGTGAGCATCTCTACTGTATATATACGAAGAAACTGAAAGCAAGGGAGATTGCTTTGGAAAATACATCTCACCCAGAAGCTGGAGCCATGGTCTTCTCCCTCCAATTCCCAAGACTCTAGTTGTGCTTGGCCGACTCCCAGAGACCATCCATAATCATTTCCTACCACATTAGAAGAGGCTACTTAATGGGCCTGCTTTACTCCAAGATCAACAGACCAGGAAGAGGGTGATCAATGCAGTTTAAAGGGCTGCTTTGTCTTCCAGGTTTAACACAATTGCACCATAGACAATCAAATGACAAGTGACAAAACCACCAATTTTCTAGCCTGAATGTATTAATTGGTAATGAAAAGGGAATACTAACTTCTTCCTTCTGATGCAGAAGCAGCTTTCTATTTTTAATTATTGGAATAGGTCTGTTATACTTAGATAAGAGGTACTGGTCTAGAGTTTTAAATTCCACAGCAATACAGTTTATATAAATATGAGATGAAGCTGGAGATAAACTAATGTGTGCTTCAGCAACACCTGGCAGTGGTATAGACTGGCTACCTTGTCCTCAGACTTGTGAAGACTTCATTCTGAAGCTTAAGTAAATCTTCAAAAATCCTACAAAGTCTAGGAAGACATGTTAAAAACGATACAAGCAACCTCCATGTTGGCCTTGGGAAACATTAACATTTAAAAAGTCCAAAACATAAGAAAAGAAACAAACATCAGGAAACCTTAAGTTACAAAGTTGTTAAGAATCCAAAAAGTAAATGTGAAAATAAGCATGCCGTTAAGCAAACCCTGAGTAAGAATCTTGCAGGCACAAGTTCTGAGTCTGGCCCTTCTCTTCTTACTTTAATATACTTGTCCTAACAATGCTAATATTGCTCACAAGAGTTTTGGTACTTCTTTTGTGGGAAATTGTTTATGAGACATAGAAGAAAACCAGTATCTCCACTTGATTCACATCTTGGGTTTTTTTTTTTTTTTCCAGTTAAATTAAATATATTTGTACCCTTTGTTCAGACATGTCTGCAAATTACTTTGTCATTTTTTCAAAATAGATGAAAATTAGCTTCCAGGGAGATACTCATAAGCCTGGGACACAAGCACTGAGCAATGCCACCTACCTTTCAGTTTTGTGGAGAAGCTAAAATGTGATATGAACAGTTTATGGAAATGCGTTGTTCACAAGATAGTCCTTTGCAGATTTGAGGTGTAACTGTTTTAACATTAAACGAATAATTGCATAAGCTAAACTCTGAGCGTAGAGAAAGAACATTTGTATTCCTAGTATTTCTTCTGCTTTGTTAAACAACAACAATTTTTAGAGGCTGTAATACTTCCAAACTCTCCTTTTAAAAACGTCATTATGGAAAATTTGAAACATACACAAAAGTAGAGAGTATAATGAAGTCAATGTACTCATCACCCGGCTTCAAGTGTTAACAAGTCAATTTCCTTATTAATACTCTTAAACTCACTCTTTGTCCCCCATGGTCCCAGAATTATATTGAAGCAAATCTCAGATGCCATACAATTCCCTCCTTAAATAATTCCATACATATCTCTGAAAGACAAGGAGGGAGCTTTAAAAACATATATATTTATATATATATATCTACAATAGTTATTTTTTTTCGAATGTAAAAGAAAATAAAATTCCGTGATGGCATCGAATATTTTCAGTCAAAAAGTGTACCTAAGAAAAGATAATCAAATGTTAAGGAAACATTACCCAGAAAGACACAATGCTCAAAAACAAGCTCTCCCCCTGCAACAAAAAGGAAACAGCAGTCTCTGAAAGCAGAGAGTTGGAGGTCTGGGGATTTAATGAGGGAAATCCAGGAATGGTATGCAAAATCTGTAACATGTACATATCAACACTTTTTTTTCTTAGTTGACAGGATTCATCAATCAGAATGTCAAGAACCTTGAGAGCTAAACATTTCAAGACCTTCTGCCCTTGATTATGGCTGTGTGTGCTCAGTGCCACATCACTTCAAATTGCCAGGAAGGATTACTCGAGTACAGAAACAAATCCACCTAAAATAACTTAGAGATCAAACTCAATTCAAATCAGCAAGCACGGAGTACACACGAGGTGCCAGACGCTAGGATATGATTTTGATAAGCCATGAGGTGCCAGACTCTGGGATATGATTTTGAGAAACAAGGGTAAGTTAGTCCTAGTTAATTCAGAGTTGAGAAGGAGATGAGGTCAAACAGGTTCATAAGAACTATAACAGAATGTCATGAAAAGGTACCTGCTTCAGGTATTTTCATGGGGAGCCAGATGAAGAAGCAATGATTAGGATGGGGAGACCTTAGGGTGCCTAAGAAGGTAGAAGAGACTTAGGGCATGCCAATAATGGTACCAGTGACTCCTGTTTCAAAATTTTACTCATCCCCCTTAAACATAAGAAGAAATGTGTTTCCTAGCATCTGTAATGCCCCACTGGATAAGGTGGGAGAGGTGATCATGAAAATAAGTGGTATTCTGAAAGCTAAGCAGGCCAGCAGATTTGAGAAGGAGACAGGAGACTTAGTGGTGAAGGAAGGGAGGGCATTCCAGGAAGAGAAAAACAGGAACAACGGGGTGGAAATTACTGGCATGTAAGGGAACCAGCAGTGTGGTGACCTTAGAGTGTGTGGGAGGGGCTGGCTGACTGGAAATGCAGGCTGGGACTAGAAGCTGGAGCCTTCCAAGCAAGAACTGGGCCTCTGTTCTGTGGCCAGTGGAAAGCTATTGACATGTTTTAAGTGAATCAATTCTGTCTTTACAGAGTATATCTCCTTCTTGGGTGGATGATGGGTGCTCCAGGTTTATTGAACGGGAGGCACCTGAATTAGCTACATGGGGTGAGATGAGAGAGAAGCAGGCTACTTAGGAATCCGCAGCAATGCCAGGAGGGGAGGAGACATAAAAATTTCAGACATTTCAGAAACATTATTTTTAAAAAGGTGACAAAAGAAACAGAAGAGAGACCAAAGCATCATGCAAATTTTATTATGCAGTGTGGAACAGTGTGTTTGTATGCTCCAAGTTCTGTCAAAAAGTGGGAATATACATATAAGCTATAAACACATAAAATATCTCAAGAAGGATAGGAGAGAAACAGATAACCAATGGTTGCAGGGCAACCCAGGAGAAAAGACTGGGAAAAGAGGTAGGAAAGATACTTGTATCTCTGGCATGCTGAGATCACATGAATGTGTTATCTATTAGCTAGTTGAAAGAATATATAATTTCCCCCTTACTGCCAGCCACATAGGTGGAAAACAGTAAAAAGAGAAAAGGTTTGGGAGACAGATCTGGGTTCCAGTTCTAGCTCTGACACTTCCTAACTGCGGGGCAGTGGGCAAATTTATTAAGTTCTTTTAGTTTCTGTCCTCTTATTTGCCACAACAGAGATTACACTGGCTACCTCAGGTCATTATAACATGGTTAAATTTAATCCCATAGAAATCATCTGTTAGAATATCTGGCATGGATTAAATACTCTGTAAGTGGGTGGTAGCTATTTTATTACCAATAAAACTTCTTTGACATGAATAAATTCTTAGTACAAGAAAAGTTCCTTGATCAAGTTTAAGGTATGCTCATTAGTTAAACTGATTCTTACATTAGGTATTTACCCTGTACAAAATGATTAATGCAATCCATCTGATGAATGCTATCCATTACACATCTGTTTCTAGGAATTTAAACAACTTATTATTTAATCTGCATTTCTTCACAGATGCTAGTTTTTGTCTTGAAATGGCACTGACTAAATTTACTGAGGTCACTGTATTCAGAGGACTAAATACCAACCACATGCCAATAAGCACCAAGAAAATAGGTAATAAGCTGCTATCCTCGAGGAACTAACAACTTCAGTGAGACAAACAGGTGTGACCTTCAAGTAACCATGGCCCCAATCTGGCACAGTAGATGGAAATACTGGCAGTGAAGTACCCAATTCTGGACACACATCCACCATAAGATGCTCAGTCACATGCTAGAAGAGGAGGTTACTTTCTTAGGTTTGTGGGTTTCTTCTGCATGATACTGTGTTTTAAATCAATTTTAACTGTGGCAGTAACAGCATTTTAAGTGTTACAAAAGATGGGTCACTCTCAAAAGCCTTACTACTTGTTGTTTGAACAAGGCACATCATTATTAAATGCATCATCAAACAACAGTTTCTTTGTTATACATTGAGATGAATAATTACAAAGTATTTTCATGTGAGATATTCTGGCTCAGATCTGCCTCAGCCTGTAAAGATGAAGGCTTAAAAAGAAAACAGTTGGAGTTTAGAAAAGATTTTGTTAAATGCAGGAAATAATGATGAACATCTTCCAGGATTTCAGAAGTGTTGGTGAATGCTTAAGGAAAAAAAGGAAGAAAGAAAGAAAGATGAGAGAAAGAAAGAGAGAAAGAGAGAAGGAGAGAAAGAAGAAAGAAAGAAAGAAAGAAAGAAAGAAAGAAATGGAAGGCATAAGGCCAGAAGAAAATGCATTTCATTTCACATAGGGCACTGTGGGGAGAAAGTGGGTGGTGGGGATGCTTAACAAAAAAGTCCAGAGGATTATTCAAATATTTCTCTTTGAAGTAGATGGGTCTAGAAGAAAAATCAATAGTAGTCCATAGAGAAACAACAGTAACACATAAACACTAATTTCTACAGAAGCTTTCATTGAGGCCGTAAATATGTTAAGGATGCGCGCCCTGGAGGAATGACCCACCTCATATTAGCCAGCAAGTCTTGTTTCTGAGCCACAGGAGGGTACACACTTGTATTTACCCACTAGCTACCTACGGTGTTAGCTCAAAGCTCGAGGCAACATATTACAGTTGAATGAAGGTTGGATTAAGAGGCTAATCTAAGGCTATATATAGACTGCAACACCAATTTAATCTCCGCCCCCTTCCCCTCCCCTCCCTATTTCCATAAATCTCCAGATCGGAGTTACAAAGAGACTGGGAACTCTAGCAGAGCAGAGGCCCTTCCTTCCCCCTTCCCCCCAGGCCATCTCTCATAAACGCAGTATTAGTTTAAGTGTAAATTGCTTCCAAACATCCTTAACAGGCACCATAGGGCGATCAGATCCGGTTTTCTTCTCCGGCTTCCACAGACGCCAGGAGATGACAAGTAGTGTGTGTGTGTTGGACGGGGTTGAGGGGGTGGGGGTGGCGGTCGAGGCTTGCCAACAGAGAACTACCTTCTTCAGAGACTATTCTCACGCTGCGCTCAGCTCTCTCGCACCGGGGAGCTCTCCTCCCCATCCCGCCCCTAGCCCAAAGCCCCAGCCCCGGCCTCCGGGGAGCCGCAGCTGGCCGTGCCACGCACGAGACGACAGGCGCCCGCCGCTTCCCATCGCGTGGCCCGCCCCCGCCGGCTCGCTGTCCTGGGGTCTCCCCGGGCGGCCAAATGTGGCAAGTGGCGACTCTTCCATCGGGGGTACTGACACGGTATATGCGATGGTAGTGGGGCAGAGAGCAGGCTTCCCCACCGGGGAACAGGAAGCCGCCCCAGGAGGCACATGCTTCCTGCCCGCCAGCTCCCGCCCGGATGGAAGCCCCAGGCTGGGCGGCGGCCGCGCTTCCCGCAGCCTTCCAGGTTTCCCCTGTCCCACCTGGGTTGCTTCTCACCTGTCCGAGGAGGTAGCGGCGACGCGCGAGGCTGCAGGCTGCGGCGATTCCGGCAGCGGCGGTGGCACCCGCGGCAGTGGAGGCGGCAGACAATGGAGGAGTGAAGGACAGACACATTGACATCGACCCACAGAGCCCGGCGCAGCCCCGCCTCCCGCGTAGCCCCGCCTCCCAGCCCGCCCCCGGCCCGGGCTGAGCCACTCCTGGGGAAACGATGGGGAATTGCAGAGGCAGCCAAGGATCTCTGCACCCGTCGAGCAGCCATGGACCGACCCAGAACTTCTGAAAAAGAATTTAAATATTGTCTGTGTCTAAATATGGAAAAGAGCTGCATAGGGGGGTGGAGAACGTGGAAGAGAAATTTAATTCCCCCCTTTGATTTTCTCCATTGGGTTTTTCCTTGCCAGGCTGCTCCAATGGGAGTCTCTCGCTGCCGCCTCCTGTAGCTCCTCCTCCCGGCCTGGCCAATGACACGCGGGCGGGCGGTGACTGTCGCTGGGTTTGCAGCGACAGACCTCCCGGCTCGCCCGAGCTCGCCAGCTGCTCGCCAGCTTGCGGGAGGGAGGAGAGAATTCGAACGCTTCCGCGCTTGGCTACTCAGCGTCCTGGTCTCGAGTTGCCCCACTGCGGTTGGCATTCCTAACACACATAGTTTCTTTTTAATACCGCCAAAGAAACAGAATCATCTTCAAGCTGGCGGGAGCAATGGTTCATATAACGAAAGGCGAGCTGACCCAGGAAGAAAAGGAGCTGCTAGAAGTCATCGGGAAAGGTATGGGTGCTGGGCTGCAACGGGGCGCTGCCTGCCTGGTCTGGGGGCGTGGCGGAGCCCTGAAGGCGCTGCTGGCCGGGCTGACCCTCCGGCGAGGTTTTGCGAGGTTGGTGGCCTCGCACCAGGAAATAGCATTTCCCTCGGTGGTCTGGGACCGGTTGCGGGGGCGGAGAGGAGGGGAGCAAGAAGCAGTGCTGGGACAAGAGCCGAGGTTGCAGGGGTTCGTCTCCCAAACCAGCTTTTGGAAAGATACACATATACAGGCCCCAACTCAGGTTATAACGAGCGACCTCGGCGTGTGGGTCCCACGATGCGCATTCTTCAAAACTCTCAACGTGATTTTGATCACCGTCAGTCTTGGCGACGGTGGCCTCAGGTTCTTAGAAGGGTGTCTAAAGGGCCCTTTCGACTTCCGGAGACCGAAAGATCTGGATCCCATAGTTGTCCCCGCCCCCGCCTGGGGGTGGAGGGAACTCCTGTGGAGAAGGGTTCTTTATAAGGACACAGAACTAGGTCTGTAATTTACCACATGGAGGGTTCTGCGTCCGGGCCTCCCCGGCTTCTTTTCAGAAGCCCCCAGCCTCCGCAGGAACCCTCAGGGAAGCGAAGAGGTTGGCTAGGCGTCCGCAGCCTTCGGCGCACTTAAGCACAGCTTGATCTTCTCCCCGCTCTCTTCAGCTCCTTCCCTTCCACTCTCCCAACGCCTATCCCACTTCCGCCTCTTCGGGTCTTGGGCAGGGAAGTGTAGGCCGCCGGGACGAGCCAGAAGCCATGTTTCTCCTTCAGTCCCCGAGTGGATGTCCCAGAGGAGTTCCCTGCTGAGTCCTGTTACCTGGCAGGTGCCAAGCGCGTGACTACGTGGCTTCTCCTGCACAGTCACCGCTCGGGGATGGGCAGGGGGGGGACTGTGGACAGAGTTAAGGTGGTTGGTCCGGGATGAGAATGCCATATCTGTCCTGGAATGGCACAGAGGCTTTATTGCGGGGCTTCCCAGTTTCCAGTCCTCTTTCTTTTAAGCAGTCAGGCTCAAATCTGCACCCCCAGAGAGTAAGGCAGATTTATTCTTCATACTGACAAGGGAAGTCTAAATGTAAAAGAGAAAAAAAGTCGGATTTGAACACAACAGGTGCTGATGAGCTGAGCCCACCTCATCTGATCTCAACAATTTTAAGTAAGTCACAGCTACATTTATCATAAGTGGTCTTTGCCTAGAACTCTGGGACATGGACTTGGTGCTTTTGTTGTTTGTTCGGCACAGTTCTGGCCGAACTTTTTGGCAAGGCAGTTTTTTGTTCTTCCCGTCTCTGGGTAATTTCTCCGTTCCCTCTTTGGTTTTGGGATTCAGTTCAGCGAACATGTGAGCCCCAGCTGTGTGCCAGGTACTGTGCTGGAAGAAGGAAACAGGATCCACTCAGAATCCACCAGGAATGGACATTCTGCTTTTAAACAGTCCGGCACTATCAGTTTTTCAAATTATAAACAATTGAGCAGTTTTATAAAGTGGGTTTTTGGAAGAGATGGGGGGAAGGAATCCTTGGATATTTCCTTAGGTATACACAAGTTTTTATTTTAAAGATCATATAAAAGAATTAATGTCAAATTTAGTCTGGGTAGTGCTGTGATGTTTCTGGGTCCACATTGTACATCAGGTTGCATTCGTGCTGAGACAGTGTGGTTCACCAATTTCGTTGGCCCAACCAGTGAGAAAACAACTGAGATGGACTCAGTCTGTGATACAGTCTTGTCAAGTGAAGGTCCTTGGGCCATCACTGTACTCTCAAAGAAAAATAATGGGAGATGTGAGAAAATAATGACTAGTCAGCCTTTATTGAATGTTGGTGTGAGCCAGGTATGAGCTCTTGATGAGCTAGGAATTATTTTTAAGCAACAGCATGATGAGAGACTACATGGGGTGGTTCACCATGCAGGTCTAATTTGGAATCCTACCACGATCATATGCTGGTGATGTGGCCTTGGGCAAGTTACTGTCCTGAGCTTCTCCTTGGTACTGACTTCATAACATTGTTGGGAGGATCAAATGAATTAGTGGCTATAAAGCATTGAAAGTGCTATTTGTCTTATCTATTACTGTGGTAATACAGTGATCTCCAATTTA
The DNA here is from genome assembly GCF_030435805.1 of Mustela lutreola. NCBI lineage: Eukaryota > Metazoa > Chordata > Mammalia > Carnivora > Mustelidae > Mustela > Mustela lutreola. The sequence goes on along the minus strand of NC_081293.1, from coordinate 144,368,924 downwards.
TAGATGCAGAAACTGAGGAACTGAGAAGTTAGATAACTTGTCCAGTGTCACACGGGAAATAAGTGGCAAAGCAGAAATCTCATTTGGCTTATAGTCCTAGAAATACAGTGGACTTGAAAACTAATTAAACAGGAGCTCCTGGGTGGTTCATACAGTTATCTGCCTTCAGCTCACATCATGATCCCAGAGTTCTGGGATCGAGTTCCACATTGGGCTCTCTGCTCAGCAGGGAGCCTGCTTCTCCCTCTCCCTCTGCCTGGCAATACACCTACTTGTGATCTCTTTCTTCCTATCAAATAAGTAAGAAAAATCTTAAAAAAAAAAAAAAAAAGAAAGAAAGAAAGAAAGAAAGAAAACTAAAGAAAAAGTGAAACCAGAACCATATCTGTCCATACCATATTCACTTCTAGAGGCAATTTAATATCAGCAACAACAGTATCATCTGTCAAGTTAAATTCACTTTAATTTTCAAATGTTACTGATTTTGTAGTTTTGTGTACATTTGATTTGTGAAATATTTTTTGGTTTAGAGTTGAATGAAGGTCCTCTGCAAAGTTTGTATTTATACTTATAAGAAATATATTTTTTTAAGTAGGTGGATAGAGTTCCTAATTTTTTCCCCCATTGATATATTTCTCAACTTTGGGAGGTACTAGATCAGTCAGCACTAGTACTTGACAATAAACTTTCATTCAAGTGTGACCTGTCATTTTGGCCAATCCAAAATAAACTCAGCATATGACTGAATATCTCTCTTTGGCCAGTCAGTACCTTTCAGAAGTTAAGTAGACTGTGAGTGAGACTTAACAATTTAGAGAATACTGCACATTGCTCCTGGACACTTTTAGAAAAATTTCTTCTTCAGGTGACTTCATATGCTAGGTATCTTACAGATTGTATATTTGTTAGAAATACCAAGAAGTTCCAGTTAAAACTGAGAAGCTCTTACATAGATACCATTCATATCATAGTTAATGATGGCATCCATTCGATGACATTTAAGAACAGAAAATTGGAATCACTGAAGCACATCCAGTGGGCTTATATTACATGTACATTGACCCATTCTTCTAAGTTCTGATATCTTTTTTCTTGAGCACTGAGAAAGCACTATTTCAAAATAAATTAAACTTTCCTTAAGGGTATAAACCAGAAGATCTTCCATTACTTGTTTAGTACCTGAAATCTCTGGGATTGTGGGCTTAATGAGAAAGTAATGAATTTATTACTTTTTTTTCATTATTTACATAATGAAAAATTATGAAATGGGCTTGGACAATAAGGTTTATTTTACCAACAAATTGCAGTAAAAAGCACGATAAGTGGTACATATTTTAAGTGTATTCTAAATCTTCTATAATTTTCTAGTGAATGTCATTAATTAAGGAATTAAATTAATTAAATTAGGAAAATAAAATTAGAAATCATCACAAGTTTTTCTTCTTTGGGTATTTTGCTCATCTGTTTTCTAAAATCTGGAAGCCCAAACAGTTTGAGAAAAAAAATTTCATCCTTGTCCCTGCATTTTAAAAAGTGAAGTGGAGCTTTGCGCAGTGGCAGTATCGTAGCCAATGAGGTTTATCCGAGGCGCCATTATTGCTAATTAAAAAGTGAAGTGGAAATCAGTGGTATATGTGTTCATCTCTCATCTTTATTTACTTACATTGAATTGCTTCCTGACAAGACAGATTTAACTTAGACTGTTGGCCATGGGGCTAAACACTTTATAGAATTATCGACCTATTTTCTTGCATGAGCCTAATGTTTGTGATTGTAATCCCCACCCTCCCCTAACATGGAACGTGCTTTGACATGCTCACAGTCCCTGTAGTATTCTCCCTTTCCTGCATAAACATCTCCTAATCAGATGGGAAATCACTTCATTCATTTCTCACTGGATAATGGAAATCAGCCAAAGCATCTTCCTGAAGTAAAATTGGGTGGCCAGAGTTTTTGTTCTATTTTAATTCCTTTCTAAAGATGTTGGAGAAAGTCTCTGTTGAGAAGGCCAGGGATGAATAATGTTCCATGTAGAACTTGCTCATAAGCTTGAGGGCTTTCCCCCATTCATCCTGTAGTCCTTCAGCCAGTGATACAAACTGCCCCCCGATGGAGTAGAGGGTCAGAAAAATGCACTATTTACATGATAGCTGCTGTCAGAATCCAGGGATTTGTAGATCATTCACTTGACACATTACCCCAGCAGAGCTATTTCTCTGTCAGTCTAGGAGATATTTCTCTGTCCATTCCCTGTTCATGTGAGGCAACCAGATGACTTGCCTAAGGAGCAGGTCAGGGAGAGAGAAAAATGCTAATCTTTATTTTGCATTCCACATTTAACCTGGAAAACTAGCAGAAGTTAGCATATTCTTAAACTGTAATTTTCAGTTGAAGGAGAGAAAAAACTCCCAGTTGTGGGATGTTCCTATTCTTTTATATCCTTGTGAAGGAGAGGTTTGTCTCATTCTTTCTTCCTGAGAACATTCTAATTTCATTGTTCTTTTCCCCATCAAACCAGAAATTTTATGGCAGAACAAGTAGCTGACTATTATTAACGATGATAATAGCAACATTCTTGCAACTACTTGCTTATGTCAGTATGCCTCACAGAAGACTGGAAAAACTTGACAGTTGTGGCCCAACTATAGCTTATTTCCAAATTTACAAACGGCTAACCTTCAGGTTTATGTTCGAGGACATTCAGTATGACAGTCTGAGTAATGACCATAGGCACTTTTCTATGGAACTGGGCTACAAAGAAATGTTTACCTAAGCATTTCTTTTTTTTCTTTTCTTTCTTTCTTTCTTCTTTTTTTTTTTTAATCTAAGCATTTCTAAAGCAAGAATTCTATTATAAGTATGCTGCCATCAAGTCACAGGGCCTGGTGATGGCAGAGTATAGAGATCCTGATTGTATTTTGAACTCCAGTTATTACACGAACTGGAATTTAAGCTTTAGATTGCGGGTTGGACTAGATGCCCTTTAAGATTTCAGTAGTAAGAGTCTCATGTTTTGTGGTTATTGTATCACTGCCAAAAGGAAAATATGGCCAATTTAATATACTCTAAGGTCAGTGGAAGTAAAAACACGGTGGAGCTATTTTCGTGTCTATAAATCTGTTCTTCTGTCTAATTACTCGGTGGAAAAAATGCTGTTATGTTGATGCTTTATTTCTTAACAGTCTAACCAGACTAGTTTTAGTTTTACATATAACCCTTTAACATTTGTTTTCGTGATGTTAGATTTTTTTTTGTTGTAATGATAACCTTATTTTTCATTTCCTTCCTTCTTTCCTTCTTTTCTTCTTTCCTCCCTACTTCCCTTCCTCCTTCCCTTCCTTCCTTCCTTATTTTTCTTTTCTAAAGGTACGGTCCAAGAAGCTGGAACACTATTAGCCAGCAAGAACGTCCGCGTCAACTGTTTGGATGAGGTAAGATTTAAAAAGTTGAATAAAGTGCTTTACTTTTTATAAGAGTGGATAATACCTAAAATGTAATATTCACAGTTGTTTGCTAGCATTTGTGCTTAAGTTATACTAATCTCTAAGCCAAAGTGAGCAGACAGGTTACAAAGACAAGCATGTAAAAACATGTTTAATTTTATTAGTCAAGTCCACATTAAACCACATCATATCATTTCTTATAAAGAGTGAGAAACACTGGACTTCTCTGTACTAATGAATTAGGTGTAAATTGACATCACACACTGGAGAAAATTTTAGAATATGTGTCATTTTTAAATATGCATACTTTTGATACAGCAGTTCTACTTCTAGGGTAAAGCTAACCAAACCTAAACTCAACTTCCTAGAATAACTGCTCTTCAAAATAACTTTCTGCATTGATGGTGGTGTCTTTCCTGGCCGGTCCGATATCGGCCATTAACCACGTGTGGCTAGTGTCTTCTTTATTTTATAGTGTGTCTCTAGTGTTAGAAAGTAAGCTGAACAATACTTGCTCATGCAAAAGAGGAAGGGGTTTTACTGACCCTCTACTTAGAAATAGGTACCAAAATTAACATCAGACAAAATAAAGTTTAAAGCAAAAAATAAAAAAAAATTTTGTTAAATGACTTTCTCATCGATTAAATTAATAATTAATAACCTACCAAGAATATTGTAGCTTTAAGCCTTCACTTACAAGCTTATAAGCTTTGAAGTACATAAAGAAAAAGAGAATTCAAAGGAGAAATTTGTAAGACCACAGTAACGCCTTTAAGAAACCACCAGATTAAATAGCAAAAAAGTAATTTAGGGAACAAAAAATTTGGGTAACTAATTGACAGTCAATGCACTGTGTGTAACTTGGACAAAAATAGTACATTGTCTTTTACATGGAACACTGATAAAAATTAGTCTATGTATTATGCTATTTTATAAAGGCAATTTTAGCTAATTTCAAAGAAATTCACCTAATGCAGTAGAATACACTGAAAATACACAAAAATATGATCCAAATAATAAAACGACCTGAAATTTTTATTTTAATTCTAAGTAATTCTTGGGTTAAAGAAGGACTAGAGGTAGTAATTGTCTGCAATTTAGAACTGTAAGCAAACTTATCAAAAGTTCCTGTTTATCAAAAGCTGGATTATATGGCCAAAGTGATAGAAGAAATTTTGCAGCATTTATTGTTATACTTTCAATCTGTGTGGTGTTGTGAGCTTTTAATTTGAAATCTTTAATAAAGCTTAGGCTATCCTCAGAGAGCAGAGGAAATGAACCCGTGAACGTGAATGTTTGAAAAAGCCATCAGGCCCAAGCAACAAAAGGAAAACTGAAAACTAAAATTTTTATGCTTCACAGTATGCCATGAAAAAAGTGAAAAGATAATCCACAGATTGGTTTTACAGATCATATCTGATAAGGGACTTCTAACTGGAAGCTATTACAAATTCTACAACTCAATAATAAAAAGACAAATAACACATTAAAAAATGGGCAAAGGTTCTGACTAGGCACTGCTCCAAAAAGATATTCAGATGACCAATATGCACGTGAAAAAGTGCTGAATATTAGCTATGAGGGAACTACAGCGAGATACCACCTCACACTCCCTGGGATGGCTATAAAGACAATGAAAATGAAAAGCAAATGGAAAAATGCTCAATATTAGCTGCCCTCAACACTCAGCGGGGCACCTGCCTCTCGCTTTCCCTCTCCCTCTGCCTGCTACTCCGCCTGCTTGTGCGCGCTCTCTCTCCCCCCCCCCCTCTGTCAAATAAATAAATAAAATTCAAAACAAGACAAAAAAAACTTAGAAGAATGGGGATCAAGCCAAGGAGATTCTTGGGGATCCTGGGGACAGTTTTGGCTTCCTTGATATTCCTTGAAGGTAATACTTCTCTCACCACTTGCATTCTCTTTCCCTGGAAGTTTTTTCCACTGGTCATTTAAATCCTTTGTGTAGCCATTCCCTTTAGGAAAGGGATTTGTCCAAAGCCACCTGCCTAGACATTTCTTAACTCTCCTTTTTCAACTAATAATCTCTTCTTGCTCTCTGCCATTCTGTTTCCCTCTTTTCGATGTTCTTTCTCTAGAGCACTTGAACCACCTGTCCTGTCACCTCAACTAAAATTTGAATGTCAGGGACTTAGTCTGGAGGAGCATGGAATTAGTTCATTGCTACCCACAGCACATAAACCTGTGACGGATATATATTAGGCACTCAGGAAATATTTGCTGAATGAATGAAAGCTTTAGGTAATGATAGAGAATTATAACATAATAGGCTAATATTGATAAATTCTTCGATTTAAGAATCATGGGGGAGAAGCTTCAGTTCTTTTTCGGTCATTAATATCTAAAGAATTTTAGCTGCTTGTTTTTCAAGCAGTTCAGTTAAGCAGACTTCTTCCAGAGTTGCCTTTGGGAAATGACAGGGAAGTGGGGAATTTTACTTTTGATGTTTCAAATGATTCGAATATGCTGTAGATTATAAGACTCATCCAGATTTCAGAAATAGTAAAAAAAAAAAAGGAAGGGGGTGGAGATCGGTGATAATTTGTAAGATTCTAATATTTGCGAAGGACAACTCAGTTTCAGAGATGTTAAAATATAACTGATGAATTACATGTAACACTGTGATAATATTTTATGAAACCTTATTTCCCCTTTCGTGATTTGAGTTGGGATGGACATTAGGTATTATTTTTTTCTAACTGATAATAGTTTGTTTCATTTTTATAACTAGAAGATGACATTTTCAATTTAATTTATTTTGAACATGGGCATATTCTTTTCTATATCTAGTAGATTGATAGTATTTTAAATTATCCAATTCCTTTTATACTGGAATACATAAAAATACTAGAAAGACTAGAAAATTTGTAGGATGGTAGCTGCTTTATATCTGTTTGGAACATCAAAATTTATTAATGTCACTTCCTTATTTTCTTTGCCCATTGAGATGTTTCCATAAAGAACAGTCTGTACTATAACTCAGATAATGCATAGTAAAAATTACATTCAAAATTTGTAATTCTTTTTGTTCTTATGATTCAAAATTGAACTAAGAAAGTGTATGAGATATCCTCTTACTTGGAAAGCTTCTATACATTTCATAATACACATTATGTTGTATACCTGAAATTAATACAACATTGTATGTAAATTATATCTCAGTAAAAAAAAAAAAAAGAAAAAGAAAAGAAAAGCTTAATATAAATGATCAGTTAGCACATGTTTGGCTTCTGTTTCCCAGGATCAAACAGCCCAGCACTGACAGCTGATATGGGAAAAAGATATACAGCTTTATAGACATGACAAAGATAACAAGTTCAGAGATTGCACAGAAAATGATATGATTGGGTTTGCTCATTGCCCCTTTAAAAAGCTCTCATGGATTGCCTCTGAAAAACCAGTCCCTGTTAAGACTGCTGGTAAATAAGAAAGAGCAAAAAGAAAGAAAATAAAAAAAAAAAAAAAGAGGAAACAGGATCAGGAATCTGGGAGGCAGGCAGATTAAGTGGACAGAAGTGATCAACACAGAGGACAGTTAAAACACAAGCAGACATAAACAGGTGAGGACACTTTGCAATGTAACCTCCCCAAATTTTGCACATCTTCTTAGTTCTTAAGCATCTTTTCTCATTGTGTTGAATGCTGCTTTAGATTTTTTAAATATATAGAACAGTATATATATGTCCTATATTATATTTACGTGTCCTATATTATATATAGGACAGTATTATAGTGTTAGGCTTAATCATTCAGTCTTTCCTTGTAGGATGGGGTTGGGGTGTGATTGACTGCCCATCTGCCTGTACTGTGTCCTTCCCCACCTCACAGGTTAATGCCAGCTTCTTGTGTCCAGGTTATAGCATCCTTTGGGGGCTATCACCCTAGCCATGTTCTGAATACATTTTGCCTCACTCAAAAGGTAATAACCGGATAGTTCATTCCCACTTCTCAAAGCTGAGAGAGAGAGAGAGAGAGAGAGAGAGAGAGAGATTGAGAGTGTGTGTGTGTGTGTGTGTAATGAGATCCTGATTACCCGCACCTTCCTGAGCCACTCCCAACCTTGTAGTATCTTGTAGATACTCCCAACAAAGGAAGTCTTAACATTATAATCTTATCAATGTTTTATTGTTCTCAAGAAACAATGAGGACTCCTACTGGGATGTCTTCTGGAGAGCCTCTTGAAAGGTCCCAGCCTTCCTATAATTCTCTCACCAGTAACCCTTCAAGAATATTGGTTGGGCGCCTGGATGACTCAAGTCAGTTAAGTGTCTGCCTTCTGCTCAGTCCTCGTATCCCTGGGGCATCAGGCTCCATGCTCTGCCTGGAGTCTGCTTCTCCTCTGCCTGCTGCTCCCCCTGCTTGTGTTCTCTCTTACTCTCCCTTTCTGACAAATAAGTAAAATCTCAAAAAAAAAAAAAAATACTGCTAGCTTCTGTTCATAATAATAGTGTGGGATCATAAAGAACAATTCAAAGCATGTTAGTATTCGGAGGTTTACGAGATTGTGTTTTGGAGAGGTTTTTATCAAAAACAGCTTTGATATGCCAGCATTTTTTGCTTATCCTGGTTTACTTGAGAACAACTTGTTCATTTATCTACCAAATAGTATCAGATTCCCAGAACAAATAAAGCTGGATGTTTCACTGGATATGCACAAAGCATATGGAGACTAAACAGTGGAGTGTAAATACTTCCAACCATTTCTCGGTATTTATACATTCAGTCATGTATGTGATCAAATCATACATATTCAAAATGTACATGTGGTTTGGGGATCATTGTTTTTAAAATGATACCATGGAAATAGACATTTGCTGCATCTTGTTTTTCTCATTGTCAGTAATTCGTGGAACTCTCTCCAGTTCTCTAGATACAGATTCGCTCCTGTCCCTGGCTTCATGGCATTCCATGTTGTGGATATAACATACTCCATTCAGCTTTCTCTTTGATAGGCATTCTAATTGTTTTGTGTTTGTTTATTGGTTTTTAAAAATATCTCTGCATTCGGGCACCTGGGTGGCTCAGTGGGTTAAGCTTTTGCCTTCGGCTTGGGTCAAGGTCTCAGGGTCTTGGGATCAAGGCCTGCATCGGGCTCTCTGCTCTCTGGAGAGCCTGCTTCCCCCTCTCTCTCTGCCTGCCTCTCTGCCTACTTGTGATCTCTCTCTCTCTCTGTCAAATAAATAAATAAAATCTTAAAAAAAAATTCTGCATTCGTATTTGTTGGCTCATTTGTTTTCCTAGGAACTAAGTGTGAGATGAGAACCCAGATGATCTAGGTTTGGTACTTGCCTGGCCATTTTACTGCTGCTTATGTGAGGGTGAGCAAGTCTTCTCTGAATCTGTCTGCTAAACTATTAAAAAAAAAAATTAGGTAACAAAACCATCGTTTTTCCTCAGCAGTTTATGAAAGATCCAAGTGAGGAAATGAACATAAAGTCCTTTACAAATTATAAAGGTGAATTTATTAATTCATGTTTCTTTTATGTTTTTGAATAATTGCAGGAATTGTTCATAGGGGAAGAGGTAAATAAGTAAAATTAATACTTTTTTCCTTTCTGTTGAAGAATGGAATGACTCCTCTAATGCATGCTGCCTATAAAGGGAAGCTTGATATGTGCAAATTACTTTTACGACATGGAGCTGATGTAAATTGTCATCAACATGAGCACGGATACACAGCCCTCATGTTTGCTGCGCTTTCTGGTGAAGTTTTGGCGTTTATTCTAATATCTTACTATTAGTCATCCCTACAAATTTGTTATAAGTATATGCATACTTTTAAATTAAATGCTTTTTCGTTATAGTAATTTTAAGATCGGTTCTTATAGAAAAGGTAGGAATTGGTTTTTGAAGTTATAACGTATGAAATATATTTAATTTGTAATATGTTTCTTTACTTATTTAAATCATTTAATTGTACTGACGGTCTATTTTGTGTAGAGTTAGGAAGTTGAATCGTTTTTCTTTCAGATTAGTTCTGTTGATGTTCTGTATCTTTGTATTATGAAGTAATCTGAGAACTTGGTTCTCTTGAGAAAATAGCTGCTATGATAGAGTTGTCTCTCTGTTTCACTGACATTTATGTACTGAATTCTGCTGATCCAATTATAAATTTACTCTTGACAAACCATAAGTGACTCTTAATCTCACAAAACAAACTGAGGGTTGCTGGGGGTAGGGGGGTTAGGAGAAGGGGGGTAAGGTTATGGACATTGGGGGTGGTGTGTGCTTTGGTGAGTGCTGTGGGGTGTGTGGACCTGGCGATTCACGGACCCTGTACCCCTGGGGGTAAAAATATATGTTTATAAAAAATAAAAAATTAAAAAAAAAAGAAATTTACTCTTACTCATGTTGCTTATGATTTGTAAATAAAGACAACCGGGAAACATTTAAAATTAAGTGGAGTTAACCATAGTTGTAGTTTTTTTTCCTAATAAACTGAGGATGTAATATAATATTCTCACACTTGAAAAGCAGTAATCTGTATTTTGATAAGCCTGGGACAGGAAAGCATGGGGGTGCTTCGATGGGCTAGCTATGTAACGCGTATTAATGAGGGCATTTGCTGTGGGCAATGGGCGTTGTACGTAAGTGGTGATTCACTGAATTCTACACCCGAAACTAACATTGTACTGTGTGTCAACTAGCTGGAATTTAAATAAAAACTTGGGATAAAAGGAAAGCATTTCTAAATATGATACATAAAATATACAATTAAAATAGGACAACATTGACCAATTTGATTATATATAAGTTTAACATTTCCAAATATAGAATATACCATATAGAGAGTAAAATACAAATGCAAAACTAAGGAAAATATTTATTACGTATCTCTAAGGGTCATAACACTCTATATCAGGAGTTCTCATAAATGATTTAGAAACAAGTGCTGTAATACAAAATTGTATTGGACCAAATTGAACAGAAAACACAAGAAATAGAATTGGTTCATGAGGATATGAAAGGCTTTCACCAATAAACAAAGAAATGCAGATTACAAGAATAAATGATCATTTGTCAGTTACCATATTGGCAGAGGTCAAGAAGAGAGCTAATGTCCAGCATTGGTTGTAGGGATTTCTCTGAACCATTTTGGGATATGCATATCAGCCCAACCTTGCTGGAAGTCAGCCTGGCAAAATGCAGCTAAAATATGCATGACTTTGATTCTTACGGTGTTTTCCAGGAACTGTTCTAAGGAAATCATAGTTCAAACTTGCTAAAATTAATGGAAAATGCTGGTCACTGAGTATAATTTATAATAGCAAGTATCTGTGATGATTACATTAGTAATAGAATGCAAATAGAATAAAGGCAAATGGATGTTTAGAGAGAAGAGTAAAGAAAGATAGACCATCACCTGTTAAATCATTATTCCAGGGCTTATAGGTGTGAGGGTTGGAATGGATTGGTAGATACCAAGTGGAAACGTGTTTTCATTTTCTCTCTCTTTATTGTTGATATTTTTTGTTTTGACTTTAACTAAGAATTATCTGTCAGAAAAATATATTTGGTTTTGTTTGAAAAAAGTGATAATTCCTAATTCCATACCATTTTTTAATTGCCTGAAGGCATTTTACGCAAAATGAGGTTAATTTCTATGTGGATTTTAGTGTCATTTTCCCATTTACTATAGTTACGGTTTATACTTTAGGAAAAAAAATGAAAATATTCACAAGATAGAAACCTAAAATTAAATGGGGGACAAGGGTCCAGATAAATTAGAAGGAGATATTTGAATTGTGCTACCCTTAGTATTAACCGACAGGTTACTTTTTAACATCAGGTAACAAAGACATCACATGGGTAATGTTGGAAGCCGGAGCTGAGACAGATGTTGTCAACTCTGTGGGAAGAACTGCAGCTCAGATGGCAGCCTTTGTGGGTGAGTTCATGGCAGTTTTAAATTTAAGCTTTATCTAAAGTGTCCTCCATGAAAAAATACCACTTTGCTTCTCAGAATACAAACTGTGTCATGTATGTTTATTTATTTTTTATTTTTTTAAAGATTTTATTTATTTATTTGTCAGAGAGAGAGAGCGTGCTAAGCAGGGGGAGGGGCAGGCAGATGGAAAAGCAGGTTCCGTGATGAGCAGGGAGCCCGATGAGGGTCTTCATCCTGAGATCATGACCTGAGCTGAAGGCAGATACTTAGCTGACTGAACCACCCAAGCATCTCTCTCATGTTTATTTTTAAAAATGCAAAATGTATACATTTTACTAGGTTTTGTCTAACTTAGCGAACTATGTAGTAATGCTGTGGAGATAACGAGGCTGTTTTGAATTTGTGAGATACCGAGAATAGTGGGGCCATTTGGGTTGTAGTTAAGTGCTTTGAACGAGTATATTTTATTTCTCTAAGGGAACTAGTTTACTCTAAAATCAAGAACATGAACTCTGAAGTCAATAATCGTCAGTTGAAATTCTGGCTGTACCACTCAGTACCAGGTTACTTAATCATTCTGACCTTCAGTTTCCTCATTGTAACTCGGTTCATGGTTACTGAAAGGACTAAGTGAAATATTGATGTAGGGAGCTTTACAGGTAGCACGAAAGAGATGCCATCAGTCACCGTTGCTAATAAAAATGTCAACAATGCAATTTCTTCCTAGAAAGGAACATTAATAATAATATAATATATAGCTGCCTCATTATCATCCTCATCAAGTACAGACATTTATTGTATCTGCCAGTATTTCCTGGTGTATCAGTCCTATTCCAGGACATAATAGGAAGGGTTTGGAAGAGAATGGCGTGCATATTTGGTCACTGGTATTTTGGTCCCACTGATTTGGCAGTTGAGAAGAGTCCAGAGATGGACAAGCAAATATATAGACATCTGATTTATTGGGAATGCAGCCGGTGGCCTTTTTGGGACTAATAAATCATTAAACAAATACTTAATGTTCATAGTCTAGATACCAAGCATTGCTCTAGATGCTACCAAGCATCACTCTAGTGGTGAGTGAGACAGAGGCTCTTCATGCTGTCACGGCAGTGAGAGGCTAATGGCAGACAAGCATTGTGGAAATATACTTCATGGGACATCTTAAGGGTTTCATAGAAGTATATCAGAGAGAGGGATCTTTTATCCTGCCCCAAGGGGGTTTCAAGAGAAATTACATTTAAGATGAAATATAGTGGGAATTAGTCTGTTAGTCTGATATTAGGAGGCAGTGACTGTGTATTTTGCCAAAAGTTGTTACTGTCTCAAAACTGCAAATAGTAGCTACCAATGATTAGGTCAGATAGTCACCGAGACACTCTGTGACAGCTCTGTCATAGCAGATATTCTCATTTTACCTCAATTTCAGGAGGATTTGAGAAAAGTATGGCCTTGCATTGTAAACTTAAGAGAATTAATATTTATCTCCTACCACAAGGGGCTCCCTGGTTCCCCCCAGCTCTCCTCTCAGTTAATGTTGAGGCTGTCAGTATAAGACTCATCTAGGATGATCTTGATTCTCCTATTTTAGTTCATGTCTGCTGCTGAATCATGACAAGATCACAGGCAAATCTCTTCCCTCCATAGACCTCCTGTTTTCTGATCTGTGCCATGAGGCCTGGCAGTTAGATCATAGGAAGTTCTGCTGAACTCTGCAGGTTTTCATTTATGTCCCTAGTGTAGGAAAACAGAGCTCAGACAGAGATTCGGGAACTTTCCTCAGTTCACAGGGCTAGAAGTGAAGGAGCCTGTTCTTTCAAAAATTAATACAGTGTTCTTTTCCTTAACACTACTGCATCCATAAAAATCTAAGGTAGAAATTGTCCACCATCCCATCCTAAAATAAGAGAAACAAGAGTGATATTTTCATTCCACTTTAATCTATATAGAGTGACTTCATAGGCAAAAATTAAACCCCTATTAGTTGACATTATATTTTCCTTTATGGTCAGTCCTTTTAAAAAGTCATTGTCCCCTTTTATAGCCCATGAGCGGAAAAGTTTATATAAATATGGGCACACGTGTACAAGATCATTATCTTTTAAAAAATATCTTTCTATCTTTTAAAAAATATTTTATCTTACAAAGATACTCCTTGTGATTGTTTCCTTTCCTGACCAGTATGCTGTGGAAGTCCCTCTCATCTCAGTAGGTCTAAATTCAGTTCCTCCAACAGTTACTAATATTCCATGATCCAGGCACTCATAGTTCATTTAGCTCTCCCCATGAATAAATTGTACAGGTTTTTAAAAAGATTTTATTTATTTATTTATTTATTTATTTAAGAGAGCACACATGATTGCGGGGGTGGGGGGGTGGCAGAGGAACAGAGGGAGAGGGACAAACAGACCCCACTTGGAGCACAGAGCCTGACACAGGGCTCAATCCTATAACCTGAGCCAAAATCGAGAGCTCGATGCCCAACTGATTGAGCCACCTGTGTGCCCCTGTTGCACAATTTTCAAAAATCACTATAAATAATACAATGATCCTTTGATCTTACATTTTTACATGGTACTACTTTAATATGTATAAAACATATTCTCAGAAGTTAAATGGCTGAGACGCACGGTTTGTATTTTTAATTTTAGTCTAAGTCTAGATTGCTTTCCACAAGGGCATAGAAATTCACACTCCTGTGAAAATCTTCTTCAGCACTGGGTGCTTTCACTCTTGTGTTTTTGCCAATCTGATAGTTGACAAGATGGGATATTGTGAATCTGCTTTTCCCTCATTATTCATGAAATTCAGCTGCTTCTGTTGTTACTTATCTATATTTTTCTTTTCTGTGGATGACTACTCATACTCATTATGTATTTTTCCTTTGGGTTGTCTTTTCTTACTGCTTTGAGGAGATTTATGTATATTATGGATGCGACATTATGTCTATCACACGTGTTTCAGATACTCCTTATATATTTTTCTTTTGACTTTCTGGGAAATTTTGCCATAGAAACTTTATTTTTAAGTAATCATAGTTTTGTTTGTTTGATTGTTTTAAATTCCTTCCATGGTTCTTGTCTTGTCAAAAGAGTTCTTCACTGTCAGTTAACTATTCTCCTAAATTTTTTTCAGATTTTTTTTTTTTACTTTTTTTATATTTTCAAGATTTAATTTTTTTAGAGTTCATTTCCTCTGGATATTTAGTTAGTTATGATAGCACCACTTACAAAACCACTCAACATTTTCCTGCTGAAAGTGAAATACCAGTTTTGTGGTAAGTTAAATTCTCTTCTCTACTGGTATCTATTTCTGGACCCCATATTCTCTTCATGGGGCTGCTTGTTTGTCACTTGGTGTATTCATACCACGTTGTCTGATCACATTGACTTTAAAGCAAGTGTTCCCTTTACTTATTCCTCTTTCAATACATTCCTCACTCCCCTCTTTCTTTGTTTTTTTTTGTTTTGTTTTGTTTTATTTTTTATTTGTTGGTTCTTGTTGGATTTTCATTAAATGTTTATGTAATTAGTTGCAGAGACTGCATGGTATGCCTATATATTGCTTTTTGTTTCTTTTACTTATTTTTTGTTCTTTGGTCTTTTTTTTTTTTTTTTTTTTTAAAGATTTTATTTATTTGACAGACAGAGATCACAATTAGGCAGAGAGGCAGGCAGAGAGAGAGGAGGAAGCAGGCTCCCTGCAGAGCAGAGAGCCCGATGCGGGGCTCGATCCCAGGACGCTGGGATCATGACCTGAGCTGAAGACAGAGGCTTTAACCCACTGAGCCACCCAGGCGCCCCTGTTCTTTGGTCTTAACCATTAGATTCCCTCACAGCAGGTCTTTCTTAAAACTACATTTTTTTCCAAGTTTATTTCTAAATAGTTGGTAGTTATTGCACATATTTTAAGAATTCCCACCACCACTTCCATGCTGTCCTTTCTAGCTGGTTATGGACAATAAGGAGAAAGTCATTGATTTGTTTTTTTGCTTGTCATTTTTACTAGAGTCTTCCTGGCTTTGTAGCTATTCAATTTCATTTATTTTCTATTTGAATTAGCTCTAGGCTTCAAAGTAAGAAGAAATAGTAATAGTGAAAATTGGCATGTCTGTTTTTTTTCTGTTTTTAATGGAAATATTTTTTTAGCTCTTCACTTTTTATAATATCGCTTTTGGTTTTGCCATTGCTGAATGCCACTCTGTCTTGTTTCAGTTTTTAGTTCTACTCTTTCTGATAGTCCATTCATTTTGGGTTTTTGGGTTTTTTGTTGGTTTGGTTTTTTTTCAGATTTTATTTAAATTCAAGTTAATTAAAATATAATGTATTATTGGCTTCAGGGGTAGAATATAGTGATTATCAGTTGCATATAACACCTACTGCTCATCCCATCAAGGGCCCTGCTTAATGCCCATCACCCAATTACCCCATTCCCACACCTATCTCCAGTCCAGCAGCCCTCAGTTTATTCCCTATAGTTAAGAGTCTCTTGGTTTGCCTCCCTCTCTCTTTTTATCTTACTTTATTTTTCCTTCCTTTCTCCTATCTTCATCAGTTTTGTTTCTTAACATCCACATATGAGTGAAATCATATGCTAATTGTCTATCTATGACTGACTTACTTCACTTAGCATTAATACCCTCTCTGTCCATCCAGGTCATGGCAAATGGCAAAATTTCATTCTTTTTGGTGGCTGAGGAGTATTCCATTGTCTATATGGACCACATCTTCTCTATCCATTCAGCAGTCCATGGACATCTGGGCTCTTTCCATAGTTCGGCTGTATTGCTGCTATAAACATTGGGGTGCATGTGCCTGTTTGAATCACTATTTTTGTATCCTTTGGATAAATACCTAGTAGTGCAGCTGCTGGATGATAGAAAAGTTCTATTTTTACCTTTCTGAGGACCCTCCGTGCTATTTCCCAGAGCGGCTGCACCAGTTTGCTATTATAGTCCTTCTTGATTCCTTTTTGGGTTTTGGCATTTGTCAATAATCTCTTTGCCCATCTCTTTGTTCTCAATCTTTATTATTTCATTATATTACGGTAACTACTGCTACATCTATATGTTTATAAACCCATGTACATGTGCTCTGCTCTCTAACCCAAAATCATAGTCTCTGGCTTTTAACAGGTACTCAGCTTGTGCGTATATATCATTACTGATAAACTTGATTGCATCCCTCCTCTTTCACCTCATTATTTTTATGCTTTGTTTTACTTGGTGGTTGCTGGTTGTTTTTGTTTGTGCTTGTGTATTATGTGTGTGTGTGTGTGTGTGTTTCCTTAATGTGACTGGCCTGGTCATTTTAGAGTACATTTATTTCTTCTTTTATTAACTAGAGAGATCAATAAAGTTTTCCCATTCCACTAATGCTTACTCTCCTATTCACAACACTCCCGATTAAACCCATATTTGCCAGTTAAAAGCAAGAACAAAACTATCCCCCATGGCCCACCCGCAAGGCACTGGATTTGCCCATTTAACAGTTCCAACATGAGGAAATCCTTCCAGCTCACTTGTTTTTCCACATTCTCTGCCTCATCAGACAACACGTCTTTCCTTTCCTCCTATACCATTGCCACCAGCTGTGGACTTGGTTGAGAGGGTTCAGTATTTTTAGTACCAAAATGTTATTTGCATGTCATCCATCATGGGTTACTTCTCTTTGACTAATCCTCACAGTCAACAAGATAATTTCTCAGTCAAGTTGCCTCCACCCATTATTCAGATGAACCGTCTCTGCCGTCCACAGTTGGTGTCTACTCCCCCTTTCTCCTTCCCCTTGCTCCATCTTCAGCTGTCTGTTCCCATTTAGATTTGGCTTACAGGACCTTCTCGCATGGTTTATAGATTGAATATGGTTTGAAATCCATGGTAACCGAAATTCTCTTTCTCCCTGAAATGTGAGTACCAGAGCTGGTTTCACAGTTCTTGGATCACTATTCTGTTCCCTCCGTCATACATAGAAGTTACTTCACACTTTTCTGTTGTGAAGTTACTTCATACTTCACACTTTGGAAATGAGAATTTATTTTCCCTTATAATAATCATTCTGGAAGTATATTTCCATTTCAGTTTATCTTAGAAAATAAAAAATTTTACTAACATGTGATTAGTCGTGTATATGCTTACCCCAAGTAAACCAGCCCGTTTCAGTTTATCTTAGAAAATAAAAAATTTTACTAACATGTGATTAGTTGTGTATATGCTTGCCCTGAGTAAACCAGCCTAGGACGGACTCAGTGACCCTATTCAGTCAGGTAGACTACAGTCTAGTGATGGTAGTACTGGCCCCAGATGCACTGCCTAAGCCCCTTGCCCAGCATTTATTTTCTGTAATAGTCATACTATTTTATTTGTATTTATTCAGAATTCATTAAATTAAACACCAGTAAAACTAAATATTGAATTGTTTCAGTTATAAACATTTAAATAGGGCGCCTGGGTGGCTCAGTGGGTTAAGCCGCTGCCTTCGGCTCAGGTCATGATCTCAGGGTCCTGGGATCGAGTCCCGCATCAGGCTCTCTGCTCAGCAGGGAGTCTGCTTCCTCCTCTCTCTCTCTGCCTGCCTCTCTGCCTACTTGTAATCTCTGTCTGTCAAATAAATAAATAAAATCTTTAAAACAATAAAATAAAATAAAATAAACAAATATAAATTAAGTAAAAGTTTATGATCATTAAGTATATATCACTCTAATGTAAATTATTAGCATATAAGTTAAAATAAAATATCAAAATAATCTAAGCTCTACCTAAAATGTAAAAAAAATTAACCCTGAAGTAAAGAAAAGGTAAAGTAATATTATGTTGTCCTTCTTACAAAGGTGTAATGCTAAGAGATCTCTAGTCTTGTGATACTGACATTGTTATGTAGCTGGTATTTTTATGTACAGATATTGCCAACTGCTCAGAGGGATTTTCCTGACTATATTAGTAGAGAGATTGAGGAGAAAATAAGAGGAACAAACTAATTCCTTGTTTCCCCCGACTCCTTTATTTTTAGCTCATTCTCTGTCAATTTTGGTTTTTTTGTAGGAGCTATTTTATTATGTTTTTAATTGAATTTAGTTTTATTTAAATTCAATTAATTAACATATAGTGTATTATTAGTTTCAGAGGTAGAGTTCAGTGATTCATTAGTTGTATATAACACCCAGTGCCCATTACATCATTTGCCTTCCCTCATGCCCATCACCCAGTTATTCCACCCCCATGCCCTTGCAGCAGCTATTTTAGAACTTTTTTTTTTTTTTAATATTTTATTTACTTATTTATTTGGCACAGAGAGAGCTTGAGAGAGCAGAAGCAGGGGGAGCAGCAGAGGGAGAAGCAGGCTCCCTGCTGAGCAGGAAGTCCAATGTGGGGACTCGATCCCAGGACCCTGGGATCATGACCTGAGCTGAAGGTAGATGCCCAACCAACTTAGCCACCCAGGCACCCTGAACTTTTTTTTTTCTTTAATTAAATAGCATCACATACCTGTTTATCAAAGCTGGGTATAGATTGTGTTTTAAGGAAACAATATAGTTTGTCTTCATCTCTGGTTTCTTCCTGCATCATTGTAAATTCCCACAAACAGTGACCTGTGTTAATTTTGATGCCATCATGTCATGTCCTGCTTATCGTAGGGGATTTGCTTGGTTGTTTTGGCCTTTTCCTTCAGGAACGTTATGGAAATAGAGATGATTGTTTGCTAAACAGAGCACCTCATATTTTTACTGAATGCTGTTATTGTTTGGCTCCTCCCCAAGATACATATATCAGAGCTTTCTGATTAAAAAAAAAGGGGGGGGGGAAAGAAAGGCAGAAAGAAAAAAAAAAAAAGCCCAAAACCCCACCCTAGTGTTTCAGTACTTAAGAATGGCATTAAATACCAAAAATGTGTTTGTGATCACTACTAAAATTTCCTTTTAAATCAGGGATGTGTTCTTCTATCATTTGCTTAGTTCTTAATTCTCCATCCATTTCTCATTTCCCTTCAAAGTTTTCTACTATTTTCACCTTTAAATTTCCTGGATCTGCCCTTCTGCTCTCATCTCTTCCATAATGATATCCATTTCCTCATTTTTCTCTGTTTTGAGATATTTCATCCACTTTGTCTTCAATATTATTCTTTTAGTCCTCAGTAGTAACCTGGATTACCTCTTTCAGTTTGTCTCTTGATTTTATTTTAATTTTTATTTTTTGTCTATTAATGTTAGCATTGTGAATCTTTCTGCAGTCCACAAAACTTTACATTTTGTAATTGATCTACTTAAGTGTTCTTGCTTGGTGATTATGGTTATGGTTCGGTTGTGGTTGTGGTCCATGTTGTAAGTGTACTTCCTACCAACGAGGCCGTCTGCTGGAGGCAGTGCACAAGTCTTCCATGATGCTGGATCCCCTTGGGTACTTCACTTCTTGTCTCCTACGTAGCTGGGTCAAGCTGATAATGGTTATGAAGCAGTGAAGAGAAGGGCACTGTGTCGAACCCAGGGGTATAGAACTCTAAGTAAACTCCCAGGCAAGCAGAGCTCTCTGCCAGCCTCAAGTACCAGCATCCACCCTGCAGATCACTTTGTCAGCAGGATCGAGAGATGCTCGCAGGACCATGCACAAGTGGACTGGGGCGACATTGGCCCCCCAGGGCAAATCGCTCTCCAGGAACCCCCATGCCTGGTCCCAGAACTCTCTGCTGCTGGTTGTCCTGTCTTGTGGACAGAGATCCCAAAGGAGCCTGCACCTGCCAGTGTGCCCTGAGGGTTCTGCCTGTTTGCCCAGAATGGCCACTTCCCTGCCCTAGAGAGTTAGTGGCAAGGGAGCTGGGGAGGAACAGGAAAACATGTTCAGGTCACCAAATTCCCCAGGGACAGTCTTGCTTCCCTAGGACCAGTTTTTCCTCCAGAGGTGTTACAGACAAGTGGCATAGGGATCTATAAGAAGCCATAATACAAATTCTGAGCTTAAGCCAGCGAAAGCTTTTTCCCTAATTCATTTCACAAAGAGACCAAGCTTTTCTCAAATTCATTGGGAGGGGAGATTAGTGTAATAGTAATAATAATAATAAGCTTAATGTAGAATAAATTTATATTCTGTGTAAAGAAAGCCAGATGTGATTAGGGAAGAATGGCCATCATTTCCGTACGGCTGGAAGAAGAGACATTTAAACTTAATTAAAAACAAGCGACTTTGGGGACGCCTGGGTGGCTCAGTTGGTTAAGCAGCTGCCTTCGGCTCAGGTCATAATCCCAGCATCCTGGGATCAAGACCCACATCGGGCTTCTTGCTCAGCAGGGAGCCTGCTTCTCCCTCTGCCTCTGCCTGCCATTCTGTCTGCCTGTGCTCGCTCCCCACCCCCCCGATAAATAAATAAAATCTTTAAAAAAAAAAAAAACAAGCGACTTTTGTCAAATATTGAGGGTCGCTCACAAATTGAACTCCATTTTTTGATAATCCACATAACCTTCTTATGTACTGTGGATTCTATGTCTTTAAAAGGGGATTATGGGGATGCCTGGGTGGCTCAGTTGGCTAAGCAGCTGCCTTCGGCTCGGTTCATGATCCCAGCGTCCTGGGATCGAGTCCCACATCGGGTTCCTTGCTCAGCAGGGAGCCTGCTTCTCCCTCTGCCTCTGCCTGCCATTCTGTCTGCCTGTGCTCGCTCTCTCCCCCTCTCTCTCTCTGATAAATAAATAAAATCTTAAAAAAAAAATAAAAGGGGATTATGTCTTGGATTTCACAAAGGGTGCTTATAGATGTTCCTCAAAACATTTTACCTCTCCTTGTCCTCTTCTTCTGACTTTTCCTGAAAATTAAAGATGTTGGTTCATATTTTACTTTATGAGAAAATCACACCCTAATTAATACAAAATTGGAAAATGTCATATTTTGAATAACAAAATAACAGATTTCCTGTTTTTCTATTAAAAGGTCAACACGACTGTGTGACGATCATCAATAATTTCTTTCCTCGCGAGAGATTGGATTATTACACTAAACCCCAGGGGCTGGATAAAGAGCCGAAACTGCCTCCAAAGTTGGCAGGCCCACTGCACAAAATTATTACTACAACCAATCTTCATCCTGTCAAGGTAATGTTGTGTTTATTGTCTTTGCTTTTTATTTAAATATTCCTTCAGCGTTGAAACTGCTCTTAATTCTGTAAGATCATAGTTGCCATGGTTGGGTTTTGTGGATCTTGAGCTCGAGGTGAGGCTCTGTTGTTCAGTTGGTACAGTGAAGGGACTATTCGGTTTAAGCCTGAGAGCAGGTGAGGGGCACAGGCTAGACTGGGAGGAAAAGCCAGGCAAAGAGGTGGGTTCAGCTGAAGCCCACCTTCCACCTCACCTCATTGGAAGTTCTGGACTCTTCATGGCTCCAGAGAAGCAAGGGAGCTATTCTTTTGGATCACTCAGTTGCCGTTCTCTGAGGGCTGTCCTCAGAGAGAAAGGACAGGTTCCCAGGTAGTTCCCAAGAAGGCCACATCTGATGGATGGAGTTGGTTCCCTGGAGAAGGAGGCAGCTCTGAGCCCCTAGCAACCAACAGTCCCGGAAGCTGAGAGTGGGGATTTTGGTGGGGCACCAACAGCATCTGCCACAATAATTATTCTTCCAAGAAGTGTTCTGAAATCTCGTCCTGAGCTCATATTTTAATATTAGTAATTATTTGATGCCTTTAAGCAATACAGTTCTTCCAGTAATAGTCAAATCACACAGATTTTCAAACTTTTTAGACCAACCCAGAAGTTCATTTGGCTTACCAGAGAAACTTCAGGAGCCATTTGGAACTATTTTCACTGCTCTTTTCTTCAGAGTTTACGTATAACCTTTTTTGTTTATTTACCAAATTTTTTTTTATCTTTATTTTTTATAAATCAATCCAGATGAGTATAATCTCCTCAATGAATCATTACATAAAACTCTCTGTATGCTACAGTGATGCTCTCCTTTTTCAAATTTTACTCATCTCTATCTTCATTCATGTGTAGTTTTGATAGTAATTCAGGACTGTTTGGTGAGCAAGGTGGTAAACCGGATCAAACACTGAGGTTTTCTCTTAATAAAAAATGATATTATAGATGCAGTAAATTAAATTTCCCTTCAAGTCTATTACATTGAGTCTGTGGAACATACCGGACACCATTAAAATAAGTATTATAAGTAACTCTTTTGAAGCCTAGCACTCCTTTGAAGATAGACATTCCAAATCTTTTTTTTTTTAAAGATTTTATTTATTTTATTTGACAGAGAGAGAGATCACAAGTAGGCAGAGAGGCAGGCAGAGACAGAGGGGGAAGCAGGCTCCCTGCTGAGCAGAGGGCCCGATGCGGGGCTCGATCCCAGGACACTGAGATCATGACCTGAGCCGAAGGCAGCGGCATTAATCCACTGAGCCACCCAGGCGCCCCGACATTCCAAATTTTATGTAATGTTATTACTTTATCGATGCTTCCATTTCCACACAGACTCTGAACCTCAAGAAACAAACAAACCAACAAAATATACGTGTTCTGTGGCTTTCCACCCAAATTACTTTCCTGGGCCAGTAAGAGAGAGGACGGACTCGCAGATCCATTTTCATAAAATAGGCTGGTAGAGCCTCTTCTGTTTTTATTTTTCAAAACTCAAATGTCCTTCCCATTCTGAAAGAACCCCCGGAGGTAACACTTGTGATCCTAAGAGGGCAAAAAAGAAGTTCAGCCATGAACCATATGTTCGTATTTACGGTGGAGAGTATATGGAACTTAGAATTTAACCTTTTAAAAAATAGGTAGCCTCTTCTGTATCAGTGTTTTGTTTTGTTCTGTTCTGTTTCTTTCCCGGCATACACAAGCGAAGAGATAACGCCCGTATAGGAGCTACTTATAGCACCCTTACTCTTAGTGGTGGGGCAGGCTAGGTAGGAAGACAGGATTTTTCCTAGGGATACATTATTTCTCAATATGGAGAATGTGTGTGGATTGGGTCCTTCTTGTTCTTCTGCGGCCCAAGCATTATAGAATCTTCAGGTTTAGACTGATTTGTAGAAATTCCCTGTGTTTTTCTGATTTACTGTAATTTATGTTTATGTTTCTACCCCTTAATGTTGCAGGAATCTCAATGATTGCAATAATTGAGTCTATAGAGTAATTTTTGGATGTTTACATGGAACCTAGACTCTTGGGGTTAAATGTCCTAAGAATTATTTTATCTCTAATTGTCTATAAGAGCACCTGTTTGAGTAAATTAGAATAAGGGTATATTTATACAGGCAATAAATGGTAAAGGTATAGAAACGCAAATCGCCTACATTCTATTTTTTTTTTTACTCTTGGTCTTATAAAAGATACTATTCTATGATTCTTGTTCCTTTCTCCAAACTAGACCTTGTTTTTGTAGGTATAAATGATCTATTCACTTAAAAACCTACCCCCTTGCCCCCCCATACTTTAGATTAAAGTTGTGCAGTGCTTTTGTGATGCCTTATTTTCGTTGCTTTAGCCCTTTCCAAGCCAGCGAGGGTCTTCCTGGGGTGTATTATAAAAAAGGAACTAACAGCCATTTTATAAAGTCAAAGGTCTTTTAAAAGCAGCACAAAAATCCTCCTCAACACACGATGCCCCTTTTTACCACAGTGCACGTCACACCGCTGCATTGGCAGCGAGGGTAAGTGACTTCTGTGGCATCAGGATGTTTGTTTTCAGCAGGGACTTAGGCAGTTGTGCTGAAGCCCAAAGTACACAGGTTATAAAGGAGAAAAAGAGAGTCACGGGAAAAATAATAACAGAATTGAGCGTAGTCTCTAAGGGGTCAGGGGACGGATGTACACAAGGGATCCTGTCTTTGATTATTAACTTTCTTGGTTTGGTAATTTTTTCTTAGAGGGTATTTAAAAAATAAAAAATTCAAAATGCCACTATGTAAACATATTCTAACATTTTTTGGGGAGAGGAGCTATATCAGGCTTTTACACTTAATGGAATACATTTATTCCTCTTTGATAATTAATAATGAGATTTTCTTTATAATGGATGACTTTGTAATGCTGCAGAGATTAGAAGAAGGTAGCTAATTCAAATATTATTCTTTTGTGATTACCTGTGAAATGTTTCAGTAGGCTCATAGTAGAGCTGTGGTTATATATCATTTTTCTTTGGGTATACTAGTATATACTTTGAAGTAAATAAAGCACAACATCTTGGGGCATCTGGATGGCTCAGTTGGTTAAGTGACTGCCTTTGGTCATGATCCTGGGGTCCCAGGATCAAGTCCTGCATCAGGCTCCCTGCTCAGAAGGTAGTCTGCTTCTTCCTCTGACCCAGCCCCCTCATACTCTCTGTCTCTCATTTGCTCTCTCAAATAAATAAATAAATAAATAAAATCTTTAAAAACAAAACAAAACCTAATGTCTTAACAAAGAAAAGAAACAATTAACCTGAGATTAATGGTTCTGAGATTTTTTTTTAAGTTTTTACTTCTCAGTTTAAGATCCTATGCTTTGATTATAAATGCTTTACCCAAAAATGTTGAACAGTTTCAAATGATTAGTGTTGACAATAGAAATATAAATGTGTGATTAATGAGCCTTTTTTGCCAAAAGTTAATTTTTGATATATGTTATTGTAGGGAAAGTCATCGGCACATTTACCAACAAATCTTCTTATACTTATTTCATGACCCCTCATTTATTACTGAGTGCTGTATTTTAAGTAAAATACTCGATTATACATCAATCTGGTAGTCCCCAAAATAAGTACAAATCATATTTTAATTTCACGAGAGCTCTTAATCTCTGTTAAATTTTCAGGTAGGAAGGTATGCATGGGATTCATAGAAGTTTATAAATGATCTTCCTGTCGGAAGCAAAAGATCTAATTCGTGCAATCTGCTGTCTGTGATTCCCTGACATTTACATTCCCCATGATAGGTGTTTCACTGTAACACATAGGTTAACAAACACGACTTTCTGCCCTGTGCAAACAGTTGTGCCTGTGTTACACATGTGTTTACATTACTGGTATGTCCACATGAATGTTTCCAGTGGCCCTCTGCAGACCTACTTCAGGTAGGTAATCATCTTCCCAGTAACAAAGCCAGTAAAAAACAGTACTCCTCGTTACGCTGATCTTGCACTTAATCTGTGCCTATATGAGATGTGTGGGACTCATAATGCATCAGATTTGATAACTCTCTAACATTTCTCCTTGAAGGCTTTTAATTTGCTTTCCTCTTTGACCTTTTCTCATTACCATAGATGATAAGCATATCATAAAAATTTCCACAGAGAAATGTAGTTCATTGGAAAGTAATACACCTTTTTTTTTTTTAGGCTTCTTTCTGTAAAAACCTCATCTTCTTACAATTAATAAGAATTAATGAGAATTACAGTACTCCTAGCCATGAAATTCTAGTAATGTTAGCTAGAAGTGGTGATTGCTTGGGGATTTGATTTTGTATATAAAGGAAATGTACATGTGCTGTGTCTACCTTTAAAGTGCTTTTAACAGAGACTCTAAAACCATGACTGTGAGTAGCATGCTAACACCCGGGTTTAGCTTGATAGCAAATCACTGTATAACTCAGATACACAGAGTTCAAGAGATTTCAGGATGCCAGGGTCCTTCTGTATTCGTTTTAGAACTTGGATCATTGGCAGTTTGCATTCCAGTTTGAATTAACTTCGTAAACATGTGACCCTGAGAGACACTTTATTTGGTGATCTGTTGAAATCAACCCAAAATAAGTATCCAATTTGTACATGAAAAGTCTCTCATGGAATTTCGAAGCTCACTGGAATGTCTTCTAGATCGTGATGCTTGTCAATGAGAACCCTCTGCTGGCAGAAGAGACAGCCCTGAATAAGTGCTACAAGGTGATGGATTTGATCTGTGAGAAATGCATGAAGCAGAGAGACATGAATGAAGTGTTGGCTATGAAAATGCATTACATCAGCTGTATCTTCCAGAAATGTATTAGCTTCTTAAAGGATGGAGAGAATAAACTGGACGCTCTGATCAAAAGGTACCATTTCAGCCATGCCACGTGTAAAATATACTCAGATGGATAATGTTTTATTATACAAAGCCTCATCATGGATTAAAAAATTAAGCATTTTAGCAGCAGTTGTTATTGTTGGGCTCACATTTAGTCTGCAAGAAATAAGAGCAGTGTTCTCTTTAGGTTGAATGATTATTCAGTTCTCTACTTTTTACAACAATGCCTTCATTATCCCCAGTTTACAGGTGAGAGAGCTGAAGTGTTTAGGTAGCTTGTGTAAGATGTAGCAGGTAGCCCAAGTCCAACTTTGAGGATGGATATACCATGCCTCAGGTTGTTGCTCTGGGTTCATCATGGCGCTCAGCCCATCTCCATTATTGAACCTGGGAGAGCTGCGTGTTATCCTTGTTCTCTGACCCCCTGGGGTCAAATTCCACCACCCCCCCCTAGTTTTACTGAGAAAGGTGAACTGTGTCAGAAGGGTGTAACCTAATGAGAGTTTTCACTCTTTGTACAAATAACTGGCATGGTAATGAGTAACTAGCTACTCCGGTAATGGCGGTTCGTGTGTGTTTTATGGCAGGGGTCCCTTTTACGAATACCTCCCAGGGCACGTAAGCAGGATAAGGACTAGCCAAACATGCAAGTAGAACAGCAGTTTGAATTAAGTCTATCAGCACGATTGGAAGAGACAATGAAAATCTCGGGTAGTACAGAAATTACTCCCAGTTCATGGGTTCAGCTGGGAGGAAATGCTTAGAGATTCAACTCCAGTTACTTTTTAAAAAATATCTTTCAGCTTGTTAAAAGGCCGAGCTTCAGATGGCTTTCCGGTATATCAAGAAAAGATCATAAGGGAAAGCATCAGGAAATTTCCTTACTGTGAAGCCACACTCCTCCAGCAGCTGGTGCGAAGCATTGCTCCTGTGGAAATTGTAAGTTAACTCTACCAGTAAGACCTGATTACCATATTTTGTACAATTACAGACAAGTTCTCTTTAACATATGGATTTATTAATGTAATAGAGAGATAAGTATTTGTTATTTTAAACAGTTTTCAGAAACAGACATGGCGATAGGCATACCTGTTTCTGGGCATCCGTTTCCCCTCTCTTGAGCCTCTTTTTTCATTTTTATATAGCTCATGGTTTAATAAGTAGTATTCTCCTATGTCAGAATGTAGATGGTTATGTGGAAAATTACATTTTAAAGACCTCTGTGAAACCGTAAATGTGGGTAATACAGATACACACATGTACAGTTGTAGCTCATGAAAAACCAGTACAAAGTCCCATATTAGATGGAAGTAGGAATTGATTGTCTAGGTTGATGGTTCCTGGTCGGTGGGGATGTGAAGGGATGAGCCATGGGAGGCTCATTGTATGTCCTGATAAGCAATCTCAAAGTATGTCCCAGCTTCTCATATTCTACCTTAATGCCTCTGATTATAAATGTTCCATACTTAACAAAATTCTGTTTATACTTCTATACTTCCATATGCTCCGTATGTACAGCTATAGGAAGCAAATTTCACCTTTATTATCTGTTCTTTAAATTATTTATTGTCCTTTTATCATATACTTATTTAAGTAGTATGTCTTTTTTTTTTTTTAAGATTTTATTTATTTATTTGACAGACAGAGATCACAGGTAGGCAGAGAGGCAGGCAGAGAGAGAGAGAGAGGAGGAAGCAGGCTCCCCACTGAGCAGAGAGCCCGATGCGGGGCTCGATCCCAGGACCCTGGGATCATGACCTGAGCTGAAGGCAGAGGCTTAGAGCCACCAGGCGGCCCTAAGTAGTATGTCTTAAGATTCGCCCTCACTCTTCGTGTTTTGAACACATTTCTGTTCACCGTATCTACACCAGTCATGCCTTGCTATATTTCAATCAAATCCTTTATCAGCCTTTGTCTGTTGGGTCAGAAGCTGATCCTCACATTGGTCCCATCCATGACTTCCTCCCACCCTCCAGCAAATGTCGGTTCTTCTCTGCCTTCTCTAGGCGGTCCCATCCTTCTCAGTGTGAGAAATGAGGACAGGTGGGTTCTCAGGGCTCCTTCATATATTAAGACTTTGTCTGATCAGAGCTGTGAAATAAGAAGGACCTGAAGAGACAAGGTGATTTCATGAAGTTCGTGCATTCATTTATCCCAGAGAGTTCTCCATGATTTCACATAGAGATTTTTTTACCCTTACTTTTTAATATACTTGGCTATTTGGTATTTGAACTTTTGGAAGATTAAAGGTAGCAAATTATGAGGGTGGTTTATCAATTATGAATTTGGTTTGGTCCACATATCAAACTCCAACTAACCATGAATTAAATCAGTAGGGTTTATTCATTGCCATATACTCAGAAGCACAGAGATAGGCACACCAGATCCGGCACAGATCTTCTCTTAGCTTTGCAGGTTGTCTGGGGAAGAGAGCAGTTTTGGTTGGTCTGGACCCTGCTCCTTTGAATGATGTTCCGCTTCTCTTGGTGGAGAAATTGGGGGAATGGATGTCAGAGAAGCGGCTAGCCGACCAGCCGTGGGCTGTTTTCAACACTAACAAGTGGTAGCTGACATTTCATCTTCAAAGTGGAAAACAGCAGAACTGAAAATAGCTCAGAGTACTTTAAAGAAAAAGTCAAAGCAGAACAATGTGGAGTTGAGCCATTCACTGTAGCCCTGTGTCATAGCATTATTGTCCTTCGAGTTGATGCAGTGTAATCATTAATGTTTACCCTAGTGATCTGAGTCATTGAGGAAAGGTTTATTAATAGAGAGAATAGGATATAATGCAACTTAGAAAATTTTTCTCTCTTTAAAAATTTTTCTTCTTACAGGGCACGTGGGGGCTCAGTCGTTAAGCGTCTGCCTTCGGCTCAGGTCACGATCCCAGGCTCCTGGGATCGAGCCCCGAATCAGGCTCTCTGCTTAGCGGGGAGCCTGCTTCTCCCTCTCCTTCTCCCCCTGCTTCTGTTCCCTCTCTTGTTGTGTCTCTCTGTCAAATAAGTTTTTAAAAATCTTTAAAAACAAATAAATAAAAAATAAAAGTAAAACCTTTTCTTCTTTAAGAGTTATATATTCTCTCTGGAAAACTTGATTTATCTGGACAGTGCCTGTGGTTGTGAGTGTCCCAGGAAGCCACTGTTTACTTCCTAATGGGTTTTGTTAAACTTGCAAGTTCACAAGCCACTGAAGTAGCACTAACCATTTCCTGTCACAGGGTAATTCTCAGGGTTGGCCTGCCATGAGGATTGCCTGTGGCACTTTCTGACTGTGCTGATGCCTGGGCCCTCCCACCAAGGTTTCGGTTCCCTCTTCCTCCTGTGGATCTCTGGCTTCTCCCTGTCACAAAGCTCAGCAGAAAATGTGAAGCAACAGAGTATCCTATTAAAGTTGTTGTGCTTTATCACTTGCCAGAGTATTTTGACTTCCAGGAGACTAGCTAATGTCTCTGATTTTATAGGATGTGTTGAGTAAAGCATCCTGTTTGTTTTTAAGTTTAGTATCTTTCTGTGGGAGGAGCTCTGGTGCTTAAACAAATTCTTATATAACAAAGTAAATGATGAGATTTTGTATAACGAGAAAGAGTTCTTGCCACCAAGATTTTGTATAACGAGAAAGAGTGACAAGAAAGATTCTATGTCGTTATTCAGGGGTACCCTGGATTCTTTTCTGAAGCAGTAATTGACTCTGACTACCATGCTCTTATAAGGTAACATAGATAAAGTGTAGGTCACCGGCAGCCTGAATGACTCCATCTCTGGTGTGCCTGCTTCTGGACATCATTCATGGAGTGTCATCTCTGTAGTCTTCCCATGGCAATTTTAAAGTATGTTTTGCTCTTCTTCATACCTCCTCTAGGGTTCTGATCCCACTGCATTCTCTGTTCTTACCCAAGCCATCACTGGTCAGGTGGGTTTTGTGGATGTGGAATTTTGCACTACCTGTGGAGAGAAGGGAGCAAGTAAAAGATGTTCCGTCTGCAAGATGGTAAGAATGAAGTTCCTTGAAGTTCTTCAATATGGTTTAGGTTTCATATCGTTTGATAACTGACTTGTAATGTTCTCTAAATAAAATGGTTGACGTTAGTTTTCTAATACATTCTAATAGAGCATAAATTCTAATTCTGTGCATCTAATAATTAAAAGTCATTTTGAAAGAGCAGTATGGGATAAATGTTCGGCGTAGTTCTTTGCCATATGTTCCAGGCTGCCGCAGCATCTGGGTAAACCGCTTCCAAGAAAGAAGGAATACAAGTGAATGAATAGAGAAAGATTGTAACACATTGACTATTGTAGATATGAGCGCCTAGAACAGGCCAGTTCATAAATACGCCATCTTAAATCTTCTGATGGTGACTTGAACCATAATCTCTTCATCATCTCTTGTAGACCGCCAGCTCCCTTGTGACTGCCACCCATCTTTAAGCTCTTCTGAACTCCACTCCCCATTTCTGCTGCCATGATCTTTGTAAAGGGCCTACCTTCTCCTCACAGATAGTACCCATAAGCATTCATCTGTACATTCACTTTACCCTCTAAGTTATATTGATTTATTTATTTCATTATATTAATCTCCTCTTGTTTTCAAGTTTGGAATTCTTCAGCATATTAATAATAGCTATCACATTTTGTTGTGACTTATTTCTGCAGCTTCATTCTCCTTCAACTACTTACTTCTTTGAACTTCAGTTTCCTTGTACGTGAAATGGGGTTAGCGTTGTGAGAATTCATTCATTGAGACCATCTACGTAGGTTAACCGTTGCTGCATGTAAAACACTTATGACAACAATCATTTGCTAATTTCCCATGTTGGACGCTGGCTGGGATTAGCCAGGGTACTTTTTCTCCCTGTGTCTCCTGTCCTTCTTGGACCAGCAGGCCAGACTGAGCCGTTCTAGTAATGACAATAGAGGTAAAAGGGCACAAGGTCCCTCATAGTCTAGTCTTGAAATTGTCATATTCTTACATTCCTTTGGCCAAAACAAGTCACAGGGCCAAATTTAGAGTGAATTCTCCTTCCCATCAAAGAAAAGAACTTTGAAATCTCATGAGGAAGTATACACAGGAAGGGAAGAATAAAGAATCGGGACCAATGAAACAGCCTACAATACATGTCCTCTCTATGTAAGGGTTTAGCACAGTGCTTGGCATATAATCTTGCAAAAATCTCAATTCCATTTACAGAAACTCCTCCCTGTCCTTGAACATATAATTCACGTTCCTTCTTGCACTTTTGTACAAGATAATCTCTGCTTGGAATGCTTCTTGCCCATTTCTCTGTTGACTGACTCTGTTCATACAGAGTGAGTCACTGCTTTCTTTGTGCTCCTGTTGCTGTTACAACCTGTATTACGATGTGAGTCATGTTGGGTATCTGCCTCCCTCCATGCCGTTCCATCCAGCTCTTTCTCAAGCTTAGTTTCCTCTGAGACAGCTCTATCTTCCTTGACATTGTACAATCCTGACACATAGTAGGTTCTTCTTAAATCATTTGTTAAGGTCTTTGGTAGACCACTTAATATATATCTATTGTTGTAAAGTAGAAGTTAAAAATGACAAATATAAATCAGTGGCCATCATGGTTTTAAAAAGAAGGCGTAGGGGCACCTGGGTGGCGCAGTCGGTTGGGCGTCTGACTGTTGGTTTTGGCTCACGTTGTCATCTCGAGATCATGGAATCAAGCCCTGTGTTGGGCTCCACACTCAGTGCAGAGTCTGCTTGGGACTCTGTCTTCCTCTGCCCACCCCCAAGCCCCCATGCTCTCATTTGCTGTCTTTCTCAAAATAAATAAATCTTTATAAAAATAAAGGAAAGCATAGAAAACAGCATTTTTTACAGCATAGCTCTTGGCTTAATGTCATAGTTGGAATATCATGCAGTCACAGCTCTTGAAATGAAGTAAACTTACAATTGTTTTCAGGTTATATATTGTGATCAGACCTGCCAGAAAACACACTGGTTTGCACATAAGAAAATCTGTAAGGATCTAAAGGACATTTACGAAAAGCAACAATTGGAAGCTGCCAAAGAAAAGAGTGAAGAGGAAAACAGTATGTATATAAAAAGCAAGCTCATACTGCTTCTCATTGGGCAGAGGAATGATATTATTAATGATAATACAGGCACCAAGTAACTGAGTCTTCTCTGGGGACCAAAGATACTTGGACTTGACCGATAAAAGAATCACATTTCAGTGTGTCCCTCTTTGGAGTTGTTGGGATAATGTACAGAATATGGTTAGCCTAGAAGTCTCTGGAAGACAGGAGCTATAGAATTCTAAGGCATATCGTTTATTCTGTATTCTATGTTCTGACTCACAGGAATGCCCTGCAATGATGGGACTCTAAATGAGTGTTCACTTATACTCGGCTCACAAGGGATCTTAAGGTCTTTGACTAAGGAAATAATTAAATTTCCCCTAATGGCTACCCAAAGATTTTAAGGTTGGGAACCTTTAATTTTTTCAATTAAAATACAAAGCTGTAGGTGAAATTACAGAGTAAATTTATAAATTACAGATTAGATTGTAGCGCTAATGTACGGATTAGGTTTCTCCAAGTATCTAGGCATTGAACTCCATATTACTTTCTCTCTCCCTCCCTCATGAGGTGTATGACTCATTTTCATCAGAAACAGTGAGTTGCCTTAGCAGGGATTCCCAGACTGCAGTGGAACCCACCTCCAGGCCCGCGTCCCACCCCAGAGAACATATCATACATTTTGTGGAGCACATCTAGCTTGAAAAGGTTGCCTGGTTGACTGATAACAAAGCCCTTCCTCCCCCACCCTTCAGTAGACTGCATTGCCTTCACCACCTGCTTGAGAAACACTAGGAATAGGGTTGAACAATTCGTACAAAATTTAATTTGTATAAATAATCGTCAGAGATTATTTATCTCGTCAGAGAATCGTCAGGCTTTCTGACTGCCATGCCTTCTCCTGTTTTCCGGACCCAACTTGTATCCTGCATGTTGAAGACAGAGGCTGACAGCTGGTCCTGTTACCTAATGAGGGAGAGAGTAAGATGGTCAGGACAGAGGGAGTTCCCGGCTGGTAGGCATCAGCAGGGGCCGCCCACTCTTGGAAGTGTCATAGACACCTTTATTCTCCAGCTGTGTAGGCGACGCTTCCTTACCCCCCACTTCATAGGTAAGGAAAGCACCCTGTGCAGGCACTTACCCAAAGACCTCAAGCTCCCTCATGGCAAAGCTCTCTTCGAAGGCAGGTCCCAGACAAGCATTTCAGAGATTTCCAGGCTTGGCTGCAGAGCCAGAGGCTTAGGTCCAAATCCTGGTTCTGCTGCTATCCTGACTGTGAAACTCTGAGGAAGTTGTCAAGCCCATCTCTTCTCAGTTTCCACATGTGTAAAAATCATGACAATAATGATAATAGGGATCATTTACCTCATGTGGCTGTTGTGAGGATTCAGTAATTTAATACACGGAAAGCATTCAGACGATAGACTGACATGTAATAGGACAGCAAAATGACCTTCTCTCTCTCTCTCTCTTTTTTCTTTTTATCAGATGGCAAACTTGATGTCAATTCTAATTGTGTTCATGAAGAGCAGCCGGAGGCTGATGTGGGGATCTCCCAAGAGACTTGTCAGCCTAAGGAGTCTGTGGAAGGGGAGAAAGAATGTTCTCCAAGTGGAGCGGGTTTGGAAGGCTTCCAGGAGGCTCCTGCAGGCCCTCAGGAATCTGAGGAGTGAAGGGCAGAGTGGGGCCGGCACGGATGGTTCACGCCCTGGCAGGTAGCCAGATAGCTCTCGTGACTGTGTCCTCACTGCCTCATGACCCCTGCATGGCACCATGGTGGGAGTCCATGTTTCCTAGAATGGGTGCCTTCAAGCAAAGCTCTGTCTACCATGCCCTGAGTTCCTGGTAATTTCTGTACTGTGATTGGAGTTACTCCAAGGGAAAAATGTGTGTTTCAAAGTATCGCAGAAACATTTTGACTCCTTTTCTGAGGCCAGCTTCTCAGCAGTTGTTCTCAAAACAAAAGACATCCCCTTCAAGAAGAAATGTAGGCTCTGGGGAACAAAGGGGCAAGAAGAACAGGCGTTGGAGAAAGATTCTTCAGGAAGGAAGACTTTATGAGCCACGGAGATGGATAGTTAAATAAGTCCTAACTTATATGTGAATAAGATGCATATAAATAGCATTTATAATAGTGAAGTTCTACTTATTTAGATGCAGTGAAATGAAGAAAAGGTGTACATTACACGGTCTGTCACAGTTCATTCATTGTAGTTTTATATAGAAACAATTTCAGCAGTCTGAACTTTATATAGTTCCTGCAGTGACATTTTATCTACAGCATTTGTACCTTCAGATATGTCAGAACAAAGGCATAGCTACAATTATCTCAGCATGTGCATTAAAAGGGGTATCTCATGAAATTTCTGATAAAATAATGGCTAAACATAGTGTGTCCCCAGTTATGAAACAGATTCATGTGCCATATTCTACTTGAAAGGATTTTTTCTTTCTGTAAGCTTTTCATGGGGCTCTTCCTGCCCAGAAACTGATTTATAACTCACTTTTAGAATGTGCTGCCGCCACTGCTCAGCACATGCCGTACAGAAGCCAGGCTAGGGCCTGATCGCCGAAGACAGCGCTATGTTTCAGAGTTTCTTGTAATGATTATAAAATAAATCATGCCTACTGATATAACCAACACCACATCTTGTTTCCTGGTTTATTGCTGTTGAGGGATGGCAAACACTAGAGAAATATTAGAGAACCTACATTTTAGGAAATCAGCAAATGCTAGAGAACAGAGTAAGAAGGGTTTTCATGAGTACTATTGCAAATCAAAATGACTCCAGTTCCCACCTCACTTCGCTGATCAAGATTCTTCTATGTTGCTGGTTCTCCCTGCCTTCACTCATTGACTTTTCTCCCAACCTTAGCACTACACCTGTACGCCCTCTAATACACTGTTCCTCGAAGACTCCTTGTGAGTGAATTCAATGCAAACCGTTAGCTGGGTAGGAATTCAGCAGGCAGATTGGCCCCTAAACTTGTCAGTCATGACAAGCCTCACTTACCGGTCAAGGTACCTCATCTACACACTGAGAAACATCCCTCTTTGACTAGTAAAGTCATCCTCACAGGCTGCCCTCTCCCACTGGTGTTTTTATGTGTGTTATCTGATTTTTAATTGCCTTTTTTTTTTGGTATGTGTGTTACCGCCATTTTGTGTTACCGTTACAATGCCTGTCTTCGAATACATAGAGAATTATGCAAAAGCAGGAAGAAATAGGAAAACTGAGAGATGTGGCAATGGAGAGGAACTTTTTCCCTTCATTGAAGTGAATGCTAACAGGAATCAGAATCTAGCATGGCTATAACTGCCAGTGGACAAAGGACTTAAGGTATAAGCCGTGTCAGTGTTAAAATTTTCTATGAAGTATTTTGGGGAAGAGGGGGTTGGAAAATGGAGTTTAAGAGACAATCGGATTGGTTCTAATTATAATTCCTTCCTTTGTCATACATAATCTCCAATTGATATTTCCATTATAATGTCAATATAGGTGGATCATTTTTGTTTTTAGCCATGTTGAATTATTTTCGATATGCTATCAAGAAACTTTTCTTGGAGCACCTGGGTGGCTCAGTCAGTTAAACATCTGCCTTTGGCTCAGGTTATGCATGATCCCAGGGTCCTGGGATGGAGCCCCGAGTTAGGCTCCCTGCTCATCAGGAGTCTCTTTCTCTATCTCCTTTTGCCCTTCCCCCCCACTGCTCATGTACTCTTGCTCTCCAATAAATAAATAAAATCCTTAAAAAATACATAATCTGAACACTTCTGCTTCTGGAAGCAGAATAGACACACTTTTCTCTATTCCTTCTGTTAGGTAAAACTACAGTCCTTGGACATTATATATCAAACAAACCTAAGAAGATTCTGTAAGATGGAAAAAGAATGAAGCAAACCCTTTTTTCCATATAAATGAAGACATATTTCCATTAGTTCTTTAAAAAGAAGAGTAAATAAAATTTGCTAGCCATGTTTTTATGATTGGAGTAATGTTTTCATCCTTTTCAGTGATAGTGGGAT
Source organism: Mustela lutreola (assembly GCF_030435805.1). Classification (NCBI taxonomy): domain Eukaryota; kingdom Metazoa; phylum Chordata; class Mammalia; order Carnivora; family Mustelidae; genus Mustela; species Mustela lutreola. The sequence continues at coordinate 144,332,555 of NC_081293.1, read as the reverse complement.
TCAAAATAAAATATCTGGCTACACATTCTTTTATAATTCTTTTAGTTGTTAACTGGGACACTATAATGTCCAATTTGCTCCAGTGGAATTCGAAATTAGTATTGCCGATGCCACTTATGGGCCCACTTAAATCTGATCCCAAATGTACCGTTTACGTCATGAAATAGGTTGCTGCTCTGCTCACCGAACTTTATTGCTTCGTGGGGCCTACAGTACTCAGCTCATGATGAGTAACTTTGGTCAAAGTTACTTGATGTTCGTTGATCAGGCTCTTAGTGCTAGGGTGGATGCAGTAGCCTGTCCCAAACTTCTCTTCCAACAATGACCAGTTCTCTGACGAAGATGGCCTTATTCAAGAACCTTTTGAGACTGCACCAGGACTCTCTTAGATTTTGCAAGACTCCACAAAGCCTCCTTACCTACCACAAATACTTCCAGCACCATGGATTTTACTGAGTTATTCTATTCATTATCTATTGCTGTGTAAGAAGTTACCCCCAAAATGTATCAGCTTGAAGCATCCACAAGCATTATCTCATGTAATTTTTGTAGGCCAGAAACACAGGAGCCGCTCAACTTGGTGATTCTGACTTGGGGATTCTCGGAACGGTGCGGAGCAGCTTTTGGCCAGAAGTTCATTCACCTGAAAGTTTCACGAGATTGAGGATATGCTGGCAAAACTGCTCTCTTATAAGGTTGCAGCGACAGGCCTTAGTCCCTCATTGGATTTTCGGAAAGTGGCCTCAGTTCCTCACCGATGAGCCCCTCCAGAGGACTGCCTAAATGTCCTCAGAACATGGTAGCTGGCTTCTTGCAGAATAAAAGATCCAGAAGAGAGAACAAGAGAACATTTTGATCCTTTCTGTGACCAAATCTGGGAAGCCGCACACCATCACATTTGTCTTGAGCCACAACATCCACATCGATGCTCAGCTCTCTGCATTTTCTTGACCTCTGGCAGATCATGCCTGAATTTTCAGACCGTGGCTTTGTACAGAATCGGAAGTGCCCACAAGTAAAAGGAGGTTACAGATTCTCAGGGGCAGTTCACTGTTCCCTCTAGGGCTCCTGTCCCTTGTCTGTTGGATTTCAGCCCCACTTGTCCAGTGTCTTTTCTGTCTGTGTTACTCTGCGGTGGTTGAAGCACAATCAGATAGGAGAAGTCATGCTGCTTTTTATAAGGTTTTGTTTTGTTTTAAGATTTTTTTAAAAGATTTTTAAAGATTTTTTTTAAGATTTTAAAAATTTATTTGCCAGAGAGATCACAAGTAGCCAGAGAGGCAGGTGGGGGGGCGGCGGGAAGCAGGCTCCCCGCTGAGCAGAGAGCCCACAGGGCTCCATCCGAGGACCCTGAGATCATGACCTGAGCCAAGGGCAGAGGCTTTAACCCACTGGAACCACCCAGGCACCCTTGCTTTTTATAAGCTTTTGATCTAACTCTTTAGCTTAGCCGGGGAAAACCAGAAATGCATTTTGACTCTCAGCACAAGGCAACTGCTAAACGCTTTTCTGGTTTCTCTTCCCCCTAGCAGCAGGCCTCCGGGGAGGCCACCCTCACATCATTAGCCCACACCCTCAACTGGCAAATGCCTTCGAAGGCAACATCAAAAGATGATAGGCTGGATAAATAAATTGTGGTATCCTCATACAATGAAACAGCATACAGCAATGAGAACACAGAGCTATCACCTCGAGCAACAACATGGGTGAGTTATATAGTATTGAGTAAGAGAAGCCAGACACAAAATAATGCAACTTCTCTCATTGCGCTTATATGCCTTTCAAAGACAGACGCGATTAATTGATGATTTAGAGTTCATCACAGTGATGTCTCTAAAAGGGTGGCTCCTAATAGGGAATAGGACTGGCAACAGGAATGAAGAGGCTGTTCACGTGCTGGTAATAATCTCTCTCTTGATCTAGGACTGCTGTTACATGAACATGTTCATTTTTTTGAAACTCTGTTGAGCTGAACACAATGATCTGTGTACATTTCTGTAGACATGTTTTACTTGAACAAAAACGTAAAATGTGTGAGGATTATATTAGTGGTGTTTCTGCTTCTGTTTACGTGTTTCTTTTTTTTTTTTTTAAGATTTTATTTATTTATTTGACAGAGAGAGATCACAAGTAGGCAGAGAGGCAGGCAGAGAGAGAAAGAGGAGGAAGCAGGTTCTCTGCTCAGCAGGGAGCCCAATGCGGGACTCGATCCCAGGACCCTGAGATCATGACCTGAGCCGAAGGCAGCGGCTTAACCCACTGAGCCATCCAGGCGCCCCTACGTGTTTCAAATAATATAATAAATGTATAATATGCTTGATCACAGAGAAGTTTAATAAACAACAGAAATCCACTAGGATTTCTAGAAACACTAGGGGCTATCTCAGTGTAACTGTAAGCATTTGAGTGGGTTCTCTGTCTTTCTCGTCAATGTATTTTTCCTCTCGTGTTGGAACTGTGTCCCAGTTCAGGAAGGTAAAAGCCATAGCTGATCTCTTCAGGGACCTTACAAACACAGCATCTTCTGGGTCATCGAACACAGTTCTGCAAAAATGGCAATCATGTCAGAAAAAAAAAATCCATTAAGCCACAGTGAAATTTTAATTTAAACAAATGCCATATTTTTCTAAGCTATTTATAGCCTAGTACCACTAACAGATAACTTTGGGCCTCTACGGACTCTATTGACTCTCAGAATAAGGAATACTATTTTTACTGTATACATTGTTTATTTTTTAAATAAACATAAAATAAAAATAAACATTATTTAAATAAACATATTTAAATGAACATATTTGGGACCAACTATCCCAGTTTAAGTCTCACACCTTAATGTGTTTATGATTTGAAGCCAGTGCTAAATGAGGTGATTAAAATATTTGTAGATGTCATATGCATATGAGTGTCTTAAGTACATTTTATTAGAAAGTTATGATTTCTCCACATTATGCTCTTATTTTATAAATGTGTTTGGGGTAATATTTTTCAACCCTGAATCCAAAGAAAAAAATGCCTAAGTGCAAAATTTAAAAAGAGTGATGATTTTTAAAGTTCATCAATATTCATGAATTGGAAAGGTTTTCCATAGTTTAATGAAGTATTTGCTTTTGAAAATGTAAATCCCAAGGAATTTAAATGTTAATCTGCATAACTTCTGTCACTGAACATATTTAGAGGAATATTAAACATTTGTAATTTGCTAATAAGTTTTAGGTTTTATTTTTTATGCATTGAATCAGCTTTTCATTTTTTTCTGGTTATAATAATATTAAAAACCTAAGTATGTCAAATATGAATAAATAGCTTGAGCTTATATATCTCAGAAAGACAGCAATTTTTCCCCATCTATTGAAGTTAGTCATTTTTTAACTCATTAAAATCTATTTTGGGAAATGAAGATAATTTAAAGTCAACACAATTATGAAATAATTTGATAATAAAAGTAAAGTTAAAAAGCACTTACTTGTCTACATTATTCGCAAAAGCAAAATCTAAAAAAAAACACATTTCTGAATTAGTATTTTTCAAATGTTTACTCAGCATTTAAAAACAGTGGAGCTTTTCCTATAAGAAAAAGTCTAGAACCCAACTCTCTGATATTTCAATGGTTATTTAGATGAATAGAATAGTTCAATCCTTCAAAAAATGCCTTGATACCTGAGCTCAAACTTAACTTTTCTCTTAGGTATAGTGCCTCTGGTTTGCCTTAGGTTTTGAGGCAAATTCTTTAATTCAATACAGATCTCAAAACTCTGAGAACAGAATGCTTAATCAATTAAGTTACCAGTGGAATCCAAGTGGGGATTTTTATAATTAAGATACTGAGTCTCATGCAGAAACCAATCCTTTTTTTTTTTTTTTTTTTTCCCAGATAGACACATGCATCTATAAATGGACTAACAGACTGAATGAGGAGAAATATTTCGGGCAGTTTAAACCATTTGGATTCTTGGCATTAACTTCAAAGAAATCGAATAAACAAATCCTAGATCACAAGAATCTCCATCTTTCCTAGCTTTGGGAGCTCAAAGACTAGTCCTCAAAGCCGGGATTTCTTATGGTATCTTCCAGAGGCTGTCATCGCTTTGTTCATTCCTCTCCAGAGGCCTCGGGCCTCTGGAACATACCAGCACCTGTTGGGCCACCAAAGCCCACAATGTGAGTCCTGCCAATCTGCAAGCAGCAGCTCTGCCTTATGAGATGAGTTCATGGCATCCTGCTCTTCACAAATGGGTAACCCAGGGCTCCCATTCCCTTTCTGATCTTCCCAGACTCTTTTCTTACATTTTTAAAGATTATTTATTTATTTATTTTTAAGGAATCTCTACTCCATTGTGGGGCTTGAACTCATGTCCCCAAATTAAGAGTCCCATGCTCTTTCCACTGAGCCAAGCCTGGTGCCCCCTCCTACATTTTTTAAAAATTATTAAGTGCACCTTTTGCTTACAATGGATATAAATGGGAAAACAATAGAGAGCGAAACTTCTTGTGACCTTTCTCCTTCCTCTTCTCGGAGGTTATCACTGTTGGAGTTTTGTATGTATGTTTCCAGCCTCCTATGTGCATACACACATGTACTTACATACATGTATATACCCCGCTCCAATTTTGTTAGTACTCTGCATTACACTACTCCATGATGCATGTTTTATACTCAGTATATCATAGAATAATTCTCAAGTACAATAGTGCATACTGTATGAATGTGCCATCACTTAATATTCTGTGAAGGACCATCCAGAGTATTTTCATTATTTTTTTCTACTACACAAAATGTTTCAATGAATAGCTTTACATATAAATCTTTGTTCCTATATGCAAATACATCTGCAAAGAGCCTACAAATTTAATTGCTATGTTGAATGACTTGCACATTTTATATGTTGGTGGATGCTTCATATTGTCATATGATCTTCCAAGAAAGATGAACTCATTTACACTCTCATCATGAACATGTAAGTTGTACTTTTTCTCCCTTAATTATTCACTTTTAATAACCTTTTCAACTTCTAAGTATCTGCAGGATGAAAATAATATCTCATTTTTTTTATTTTGCATTTATTCACTCACTAGTAAGTCTGATCATTAGATATCACATTTATTCCCTTCTCCAAATGCATTATCCATAGCTTTTGTCACTTTTTTAACTTGGAGTTTACCGATTGATTTATAGAAACACTGTAATATAACGGGAGTTAACTTTTGCCTATTGTATGTATTGTAACGATTTCTTCTAATATCTCTTAATTTTGTCCCTTCATCATATAATGGTTTTCCTTTATATGTAGTTTAAATCTGTCAACATTTCATTTTTGTGGCCACAGGTTTTATGTAAAGCTTTGATTGGCTGCCTTCTCAGAATTATAAAAGGTTTTTTCTTTTTTCAGTACTTTTCATTTACATTTAGATTCTTAATCTTTCTGGAATGTATTTTTCCCTGCGATGTCTCCCTAAGAAAGTGGTTTTAGTTTCTTCCTTTTTTTTTTTTTTTCAAGTGGGCTCCATACCCAGCGTGGAGCCCAACACAGGGCTTGCACTCACGACCCTGAGGTCAAGATGTGAGCTGAGATCAAGGGTTGGAATGCTAATGGACTGAACCACCCTGGCACCCAGTTTTAGTTTATTTCTTTGGCCCAGGGTCCTCCGTAGCATGCATCAGGGCCAGTGACCCCATCATTATTTTCTATGCAAATGGTGCCTGCCTGGCTTCCATGGCGCGCTCTGCTGCCTGCTGATTTTTGCCTTCACAGATTCTTCTGACCCTGCACGTTTCTCAATTCCCAACCAATCTCCAGATCTCACACTGGCCTCTGCTACCTCTCTGAGGCTTCGTGGACAAAGAGCGCTTGGCATTTGCTTTCCAGGGTTTGCCCGGTGTCACTGCTACCCAGAATCAGGGATGTCTTTAAAGCCTGGCTTCCTGAACCTTCAGTCCCCCAGCTCAAAACTTTTAATTTTGAAAAATTTTTAATTTTTACACCTGGGTGGAAGAATCAGTTAAGCATCTAACTCTTGGTTTTGGCTTAGGTCATGATCTCAGGGTCGTGAGATTGAGCCCTGCACGAGACTGTGCTCTGCACGAAGTCGGCTTGAGATATTCTCTCCTCCTCTGCCCCTCCCACTCCTGCTCTCTCTCTCTCTCTCTTTCAAATATGTAAATAAATCTTTTTTTTTTTTTAAGATTTTATTTATTTGACAGACGCAGATCACAAGTAGGCAGAGAAGCAGGCAGAGAAAGAGGAGGAAGCAGGCTCCCTGCTGAGCAGAGAGCCCGATGTGGAACTCGAACCCAGGACCTTGGGATCATGACCTGAGCTGAAGGCAGAGGCTTTATCCCACTGAGCCACCCAGGCGCCCCTATGTAAATAAATCTTTAGGAAAAAACTTCTAGTTTTCACGTTTCTCTGGATTCTGTCTTCTTGCCTTGTATCTGGATTCACCTACTGTGGTGAACTACCATTTTTTAAACAGTCTACCTGATTTTCTTTTTGGTTGTCTTCTTACTCTTCCTAGCACATGCTTTAGCTGCTAGGCCCAGGCTCAGGGACATCATCCCCCAGCCTTGTCTCAGCACCTGGAGTTCTGTCTTATTTAGGGGAAAAGAGAAAACATCACAGAAACCCAGCAGCTTCACTTGGACTGCTAGAAGACATTTAAAAATTTTTTTGATATTTTCATTTCATTTCTTTTTTTTAAAGATTTTTTTTTTTTTTTTTTTTTTTTTTTTAATTTGAGAGAAACAAGGAGAGTGAGCATGAGAGAGAAATAGAAAGCCATCGGGAGGAAAGACAGAGGGAGAGGGTGAAGAAGGTTCTCCACTGAGCAGGGAGCCCAACGTGGGGCTCCATCCCAGGACCCAGAAATCATGACCTGAGCAAAGGCAGCTGCTTGACCGACTGAGCCATTCAGGTGCCCCTATTTTCATTTCTTTTAAATGCCTTAATGTCTTTTCCCATTTAGGTAGCTGGTGGGAAATTTGTAAATACCTGCTTCTTTAACGCCGTATAAAAAGCCCACAGCGTTTTAATTCTGAGGTTGTTGATTATCGTGCAAGAATCACGAAAGACATTAATGGAAACAGGTGCGTGTATTTTGCTCATATCTATTTGACATGTATGGATAGCTGGGATTTAAAGAAATTCCAAGTTGACCTTTACTCCTTGAGCTATTTGAACATAATTGGTTTCTCTCCCAATTTAAGATTAAAGATAATGAAGTCAAAATGTGGTGTGAAAATTGCCTTATGAACAGTTTTAGGTGTGGTTTCCTTCCAGTAAAAGAATTCAGAATCCTAAATGTTCATGTCCCAGCAAGATGAGACTTACATCAAAGCAAATACAGAAACTATATAACTCTAAGACGTATTTTCAAAACCTATTACATAGTGGGTTTTATTAGTTTCTTTATACATGGTCAGCTACTAAGAAAAGCTAAAATAAGCCAAGCTAAAGTATTGGACTAAAAATACTATTTAGTTGCTATGCTATATTGGCATTCTGTAGGAAAGGAGTAGATTAGGGTCAGGCCAATTTTTAAGAGGACTACAGTCAACATAGCTATGAATTAATAAGAACAACTCTCAAGTGCAATAAAACACTCTCCCTATTCTTTCTTCCTCTGATTTTGTTTTTAGAGGCTTAATATGGAAAAACAGTAAAGAGAATAAAATGCTAACAGTTTTTCCAAAAGCAATCTGATTGCACCAAAGAAAAGTACTAAACATCGTGATCATTGGTCCCCCTCACACCTGTAACTACTGTAGCCAGAAAAACATATAGGGTGGTCTTACATTGCTTGTTACTGTGTAAGCTATTTTTAGGAGTGGAGATTTTCTATGTGGGGATGCAATTCCTAGCACAGCCTGGTTCACTCACACTAATCTGATAACGTTCAGTTTGCGCATCTTAACATGAAGTGAAAGAAAACCAGGGTCGAGACTAACAGAGCAGCTCAGTTTATCACACCCTCAATATGTGGTAGATCAGGAGTTGCAATATTTCCATACTGAGTGTCGTTATAGCCAGAGGAAGATACAGTCCCTATTTTTAAGAATCAGAAAGCTGAAACAAATTTATGTCCGGGCTAATAAAACTTCTAACTACTAACACAGCTGGTGTTCAAACCTAGGTCGGATCTGATCCCAAAACTTGTGTTTTGTGCTCTCTCCTCTACACGGGTGGTTCTTTAACTGGTATGTGTCTCAGGATCACCTGAAAGGCTTGTTAAAACACAGCTTTTTGGGTCCTGGAGTTTCTAATTTAGTAGATCTCTTTGGGGGTAAGATTTTGCATTCATAATGAGTTCTTAAGTGATGCTGCTGTTACTGGTCTGGGGACCACATTTGCAAAACCAATGCGCTACACTAGTCCCTTTTGCATCCAGAACATGGCCTACAGACATTTTTTCCATTCTTCAGGACATGGAATCACTAAAGGAGCAAGTTCAATGACACCTCATGGAAATAATCATACAAATTGATGCATTCTAAAGGGTAATTAGCTTAGTTCCTAAAAAGTCATGGAAACAAATTTAGAGATTTATTTTAGGGGTGCTTGGGTGGCTCAGTGGGTTAAGCCGCTGCCTTCGGCTCAGGTCATGATTTCAGGGTCCTGAGATCAAGCATCGGGCTCTCTGCTCAGCAGGGAACCTGCTTGCCCCTCTCTCTGCCTGCCTCTCTGCCTACTTGTGCTCTTTCTTTCTCTGTCAAATAAATTTAAAAAAAATTTTTTATTTTAAATTTTAAAAGAATAAAGGTCCATAACAACCAGATATAATTATGAACCTTGACTGATGTCTGGGTTGAAAAAGAAGCTACAGCAACCATCTTGAACCAACTGGGAAACTTTGAATATGTATTATTGTATGTTAAATAATATCTGTACGCAAAGTATTTTTTTTAGGTATGGTGGCATTGTGGGCATATAGGACAGTGTCCTTATTTTTAAACTTATAGGCTAAATTATTTAGGAGTGATGTCCATGATGTCAACAAGTAAAACATTTAAATTGTTCAGTGGTATTTTGATGTTTTCCAGTTTACATTGAGTTGGTGATTTCCAATCAGACGTAACTAGAAACTTCTGAGGAAGTCCTTAAAGAAAAAAAAAAAGGCAAAGCCTCATCTATGAAGGGTGAAAAGGGCAGAATACTAATAATCATATCATACATGAGCATATGTAGGTATTTAATATTCCTTCAAGGTTTCTTCTATTAGAAAATTTCTCACATTAAAAAGTTGAGGGGAAAGTCTTGATTTTGCCTTTTTTTTTTCATCTCTTGCTCACTTTTGATTAGCTTAGCCAGTTGTAGAATTTTTGGTTGACAATTACTTTTCCTTAGCATTTTAAAAGTCTTGGATCACTGTATTCTGACTTCATAATTGCAGTTGGGGATTTTGTTGTGAATCTATAAATTATTATTTTATAGGTAATGTCCTTTTTCATTCTATTTTTAGGTCATTTTGCCTTCAGTGTGGCTTTTTGTCATCGCTGTATGTTATTTATGTCTTCGAATATCTAAGGACTCATAGCTTATCAAATTTGGAAAATCTTCGTCATTATCAGTTCAAACATTGCCCTCTGCCCAATTTCTCTATTTTTTCCTTGCAGGAAAAATAAGCTGATACTGGACCTTCTGTTTCTAATGTCTTCTTGTCCCAAAGCTAATTAGTATTTTCTACTTCTTCTTCTTTCTCTATGCTGCATTCTGGGCAATTTCTTCAAAATTATTTCCCAATTTAATATTTTTTCCTTCATTTCTATAAAATATTTTTTAGTTTTTTTTTTTTTTTTTTTTTTAAATCTATGTTTGTCTCTTGGGCAGAGTGTCATGAAGAAAATGTTTCTGTCTTTGCACCTTTTTTTTTTTTTTCTATCTCCTGTGATGCCTGGTGATGTAACAGCCACCTTGTAACCAAAAAGCACACTAAGAGTAGATATGGATATATTCTTGAACACCAATGATATCACTGAACTTTGTGCTAACACAGCACACCCTACCTTTGTACTCTTTGCTGTGTGAGAAAACCTCTACTTCCTTAAGTCATTGAAGTTGTATTTCTGTTACGTATAAGAAATTAAATTCCAACAAATGAAACATCACTGAAGGTATATAGATCCAACCAAAACATTAACAGCGATTATTTCTGGGTGAAGGAATTGTAGATGATCTATCTTTCTTCTTAATGTTTTTTCCATATTATCAGCAACTTATAGTTTTAATTGGTGAAACTGCCCAGTGATAGTGGTAATAGTAACAACAGATCATTTACTGAGCCTTTTATACTGTACTAGAAACTGAAGTAAGAACTTCAAGAAAATATGTCATTGTTATCATTATTACTTCACTTAATTTAATATATACAAATGGAGATAAAATTGCATATTGCTTTAATTAGACTAATAAAATTGGAAAATATTCATTTCACTATGTAGATATTTCACTTATTATAAATTGCAGTTGTTACTATTACAATCCAGTTAGCCGAAGTCTAAGCACTTTTAATTTCATTTTTCTTTTCAAAATACCTGGAGGTACTCTCTGGGCTGGTTTTTGCTTAAGTGGTGCTCTAGGATTCCATGAGGCATCTACTCTTCTTCCGAATGCTATTGATTGAATGACATGAGTCCTTTTATGGTTAAAAACGGTAATCATTGATCTTCTCTCATCTTCTGTAACTTCTGACAAATGCAAATAGTAATGTTATTGCATAGCATTATAGAGATGCAGAGGCATTCAGAATACAATTGAAGAGTTTCAATAATGTGTTTATCTGAACTATGTTATATGTGAACACACTGTCAAAACCGTGAAGGGCAGTCACAGTGATTTCCATAATCTTACAAATGCTCGGTATATGCCACTCATGTTGCAAGGCACAGATCCTCCTGATGCATCCCAAACACTTTCTAACACATCACCATGGATGGCTGCAATCACAGCTATGATACAGTCCTTCCTTTCCTCAGGGCTGTGAGGAATAACAGGAATAAATGTAGGTTTTAGATATCCTCGTTGGGGAGTTAGTAATTAATTATTAAGAATTTTCAAACCTATAGAGATAGAAAGGTAGGTAGAGGGATGGGGAACACACTTGGACGTGAGAGGCTCCCCCGAGATGTAAAGTAAATGCAGTGAGGCTGCTTATCTTTGTGGCTCAGATAAATCAGACATGCTAGTTTGTCTACAATGCTTAAGATGTATTCATAGAGAAGTTATCATTGAATATACAAGTTTTAATATATATGTTTACAGAATTGCAAAGAATATAATTTTTAGAACTTAAATAAGCCTTAAGAGATTTTGTCCAATTCTTTCATTTGTGAAATAAAACACTAAAATATCAGGAATAGATGATTTGGCATTCAATACATTCATGTCCAAATCAGGATGAGGAGACCTATTCTCACACTCAGTTAGGTGGCCTTTTCCATACAGTGATCAAGAGAAATGAATTCCTAAACTAGGGCAAATTTCACAGAGCAAAAATTTCAAAAATAAGTCATTGAAAAACCTTCACTTACAAAGAGAACTATGTTCAAAGACTTTCAGCATTTTTAAACTAGTGAACTATAAGACTGCCTTTCAAATATTTCTCTGTAAGAGGTATCCTTACCTTTTCGGTCAAGATATTGTACTTCCGGAAGGTGGTAGATTACAAATAAACGGTACAGGTTATATTGGCACAAAGGGTTTTGGTAGAGAGCTGCAAAGAAAGAATCCAAATTAAGATGTCAGATTTCAAAACTGGTTTGATTTATCACTGGATAAAATTTAGGAAATTGCAGAATTAATATGAAACGTAAGAACATGTAAAATTCTGCTTCATAGACCAAACCATTGGCCTCCCTAATCTCACTTATTCAGAGCAGCACTTATTTCTCATTTGTGAAATTCATTCATTCAACAAATATTTCTTGAGTGCTTACTGTATATACTAAGAACCGTGCAAGGTGCTGGAGACATAGTGTTGACCCAATTCTACCACGAACGAGGAAAATTTTAGCCATCAGTTAATTAGTAAATGAAGAACAAGAGATCAGCTCTGTGGGGTCTTGATGCTGTTCTCTGTGACAGGATTTATTCACTTGGTTCTCTTCTTCCAGTCTCAGAGGTCACACGGGTGCCACCTGGAGATGGGTAGAAGTGCCGTACATGGCACGGACCAAATAAAGTTTTCCTTCTCCACTTAAAACCACTGCACATATTTCTGAGTACCTAAGCACCTGTAGCAGCTTCACATCTCCGCAGGAACAGACCAGAGCTGGTGCTGATCTTGGATGGTGTCTCCCTCTGGCCAGATGCACGTGCCTCTGACTTCCTTAGCTCAGGTGCTGGGATCCCTCATGAATCAGGCTGTGTCCCACAGGGGCTGGAGGTGGGAAGCAAGCGCAGGTGGAAGAGCTCCTGGCGTGGCTGACGTCACAGGCTCTACGCATCCACATGCAGGTACATTTTTTTAAATCTTCAACTAGAAGTCGTGAGAAATTTATTTTTAGGGAAAGAGTAGTATCGCTACTCTATTCTTCCCTGGATATATTAAACAGGGTTATTTTAATACAATGTGAAATAAAACTTTTATGATTTCCACGTGGGTATCTTTAGCTCTTGGAGTCTGCTTACATGCAATTAATTTGCAGACAGCCCTTCGCGGGGGAAAAAAAACGTCTGGGGAGGAGAATCACCACTAGGTGGCAGTAGGAGAAAGAGTTCCAGCCGTCGTATAAACCCATCACTCCCTCCCGAAATGGGGCTCATTTATTGCACATGTTAAATTTAGGAGTAGCGCTGTGGCATTTGACTGTAAAATAGAGAGAGGCTTGATAAAAGCACGAAAATATTAAGCATGAGAAGCCCAGGAAAGAGCAGTTGGCAACATGAAGAAGACGAGGGCGTGCTTAGAACACAATGATTTTGCTAAAAACTGAAAAAAATTAACTCATCTAGATGTTTTCCCTGTAGGTTATAAAACATTTTGATATTTACTGTATAAACACAAACTTTTCTGGCTAATCAAATTATTACTTATGGCTCTTCCCTGTGGAAAACTTGAGCTTTAGAAGGACTTAGAGCAGGCAATGGAAGACACCTGGTAGCTCTTAAAGGAAAGCTCTTGGAATGAGGAAGGCAGACAAGAAACTGGGGATCTGGGGCGCCTGGGTGGCTCAGTGGGTTAAGATGCTGCCTTCGGCTCAGGTCATGATCTCAGGGTCCTGGGATTGAGTCCCACATTGGGCTCTCTGCTCAGCAGGGGGCCTGCTTCCCTTCCTCTCTCTCTGCCTACTTGTGATCTCTGTCAAATAAATAAATAAAATCTTTAAGAAAGAAACTAGAGAGCCAGGAGCACCCAGGAATTTAAAAAGACAGGAAATGTGTGTGCAGTGAGGGAAAGAGAGGAAAAATGAAATGGAAGATTTGCAGGATTTCTCGAGTGACAGAAAGGGTTTACATTTTAAGCTTAAAAGGGAGGGAATTTAAAGTGGTAACCAATAATTACAAGTACTGGACAGGGAGTAGAACGGATGTATATTAAACCATTAATAAGGACAGGTTCTTAAAAGATCCACAGGGATCACGCATTGTAGCTTGAGCCAGAAAGAGAACAGAAACGTCCTTCAGTGATGGAAAAGCAAAACACAATCGTTGCTAACGAGAGTTCAGGAGGAAGAGAAAGTCCCATCACAAATGCTTTAGTGCAGAAGTCGGCTCTGCGGTTGCTGCGTTGGAGAATCCCATCTGACAACTCAGGACCCTGTGGTCCATTCTGGCAGCAGGGAGTGGAATCTGCCGCTGCCTAGGATGTTCACAGAATGGGAACCAGTGACGTTTACTCTTTGCATCCCCTTCAGACTCTTTTCCCTCTGGGAACATTCCTATTTCATGTCTTCTCTTGGCTTCTTCCAGTCTTTAGTTAAGTCACTTCTTTACGTAAATTGAAAAACCTTCTAGCTTCAGCGAAACAGAACATCAGATTTAGACTTACTGCCGTTACAGGACTTATGAATAACACGTCCCAGTACTGAAAACTTGATGGCTCACCGTTTATTGCATCCTAATGTAAAATCTAAGGGACCGCAGGTCAGAACAATGGGCTGGTAGCCCTGCCTCTGCTTAAATAAGCTTAAAAAAAAATAGAAACGAATAATTTAAGAGACATCTCATCTTTATGATTTTCTCTTTTTTCTTTGCTCTTAAGTTTTAGAAAGAGGCAATCTTATTTTCAACTCTTTTTTTCCCCCCTCTTCCAGACTATTAAACATTTAACATTTTGGATTTATGAGTTTTGGATTGCTGCTATAAAATTATCATAAATTAAGTTTCTGAGATATGAAATCAGTTTCCTGTGTCTGAAAGTTCTGAAGGCCTCCCGTGATGTATGGGTACATTCCTTTAAAAACTATGAAGCAAAATTGCTTACACTTTCACTTTCAATAGGTTAATACTATTTAATCCACTTTCCCCCTAGGCTACTTATGGAGTACACCTCCGTGGCGCCTGCACTGTCTTGCTTATCTTAATTTTGGATTCTGAGTCTAAGCAATTTACATCTATCCAATAATATATCAAAATGCCTTTACTACCTTACTGTACAAGCTTGAATTACATTAGTCCCATGTATGAAGCTACTTATTACTGAAACAGAGGAGAAAAAAATTATCCAAATAGTTGGCTTCAGTCAATTTTTTAAAACTTTAGAAGCTAAATTAAGAAGCATCATTTAAATGAACATTAGTTTTAAGACCACCATTGAAAGAAAGTTGAGTTGATTGGTAATGTACCAAAACATCCACTTTTAAAAAAAGATTTATTTCTTTACTAGAAAGAGAGAGAGAGAGAGACAGTGCATGCATGGGGAGGAACAGAGGGAGAGAGAAGAAGAGAAGCAGACTCTGCTAAGCATGGAGCTGGACATGGGATTTGATCCCATGACCCTAAGATCATGAACTGAGCCAAAATCAAGAGTTGGATGCCTAACTGACTGAGCCACCCAGGTGCTCCAAAATATCCCTTTTAATATATGGGGAAAATGATACAGAGAAGTTAAAAGTCATAATGTCCTATGTCTATGCAGACCAGCCTGTGGGAGTGAGTCTAGCTGTCAATGGTCAGACACTATGATTTTGAGGTTCTGGTTCAAGGTTGCTTAGTTAGGTCAGCCCCTCCATCATTACCACCATCTTGCTTTAACATCTATGGGCCACTGCACACCATGTGCTTGTACTGAATATGGAAATCATCCTCAATTTTTGAAAGGGGAGCTTGGACTAAAGCAGGGGATGGAGAGAGTTGCAAGAGTCAGAATATGCTCTTCTTCACCACAAATAGCAAAGACTCACTTGGCTCTTTTTATTGGGTGATTGTTCTGTTTAGTCGTTTGGAAGGGGTGGTCCCACCTTGAAGGGCATTTCTGGTAGAGGCTCAGATGAAGAGACTGATGAGATCATAGTCACACCCTGATCTCAGTGTCCCTCTTCAGCCCGTGGCTATTTGCAGTCAGTGGTGGACTGGGGCCAAGTGAAGAAGGATAGAAAATGTTTTAGAGTAGAACCTGAAGAAAATGGAGACCCTCTCCTGAAAGGAGCATTCTGTCTCTAATGAAGAATCCTTAAATCACCACTAGGAAGCAAGTCCTAAAAATTAAGGAATGTAGGTGTCTAAGTGTAATTTCCGACAGTGGAGCTTAACGAAACAAGCAAAACTTGAGAGAAATGAGGGAAGTAAGATTTTAGGAACGGGAGAAGGTCAGTATCTTGTAACTGAGGCGGTGCTGTTCTCCCCATGTGCTAGGAAAGAGGCAGGGAGACGGAAGGTCAGGGAAAGTCATCAGCCAGGAAGTAGATCCTGACTGAGGAAGACTTTGCAGAAAGGGAGGGAAGAGGAAAATGGAGCCGGAGAGGAAGGGTGTGGAAAGGTAGACCGCCTGGAGAGAAGAGGTGGGGCCCTCCTGACTCAGTCTGGAAGTCAGGAATTCGTTTCCAGGACCTCACACTCAGCAGCTGGGTTAGGCCTCCCTGAAGCTCCCAGCCCTGCTTCTCCTGGGCCATCTCTTGGCAAGCCTCCTCATAAACGCCAATGGAGGGGAAAATGCCAAAATGGATTAAAGGATTCCCCTCCAGGCTGTTTTCTCACCCTCTGAAGACCTTGTAATTGGAGTGGAATAATAACCACACTTCAGCACTTTATACGGTTTTAGGGCTTGAAAAGGCAAAAATTTTAACATTGAAAGTGCATGGATCTCTCATTTTAATTAATGAACTGAATCTAATCTGTGATTGCAAATGAGGCTCATAGAAACGGAATCTGGGCACATCATTGCCCCAATACAATTAGTAGTCCAGTACTTGGAAACTTTTTCGCCACATAATATCTTTAACCAAAATGGGTCAAGTGTTCACTGTATGCATTATTTGCTACCAAAACTTTTCTAAAAATGCTTTCTTTGAGAAATTGGACACAGCATTCGCTCCATTTCAAAAAATGACCTCACTACAAAGATTCTCAGTTGGAACCATTGTGGTTATGTAACTTGAATTATAATCACTATGGTTTTAAGTAGAGGTCACTTAAACTGTTGTGACAGGTAATGACAGGGACATTGTACTACCTCGTTGGCAGAACAGCCTTTCAAAGAACTGGAAAAGACCCTCCTGTCTCCCACCTCAGGGCTGACACAAGTCTGTGCTCACACACACATGCTGAACAAGGGGGGCATGGACTGGATTTCAGACACTCCACATGCTGAACAAGGGGGGCATGGACTGGATTTCAGACACTCCTCACTCCCGGGCCAGGCACCTTCGTTCAGGGCATAATCCTGTTGACTATGATAGGATGACCTTGGCTGCTAACTTCCAAATCTTGTATTGTAAGATAAGTTTCCTTAAATTACTGAGTTCTTACATTTAGCAAATCATCCAATTAGTTTCATATCAAGCTCCCTCAGCTCTCTCCCTAAAATATTTAGGCCGAAAGTTATAAAACCACAAACCATGGGACTTTTGTGTCACCATGTATTAGAGTGTCACATGATAAATATTTACTTAATGGGTGAATAAAAGATAAATACTTATTAAACAAGTGAATGAATAAATGCGAAACAAAGAAACAAGGCATGAGTTTAAGTTTTGACATTTCTTAGTAGTTTGGTTAAAGCTCGGACACTTGCATTCCCACCATTCAAGAGGAAGTCATTCTAATCACATTGTAGGATTTCTGTGAAGATTTAAACGAGACCATAATAAGAAAGCATTTTCTCAACAGAGAAGACATTCAAATATGTTGTTACAACAATTATTATTTCAGATGTCAGTTATATTGTTAAAAATCCATTTACTACTCAGCAGACTTTCAAGACTGTGAGCATCTTAATTCATCATCTAATTTACATAATCCACAGTAAAACCATTTTTGTTTCTGTCACTGCTTCAAAATAACACTAATGTCAAGAAATTCTCTTTAAAAACATGTCTTACGGAGTTAGCTTGATATTTGAGGTGATCCTGAGAGCTAGCTAGTAGCCCATTTTATGGAAAAACGAAGATAAGTGAGAGTTCCAGATCTAGCAGAGTCAGTCTTTTCATCTCAGAAGCGTTTGTTCAGCGCACAAGGGCCAGATGGTTCCAGTACACAGGCCAGTGCTGAATCTTTCACAGAACTTATCATGTTTCAAAAATAAGCATGGGATTATTTGCATGTTAAAAGGTGTCTAAGGTAGCAAAGCGGCCATGCTGCCAGCTCCAGGGGACACCATCCAGTGTGTAGTCAATAGAAATGCGCCCCATGGGGTGCCTGGGTGGCTCAGTTGGTTAAGCCTCTGCCTTCAGCTCAGGTCATGATCTCAGAGTCCTGGGATCGAGCCCCACATCCGGCTCTCTAAAAAAAAAGAAATGTGCCCCTTGGACCTATGCTCTGAGAAGAACAAGATGGGAACTAACAGGAGATAATGAAAGCCCGTTTAAATAGGGGGAAGCAGAGAAGAAAGGGTGGTGATAGGTTCATGGTTAACTAGTAAGTGGGTAAGGACGGTGAGGGAGTGT
The DNA here is from genome assembly GCF_030435805.1 of Mustela lutreola. Taxonomy (NCBI): domain Eukaryota; kingdom Metazoa; phylum Chordata; class Mammalia; order Carnivora; family Mustelidae; genus Mustela; species Mustela lutreola. The sequence continues at coordinate 144,314,521 of NC_081293.1, read as the reverse complement.
GGATGGTCTTGACCAAATGTACAGTTTCAGGCCTGAGTGGATGTGCTAAGGGGAGATGTGGGATGTGGGAATCAACTCAGATTATTGTATGTTTGTGAAGCTTCTTTTCAAAGGGAAAATCCACACAATTTTAGATTAACAAAAAAGAAGCATGGAATTCCCATGAACTTGGTATAGTTTTAATATTTGGGTTTAAACAATGTCCATATAAGCACATGAGTCATTTCTCCTCAATACAGTAGATGTTATTACTGATTAGCACTGAAAGCATATGAAAACTATAATTACTCTGTGTATTAATCTGATCAGAACCTTCACCATCAACACCAGTTTGCACATATTCAAAACATTGTTTCAGGCAATTCTGAGAAGTGAATAGAAAATGAATAGAAAAAAAAAAAAAAAACATCTATTTCATGACATTATATAAACAAGTCTCCTAACTCTCAAGTTTGGGAACCCACTCATCAGTCTGAGTGTCTTTTCCCTTTGGTACACCCAGAAAATTTCATCCGCTATTGCAATCCTGTGCGGGTTATTTACCCTTCAAGATTATGAGCTTATTGAGCAAGAACTGTGTATTATTTATTTTTCCAACCCATTTCACAGTTTCTTCCATGGCGTAGGTTACCTCCTTGCTGGGTGTGAATGAATGAAATTTGCTGTTCACCTACTGGAAAGCTTAAAAAAAAGAACTTAACTTTTATCTTTTGGTGTCAGTTTTATTAATATAATTCATATACCACATGATTCTCCCATTGTAAGTATAAATTAATGTTTTTTAGTATATTCGAAGAGTTGGCCAACCATCACCACAGTCAATTGTAAAACATTTTCATCACTCCTAGAAGAACCCCACACCTCCTTATTCTTTAACTAGGCTCCCTGGTCCCCTCTGTCCCCCAGTCCTGGACAAACAAGAATCTATTTAAAAATAGCTATCACTCAGTGTAGTTAACTCCATAGGTGTGTCTATTCGGGACACGTCATGTAAGCGGAATCATACAACGCATGCTAAAACTTAGTTCCGAGATAAAGCCAAATACACAGATTTAAACAGGTAAGCCTTTTGTCGCTTTTGTCACTTCCCTTTGTCATGCCATGTCATATCTCAAAAAATGTTTTCCATCTGTTTTTCTTGCAAGAACATCTTTTAAAAGAGAGTAAGATTAAATCTTATTTTCAAGAATATTTAAGGATTTCGTTATAAACATTGATCAATTTTAAACTTAAAAAATAACCCCTGTCCTGTGTCGTTACTCTTTTGACTTATGGCCATAGAAGCAAACAAACAAATACTTAGGATCTTCAGATTTGGCATCCCCTTTAATTCCTTCACTGTGGCGTCAATGTTTGTTAGCTCATTGTGGTGGAGCAGGAGCAAGTACAATGAAGGCAGAGAGTGCAGGCCTGAAAGACATTTTTTTTTAACAAGATTTTAAATGTTCTCAATGCTAATTAAACATGCCAGCTAAACAAAAGCAAAAAACACATTTCAGCTGGTACAGGAGTCATTATTAATAATAATGTGATTTATCATTAAATATGCAACAAAGCACAAGAATTCAAATAATTGAGTGTGATGTGGACATGTAGAACCAACTTCTTTCCACTGTTATTGTTTTCTGGTTTTGTTTTGTTTTCCTGTAGTAATCATTTTGTTTGTTTGATTTCGGAGGGGTTATTTTCTTTACTCTTCTTCTTTTTGTTGTGTTTTGTTTTGTCAGTGTTACTTAGATTCATAATGCCAATCAAGGGAGAAAAATCACTCATTTAGTTCAGTACCTTCCCCATGCTCAGCTAAATATTTTCTTTACACAACAGGAAGCCACATATTCATATTATTTGTGTTGATTCTAAATTTCACATATTCCCACATTTTTAACAGAAATGGAAGTGGGCTGTGTCTTTACCATAGCCACATCGCAGCTGACTTGGCAAAGTTTCTTTCTCCGTGGTACATGGAATCATGGTGGATCTTAAAATTTATGACATTTTGACTCTATGATACATGAAATTTTAAAAGATTGGTTGGGGCTGTGCCTCTTTGTATTTCGTGATCTTAGTACATCGTGTTCTTTTATACCTGACTTGAAATCATCAACTTAGAGATAGTTACGCATGTAAAATTAACTCAGAGCGAAAAGAGGAGTTTGGCTGCTAAAAATCATAGCCACTGAAAACAGTGAGGCTATTTGTGAAGTTTTTATATTGATTAATGCTCCCAAACATTGTTAAAATTTGCTTCCCTAATAGCCACTTTGTGTTCAGCTATGCAGGAGCATGGCACAATTTCTATTTAAAACCTGGTGATTCACAGACCTGTACCCCTGGGGATAAAAATATATGTTTATAAAAAATTAAAAAAAAATAAAATAAAATAAAAAAAATTTAAAAAAAAAAAAAAACAAGATTCTTTCACATTTTGAATAAGGCACAGGACAATATTACATTAAGACTGTAATCTGAAGCACATTTTTCAAAATGAAATGTATACAAGAACATTTTAAAAAATGAATTTCATCCCATATTTTCACCAGAAATGTTCTAATAGATATTTGCATGCCATTAGCAGTATGATAGTTATTAGTTCTTACTCAAGTGAAAATCTATTCAGTCAGCAGAAAACATTGAAGACATACCTTCTATGTCAAATATGGCATTGTTGTTCAGATAGAGCTCTGACAGACAATAGTTTCTAGTTAGGAATGTTAATCCTTGGAGCTGAAAATGAGAGAGAATAATATACTTTCTATAGTAATTTATATATATGTATGTGTATTTATATCTATATATATAAATAAATGTGTATATATATTTATAAAATTAGAGTATGATCAGAGAAGTTTGATGTTTGCTATCATTATTTCTGACCATTTGGTCTGGGCTATGAGTTTCCATCTGGATTGTCTTTGAGGACATTGGGATGAAAAAGACTTTTTCAGCTAACTGAAGACAAAGCTCTCATCCTATCTCTCTCAAACTTCTTGCATAGTTTTCAATGCCTCTGTAATCTGACCTAGCCCCTTTGCTCTAACTCTGTTTCTCCCAGTTCTGCCGCCTGCAGTCTCACTGTCCCCACGTACCCACTAACCCACCATCACACATTATTTAGTGACCAGTGTGTGCCCAGGGCTTTCTCCTCAACGCTGAGGCCATGTTTGCATCTGTGTATGAGTCACGCTTTCTCCTTTGCCTGCATAACTTTTCTCCCTGGTGCATTTCTGGTAGTTCTTAAGGATCGGCCCTTGTTCAACCGGACATACCAAACCATGGTGGAGGGGCACCTGAGTGGCTCATCTGGTTGAGTGCCCAGCGGAGGCCGTGATTTCGTGACACCGAGCTTGGGGTTCACACTCAGAGGGGAGTTTGCTTGAGATTCTCCCTCTCCTTCTGCCCCTCCCATTTTCCAAACAGTATGGTGAAGTCACATCTTTTTTTTTTTTAAGGTTTGGTTTATTTATCTGAGAGGGAGAGGGAGAGGGAAAGGGAGCAAGCATGAGGGGGAGAGGGTCAAAAGGAAACAGAGAAGCAGTCTCCTTGCTGAGCAGGGAGCCCCATGCAAGACTGGATCCCAGGGCCCTGGGATCATGTCTTGAGCTGAAGGCAGACGCTTAACTGACTGAGCTACCCAGCCACCCCTCACATCTTACTTTTAAGATTAGATTAGAAATGTGGTTGTATGAACTGCAAATAGTCAAAAGCAGTCTTGGAAATTCCTCAAATGAGCCATTAAGTACTATATTCAGAAACAGGGTATTCAACTCTAGACTGAGGGTCAGAAGCGACTGTTACTCTGCAAGGAGAACTGATTTTTAAAAAAAATATTGACTCTAAAACCTCGATAAAATTTAACAATTTGTTTGAGTTATGAGGATAGTAGAGCCATAGAGGTGTGGCAGGTATCTTCTAAAAATAGCAGGTTAGTTAAATATAAAGCTATCTTTCTACTTAATACAGGATCAGGGAGAATATTCCCATTGAATAGTTACTGACCAAGTGCTTAGTACTTTCTATACAGAAATATACATCACTTTCTATGTGGAAGTATATGCTCATGATTAGACATTAATATTAGGTGTTTATTAAAGCTTATCATAGCAATGATTGTTATCATTAAATATAACTGTTTTAGCCTTTGATGGATTGATTCAGATAGATGCCGATGCATTGGACTCAGTGAGGATTTACTGCAAATTTTAGCCCTGAGACATAGTTCAGAAAAGCTATTGTAGATTTGTATGCAACCTTTCAAAACTGTTTTCTTTAATTAATTTTCTTTAATTTTATTGTTGCATCTGCAACACACATTATGAAGCTATGAAAGGCACGTGTGCTGCTCATCTCATCATTTCACAGATTCATCTGCATCCAATTAGGTCAGCACCCTTGCAGGAGGGCCACCAGCAATTTCCCACAGCTTTTCCTAAGTCACGAGAGGGACTATGTTCCTCCCAAGCAGGAGACCATGCAACGCACTGAGGGTGCGGGGGTCCCAATGGGCTTCCTATCCCTTTCTCCTCTTCCATTCTTCCTTCCACTCACCATGATCTGATCGAACGATGGCCACACCTGACACAAGAATAGAAAACAAAACCCAGTGGAAGCCATGACTACTACTTCTCTTCTTTCTCAGTTGCCCGCCAGACCACACATCAACAGAACCTTTCTAATTACTCAAGACTTTCATTTCTTTTGCATGACTTATTAACCCAAGAAGAATACTAATAAACTTAATAGTTTCATCTCGATTATAGAATCATGGTTTTCCCAAGAGCCTTAATATCCTTTGGGCCATGATTACTGGGATTTTAAGACTGCACTGTTGTTGGGGTAAGATGGGTAGGGGAATGGAGTGGAAAGAGATAAAGCCAGTTCAAGAGGACCCTGCAAGCAATTACAAGATTTTGTGCAGAGGACTGTGAGAGAAAATGTTTTAGAAAGAAAATGGCAGGAAAGAACACAGTTTAGAAGGGAGAGTAAGCATAATGGCAGGAGTTGAATGAGAAGGGCGTTACCCTAATTCAGAAGACTATGTGGTGGTCCAGAGTAGAGTAATGGCAGTGGGAGGAGAAAAGTACCGGGAATTGAGAGAGAGAGAGTTCCAAGGTAGGAATCGCAGGACTTAATAGACACTGCAATGTAGCAAGTTGTTGAAGTCAAGATCTAGGAGCGAAACTGCAAGACACGCTGATTGCCCTGACACTTAAGCCATCGTTAAAGTAAATGACATATATATAATATGTATAGTATTATAACTATCCACTTAGAAAAATCTACACTATTAATCTGAAGGATCACCATAGGTTTTATGTGGAATGTGACATTTCACAAATCATTTATTTTGGTTCAGGGCTCGGCACATAGCTAGTGCTCAATAAACGAGCTATTATTACTTAACCATTATTTTTTATACATAAAGAGAGAGAGATGAGAGTACTTCCATTTAAAGTAAAGCACTTACATGTAGTCCCCAGGGTAGTAGTGGAGGAAAAAGTATGCCAGCATGAATTTAAAATTAAAGAGGCATTCTTTTAGAACAGGGCTTCTCAACCTCTGTAACTATGGACATGTAGGGCCAGGTTATTCTTTGCTGGGGTTGGGAGTTCTGTCCTGTGCATTGTAGTATGTTTAAGAACAAATCTAGTCTCTACCCACTAGATGCCAGTAGGACACACACACTCCACTTGGGACAATCAAAAAGTGTCTCCAGAGATTGCCAAATGTCTGCTGTAAGGGAAAGATGGTGTGTGTGTGTGAGTGTGTGTGTGTGTGTGTGTGTGTGTGTGTGTGTATGTGTACAAAGTCACTTCTTGTTGGGAACAGCTGATTTAGAGTCAAGGGAAGAGGGAGTGTCATATTGATAAAATGCTAGCTATCATTGGCCCCTGTGCTAGATGGTTTCACAGGCATTATCTAATGTGATGCTTATAGTAGCCCTGTGTTATTTGTTTTATTCCTTATTTACCTAGGAGTAAACTGGGCTCAGTGAAGTTAAACAACTTTCTCAAGGTAACAGAGCAAGGATAAATCCAAGTCTTTCTGATTCTCAAATTAAAACCTGGCATATAGTACATCATAATTGGGTTCATTAAAATAGTTGAATCTCTATATAAAGTAGCCAGAAGACATGAATTTGAACATACTTTGAAGTAATGGAAAATATTGTTAGCTTGAGCAAATGGAAAATACTTCTTAAATTATTTTTCTACTATTTCAGCAATGTTTTTCACCAAAAATCATGTTTAAAATACATCCAGAAATATTTGGCATAAAATGGAAAAAAATAGAAAAACTAATCTCACAAAATATATGTCCACCAAAGTACTACACACATACTAAACCAACTAAAATTCCATCATGTATGTTGTAATGCTACATGAAAAAAAAGTATCAATTCAAAATATTCTTTAAAAGTATTTAAAATAGCACCTTAAAAACTATTTAGTTTTTCAAATGCTCTAAGCTAACTTATTAAGTATTAAATGTGTATTAGGTATTAAATGAATATTAAATGAATAAATAAATATATATGTACCAGAATATTACTGAAGGAACCAACTAGCATTGCATATATTGCCATATAGAGCATTTTCCAATACTCAATCTAAAATTTTCCATTGTTGGGAGCCTGGGTGGCTCAGTGGGTTAAAGCCTCTGCCTTTGGCTCAGGTCATGATCTCAGGGTCCTGGGATCGAGCCCCGCATCAGGCTCTCTGCTCAGCAGGGAGCCTACTTTCCCTTCTCTCTCTGCGTACTTGTGATCTCTGTCTGTCAAATAAATAAATAAAAATCTTTAAAAAAATAAAAAATAAAAAAATAAAGTTTTCCATTGTTCAAATTACTAATATTTTCTAATCAAAATATTTTCAAATTAATGTCTTCTCGATGGTATATGTATTATATATATATATATATATATATATATATATATATACTTATTTAATCTTCACAACAGGGGCACCTGGGTGGCTCAGTGGGTTAAAGACTCTGCTTTCAGCTCAGATCATGATCTCAGGGTCCTGGGATTGAGCCCCACATCGGGCTCTCTGCTCAGTGGGGAGCCTGCTTCCTCCTCTCTCTCTGCCTGCCTCTCTGCCTACTTGTGATCTCTCTCTCTCTGTAAAATAAAAAAAAAAAAATCTTTAATCTTCACAACAGACTCATGAGGTATGAGTACTATCATTACCTTATTTTAAGGTAAAATCATTTTAAGTCCTAACTAGATATACAGCGTAGATATCTATGACTCTCACAACCAAGCAGTGAAGCCTTATTTAGGTTATTCATGTTGATTTCCTTTTTTTGAAAAGGTTTTAAATATTTGGCAAAATATAATTCTTTCAACGAAGTTGACATAAAGGATAGAATTAATGTTGCCCTGAGGCAACAGAAACATGTAAGAGCCCAAATTAAGTGGAATGCATGCTAGTTCATTTTATTCCTTAACAGTTTTTGTGCTCTGCTACGGGATTTGTGCAGCTCTAAATTGTTTTTTAGAACAAAGTATGTTATGTATAAATGAATAAATAACTATGTATATACCTAGACCTTGTTGAAGGAACCAACTAAAATTCCATGTGTTATAAAGCTACTTGGAGAAAGATAGTAATTCAAAGAATTCTTTACAACTATTTAAAATAGCACATTAAAAATAATTCTTTCATATTTTAAATTGTGATCTGTTAATTTTGTACATCAGTATTCCTTTCTAAAATATACATATTTGTGCTATTTACCAAATTCTCAATATGTGCCAAATGCTTAGGAGGTGGGAAACAGTAACATTTTAAAAAAAATGTATTAACATATAATGTATTGTCTGTTTCGGGGTACAGGTCTATGATTCATCGGTCTTAGACTACACCCAGCGCTCACCACAACACGTAATGTCCATTACGCAGTCACCCCATCCTCCCACCCCCCTCCCCTCCAGCAACCCTCAGTTTGTTTACTGAGATTAAGCATCTCTTGTGGTTTGTCTTCCTTTCTGGTTTCCTCTTGGGAAACAGTAACATATCTTAATGGCATAGAAGAATGAGTCCAGGATCTTTCTTAAAGTGATTTTGCTTATTTCAATCAGAGCATTCTCTGGTCAGTTAGTAGAGAATGTGTCATTATAAATAAGTATTTCAATGATTTTTTAGATGATGAAGGCTATAAACAATGACTTTGCCAGAAGAGGTATTTTTATTTGAATTTTATTTGTAAAGTTTGTCACCTGTTTTGTCTTTACTACCTGGCAGAAACTGAGAACCCATTTTGGACAGTCGCTTGGTGAAGCTTTCTACAGGTTTTTCATCAAATGCTGCTTCTGATCTGAGCCAAATCAAATATTCCAAAGGACTGCTAGTTCTTCCAGAGATTAAAGGATACCAGCATTGTGGGACTCAGTAGAAAATTTTTGAGGTGATGAGCCCAAACACAAATAGATCAATGGGTAGACCATTTGAAATTGTACTGTTCAAGGCTAGTCATTCCACTTCTCATGGAGGGTTGGAAAGAATTGACCATGGACCTAAACCTCCTTCAGTCAGGCTTGCTGGAAGATGAGGCAAGGGAGTCTTTGGAAGGCCTCATCTAAGAGGATCTAAGAGCAGCTGCCTTCCTCTGACTTTATGAGGGTAGCTGAACAAAAGGCGACCCAGAAATGGAGGTGATGCAGAACTGGTGACTGACAATGCAAGTATGAGGAGCAAGTAAGCCCTCAGAGAGTATCCTGAAGGAACCAGAGCTGCCTGAGCAAATCTGGCAAAGCTGGGGCATTGGAAGCAACTTGGCATCTATTCTGCTAATCCAGGGTCAGGCCAGAAGCTCCAGTCTGGTAACCCACTATGTGATAATGGGGAGAAGTGCCTCTGCTCCTAGTATGTTATGTTCCAAATATATCAGACTATGTTCATCGCCTCCCCAAAATATTGCTTTCTAGCATTCCATTCCAGGCAGTTGGCAAATGCCGTGCCCTCACCATGAGCACAGCCACTCCCTCTGCCCTTAATTTTATTAGAGCAGGTATTGTCACATTTATTGTTGTATATTCTATCAGTGGCTTAAAGTGAGTACACAACAAGCCACATCAGATAGGAGGATTTTGGCTTTGGGTAACTTCTGAGCTCAACTCAAACTGGCCCATTAATAACTGAGAACCTTTATTTTCTCACATACCAAGAACTCCAGAGGTAGTGAGAGCCTCCCTCTTAGTTCATAATGATTCTCTGGGCCCTACTTTTCTTTAAATGTCACCTACATTCTCAAGCTGATGGGAGGGTTCCTGCTTCATATCCAGGCAAGAAAACATCAGGGAAACGAGGGACTGCTCTGCTAGTGCTCTCTTTTAGGAATGAGGAAACCACTCACAAAAGCCTCCCCGCAGATCCCATGTCTTTATTACCTTAACTGGGACATGTGCCCATTCATCTATTAGCCACTCACAAGGACAATGGGATTATCCTGAATGGGTTAGACAGTTCAGGATCCACTTCCTAGAACCGGGGATGGGGTCACCTACCTCAGTAAAAAGGAGATGTATGTGCCAAAAACTAAATCCAGATTCTGCTCGATAGGTAAAAGGAAAAAATGGACACTGAATGGACAACCATAATATCCAGTACATACATCTCAGCAAAAGTACGGATTGGATAAATGAATCAGCAACAAAGATGGGTTCATTTTACTACTTTGTGCCTTCATTTATCCCAAATAGAAGGTAGTTTAAGATATTCATTAGTGTCAGAACAGGCTGATCACAAATTCAGACCACTGTTAATTAAATGCTGCAATTCTAAATATTTACCTATTTCTACATATTTACATATTTAAATATTTAAATTCTTATGTCAATGTTAATGTTTTCCACGATATTTCTCTACACCATTTCTATGCTGGTATAATGACTTCTTAGTGGTGATCCTATTGCTGTCTGGATTTTATTTTATTTTTTAAAAGACTTTATTTATTTATTTGACAGAGAGTCAGCAACAGAGAGAGAACACAAGCAGGGTAAGTGGTAGAGGGAGAAGCAGGCCTGCCTCCCTCTGAGCAGGGAGCCTGATGCGGGACTTGATCCCAGGACCCTGGATCATGACCTGAGCCGAAGGCAAATGCTTAATGACTGAACCATCCAGTCGCCCCTGCTTTCTGGATTGTAAAGAAAAGTAATAATCAAAGTTTTACGTATGAATTTTGGTGAAGTACTATCGTAGCTAATACGCTTATCAGAGTTTGGGATTCTGACTAAGACTTTAGTTTTTCATGAAGTGTGACTATTAGGCAGGAACCAGTCAATTACTGGCCAATAGGAAAACTCTCAGAAGTTTATTTACTTACCCAAGCAACACTCAAAACTTGTTTTGGGGAGGATATCCTTTCGGCGTTCTAGGAACTAAGTAAGTCTATTATTGTAAAGAACAAAGTTAAGTGATGAGGATTTTGGAAATAATATAGTTGGTTTGTTGAAAGTAAAGAGTCAACACAAGGAGAGAATTCAGTCTCTTGTTGCATTCCTTCCCCACCCACTGCCCTTCCGAAACAGAAGAGAGTGAAATTGTTGGCAGTGTATACAATCCCTTCCTATGTACATAATGGTTCTTATGTATTGTGTGAAATATTCAATGGTTGGAGAGGGGATGGTGTTCACTACCAAAAGCCAAAAAATGTTTTCCAAAAATCTCTAATTATCTCTCTCCCTTTAGGCACACTGCGGACACTGAACATGTTCTTTCCTTCAAAACTGAACCCCGCAAGAGGCACACATGGAAAACAAAGATTAGTCACTTTTGCCATGCCTTTGATGATTTCCACCTTTATCAGAAGTCGCACACTGGGACCCAGGATAATTTTTGGCAGGGTGTTTAAAAGAGTTTTAAACCTCCGTGCCCTTTTATGGTGCGTGCAATTCCCATTTCAGCTGCTGGTCGCCTGGATCTCAAGGTGATTGCATTTGTTCTCCTAGAAAGGATTTCAAGCTTAGGAGACTTATGCTTCCACTTAACAGAAGAAGAAGACCGGAAATCCTATGTAATATTGCAATGCTTTTATAAACATGGCTGCCTAGGGACTCAACGCTGTGAATCTGGGCTACACAAGCAGAATACTGCTGAAAATTGAAATTATTTCTTTTTAATCAGTGGGTGTTCAAAATGTTCAGATTGGGTATTCAATTCATAAGGAACAAAAATACAAGCTGTTGGAATGTCAAATTACTGGAAGTTGAGAATAGCCAACTGACTAACTCTAATGATTGTTTGGGTTTGCATTTTAGTTCAGCCCTACTCTTTGACATGGAGGGAACTTGGAGCCCCAGTCAGACACCCACTATAGGGGAGGCAGTGGGAGGGCCTCACCTCCTGAACCTTAGCCTCTAAGAGAAACTTTAAGGGCCATGCATAGTGACCTTGACGAGAGTTGCCTGCAGTTGGGGACCTGTTGGTCCCCTATGTCTGGTAATTCCTAAGAAAACTAGATCAACTTGGGTAACAGTTGGGAGGTAACCACCCCCCTTGGCTTCTGACAGCAGGAAAAACTTGTGAGTGCTGGGACCTGCACACCAGGTCACAAAAGGCGTATTGATCTGGGGTACTCCACAAGGAATCCCACCAAGGGAGTAGTCTACCTCAGCTTGAGGCTGTCAGTTGTAAGTACCACTGGGATAAAAGTGGAGAGGAAGTCAGGAGTGGCCAGGGAAGAGGAATTAGAGTTAAAGAAACCTACTTCTGAATAATCCGTTGAGAGAAAAGAAGTTGACTTTGAACATGTGTTAGTACCAGATGGTACAGATCAGGTAAGAGCTTTGTTTCTCTCCAGCCCTTCCTCCACATCTCCCCATTCTATGTCAATGTTGGGTAAGGAAGGAAAAGTGAGGAGAAGGAAAGGAGAGAAAAACAACCAGCTACACCTTCTAGCTAATAAAAAAGGCAGGTGGCCACCTGCAGTCAACTCCAGCTGAATAAGCAAGGGGATGTAGGGAGATGGCTTATTTACAAATGAGGACTGGAAGTGGATTATTATACTCTCTTATACATTCTCATTGCCGTTTTTTTTTTTAAAGATTTATTTATTTTAGAGAGCACGCATGCTAGCTTGCGAGTGGGGGTAGGGGCAGAGAGAAAGAATCTTCAAGCAGAATCCCCATTGAGTGTGGAGCCCTATGTGGGGCTCGATCTCATGACCCATGAGATCCTGACTGGAACTAAAAATCAAAAGTCTGATGCCTAACTGACTGAGCCACCCTGGTGCCTTGATATTCTCATTTCTGAACTGGAACCACAAATAAATAAATAAATAATCCCTTTTTTAAAGGTTGGGGGCGGCTCCTGCGTGGCTCAGTTGTTAAGCGTCTGTCTTCTGCTCGGGTCATGATCTCGGGTTTGAGCTCCATCATTGGGCTCCTGCTCCACAGGAAACCTGTTCTTTTCCCACTCCCCCTGCTTGTATTCCCTTTCTAGCTGTGTCTCTCTCTGTCAAAAAATAAATAAATCTTGAACGGGAGCCATGGCTAGGACTCCAATGGACTCTAAGATTTTGAATTACATAAGAGGAATGGGAAGAGTCACCAAGATTGCTGAAGTTTTCTTCCAGGAGTCCAGAAGAAATAGCCTCCTCTGGGCAGCTTTGATAGGACATGAGAGACAAAAGTAAAGTTGCAGTCTGATAACATCTCACAAATTGTGCAGTTCAATATAGTAATGTATGTATGTGTTTGTGTGTATAGAGTTTCTTACCTAAAGTTAGTTAGGAATACAAAATACTAATACTTTTAAAGATTAACTCCATTATAAATAGGAGATTAAGACAGTGATTTAAGTACAGAGCTATTTAATGATAAAATATAACACTACCTTGTTGTGATGTAGCCATAAATATTTTAATTTTCTAAACCTAGATAGATCAATGACCTCTGTCAGATTCCTGAAAAGAAAAGAAAAAGTGAATATTAGTAACAGTTAATTTATTAATAGGTAAGGTGAGTTATATAGTAGAACTTTGGAATAACTGGAAAGGCCTCTCTCTTCTTTCCAGATTGTTGTCACACCTACCTACTAATTTCTGAAGTACTATCATTAAAACTTCATCCATTTTTTTAAAGATTTTATTTATTTGACAGAGGGAGAGACAGCAAGAGAGGCAACACAAGCAGGGGTTGTCGAGAGGGAGAAGCAGGCTTCCTGCAGAGTGCAGAGCCAGACGCGGGGCTCAATCCCAGGACCCTAGGATCATGACCTGAACTGAAGGCTGACACCCAAATGACGGAACCACCCAGGCACCGCAACACTTCATTCATTTGGATTAATATTTTTGTCAGCCAGTTTAAAAGAAATACTGAAGGCAAACACTCTATCACATTACTAGAAATTTATACTTCGTTATGATTACATTTATTGGGACCTTAATTTGAAAAAAAAAAGATTTTACTGGGGACTGGGCAGAGGGGAAAAAGTAAGTGGGAAAGACAGTGTATTTGTGCCTACATGTGAAAACCCTGTTGGCTCCTACTTGGACAACATCTGCAAGGTTCTTGCTTTGGGCTTCTCCAGATCTTGGCCACAATATATTTAAGATGTGGAAATGGCCATATGCCAAGAGACAGAGACTAGGTGAAGTGTTTTATTTTCCTTTATTGTTTAGTAGCTATGGGGTCAAAATATTACCATCCTTCTTGAGCTGTGCAGGTGGTCCTGAACCTTGTTGCTGTTGCTGCTCTCTCTGCAAAGGGACAAGCATGGGTGGGGAAGAGGAGTGACCACAAATGGGGCAAAGCCCTGAGGATTGGTCCTTGACTGCTATGGGCTAGAATATTCAGATCTGTTTTATTTCTCAGGGCAGAAACTGTGCCCAGGCTGGGTATGCATCAGACACCATAGAGCACACACTCTGTGCCAGGAAGTCTTCCAAGTCCTTAACCAATACCAAAGTTCATTAATGTTACATCTGTTAACTCATTTGCGGCAACATCCTTTCACAATTTCTTTTTTTTTTTTTTTAAACTTTGGGATACTGAGGGGCTATATTTTTTGAAATATTTTAATGAAAATGCTATGAAGTTTTTAACAAAATTTTTTAGGAGAACGTGCATTTAAATCATGCGAAAATATTTCTAAACAAAGGAAACATTTTTCAACAACTCTTTTATATTGAAAGATTTCAAAACTAAAAAATGTTGAAGGAATAATACAATGAAAGGTTGTAGAGCCCTTATAATGTTAAATATTTTGCCACACTTAAGCTTGCTCTCTCTTATCTATGTAATAGATGTTACTTATTGGCTGATAATTTTCTTGCTGAATCATCTGAAAATGAAATTGCAGACTTATCACCGTTAGGGCTTTCACTCCTAAATACTTCAGCATGTATATCCCTCAAACAGGGACATGCTCCTGCATGACCACAACACTGTTATCACACCTTAAAAATTAAGTTGAATTCAATATCATCTAGCATTCCTTTAGTATTCATGTTGTGCCTGTTACCCCTAATTTTTTTAATAGTTCTTTTCTTTTTCAGTCCAGAATCCCATCAACATTTATGCTTTGCATTTCAGTTGATATAATCCCTTAGTCTTCTTAATTTAGAATATTCCCCTTTTATTACCTTGACATTGATTTTTGAAGAGTCCAGGACAGTCATCTAATGGAATGTCTCCCATTCCTGATTTGTCTGCTTGCTTCCTCACGATTAACTTCCAGGTGGACCATTTTTCAGGAACAAAGGTGGTGATTACTGCATCACAGAAGGAGGCAAGTAATGCCACTTGGTCCCACTCTTGGTGATGGAAGTTCAGCCCCTTGGTTCTGGCTCTGTCCACCAAGTTTCTCCATTGGAAAAGCACAAATGCTGTCATTGAGAAGTAACCTGTGGGGCAAACCTCTGATGACTATGTGTATGTCTCAAGCCCCAATAACTTATTCAATGGCTTTAGCTTCAGCTGATGATCATTGCTGAATCAGATGGTTTGGGATTTCTGTTAAATAGGTAATGGGTATTAAGGAAGGTGCTTGTAATGAGAACCAGGTATTAGGTAAGTGATGAATTCCTAAATTCTGCACCTGAAACCAATATTACACTGTATGTTAACCACCTGCAATTTAAATAAAAACTTGAGAAGAATATCCACCCTTCCCCTTTCTTTCTTTCAGTCACTCTCTTTCCTACTCTACTTGTATCTGAAGTTTTTCTTATTCCTTTTCCATTTTTTTTAAAATTCTCAAACTATCCCAAATAAGACTTCAAGCAGACCACACATCCTTTAGACATGCACTGTTAGTCTTCGAGTGCTTCTCTGGCACAACAAAATATTCCAGACTCGTCAAGAGCAACTTCTAATAGGAGACTTATACACATAATGCATTCTCTTCTCACTGTAGATATATAGCCTATTTCTTGGAAGAAGCATTTGGATCCTGGTACACCTAAATTTTTCATTGGGCAGAAAAGATAATACATTAGCTTCATCCGTTCCTGTGAAAAATAAAACAATCATTATGTGGTAGCAGAGAAGCTCAAACCCCACTTAGAGGATTTCCCCAAGGATTTCCCAGAAAAGTTATTTTAATACATTAATACTTTGAAATATCACCTGTGTCAAGTTAATGTCATTAATTTTCCTATACTAGTGATTTTGATGCTGAATTTCCAGCTATTACATAATGTAATAAAGTGATTCCCATTTAAAGGGATTTTAACTCAAGTCAAACAGTTTAGTTTTGTGGGGGAGGAGCAAGATGGTGGAGGAGGAAGAGACCTAAATATTGCTGGGTCCCAGGAGTTCAGCTAGGTGATCATCAAACCATTCTGAATACCTACAAACTCAATAGGAGAGAAAAGAGAAGAGCAGCAATTCTAGGAACAGAAGGCGACCACTTTCTGGAAGGTAAGACATGTGGAGAAATGACTCTGAAGTGATATATGGGAAGATAGACCTTGGGGGAAAAGGCTGGTTCCCGGCAGGTGGCAGAGCAGTGGAGCACAAAATCAGAACTTTTAGAAGTCTGCTCCACTGGAGGATGTCACTCCAGAGGCTAAGCACGGGGTGGAGCCCTCACAGGGACAGTGTGGCCTCAGGATCTGCTGGGTCACAAAAAGACCGGGGTGTCTGGGCATAGCAGAGCTCCTAGGTATCAGAGTCAGGAAGCCTCAACTAGAGTTGAGGACTATGCTCTCAGCTCCGGGTTACCTTACACTGTGATCCAAGGCACAGTTGGACCACTGGTCTTAAAGCAGAGACCCCAGAAAAATATACACTAACAAATCAGAAGAGACCCAAAACCAGGGGCAGAAGAAAGGAGGGGAGAAAAAAATATACACACACATACAGACACACACACACACACACACACACACACACATATTAGACTGGTGAATAGAACAGGACCACACACTTGATTTTGATTTGGGGTGTATTTTGATCTGTAAGAAGAAACTGCCTCCAAAATTTTAAAGAAAGAAAAACATATATATATATGTATATATATATATACACAAAAATAAGGGTAAGCATGATGAAGGGATGGAATGTAACTGTAAAGGTGACAATGAAAAAACATTTTAAAAAAAGGAATTGATAAGAAGTTGGTCAAAAAAGGAAAAAAAAAAAAAAAGAATGGGATCAGGCTGGAGACTAGAACAAATCCCTGTGCTAGATTTAGGATATATGTTGATGTGTTAGAAGAAACCATATCCCAAAATTTTAAAGAAAGAAAAACCTATATATACACACAAAATAAGGTTAAATACAGTGAAGGGATAGATTGTGACTATAACAATGAAAATTTTAAAAGATTTAAAAAAAACATATTGATAAGATAAAATAGTTAAAAAGGTTAAAATAGGAAAGAGGAAACATTTAAAAAGTAGAATAGGAAAAAATAAAATTTACAAAATTTAACTTCGAAAGATTAAAGAATCATGGGGAAAAAGCCATGAATTCTATGTGTTTTATTCTCCTGGCTCTGGAGTTCCACAGCTCTCATTGATTAGTGAACTTGGTTTTGGCTGGATGTTCTTGCTGATCTTCTCAGAGAGGGGCCTGTTGCTGTGATTGTCAGATGTCTTTGCCTGAGGTGGAATTGCACCACCCTTGCCAGGAGCCGGGCTAAATAATCTGCTTGGATTTATTCCCCAAACGCTTTCCGTAGAGTTCTGGAGGACGGGAATGAAAATGGTGGCCTCCCAATCTCTGGCCCAGAGGAGCTGAAGGCTTGGGGCCCCACTCCTCAGTGCGCCCTCAGAGAAAAGCACTCAATCGCTCCTGTATTCCTGGTCTCTGGTCACACTCCGAACTCACCCAGCATGTGATGGAGAGTTTCTATCTCTGGCGCACGGCCCCATGTGGAGTTTCCAAACCCAGTATTTTCCTGCCATGCTCCCATGCTGCTTCTCCGGAGGAGGAAGGAGGACGTTTCTCCAGATCTACAACCTGTTGGGTCCCTGCTTGAAGAGCAGTGGCCTGACTGTGCCTCTGATCACAGTTTAAGGTAACCCTGAGCTGAGAGCCCCTCCTCGGCTCCATCTCTGCAACCGGCTTCCCCACTCCAATACCTTTATCAAAAAGAAAAGAGAAAAGACCCAATTGCTGCCAATAGCCTCTGGCTATTTGGGGTCTTTTCTGGTTCCATATAAATTTTAGGATTATTTGTTCCATTTCTTTGAAAAAATTTATAGTATTTTGATAGGGACTGTGTTAAATGTGTATGTTGCTTTAGATAGCATAGACATTTTCACAATATTTGTTCTTCCAATCCATGAGCATGGAACATTTTTCCATTTCTTTGTGTCTTCCTCATTTTCTTTCAGGAATACTTTATAGTTTTCTGAGTACAGAATCTGTACCTCTTTGGTTAGGCTTTTTCCTTGGTATCTTATGCTTTTGGGTGCAATTGTAAATGGGATTGACTCCTTAATTTCTCTTTCTTCTGTCTTGCTGTTGGTGTATAGAAATGCAACTGATTTCTATGCACTGATTTTATAGCCTGACATTTCACTGAATTCCTGTATGAGTTCTAGCAGTTTTGGAGGGAGTCTTTTGGGTTTTCCACATAAAGTATCATATCATCTGCAAAAACTGAGAGTTTGACTTCTTCTTTGCCAATTCGGATGCCTTTAATTTCTTTTTGTTGTCTGATTGCTGAGGCTAGGACTTCTAGTACTATGTTGAATAGCAGTGGTGATAGTGGACATCCCTGCCATGTTCCTAACCTTAGGGGAAAAGCTCTCAGTTTTCCCAAATTGAGAATGATATTCACTATGGGCTTTTCAAAGATGGCTTTGATGGTATTGAGGTATGTACCCTCTATTCCTAAACTGTGAAGAGTTTTGATCAAGAAAGGATGCTGTACTTTGTCAAATGCTTTTTCAGCATCTATTGAGAGTATCATATGGTTCTTGTTCTTTCTTTTATTAATGTATTATATCACATTGATTAATTTGCAGCCCAAGAACAGATCCCACTTGGTTATGGAAAATAATCATTTTAATATACTGTTGGAGCCTATTGGCTAGTATTTTGGTGATAACTTTTGCATCCATATTCATCAAGGATGTTGGTCTATAATTCTCCTTTTTGATGGGGTCTTTGTCTGGTTTGGGGATCAAGGTAATGCTGGCCTCATAAAATGAGCTTAGAAGTTTTCCTTCCATTTCTATTTTTTGGAACAGTTTCAGAAGAATAGGTATTAATTCTTCTCTAAATGTTTGGTAGAATTCTCCTGGGAAACTGCTTCAGTCTCCTTACTGGTTATGAGTCTGTTCAGGTTTTCTATTTATTCCTGGTTCAGTTTTGGTAGTTTATACATCTCTAAGAATGCATCCATATCTTCCAGATTGTCAAATTTGCTGGTGTATTTTTGCTTATAATTCTTGAGATGTTTTTATTTCTTTGGTGTTGGTTGTGATCTCTCCTATTTCATTCATGATATCCTTAATCTCCGGAAACAAACCGAAGATTGCTGGGGGTATGGGGAGAGGGATAAGGTGGTTGGGTTATGGACATTGGGGAGGGTATGAGTGCTGTGAATTGTGTAAGACTGATGATTCACAGACCTGTACCCCTGAAGGAAATAATACATTATATGTTAATAAAGCAAAAAGATGTGCAGACAAAAAAGCAAAAAATAAAGTGTTAGTTCTTCACTTAAACCTGTCCAAAATCAATAATGGGCTGTTGCATTTCAAGGTGATGCCAATGGAAGACAAAGAGAGGAAATTCTAATGATGGCAATGACTCGTGCTGAGAATAGTATATCAGCACTGTTGTATGTGTTCTCCATGATTACTCAAGAAGACATTGGTAAGTCACCCCAACCCACCCCAACACAAATCCAGGGCAACAGAGACTCAGGCAAATAACCTAGTTTACCCACTGTATTGGTCTCTGGACTGAGAAACTTTTTTTTTTTTTTTTTTTTACCAGATGGATTGCATAGTTACTTAGTATTTTGGGGGGATATAAAATGTGTTTCCTTCACTAGAGAAGACCACTAATTGCCCACTGTCAGAGGACCAATATTTCTATTTCTTCCTCTAGTGTTTTAAAGCTTTTCTTACTGTTCTTTACTTGCCCTTACAGTGCACTGTTGTTAAAATCATGAAAGGTTTGGAGTTGCAATCTTTTGACCACATAAAATATGTATTGTTATTATAAAACTAACTGATCTGTAGAAAGGGTCCAAGAGTAACTTTAAGTGTGTCAGAATTATCTACCATACTGTTCCCTTCTAAAATATGTATTTTAAAAAATCTTGAATTGGCCAGCTATTTTTCCCCTTGGACTGTTACCAAGATAAATATTTTTCTCTTCACTTATAACCTGAAAATGTATATACACATAACAAAAGAAATACATTTATTCATAAAGGATTTCCTCAAGTAACCAAAGATAAAGTGATTAAACTCAGTGATAAAGTGGGACATCTTTGGAAGGTAGCTGAGTTTAAAAAAAAAAAAAAAAGAGTAGTTGAGTTCCAGAGATTACATGAATAGAAATATGACAAACTGATTTTAATTTCATACATGGAGTTCATAGAAATTAAAAAGCATGAAGTGGGGGGGGGAGAAGAGTAGGAATAGGATCATTGTTATTAAATGCAATGTCTAGTTGCACAGATGTCACTTGTTGGCAAGCAAAACCTGTGGTGTCAGAGTCCCATCTAACCTGTAACTTCCTCTTCCTCTTACCCCTGGGTTCTCTCTCAGGCACTCTGAATACTCTGCAGAAGAAGAGTCCACTTTGTTGGCTGCCACCTTAGGGAGTTGGAGGGGTTGTTACATAACGAAGGTTTCCTACTTACCAGTGAAATTAGTACAGGGATTGTTGGTGAGGGGTCTAGTATCAAAGGATTATTATTATAATATAGGGGTATGATGAGCCATTATTTTCTAGTAGTAGTAATTCTGTTAACTCTATCAATGCTCACTGAGTGCTTACTGTGTAAGCACCTCTTCTACTTTCTGTAAGACTGTCTTCTACTTTCTTCTAACTCACCCAATGTTTACCTAACAACCCGGTGAAAAAGATAGCATTGTTATATTCAGGAAGGAGTCTTGCCAGATGAAATACAAGACCCATTTACATGTGAATTTCAGAGAAACCCAAGGAAGTACGGGACAAACTTAATACCAAAGAAAAATTATATTCATTTGTTTCCATTAAATTTACATGTAACTGGACTTACTGTATTTTTATTTACTAAACTTGACAATCCTAACAGGGAGGTTGATGACATGCCCAAGATCACCCAGCTAGAAGGGGCAGAGCTGGGCTTCAAACTCAGAATGGTTCCATAATCTTTGTTTTCATCCATTTCCATCTTGCTTCTCTAATAGAGACTTGGACACCAATGAATAGAATGGTAAAGTAATTAGAGCATAGTACTTGCTTATCCAGTTCTTGGGGAAAACAACATTTGAATCTGGGACCCCTGGGTGACTCAGTCAGTTACATATCTGCTTTCAGCTCAGGTCATGATCCCAGGGTCCTAGGACTGAGTCCCGCATCAGGCTCTTGCTCAGTGGGGAGCCTGCTTCTCCCTCTGCCTTCCACTCCCCCTTCTTATGCTTGCTCTCTATTTCTCCCTTTCTCTCTGATAAATAAATATATAAAATCTTTGAAAAAAAATCTGAATCTGTGAAACATTATAATATGATGCTCTTCTATTTCTTATATAAAGTAAACTCACTTTTGAGAAAGGAACAGCTCAAAGACATCAGCATCCCTCTTGAAGCCACATATCTTTAGTTGATCTTCAACTGCCTGATAACATATAATTAATCTGTCAAGCCACATTCCACTGAGCAAAAATACAGAGACATTTGCAGTCAATAACAATAACGTCTACAAGAAGATCAAACGAAAGGTGAATACGGAGGCAACCACTCTAAACTGATAAATTCCAACACTACAATTATATACTATTTAATCATTTTTGTGGTTGAATTTCATTATCCTTAATCCTGGGCACAGATGTGTAAATAATTTTTAATCAAAGAGAAAAAAATGCGTACGTGTACATGAGCACCAAAAACAAGTTTTCAGTTCTCTATGAGGCAGAGTGATTTGGTCTTTAAATATTCTTAAATGTTCTTTCAAACATGAAGAACTCATATATACAGAAGATATTTGGTGCTATGATTGCAGGTGGAGTGCGATACAATGCACATTATTGTACAGGTGCTTGACACTGTGAGTTCTCAATAAACATCAGAGGAATGCATGAGTGAATAAATATCATTTCCTTTCTTTGCAAAGGAACCATGTCTTCATTTTTCACCAGTTACTAACATTTTTCCTTCAAAAACAGCAATTTAAGTGCTTTGCTTTTTCTTCCTAAGAGCTTTTGCTAGATTACAAAATAACATTTACAAGCCACATGGCCTAAAATGATATGGAAAAAGTAAAGCCTATCTATAATTTGCCATGAAGGAGTAAAGCTAACAAGACACAACAGAAGTGGAAAGTATAATTGTTGCACTACTGGAATCTGACAAACACTGTAATTATCACAGTCAAAACAGTGACCAAAGTTCGGTTGGCATTTGTTGTGGGTGGTGAGGTTATGATGTCACTAAGTGATTTATGAAATTTTGACAGGAGTTTTGTTATTTAGTAGAAGACTTAAAAAAAAAGTTAGATTTAATGGGATGAACACATATCATAAGAAGTGAAGAAGATAGATATATCAGGGATTGAGTGTCATTGCTAATTTTTATCCCAAAGTTCTATGTTACCTTGTCACACAAGTTGAATCTTGGGGCTTAGAGAATTCGTTGGCTCACATAGAGGTATTTCTATCAGGGCATTTTGTAACTCTATAAAAGGCAAGCTGATTTTAGGGCTTAGAAAAAAACCCATTGGAGGAGGCCTCTGCATCTGGGTCTGGATGTTTTAACTTAAACATCTAAACTAGCAGCTTCTTCTATACATGGTCAATCGCGACTGTGTCAAAGTAGAATTAAAACTTTGCAATGCCTGGGGCACCTGGGTGGCTCAGTGGGTTAAAGGTTCTGCCTTCAGCTCAGGTCATGATCCCAGGGTCCTGGGATCGAGCCCCACATCAGGTTCTCTGCTCAGCAGGGAGCCTGCTTCCGCCTCTCTCTCTCTCTCTGCCTGCCTCTCTGCCTACTTGTGATCTCTCTCTGTTAAATAAATAAATAAATAAAATCTTAAAAATCCACAAAACTTTGCAATGCTCTATTAAAGTTATAAATGTGCTTTTAACTCAATCCTGCCATTCTACATCCAGCACTCAAAAATATAGCAGGACTCGAGTGCACACATATACATGATTTGATACATTTGTGAAATATGCCTCACATTAATGGGAATATAGAATTCCCACATTAAAGGAAATTCTAACTTCACAATAGAATCCTGCGTAGTAACTTAAATATATGCAGAAATAGATACCTACACATCCAAAATTAAAAATGCCATTGGAGTTATATGTCAACATTATTTTTATTACCAATGACACTTATTTTTATCTATTTATATATTTTAAAGGGAGAGAGAGGGCAAGTGGGAGGGGCAGAGGGAGAGGGAGAGGGAAACTCAGACAGACTCCATGCTGACTATGGAGCCCTGTTTGGACCTCAATGTGGGGCTGGATCTCACAACCCTGAGATCAGTATTGGAGCTGGAAGCTTAACCAACTGTGCCTCCCAGGTGCCCCGTCAATGACATCTATATGCACACAAATGCACATACTCCAAATTGTTAAGAAAATTATCACTTGAGATCATGCAGTAGTTTCACGTTCTGAGCAATACATTTAAAAACAATTATTTGACAAAAATTAAAAAAAATAAAAGTAACATTCAAATATTTTAAAATAAGCACCTATTAATTTAGTCGTGGGAGAGTAACACAAATTTTGAAAATTTCAGCCATAGAATGAATATTTAAGGATTTAAGTCAAATTTTGAAAATTAAGAGATGAAGAAGGAAATTGAAACTATCAGCATAATATCTAAGTCACTGCTATAATAAATTATTTATTTATCCAGCTTTTTATCATGGTATTTTTCTTTCCAACCAAAAATTTCATATGACTCTAACAACAAGCATTAATGTCAAAGTGCCAAAGAACATAAATCTGTGCTAAGAAGTTTCAAGTTTCAGTGAATCCGTTGATTGGGATCCAGTTCCCAATCAACACACAACTTCACCAGGAGCATATTCCTTTCACCTAAAGAAGGACACCAAGCATTCTTCCCCTGAACTATTTTTTTTTTTAATTGTGGTAAAATATATAGACTATCGGAATTTACTGTTTTCACTGCATAGTTCTGTGGAAATATGGCCACCATTCGTTTCCAGAAGTTTCTCGTCTTCCCCAAATGAAACTGTATGCCTTCAACACTAACTGCCAATTTTCCCCTTCCCTCAGCCCCTGGGAGCCACCCTGCTATTTTCTCTCTCTATAAATTCGACGACTCCAGGTGCCTCATCTAAGTGGAATCAGACAATATTTGTCCTTTTGTGACTGGCTTATTTTGCTCTGCCTAACGTCTTTAGTGTTCATCCCCGTCGTAGTGTGTGTCAACCTTTTCTTCTTTTTTAAGGAAGAATCATGTTTTATTGTAGGTGTATACTAAATTTTGTTTTTCCCTTTATGTATCTGTGGACACTTGGGTCGCCTCGATCTTTTGACGAAGCAAGGCCTCAGAAAGATGAGCGCAGTGTGTGTGATGGGCCGAGGTGCAGAGAGAACTGCAGATAGGAAGCAAGGCTGCCTCTGGCGAATCAAGGCAAGGCACCAGGAGAGTGGCAAGTGGGAAGGAGTAGTGAGTGAGCAGGCATGACAGAGGGCGTGCGAGAGAATTGATGGAAACTGGCAAATGAGACAGAATACGGGCTAGCAAAGTCACAATTGGTGATGCTAATGAATGTGTTCATGCGATGATGATGAGAAGGTGATTGGAAGGGAAGATGGACTCAGCTGGAAACATGGAAATTGGGGTGCTGGTGAGACACACAGGTCAAGGCATCCAGCAGCAAGCTGCCGGTGGAAGGGAGGAGCTCAGCAGAGATATCAGGCTGGGGATGACAGACTGGTCGGTGCACAAGAGCAAGTGGGACCCCGGTTCAATCATTGGGAAGGAGCCACATTGAGAGAGAGGAGGAGGGAATGAAGCTGCAGAAGCAGAAAGCAGAAGAAAGAGGGTTTGGAGGGAAGGTTGCAAAGTTGGAGAAACAAGAGCACAGTGGGAGCTAAGATGGCAAATTTCAAGAAGGTAGAATTTGAATCTGCAGTGTTGTGTCGGGTAGTAGAGGATATTACTCAGCAGAGGTACTGAATTCGGACAACAGTTGTCTGACTGGGTGGGAGAGGAATCAGATTTCAAATTAACTCATTCACCAAACAGGGATATAAAAACAATGCAACATGGAATTAGGGTATGGGGAGTTCCAGCACAAGGAGGATAACAGCAGTTTCCTCCCCGGACCCTTGCCTGAGGATCTAGATAAAACAGGGGGAAAAAATGTTTGAAAATGGTGGGATTATGAAATCCCAGAAGAATAAAGTCTGTGTTAAAATCTACAGACGAAAACATTCTCTTTGCTGACTTAGGTACTGCAGCGATAAATTCCAACAGCTACATGCAAGCCACACGCTCCGCAGCTTAGTTAGGACTTAGTGTGTGTAGCTTTCAAATCCTTACAGAAGCCCCAGCCTTGATATACATGGCAGCCCCAAGCCTCCCCAGAGTGCCCTAGAACTCTTCAGCACTTGGGAGCTCCTATGGCCAACAATTCTGACAAATTTTCCCACTCAAGCATTCTTTAAGCTTAACTGCCCACAACTCTATTTGTACTGTTCATCAAAGAAATCTTCCTCCTCCATGTGTCCATTTGCACTTTATATAAATAACCCAGAAATGACCTCTTTAGGGGGAGGGTATTTCTGGGTTATTTATATTTGTGGGAGAGTCAAGATTCCAAATTGATGGTTTTATTATGTAATCTCTAAACTGCCAATGTTACATAAGCGGCAGACAGTAAGCCAGGAAAGGTTCATGTAAATCCGCCAGTGAGGATCAGAGGCATCCCCAAACCCTACCCTGGAGATTACGGACCTCCAGCCTCAGTGGAGGGCCTAGGGTCTGCCATTGTTCTACCCGCTCCGGCCGACCGCTGGCTGGCGCAGGGACCTGATGGGCTCGTGGCCTGGAGCCCCTGGAAGGGGGTGCCACTTACCCTGCGGCTGATCTCGAAGGCAACTTCCGGAGCCCTGACTAAGCTCGTAGAGTGTAGGGAGACATGGGGCAGATGGTTCGGGTCCCAGGCCATCAGGGCACTAAGGGAGGCTAGCAGCACCTACTAGCCATCCAACCTAGCTCCACGGCTCATTGGTCCGTTACCAACAGTTACCGCAATCTGGGCGACTAAAAGCCAATCCAAACTAGGAAAGATTTGAAGCCAGTCCCTTCTATGACGTTTTCACGTGTGGCCCTGTAGCGCCCACCACATTGTACCTTGAACACACTCGCGTTTATCCAGCGGGCCGTGCAGATTGCCGCCCATGCCAGAGATGGAGGGGTCCGCTATGTCAGAGCACTCCAGTAGCAATCACCCACTAATAATAATTTCATTGATCTGAGCTCTAAATACTAGAAAGCTTAGCTTTCTGAAGAGTAGACGTACCACTGGCCACATGAGGGTGGGTTGAAGGAATGCCCTACAGAATCCTAGTGGGGCTCGAAGCAAAGAAGAAAAAGAATCAATATTGCTCATCCTCTGTTATTTAAAATTTTGACATTCTGTTCATCATGAATGCTGTTGCATTAATTTTGAATTTTACATATATCTATATCTATATATCTATATATATATCTATATCTATGTATATATATATATATCTCATCAGCACTTGTTTTGATTGCTGAGTTTGGATTCCTTACATTTTTGTAATTTTTGTACTAAGACCAGTGTCCTACTTGCCTCCTCCTAGATCCGGTCCTGGAATGCAGGTGGAGGTAGCAATATCAAGGAGACCCAGATTCCACGTTTGCAGAAAAATGGAACTCTTGACTGATCTTATTGTGAAGGGCAAGTGCATGTTGGTTCAGTAGCTGAAAACTCCTCCCTCTAGCAGAAAATGGGTAAGTGAAGCCACTACGTGGCAAGGTTTTTCCAATCTTCAAGGTGTTATTGTTGTTTAATTGATGGCTCCCCTCCTTCTATTGGAACCTCTTACATAGGCTATGTTATGATTTTATTTATATGAGTCTTGTTCCCCTCTAGCTTGGGACATTTTGAAGGCAGGATTCTCTCCGGTTCATCACTGTTTTCTGTCTGGGCCTAGTACCCTGAATTCTATAAATGTTGATTTAATTGAATGAGTTGGTTTCTTGGGTCCAAATTTGAACTTGAAATCTAGAATTAAATGTAGCTGTTAGAAAGGGGTCAGGGTACTTGCATGAAAAAATGCTGGTGTTGGAATAGAGCTTTTACAAATGTCTCAGAAAAATCAAACGCCCACTCTTTTAGTACTTCTGAAATGTATTTGGGTCTGGTAGAGTTGGGTAGGTAGAAGTCTTCCAAGTTATCACAGAAGGAGGGATCATCTGAGAATGATTGTCCAAGTGGTTTTATATCCCAGAAATAAAAATCAATTGAGAGGAATGATCCACTGAGAAAATGCATAAAGTAATTGACTGGTGTCCTGTCTCCTATTTTTGCTCTTAAACACGGGTTATAGAATTTCAAATATCATTCATGTATATGCTACAAGAAAAATGGAAATACATGCTATTTGTTCTACTTTGTACATTACACAAACGTGAGTTTTAGAATCAAATGCAAAATGCATTTCCAGAGCATCTTACATAAGTAAACTACCAACCAGTTGATTTCTACTAAAATCACATTTAAAGATTATATCCTTTATTTTTTAAAATCTTTTTACTCAATATTAAGAAGAGAAAAAAATTTTTTG
Source organism: Mustela lutreola (assembly GCF_030435805.1). Taxonomy (NCBI): domain Eukaryota; kingdom Metazoa; phylum Chordata; class Mammalia; order Carnivora; family Mustelidae; genus Mustela; species Mustela lutreola. The sequence continues at coordinate 144,287,093 of NC_081293.1, read as the reverse complement.
AAAAAGAGCTCTATTCTTCATAAAGGAACTCAGAAACTCATTTATTATAAATCTTAATGTGTTCTCTCTTTGAGAAAAAATTCATAATTTAATTGATCATGAGGACTAAAACAGTGCAAATTTAATTTCAGAATGTCAAAGATGGAGGTTAGCGAAGCACATTTTTGGTAAGAGGCACTATCTAGAAAGCCTCACATTGGTGGCATAAAATTTTTACAAAAGAAGTATCTTTAGCAGAGTGAGCAGAGATTTTTTTTTAACCTCTGTGAGGTAGGATTAGAGCTTGAGGAATTCATCTTAAAATTTTAAAAATCCATGTAAAATGTACATTCTGCTTTACAATCAATCTTGTTTTAATATGAAAATAAAGTGGCTCCCATAACTCCCCTCAAATCTTTGAGTAATATTTACACTCAAGCAAGACACCCTGTGTTTATCCTGTGGCTTTACCTCCCTGGCATACTGCCATTGCCTGCAGGGGTGTGCATACCCCATTTGAAAGCTCTATCATATCATGTATGTGGCTTTGGATAAGAAGAAAGAGCCTGGGCTCCAAGTCGGGGCATGTGGGGTTTGGTCTCAGCTCTGACATTAACTAGTTGTTGGCCACTTTCAAGTCACTTAATGTCTCTGGGCTTCAGTGTCTTCAATAGTAAAATGAACCAGTTGGAAGTTTAGCTCAAAAATCTAATTACACTCCTCTAGAAAAGTAGTATGTATTGTTCACAGAGTAAAATGTTCTTGTTGAGATGTTGACATGTGATTGTTTTTTAAGAAGAATTTTCCAGTGGAAAATGTGTGAGAAAAAAAAATTATGGGTGTGATAGTTACCATTAAAGCTAAATAATTTTTTAAATCTTCCGATTTTTGCCTGAGCAATTCCAATAATCAGTCTACATGCTATTTTTGCAAGTGAGTGAAAAATATTTATTGCATGAAATAATCATTATCAGCCATTTTCTACTGTGTAGAATGTGCATAGAATGAGAAACATATCAGCCACAATCCAAATATATTTTTATGTGTTTAAAAATATATCTTTCTATTGATAGTTGATAAGCATAGTATCAACATTCATTGCTTTAAGTTTAGGTAAAATACCATTTTAGATAATAACTACAATTTTTTATTTATACAAAATGAAAATAAATGAAATATTGAGAATTCATGGAATTCTCCATGAGTCTTTCATGTTACTGTAAGTCTTACAGGAAGAGACACTGACTGCCTTTGTTCAGGACTACATTTTAAATTTTTATAATGAACACACTTGGAAGATATAGTGTCTATCTCCTGAGCAAATTGTGGGTGTGTTTTGGTTTTTTCAGTTTTTTCACTAAGCAGCATAATAAATTCAATGTCTCCTTCCCTTATAATAAAGATAAGATCAGGCAGACTTTTACTGTCCAGTATAAAAGATTTAGGTTTTCTAAGTTTAGCATTCCTCTCCTCTAACACAGTCTACTGTGTATGACCACATCACCTGGCCTGCTTCTCATTACCTTTTGGAAATTGTGGCTGAAGGATACCCAGGCTGTGCTGTTACTGTGAGTAGTAAACTGTCCTTAGTCTCTGACCCAGAAGTCTCATATCATCCAGCTACCTATGAAACTGTTGCTTGCTAACAACTTGTTTCTGCCTGTCTGGTTTTGTCTTTTTTTTTTTTTTTTTTTTTTTTAAAGAATGGAATGCGTCCTTCTATTTTTTTTTTTTAATATTTTATTTATTTATTTGACAGAGAGAGAGATCACAAGTAGCAGAGAGGCAGAGAGAGGGAGGGGGAAGCAGACTCCCTGCTGAGCGGAGAGCCTGATGGGCTCCATCCCAGGACCCTGGGATCATGACCGGAGCCGAAGGCAGACGCTTAACCAACTGAGCCACCCAGGTGCCCCGGAATGTGTCCTTCTAATTTGTTCTTTAGCTTTCATGTTTCTCTTTACCATCTCGTGAACTTCCATCTTTCAACCTAAACTACTGGGTTGAATTGTTGCATTATGTTCCCTTGTAATGTTTCTTATGGTTTATTTATGCATTACTCTGCTGATGGACATTTATGTTGTCCAATTCTCTTTTCTTTTTGCTATGATAACCAATGCTATAAGAAGTGTCTTTGTACTCCTGAGTATTACATTAGGTGAAATTCTTTGATAGTATTAATGAGTCATATATTTGTTTCTTTCTCTACAGGATGGTATTTTGTTAAATTTTGCCAATCTAATTGGAGAAAAATTTTATCTTGATGTTTTAATTTGTACATACTTAGTGAAGTTGAGTATCATTCAAATGCTTATTGGTCCTTTGTATTTTCTTTTTCCGTGAATTGTGATTTCATGTTAATTGCTTAACTTTGAACGTGAAGATTAAAATGACTGAAACCCACACTACGAACTAGATCTATAGAATTTCCCAGTTATTTCTTAAAGTCACCCAATGATTCAAGTCATCTTGTAACATCTTGCACAATTGTCTTCCCTTGCTCTCTCTCCCTGGCTAATGTCTGCTGCTTTCAGAATGCTGAGATAAACATTATTTCTCTGTCCCTGAAGTACTCTTTTACTGATCCCAGGGATCCATGCCCAAGATGCTATCCCCTGATGTTCTAAGTGTTGCCATTGTTTAAATCATCCGTGGATTCTGAGCTAATAGGGAAGCATCACTCTCTCCCCAACCCCATGACATGTTTTGTCACCAAAATTCTGAAGGAATTTTGCCCATATTTATTAGTTCTTGAACTCTCACAAAAAAAAAGAAAAAAAATAGCCATTTACAGTTCTGCCTTTCATACCTTATTTCCTCTCAAAACCCACACACAATCCTCAAAATAGCTACCTGAACAGGAACAGGAAGTGGTTCAAGTTTGGAAACATTTCTATACTCTCTGGAAAACCTTAAAACCTCTAGATGGGACTATAACTTCACCAAATAGTGTAATTTTCAATTCCAAACCTGTGCTGATTTTGGTGTGATTTTACATATTCTCCCACAATCATTGGGTCCCATGTCTAAGCTCTATCCATGCCCTCACATAGCCACCCTTTGACTATTCGTTGTGCCTAGAGGAGCATATATGCCCATCAGGGTATATAGGTATAGAGTGTGGAAAAGTGTAGGCTCGTCTAGTTGTCTAATGGGGTGGGCAGGGTTGGAGGTGGTGAGTTCAGAGGAAGAGTTGAACAGGGGCTTTTAAATCATGGGGCCTAGTACAGAAGACCTCATGCCTGAAATTAGAAATTGTAACTGGGTGGAAAGGTTATACAATTCTTTAAAATTAATTTCTATTGTAGGATTTCATTGTGTGATATCATTAAAATTACTAACTGTTCCCTCACTTGGTTCAGTTTAGACTTCTTGAGTTACTGGTACAGAGAAATTTATCCTAAACTGGCAGAGAAGTCTTGATAATACTAGCAGGAATGCTGTGTTTTGTCACATATATAATATCACAATTAGACATTTGAAGCATAAATTCTCTCTATATATAAATGTGTGGGGATTATGTGTATATATGCAAATGTATGTATATGCGAGTGCATGTATGCATGTATGTGTGTGTACATATACATTCACACACATGTATGTCCATGCACACACACACACACACAAACACATAGTAGACAACCTCTACAATACCCCTGGTGATCCCTACTTCCTGGTTTTCACATCCTTGTATAACTCCCTTCCCTTGCACATGGGCCAGATTTATGGGCTTCTGATTCATAGAATATGGTAGGTGGATAGGATATCACTTCTGAGATTAGATTTCAAAAGGACCGTGGTTTCTGTCTTGGTCCGCTCTCTCTTGTTCTCTGGCCTGGTCTGAGGTAAAGTTGCTGTCATGTTGTGAGCTGACCTAGAGAAAAGCCCACATGACAAGGTATTGTTGTCTCTAGCCAAAAGCTGGAGAGGACCTGAAGCCTGCCAATAGCCATGTGAGTCATCCTGGAAATAGACACACCCCCACCAAAGCCTTCAGATAACTATAGCCCTGGTCTGGCTTGTAGCTTTGTGAGAGACTCTGACCCAGGGGCACCCAGTTGAGCCATACCCAGATTCCCAACATTCAAAATGGAGATAATAAGTGTTTGTTGTTTTGTTTTTAATTCTGAAGTGATTTGTTATGCAGTAATAGATAACTAATTATATATTTTAATGTCTATTTTTTATTCCATGTATATTAAATATGTATATATGAATTTAAATTACAAGTATGAAGAGATCTAAAAAGCTATATTTCTAGTTGAAAAGCTATTCTTCTTAAAAGAATTCTTGTACCCTGTTACCATATGTAGTAAAATCTGACAAAATTTCTCCTTCTGACAATTTCCATATTAATATTTAAATCTGGAAAGCCAAATTTACCCTTGGAATGTTAGCTACATGCAACCACATGTTTAGTTGTAAAAATAAACCTAACTCTTTTATCATAATAGCCGGTAATTTAGTTGAAAGATAATTTTAAAAATATTTATTATTGATACTCTCAATAGATGCTGAAAAAGCATTTGACAAAGTACAACATCTCTTCCTGATAAAAACTCTTCAAAGTGTAGGGATAGAGGGCGCATACCTCAATATCATCAAAGCCATCTATGAAAAACCCACCGCAAATATCATTCTCAATGGAGAAAAACTGAAAGCTTTTCCGCTAAGGTCAGGAACACGGCAGGGATGTCCATTATCACCACTGCTATTCAACATCGTACTAGAGGTCCTAGCCTCAGCAATCAGACAACAAAAGGAAATTAAAGGCATCCAAATCGGCAAAGAAGAAGTCAAATTATCACTCTTCGCAGATGATATGATACTATATGTGGAAAACCCAAAAGACTCCACTCCAAAACTGCTAGAACTTATACAGGAATTCAGTAAAGTGTCAGGATATAAAATCAATGCACAGAAATCAGTTGCATTTCTCTACACCAACAGCAAGACAGAAGAAAGAGATATTAAGGAGTCAATCCCATTTACAATTGCATCCAAAACCATAAGATACCTAGGAATAAACCTAACCAAAGAGACACAGAATCTATACTCAGAAAACTATAAAGTACTCATGAAAGAAATTGAGGAAGACACAAAGAAATGGAAAAATGTTCCATGCTCCTGGATTGGAAGAATAAATATTGTGAAAATGTCTATGCTACCTAAAGCAATTTACACATTTAATGCAATTCCTATCAAAGTACCATCCATCTTTTTCAAAGAAATGGAACAAATAATGCTAAAATTTATATGGAACCAGAAAAGACCTCGAATAGCCAAAGGGATATTGAAAAAGAAAGCCAACGTTGGTGGCATCACAATTCCGGACTTCAGGCTCTATTACAAAGCTGTCATCATCAAGACAGCATGGTACTGGCACAAAAACAGACACATAGATCAATGGAACAGAATAGAGAGCCCAGAAATAGACCCTCAAATCTATGGTCAACTAATCTTCGACAAAGCAGGAAAGAATGTCCAATGGAAAAAAGACAGCCTTTTCAATAAATGGTGCTGGGAAAATTGGACAGCCACATGCAGAAAAATGAAATTGGACCATTTCCTTACACCACACACAAAAATAGACTCAAAATGGATGAAGGACCTCAATGTACGAAAGGAATCCATCAAAATCCTTGAGGAGAACACGGGCAGCAACCTCTTCGACCTCTGCCGCAGCAACATCTTCCTAGGAACAACGCAAAAGGCAAGGGAAGCAAGGGAAAAAATGAACTACTGGGATTTCATCAAGATCAAAAGCTTTTGCACAGCAAAGGAAACAGTTAACAAAATCAAAAGACAACTGACTGAATGGGAGAAGATATTTGCAAACGACATATCAGATAAAGGACTAGTGTCCAGAATCTATAAAGAACTTAGCAAACTCAACACCCAAAGAACAAATAATCCAATCAAGAAATGGGCAGAGGACATGAACAGACATTTCTGCAAAGAAGACATCCAGATGGCGAACAGACACATGAAAAAGTGCTCCATATCACTCGGCATCAGGGAAATACAAATCAAAACCACAATGCGATATCACCTCACACCAGTCAGAATGGCTAAAATCAACAAGTCAGGAAATGACAGATGCTGGCGAGGATGCGGAGAAAGGGGAACCCTCCTACACTGTTGGTGGGAATGCAAGCTGGTGCAGCCACTCTGGAAAACAGCATGGAGGTTCCTCAAAATGTTGAAAATAGAACTGCCTTATGACCCAGCAATTGCACTATTGGGTATTTACCCTAAAGATACAAATGTAGTGATCCAAAGGGGCACATGCACCCGAATGTTTATAGCAGCAATGTCCACAATAGCCAAACTATGGAAAGAACCTAGATGCCCATCAACAGATGAATGGATCAAGAAGATGTGGTATATATACACAATGGAATACTATGCAGCCATCAAAAGAAATGAAATCTTGCCATTTGCAACAACATGGATGGAACTAGAGCGTATCATGCTTAGCGAAATAAGTCAAGCAGAGAAAGACAACTATCATATGATCTCCCTGATATGAGGAAGTGGTGATGCAACATGGAGGCTTAAGTGGGTAGAAGAAGAATAAATGAAACAAGATGGGATTGGGAGGGAGAGAAACCATAAGTGACTCTTAATCTCACAAAACAAACTGAGGGTTGCCGAGGGGAGGGGGTTTGGGAGAAGGGGTTGGGATTATGGACATTGGGGAGGGCATGTGATTTGGTGAGTGCTGTGAAGTTTGTAAACCTGGTGATTCACAGACCTGTACCCCTGGGGATAAAAATATATGTTTATATAAAATAAAAAAATTATAAAAAAAAATATTTATTATTAAACAACTTAATCTAAGTTGTGTTAACTTAAAAAAAATCATTAACTGAATGAATACTATCAGCAAGTCAATAAATATTCTTTCATTTCTTTATGAAAACTTTTTCAAATGTGTTATATACTTAACAATGGGACAGTATTAAGTATTATTATTTTGTCAACTTTGGGGTGTTATTTTGGGGCTCAGTTTTCACTTCTCAACATAATAGTTTTTTCCTACGCTCTTTCTAACTCAAGCATCTGAAACTGCTGAGATTTTCTTCATAGTCCCATAACTTTTAAAGTACATTTCAGGGGTTGCCTGTGCTCAGTGGGTTAAGCATCTGCCTTCGGCTTAGGTTGTGATCTCAGGGTCCTGGGATCCAGCCCCGCATCGGGCTCCCTGCTCAGCAGGGAGCCTGCTTCCCCCCTTCTCTCTCCCTGCTGCTCTGCCTACTTGGGATCTCTCTTTCTGTGTTAAATAAATAAATAAATAAAATATGTTTTTAAAAAGTACACTTCAAAATGAAGACTCAGCTTGGAAGTCATTTTTTCTTTAAGGCCTGGATTAGTTTTGCATAATAAGATCACTGTTAGCAGTGGCATCCAAAATTCCTGGGGACAGATTTTTTATTGGTCTTGTTTACATACTTACAGTGACAGAAAAAGATTCCCAAACTAGCTCCAGGAAGCTTGGGATACCATGTGTGGCCAGACTTGGGCCATCAAGCCATTTAAAGAGCTCTTCTTTCTACATGAGGAAGCTATTTTAGATGACCCGATATCCTTCATTTATGCACTCATTCATTGAGTCAGGCATTGAAATTGACTGAATCCCTACCATAAATCACATACTCTGCCAAGGAACAGAGAATGTGAATTAAGACACTCCAAAGAAAGGGAGTTATGAAGCAAATAGTATTAGCTCCCATAGCTCTAAACATACTGTAATTGTGTTTGGTTCTGCTTGATATTGGCTGGCATTCAAATGGATCATTAAAGATGTTACTATTATTTGCTTAGAGCCTGAAGTGTTTCAATTACCCTTGTACAGAATTCCAAACTGTCTTATTGACTGTAATAACTGTGTGCTCTTTATTGCCTTTATTCAGTTGTAAGGTTCATATTAATGATGCTTTCATCACCAACTTTTCACACAAAACAAATAGGAGACAAAGGTTCAATAATCATTTTAATTATAAGCACTACATTTTGGAAAGTAGTTCAGAAGAAATCTTTTTCAGAAGAAGTACAAAGACATGAAGAGGTTTTTTTGCATTGCAAGTTTAATGCTTCTAAAGTTTTAGAAAATAATTTTCATTTCATGAATTCATTTTATGTTATAACAAAGAAAGAAAATGTGTTTCCACCACTAGGGTACAGTTTCCAAGAAGTTTAGCAATTTTTCTTAAATTTGGATAGAAAAGATAGGCAAACAGCTCACTTAGTTTTGTCCAATTCTTTATCCTTTACCTCTAGTGATCTTACTTATGCAGTAAGCAGCAGAAATCCAGCTCAATGCCATCAGACTCCTACTATTTGTATAGGTGATGGCTGTGAGTGACTTTTGCTAGCATGAACTATTAAAAACAGGGGAGCGAGGTAAAGGGAGTGAGAGAATAGAACAAAGGAGAAGGAGGAGAGAGAGCAAAAGGGAAGAAAGACAGAAGGGGAGGGCTGGAGAGAAAAGAGAGACAGGGTGACGATAAGAAAGAAAAGAGGAAAAAAATGTAAAGAAGCAGGTGATAGAGAGAAGGAAGAGAGTAGCAAAGGATGGGACATAATTGTGATTAGGAATTACATTATTGTCTTTTGATCACCCACATCTTACCTTTTGAAAGGCGATGTCCTTCTTTGGGGGCACTGCTTTATCCCTGATTGTATGGCCCAGCTCTCAAAGCTCTCAAAGCTCCTGGCATCAAAGGTGGGCCTATAATCCAAGAGACACTAAGCAGAATAATTACTCCTAGGTTTTCCCAGTTGGAATTAGGGGGAAGGATGCTATGTGGTATACGACCTAGAGTTAATATTACATGTTGCCTTAATATGTAAAACTGGGAAGGCCTAAAATGACTGAACCATGTGCTCCCTCCTTACTCTCTTCCCACAGATAAAGTCTCCTAGCCAAGTGATGCTCCTCATCCAACAGAACAAATACAGTGCATATCCCGGGGTAGCTGGTTTCACTTCTCTGCCAGCCAAAGAGTTATTGAAACAGCCCAATCACATCCTTGTGTGGGAACCAAGGCATCTCATCCTCTGTGCCAAGTCTGCCTCCTAAAGGCTCTGGCTGTCCACTCTGTTCCAGAGCACAGCCCCTGTGGAGTCCTGCGTGGCCTGCAGTGTCCTCCTCCCCTGGGCTGTGAGGGCAGGAGATGAAGAAACTGCTGCCAGTCACATCTCTCCAGAGTCAGGTGTCATGCGTTTGGTCATCCCCAGAAGCCTGGGGTGGAGCTCCTTCCCTTCCCAACAATCTGAAAAGGAGTCAGGGAACTGGGTGCCGCCAGCCATGTTTGCAGCCATGTAAAGGGGCTGGGCTGGGCATGAAAAGCCAGCACATGACGAGCGGTAGAATTGGGAGAAAATGGGTGAGGGATGCCTGCAGATTTAGAATTCCTGGTTCTGTCACCACTGAGGTTCTGACTTCCTAGCAGTTTTTCCTCCTTTTTTTTTTTTTTTTCTTCTTCTTCCCCTTTCTTGTTGGTGTTTCTTCCAATGACATCCAAGAGTTCAGATGGATGCAAGCAGCAAGGGAAAAGAGGGGGAAGAATGAAAAGAAAGAAAAGTGGTACATGGTGAGTTGTCTTATCATTAAGCTGCTAGCCAATGAGCCTAGAAGATGCTATTGGCCATGTTTCTACATAGAAAGTGGATTTACAATAGAAGAGAATAAAACTACCATACAGAGCAAGAGAAGGTCAAGTCTAAAGGTAGTCCACCATTGTAGCTAACTCCACACCTGCTTGTGGTTGACTGCAGCTTAGATGCAAGTCAGTTTACTTTCCTTCTGCTTTAAGCTAGTTTGCATTAGATTCTTTACTTTAAATCAAGAGTCCAACCATGTTCGTTGATGTGAAAATATTATCTTGAGGGTGAACCTCATAATGTCATGTCATTTTCACATCTATGGGTCATTTCTTGGGTCTACATCTGGCCCACACTGACCCTAATTTTTACTGTAACACTTGCCCAGAGCTTGTGTCTACTGACCTCTGCCCCTTCCCTCCACTAAATTAATTAACCACAGGTAAATGTGATATTATTTCTGGTAGCCTTGTATCCTTCTCTTTCTCTCCAAAAATCTACATTACAGTAATTGGATAGCTGCCAAGAGCTTGAAGTACAGCTGCATTTTTTAATTAATTAAATATCATAATCCTGTTTGCAGCTTCTATCAGTAACTGGAATGAATGTTATAGAAAGAGCATTCACTAAAAGGAATGTGTTGTGTAATCTAATGTATGCTAAATGTAGGTGGTCTGAAAACTATTTCACTGCATTCCTACTTTTGCTCATAAACTTTAAAAAATTTGTCACTACAATGTGAGTGCCATTCAACGAAAGGAAGTCAGCTAAGCCCTTTATAAAACATTATTTTAAATACTCTTTTCTACATTTTCCAAGGCAGATTGTATCGTTAGTTAATCCGTCTACCTATTGTAATAGTAGGTGGTAAAAAATGTCCTGCATCCTGTCTCCATACATTCTTTTTCAATTTCCCTTTGTTGATTTTTGTTATATTTTTATATCATAGCTTTAGTAACTAGGATGTCTTCAGGTGAAGAAAATCCCTTCTTTCCGATCTTTGTCAACTACAAGTTAGTGACTCAAAGTATTACATGTGCACTCCCATAATTGTTTATCTTGGTGTGGCCCATGCTGAATATTAGTGCTGCTATCAAAATTATTCTGTTCTCTGACATGATCTCTTGGTATTTCTTGGTTATGTTTTCTCTAAAAGTTCAGGAATTGCTTGTCGGAAATCCCTTGACAAGAAAATTTACCAAGGACGTTACTACATTGGTAAGCTTGACAGTTTCTTTGCTAGGAAATGCTAGCTTCCAGAGCTTAACTTCTTACCCTACAGCTATTTTTTCCTCTCGTGTCATTGTCTTCCTATACTATTCTGGTTGAATAAACTATTTTTTATTAACTTCGTTTTATTACTTTCATAGGGATCATACCTAAACTGTACAGCTATGGTAACATAACACGTTCGTACTTTGTACTAATTAAGACAATTTAAGAAACTTTATTTAACTGGTAGAATGACCTTGAGGCTCTCATGTAGAACTCCACCTAGGAGAGACCCACTGGAAAATCACAAAGTCCAGCTATGGCTTTTTCCTAGGGCAGCTTCCATACCCTGGATCGTATACTGTTTATGTGTAAATGATTTTGGTTGTTGCTTCCAATAACCCTGAGGGTTGGTCCCTCTGATTCATCATGGACAAGGCCAGTAGCAGACTCATTGTCAGGGACAGGGACCAACTTTGGATTAAAGGGATTATGATCGGTTAGGATGGTTTGCATTATAGTATCAGAACCCTAAGCTTTACCTGTTTAAGCAGCAAGGCACGATCTTGTGTCCATGAACAAGAAGTCCAAAGGGAGATCAGTTCTAGGTTCTAGATAGTCAGGGCCAGAGTTCCAGATCTCTGCTCGTTTTAAATCCTGCCCTTCTCTAAGCTGGCTTTCATTTTGGGTTTTCAGTTAGCCTTTCTCCTCACGAGACAGTAGGAGCATCTCCAGGTTTTACATTCTGACACGCCGCTATTAAGAGGAAGAAGAGGGCTTACTTCATGTTCGCCTTATAAGAGGCGCAACATTTCCCTAAGTGCTTCCCTTCCATGTATCCTTGGCCAAAATGGAGTCACATACCCACCTAAAATCAGTCACTGGCAAGGGGAGTGGTATCTCTATGACTGGTAGATAATCAAGATCCACTCTGATGTGTTCTCCGGCTGCCCTGCCAGGTGGACTCATCCCTCACTTCTCTTGGAAGCAGAGAGTTCACACCTATCAGCCTGGACCCCCACATAGATGCACATGGACGGCCTCCCCCACCTGCTAGAGCTTCTACACCACCCGCTGGGCTGCCTTTCTTCACAAGGACATGATCTTCCCGTGGCTTGAACTCTGACACTGCACACTCTTCCCATCTATCCTCCCCCACCGCCTGGAACAGTTCTGGCGATGTGCCAAGGCTCTGAATTCCCTGTATGGGTCGGCTGTGTGCGAGGACACCTTCTCCACCTGCTTGGGCTCTGACACCTGCACCCTCCTTCATCCTGTGGAGTCTGACTTCTTGCCAGCAGTGTTCTGTTCCAGAAAGAGTTAAACTTTGCTCAATGCAATTTTTATAGCAGTCTATTTAAAGAATAACAAATAGCTATCTATTTAAAGAATGGCAAATAGCTATGTACAAAGTAAAAAAAAAAAAAAAAAAAAGCAATGAGATTTTTCCACTCACAGAAAAAAAAAAAAAGAAGGTGTCAGAAGAGCAAGCTGTGATAGTGTGTGCACACTGTTGCTATAGTAGAGACAGCTAATAAGTGTGGTTTTCATAAATTAAGAAAAATAGATAACTACTTCCCCCACCTATCAGCAGTATCTCAAGTTACAGAAATAGAGAGTAGCAATTTCAAATGACATTTCAACTCTTCAAACTGGGTGGTGATCCTTGTCAATTGGACATGGAAGAATAAGAATGTGGTCCTGTTGTTCCCAAAACTGGATTTAAAATAAAACAGTTGTGTTTTAAGAGTTAACGTCATGGTAGTCTTGATCAGTCCCCAGCATAAGTACATTGCAAGAAGGTAACTTTGAGTGGCAACAAACCTTTGATTTACCTGCAAGATTTCCACACAGGCTCATTTTATGGAGGAGAAGCCTGAGGCACAGAGGGCTAAGTACCTGGTCCAGGGGCCACAGCAGGTGAGCGGAAAGCAGCCGGATTCCTTTGCCCTTCTTTTCTAGAATGTGTGCTGATCTGTGGGAAAAATACCTGACTGCAGTATTATCTTGAATAGGAGAAAACTGGGAAGTAACGCTAGAAGAGAGAGGATTAATGAATCATCCGTTCTGTGGAAATGAAACAGCTGTTGAAGAATGAGGCAATCGAGTCGCCTTTATTGACGGGGAAAGATGTTTAGTTTATCACGCAATGTTTGCTGTAAAAACTGGGTGGAGACCATCTATAGATTATAAAGAGAGTATTTGTATAAATCCATAAATGCCCGAAGCAGGGTAGAAAGATTCTAGCCAAAATGTCCACAGTCTGGTGGACGGTCTGGGGAGGAGAGCATGGGATGTGAAAAGAGCAATGTTAGGGGATGGAGTTGTAGCAATGGAAAGGAAAGGTCGAACAGGTCAGCTGAGGAAGAAGAATGCTCAGGAGGTCTGTGCTATTCAGAGGATGGGGCTTGATCCCACAGGGCAGAGGCAAGGGCTCTCCTATCTCGGTTTCATGCAGGGAGATCAGCTGCCAGGACCAGCTCCAGGGTGGTATCAGGCATATCTAGGCCAGGTGTGCTCAGCTGGGTCCCTCATCTTTTCAGGGTTAACAGGAACCCTGTGCCTACCAGCCCATCTCAGGTAAATGGTACACAGAGCTTGGGTCCGTGGAGGGTCCCTAACCAGATGAAAAAAGCTCAAATGGGTCCCAGGGACCCAGGTGTTCCTTTTGGAGCTTCTGTTGGGGATTGGACAGCCCTTGCTCATGGAGGGTCTACTCAGAATCTTCTCACCTGGCTTCAGGAGAAGTTGAGGAACCTCCATCATGTTCTGGGGCAGTGACTGGTGTGGGGGGCCTCACACAACATTGAGACTCAGTTCTTGGCCGGTGGTGGGGTGGAGCAAGTGGTCATGGTTAATTTGTCAGTCTCTTGCCTTTGAAACTTGTGTCATTCCATTTAAGAGGTCATGTTTTATTTCTGACAGTGAGGATCAGCTTCCAGAATTCTGGGTCAAATGGGTAAGCCTTGAAGCCCTTCTGTCAGAGTAGCTTCTTCTGTTTTCATATCAGTCATCAGATGATGTTACTTGTCAACATATGAGTAACACGGTGCCTCCCTGATGGAACTGAACTGCACAAGGGCAGATACTGTCCCCATGCAGCCCAGATTCTGAGCACAGGATCAGAGAGGGAAGACAGCCTGGATCCTCCAAGTGGCTTCCTCTAACTCATCACAAGGTCCACAGGATAGTTGGGAGAGCTCTGGGACCTGGTAAATGGGGAAGGTCCCCTTGCTTGAAGTCTCCATTGCTACACTCTGATGGTGGCCCCAGGGTGGGAGAGGATAGAACTCCAAGGCTTCCCCCAAGATGACAGGGTCGTTATCCTCATATGGTTTCATCTCTTAGCAAATTCGCTATTCAGTTTCAGTATTTTCCTATATCAGTCTGTCTGTTTGGCAAATATCAGAGACAGTTTGGGTAAAATTTGATGACTTCTGGAAGTTAGAAACAATGAAATTCAAATGGAAATAGTTTTATGGAGAAAAAAATCCAATTGGGATTGTGTTAAATTTATAGGTTAATTTAGGGGAAATTCAGATCAATATAAATTATTGTGATTTCCCACCCAGGTGCTGGAGCATGAAATCTCACTTGATTTGAAATCGATATCTCAGAGGGTTAGATCATCTTCTTTGCTCCTCTGGCTCCTACCCCTCTTTTTTTAATTTAAGTCCGACTTGGCTATTTGTGGTTAAACATCTGATATTGGGCATAGTCCATGACAGAATTTGTACTTGATCTTATTGGGGTAAGTCTTCTGGAGCAATTTGAGGAAGTAGTGATAGCATTATACCAAAATCTTTGGTGAATCATTTGACTCTGGAAGTTTCTTACGTGGTGATTTTTGGAATAATGAAGGGCAAGTCAGCCATAGCTGTTCTGTTAAATAACGTTACTGTTAGCTCTCTTCTTTCTGTCCACCCTTACTTCTCATGAGAATTTTATTTACCCCAAAATACCTGCTTAAGCTCTCCTATATTAAAATACTGTTTTAAGCCCTAGGAACTTAAATAAAAAATAAAAATCTCATTATGATTACATTTTAGTGAATACAGCTCAGAGATACAACATGATGTATCTTCATCCATAAATGTGTGTGTGCAACATGGGAAGAAGTTGCCTCTTTCTTAGTGGAGGTATAGCACCATTTGGGCTATGTGTCGTATTTCTGGCCCTTCCCCACTTCCTGGCATCTGGCTCAATTGCACTTCTTTGCTCCCTTCTGAATGAATGAGGCCAGGTGACAAGTAACTGCCGATGAGTCGTAAGTAGAAATAATTTGGGTCACTTCTGAGTGGGGGCATTTAAGTGGCGGTATGAGATCGTCCAGGACACTTCTTCTGCTGACATGAGGGAGGGCGCGATTGTGATGGTGGCTGCTTCCTCAGTCGGGGCTACCGATGACTGCTATACAGGTTGGCTGAGACATTTTGAGATACTGATCTGAGTTTTGTGGTGGAGGCATTGTTTGTTACTGCAGGATAGCTCAGCCTATGCCCACTGATACAACACATTTAAAGGAAAACAAAGTGGAACATTTTATATGAGGACCTGCGAGCAGTTAGGTGCGAAATTATACTTGTACAGCATAGGTAGGCAGATAGTGATCAAGCTTTGTACAGTATTTCTTCCACTAGATATCACTGGAATCATCTAGTAACTGTCTCTTGTCCTTTCCATTTTCCTGTTCGCTGGCCCCACATTCTGCACTCACATCTCTGGGTCCTTCCCTATTTAGTGCCTGAGACTGTCTCTTCATACACTCTGTAACACTGTTGAATTGAATCTGGTTTTGACGTTCTATTGTGAATACCACCTATTTCTGGTTTCAGTCTTTCTATACTCTACATTGTGCCAACTACAACATGAAAGTCTTTTTTTTTTTTTTTTTTTTTTTTTTTTTGCAGCCGAAATAGTTCATTCAGTCTAGATGGCATGTTAATTCACTTGAGCAAGCTAAGGTGCATGGGTGGGTTCCAAACCAAGTTGATAGACTTAGGCTGACTAACATTTCCAGCATTATTACTTTATTAGTAAGTGATATTTTAGTTATCTATGTTCAGTCCACTTTCCTCCCCAATTTAAATGAATGGGGATGGGTAATAGTGGTGGACCACTTAGGCAACTAGAACTCTGGGGGATGTTATGAGGTGGTATTTTTCAACATTGGCTGTATGATAAAATCAGGAGATCAAAAAGATCCCAGAGCCCAGGAAGCACCCCAACCAGTTGCAGAGGTATCAATGAGCCTAGGACTTGGCATCAGTATTTGTTAAAGACCACATCCACCCCTTGACTCCAAAGGGCAGCTGAGGTTGAGAGTCACTCCTTTAGACATTAGTGCTGGGTTGGATGAAGGCAGGTAACCTTTGTAACTAGCAGCAGAAGGGCAGAGAGGAGAACACAGCCTAAAAGATAAAGTTTTGCAGGGCCTCCCAGCAAAGACTGACCTGTTGTAAGCGTTGTCCCTGACGTGCACTGAAGCTGGACTTAGACCCACATAAAGACGGCAAGGATTCTGTAATCCCTGCGGGCTTCTCCTCCGCTCTTCTGCTGAAGCCAGAGCATGAAAAGTACTAGCAAATATTTAAGAGTCATATCTAGGGGAAAGGAATCACACTGCAAAGTCCAATGAGAAAGAGAGGCAAAGCCTAAAGTAGGAAACACGGGGAAGACCCTGGGATGGAGTCAGGAAGCTGAGCAAAGGTGAGAGGGAAGGATGGAATTCCAGACGCAATGGTACAGCTGGGCTGGAGCGACCCAGCTCATGGCTGGGCCAGCCACCTTCAGAGAGTGTGCTGAGCTGGGCTGGGAGGAAATAGCAGATGGCATGGGGCAGATTTTGAAATAGAAAACAATCCTTAACAAGGAATAAAAACAGCCTTCTAGCAAAATTGTTTCTGTATTTATTCTCCTTGAATAATACAATAGGGCTATATCGCAGGGTGTTTTAGGCAAAGAATATTTTTCATTTATGAGGAAAAAAACCTCAAGCAGTTGAATGTCTCATAAAAATGACACATCTTAGGGAGAAAGTAACCAGGGAGTCCACCTAGATATTGTACCTCAATAGAATTCTACTAGGGTATTTTGGGGAATAAAGGTTTTATGCTTTAAAGATGTATGAAGATATTCTGTAGGCTGGTTCAGCAGCCACTTCCATGCATACATGCTTTTCCTTTCTCTCCCCTGACATCCTTTTTGTTCCCTGGCATGTTGTCTCTTTTTTTTTCCTTGTCTTTTTCTATCCGTCTGCGTTTTTTCAGTCCCCTGCCTGCCACGGAGACTTCACCCAGCAGATCAGCACATTGGGCAGCTCTTGCCCTAAGCTCTGCTCACTTAATCCATTCATCAGTACCACCCTTTCTGGCCAGTTGGGTGTCTCCTCTAATCTCAAATTCTTGCCTAAATCCTGTGACCTCATTTCTCTGGGCCTTCCACAAGACCCCCGAGAAGCCTGAAGCTGCAACTAAATCTTCCAGGACTCCTTGCAGAGACTTAATAACCAGTGAAGCTTTGTTTAGCATTCCCCAGAAATGAGTCACTTGAGCCCTCCATGTTTGGGGAAAGCTCCTGCTTGCCTGCGGAGGCACATGCTCTGTGAACCTGAAATCTACAATCCCCACTTGAGAGCATCGTTATTTCCTCTCCTTGATCTTCTCGCTTTGGATCTAGTAGATCATCTCCTTGTTCTATCTGTTCCAGCGACAAGCAGACCCTGCCAGAAATCTGTCTGGGCATGATTCCCTTGATTCTTTGTCTCTATATCCTATAGTGGGGGAAAAAAAAAAAAAGCGAGGTTTCAGGTAGAAAAGGTTGGGGGATAGCTCCCACATTCATTCTGCCTCTGTGTGATGAGGGAAGCTGAGGTAAGAGGGAGAGAAAACAGAACCTCTCAGAATCCCTGAAAGCAAGAAATCATTGAAAAACTTTTCATTATTATAAGAGTATTGTATAGTGCTCGCTTCGGCAGCACATATATAAGAGTATTGTATATTTTTAAAATAAACAAAAAGTTTTGCTTTTTTTTTTTTTCAAGTTATGCTCCAGTGGATTTTATATTGATTAACCATTAAAAAAAAATTTTTTTTTAAAGACTTCATCTATTTATTTGACAGAGATCACAAGTAGGCAGAAAGGCAGGCAGGCCTGGGGTAGGAGGGTGGGCTGGAAGCAGGCTCCCCGCTGAGCAGAGAGCCCAACGTGAGGCTCGATCCCAGAACCCTGGGATCATGACCTGAGCCAAAGGCAGAGGCTTAACCCACTGAGCCACCCAGGTGACCCAATTGTAAAAATTTTTAAAGGAATCTTATTTTTCTCAAAATAGAGTCAATTTTTTTAACGGGTCAGTATAAAATTCCTTACTTGGTACACATCTGTTACAAAATACATCATTCAGTTCCTAATGTCCTATCAAAGAAATACTTTATAGATGGCATTTTTTATGTCTTGTTACATCAAGACACACAGTGTCTTCTGACCTGTTTTTGGTGATCCTTCTTTTTTTTTTTTTTTTTTTCCCCAAGAGTTAATTTATTTATTTAACAGACAGAGAGAGAGAGTGAGAGCATAAGCAGGAGGAGTGGCTGACAGAGGGAGAAGTAGGCTCCCGGATGAGCAGAGAGCCCAGTGCAGGACTCCATCCTACGACCCTGGGATCATGACCTGAGCTGAAGGCAGACGCTTAACCAACTGAGCCACCCATGTGTCCCTGTTTTTGATGATCCTAGGAAGGATCTGCAGATTCAGGAGATGCCAGTCAGATGATCCCATTGTAACATTCTTATCCACCTTCCCCCTAAAGGTTTAGAGCCTTTGATAGTGCCTAATTGCTTTATTCCATCAAGGGTTGCAAAATTGTGACTTTTCTTGCAGTCTTTCCGTATTTATTAGCTCTCTGTATTTATTAGTTTTATAAATAACTTTCTCTTGTCAACGACTTGTTACCCAGAAAGAGAGTTCAAACCAGCACAACAGAAAAAATGCTTTATCTTTTTCGATTTATTGATTCATTTTCAGAACAGTGGATTGGTAGTAGAAACCTCTAGGGATGTCCAGTGAATTTTTGTTAAGGTTTTAGTATGACTACATGGATTTTCATGTATTTCAATCCACTGTAGTCATTGTTATTTTTTAATCTAGTCATTATAGATCAAATAACAATATACTAAGCTTTTCCAAATTTTCTTATCTGGTGGGCATACGCAGATGACACAGTAGAAATCCTTAAGGTGACCTGTGGGTCAGACTATGATGAATAGGGATTGGTGGGTGCCTTATGTTTATGAAAATGGGCTTGGGTATGGTAAAAGGCTAATGAAAGGTTATGGTAAAAGGTAATGGACCTATGGGTTTTCACCATAAAATTCTTTCAGCTTTGCTGTAAGTTTGAAATATTTCACAATTAAAAAAATAAAAACTGGCACACCTAGGTGGCTCAGTTGGTTAAGCAGCTGCCTTCGGCTCAGGTCATGATCCCAGAGTCCTGGGATCGAGTCCCACATCGGGCTCCTTGCTCCGCAGGGAGCCTGCTTCTCCCTCTGACTCTGCCTTCCACTCTGTCTGCCTGTGCTCGCTCTCTCTCTCTCTCACAAATAAATAAATAAAATCTTTAAAAACAAACAAATAAATAAATAAAAACTTGGATAATAAGTTAATACTCTGAAATAAATAAGTGGGACTACATAAAACTAAAAAAAAGCTTCTATGCAGCAAAGGAAACCATCAACAAAGTGAAAAGGCAACCTACAGAGTGGGAGAAAATGTTTGCAACTCATATCTCTGATAAGAGGTCAATATGAAAAAAAAATTAAAGAACCCACACAATTCAAAAAAGCCAAATAATCCAATTTAAAAACGAGCAGAGGAACTGAGTAGACAAGTTTCCAAAGAAGATATGTAGACAGCCATCGGGTATAAGAAAAGTGTTCAACAGTACCGATCCTCAGGGAAATGCAAATCGAATCCACAGTGAGAGGGGCGCCTAGGTGGCTCAGTGGGTTAAAGCTTCTGCCTTCAGCTCAGGTCATGATCCCCGTGTCCTGGGATTGAGCCCCACATCAGGCTCTCTGCTCTGCAGGGAGCCTTCTTCCTCTTCTGTCTCTCTCTGCCTGCCTCTCTGCCTACTTGTGATCTCTGTCTGTCAAATAAATAAATAAAATCTTTAAAAAAAAAGAAGAACCACAGTGAGATTTCACCTCACACCTGTTAGAATGGCTATCATCAAAAAGATAAGAGATCTCAAGTGTTGGTGAGGATATGGAAACAAGTTAACTCTTGTACACTGTTGGTAGGAATGTAAATTTATGCAGCCACCACGGAAAACAGTATGGAAGTTCCTCAGATTAAAAATAGAACTACCGTAAGATCCAGCAATCCCACTTCTGGGTATGTATCCAAAGGAAATAAAAACAAGATTTTGAAGGGATACCTGCACTCCTATGTTCATTGCAGCATTAATCATAATAACCAAGATACATAAACAACCTGAGGGTCTATCAACAGATAAATGGATAACGAAGATGTGCTATATATATATGCCATGGAATATTATCCAGGCACAAGGAAGAAGGAAATCCTGCCGTTTGGGATAACATGGATGGACCTTGAGGGCATCGTGCTAAGTGAAATAAGCCAGACAGAGAAAGACACATGCTTCATGGTGTTGTTTCTATGTGGAATCTCATAGAAAGAGAGTAGGAAAGTAGTTACCAGGGCTGGGAGATGAGGGAAACGGAGAGGTTGGTAAGAGGTACAGACATTCAGCTATAAGATGAATAAGATCCGAGAATCCATATAACATGGTGTCTATAGTCAATAACACTCTATTGTATAACAGAAATTCGCTAAGAGTAGAATTTAGATGTTTTTGCCCTTCCACCACCACAAAAAAGGTGAATGTGTGAGGTGATGGCTGTGTTAATTAACTTGATGGGGAGACTCCTTTCAAAATATATATGTATGTCAGATCATTTTGACATTTGGTTTAAATATCTTACATTTGTGTTTAACAATTATACCTCAGTAAAGCTGGAAGAAAAAGTCTCATTTAGTAAATGTATTGAAAGTTGTAGCATCACACAGGAGAAAAGGAATTAAGGAGTTTTTAGATCTTGAGTATAAAGGAAGATGTATAGTCTATCTTTCCCTTAATGCATTGACATTTTTTCACAGTGGCACTCACACATCTACAATGTCTGTTGACCTCTGATATGTGACATTTTTCTCAAATTAAATCAAGACTATTTAGCTATGCAGGGATAAAAGAATCTTGATTTGTTTGAGAAACACATTTTGAAAAGTTATGATGAAGTTTAATGGGAAACATACTTGTATAGAAGCCTGGGCATAAGGTTGAAATTGATCATCACATTGTTTGTTTAGAAAAGAAAACATAACATTCAAAGAATATGTTGGAAGCATTGGATTTCTTCACATGAGAACACACACATTGAAAATGATGAGGCTTGGATAAAGCATAAATTACAGCTCTTTTTTTCCTTGCTTAGAAGTGTTGAGCTTTAAAAATATGCATATATTATTGGGTATTCTATAAATCAGAATATTTTTGCATAGGGAAATACTTTGGGGGAAGAGAAGATATAAAATAATAGAAGCATTTTTTGAATAATACTAATGATCAGAATCTGACAATTATTCTTCAAATGGAAGAAGAAGACGACAGACAATTTCCAGCAAGCCAAATACATAGATTCTAGGCTGTAGCCTATCATTGCTTGCCTGGGTGGTCTCCCATTTCCCAGAAGAGTGAATCGCTGAACTTCATGATAGTCATGATGTATTCTGCACCTAAGGGGCCTCTGTGTGTGGGGTGGGCCGAGAGGAGAGAGGATAACTTTGTAAAATGTCATAGAAAGGGGTCAAAAAAATCATGGAAGAAACTTTATAAGTTATATAAACCAACCCATTTACCCCTAAGAAAAACCACACCTAAATTCTTCCAGACAGATTAAAATCTTTCTTATTTTTAAAGACCTCCAGAGAAGGAGTTTCCATTTCCTTACTTTAGTATCTAACAGGCTTCACTCTCAAGAACACTGCTCTCTTGCCTATGTTAAATCTTTCATGGTACTGCCAAGATTTTATTTGTTCTTATAATTTCCTCTATATGGAAGGAAGACAGCCGACTGAGCTTGCTTCAGGAACACTTTGTCCCTCTGTTTCCCTTGCCGCCCACCCCCCGGCCTTTTCTACACTTATAATTTCTACCTTCTGAGGCAGGGATTGCAATGCCATTAGGGATGAGGTGGATAATATCTAACTTAAAGGATTTAAGATTGTAGGGAGTGTGGGGCGCCTGGGTGGCTCAGAGGGTTAAAGCCTCTGCCTTCGGCTCAGGTCATGATCCCAGGGTTCTGGGTTCAAGCCCCGCATCGGGCTCTCTCCTTGGTGGGGAGCCTGCTTCCTCCTCTCTCTCTCTGCCTGCCTCTCTCCCTACTTATGATCTCTCTCTGTCGAATAAATAAATAAAATCTTAAAAAAAAAAAAAAAAGATTGTAGGGAGTGGTGGCAGAGTGGAGAACCAGTGCTTCTTTGAAGGCATTTAATTGCATAGTCATTATATGCACATTATATGACTTTGGGGTAAATTCTGCTTACGAGCTACACTTATATCCTTGCTTTAGACCTTCCTGAAAGGGTAGAACATGATAATAAGATTGCCTTTGGCTGTGTCTACAAGTGGAAAACTGAGACTTGGTTTAACTCTGGTGAAAGATGTTGTCTGTATTCTTCAGTACTCTGAATACTCTCACTATAATATAATTTCTTCTGGACACACATATTCTGTAGGAGATTCTAATGTACACATTAGCTCCAAGATGGCCCTCGGTGATCCTTGTTGCTTGGTATTCATATCCTTGTGTGCTAGCGGTGTGTGACGGCAGGATATGGTGGAAATGAGGATGTGTGCCTTCTGATGCTAAGTCATGTAAGTCATGTGCAGCTTTCCCTTCGTCTCTTAAGTCACTTGCTCTGGAGGTCACTAGAGCTGTACTGTGAGGAACCTTCAACAGCCCTGTACAGAGAACCCAAGGTCCCCAGCCAACATTGGGATGAATTTGCCAGTCTTATGAGTGAGCCACCTTGAAAATTCACCTGCCAGTTCCAACCCAGCCTTCATATGCCTGCAGGACCAGGCGACAGCTGACTACAACTGAATGAAAGACTCCAAGTGAGAACTGCCTACAAAAGCCCTGAGTTCTTGGGCAATGGAAACTTGAGATGTAAGACATGCCTATCGTTTTAAACCACTCCATTTTAGAAGACATTGTTTGGGCGGCCGTAGATGACATGGCAAGTAGCGTGGGTGGATATAGAACCATCCTTCCACAGCAGCATCTATTACTCAAAAGGAGGAGAAAACTCATAGGAGCTGAGGAAAGAAGCCAATGTCTAAGTAGCTGTGATTTGTAAAAAAAAAAAAAAAATGCTATCTGATTTCTCTACCACAAAATATGCCTACACATCAGATACCACAGTTACTTCAGTTTTATAAGTATAAGACTCCATGAGACCCTGCCGAAATCTCTTACAACTACACCACAGTCCAAGCCCCTCCCTCCCATCCATTTTCCTTGCCTCTCTCATTCATCTGAGGTGGGACAAGCATTAGGGTTTAAGAGGCACCTCCTTCCCCTGTACCTCTCCAGATTCCCCTCACAGGTGTTATTGCCTCAAATTTATCTCTTGCATGTTTAGTTCTGTCTTGGCATCTGCTTCTTAGAAGGCATAGACTAGCATGTACCGTAAGCACAAGGGGTGTCTGGGATGACGGCATGACAAGAAGATGTCATAAGCAAGCCTAAAAGGACTTGGGGAAGATTCAAAAGATAAGTAAGAGGTTGTATAATTTTGGTTAAGCAGCACTGGTGCTGTGCTTAGAAACAAATCAAAGATTATTTATGAGGACGTTAAGAAGAGCCCTATTAGCAATGGAAGTGTGATCTGAAAAATGAAGATACATAAGGATGGGATGTGTGGTGTTCCGTCCGATAAAGGGAGGTAGATTTAGGCATGTGAAATAAAGAATACTCACATGTATTCTTGGGTGCCTGGCTTCATCTTGCCCTTGGCCCACATCTGACTTGAACTGTGGCAGGGGTGGACGATTCTGCACAAGCTCAGACTTGTGAAGACAGCATCCTTCACAAGAAGAAGGAGAGAAGAAGGAGGAGGAGGAGGAGAAGGAAGAGGAGGAGGAGGAGGAGGAGGAGGAGGAGAACAAGGAGGAGAGAGGAAGAAGGAGAAGGGGGGGAGACAGTTTGCCTAATTAAATTTGAATTTCAGATAAATAATGAATAATATTTTAGTCTAAATATGTCTCATGTAATACATATAATAAAGAAGTATTTACTATTTATCTGAAGTCCTAATTTAACTTGGCATCTTGTAGTTTACTGGCACCCCCTAGCCAGGAAGTTCTTCACTTTTCTGTCTGGAGCTTTTTTAAAGCCACAGGAACTTTCTCAACCTGTACCTCGGCAGCCCAGCAGTGAAAAGGTTTTGATGTCCCAGCAGGAACCCTCAACTTAATGGAGAACCAGAGCTAAGGGTTCAACACTCAGCAGCTGTCCTTCCAATGGAGAAGGGAGCTTCTGTCTGTTCCTGAGGTCCCAGCAATATGGAGTCTCTGCTTCCCACAGCAGCAGTGTCAGGAACACGAGTCTGTACTGGCCTCTCCTTGTCTTCTCTCTCTTCCTGTTTTCTTCTGCTTCCTGTGACTGCCTTTCAAATAAATTTAATTCCATGTCTGAAGATCTGCATTGGGGGGGAATCTAAATTAAAATAACGTAATTATGGATAAAGGCGAGTAGATGCAATCCCATTTTCCAAAAATAATTTCCAACACCCATAACTTTGAAAAACAAGTTTGCAGAAATAGATCGTTACCTAATTATATGAAGATATAATTTTAGATTCTAGTAAATAAAAAATTAGGCAATTTACATTTCAGGAAGGGACATTTTCCTTATTCAACTGTAAATAAAATAAACCACAATTAACTTACGGTTAAAAAAAAAAATTCTCATGAAAACACGGACCCACCAGTATGTAAAAAGTCAGCAACTAAAGCAAAGCAAAAACATTTTCTAGCATTTGCACTTTAAAGGCAGTACGAGTTTTGTTTAAAGAAGTGATAGAAACAGTTT
Organism: Mustela lutreola; assembly: GCF_030435805.1. Lineage (NCBI taxonomy): Eukaryota > Metazoa > Chordata > Mammalia > Carnivora > Mustelidae > Mustela > Mustela lutreola. Next base: position 144,262,122 of record NC_081293.1, on the reverse strand, counting down.
GTAAAGGTATCTCTGGTGAGTTTGGGAAGTTTGTGATTATGAGCTCTCAAGTACTTCTGGTCATCGGTGTAAATATTGTGATACTATTGAAGAGTTACGTTCGTTTTTGGCAGTGTTTTGCGTTTCATCATAGTTTTCCAGTGCCTTCAGTCTCTGTGAGGTTGGACATAAAACAATCAATCATCCGCTTTTGGCTGTTTGGCTGAGACAACCAAAGGCTTGTTCTGTCATGAATTGAATTCATATATATTCATGAGGCCCAGAGAAACACTTCATTGTTTCAGATTGTTTTGTTATTTTAGAATAAATCATAAAGACACCCTCCCACCCATTGCTAGTAAAGAAATATTTGTCCTATGATCCTCACCTTTGTGGTTTGCAGTGTTTTAACTTGCACAGCTTAGCCCACATTACATGTTATTTTTTTTTTTACAGTAAATTGCATACCTTTTTTAAAAACACCATGCCTGTGTTCCCTAGTATCAGCAAAACAGAAACATCCAAAGACCGAAATGACATGTGTCCGAAGTTAGAATGATTTCATTTTCCCAGACCAAGGGAATTCATGGGATAGTAAATTTCTTACAGGTAGATATTGTGTAAGTTTCCAAACTTCAGCAATCTCAAACTTTTTGCCCCTCATTCATTTGTGCAGAACCTTCCAAGAATCAGTTGTAATTACATAATTTTGTATTCTGCCAGATGTCTGCGTGAACGTCAGTACGAGCCACACAACACCAGCAGCATGAAAACTACTTGCTGAGAAAGCTATTTTAACACCTCTGATTAACAGAAGAGGAGGTGGGTAGTTATATTTAAAGCCACCCAAATTCCTCACATTGTCTGTCTTTCCAGATTAGTCATCCTGTGCTGTAAAATCTTGTAAAATCGAGGGAAATAAAATCCAGAGATAGTGAATTCCAGAGACATAAAAGCCGTTGAACACCCTTAATTGCCACCAATGGGGTTCTCAGAAGAGACAGTTTATTGGATCGTCCCTTTGAATTATGAGTTCAGTAATCAGACTTGATTCAAACAGTTACTGTCTTGGCTTCTAACAATGGCTATTTGTTTAGGTGGCACAGTGCCTATTGAAGACTTAGTCAAAGTCTTGCCATGGGGATCAACAATGTTTAAGAGGAAAAATGGTAATATAAATGTGGCTCCACACAGGGCTGGAATCAGACGGCTCAGGTTGAAATCCTGGCCGCAGACGTGTTAGCCGGTGAAAATCAGACAACTTACTTGATTATTTACCCTGGATTTTCTCATCTGTATAATATAGATTATAGTGTTTATCTTATTATTATGTGAATATGTGCGGGCCATACAGTAAGAATCTGTGCATTTTAGCTCTTGTTTTTATTCTTATCAATTGGTGTGCTTCACTGCCAAAAACAGCCTGCTCCAACTGGATTAAACAGAAAAAGAATTTTTTTAAAGGAGACCGAGTCGTTCAAATATTTTGGACGCATAGAGAATCAGACTTGGAAGTGACATTTAGGGGGCAACAGTCTACGTCATGATGTAGAGCTGCTGGGGGGCACATTCTTGGGGCTCACACAGGAGTTTCACAAACTGTGGAGCACAGTGCGAAGTGAAAGTATGAGGTGTAAGGCCACATGTTCAAAAAGGAGTAAAATTTCCATTGAAGTTGCTGAAATATACAGCTCTCTCCTTTTTTTTTGGCAGTCTCTCGCACAACCCATCACAGTGGGATTTTTTGGTAGTTCTTTCTGGATTTTGTTCTTGTTGCTTTTGTTGTTATTTCATGTTATTCTGATCAAAGAAAAACTAATTTTTTGAAATTCTTAATATGAGGGGCGCCTGGGTGGCTCAGTGGGTTAAAGCCTCTGCCTTTGGCTCAAGTCATGATTCCAGGGTCCTGGGATTGAGCCCCACATTGAGCTCTCTGCTCATCGAGGAGCCTGCTTTCTCCTCTCTCTCTGCCTGCCTCTGTACTTGTGATCTCTGTCTCTCAAATAAATAAACAAAAAAAATCTTAAAAAAAAAAGGATTATAAAAAATAAAATTCTTAATATGAATTTTATTCTGCCTCATGTTGTACTTTGTCAGTCTTAAATGCAGATACAAGAGCATTTGACTCATGCGCAGAAGACCAAAACCACCACAATCCAAATATCATGACCTGTGTGTGCCTGTGTTTTTCATTCTTACCAGAAGAGTAGAAACACTGCCCCAAATTAACTCAACTTTTCATTTCACTTCTTGATATGTGGGCATTCTACCAAAGCTCTCTACCTGTGGCCTTCTGACAAGCAGGAAGAACTGATAAGAAAAAGAGACATGGGTTGCCCCATTTGTCCCTTTTCTTCTGTATCAGCCCTTTTCAGTGTCATAGAGTTGGCGACCACAGAGGAATAACATGAGTGAGAAAAGCTATGAGAATGTTCCTTGGCGGTTGTATTTCTTGGAACAACATTGCCTTTTTTTTTTTTTTTTTTTTTTTTTTCTGTTTTGGAAGTAAGATCTGGTTCAAATGGGGAAGTATGGCCTCTCAGGGCTGTCAGCTCTCCTCACCCCCACACCTATCACCCCATGGTAGATGTGAACTCGTTCACTTTGTCCTTGCTTTGAACCTTGCTGGACTCCTACACATCGTAGGTCTGTGGACTGCTGTGCTTACTGGGTCAGTACATGCAATATGCAGATGGGCGGTAAGGAACTGTGGAAGACGTGTATATTGTGCATTATTACATGTAGCATAATCTGGTTGGGGTATTCCTTGAAAGGTTTTATTTTTAACCCAGAAAGACATATGCTTTACTGTTTCAGTGTTCTTTTCCAAGAAAGTAAATGCTCGTATCAGAAAGTGCATCTACTTGAAGAAACTCGTATCAGGCCACATGAGGCTAAGTGGGAGAAAGGTGTATATAAATCCATCCGTGTCCTCTTAAGTGCAAAGATCCTAAGGACAACTGTCATCTAACAGAGTATGTTGCTTATGATCCAGAACTAAAAAAAATTCACTATTGGAAGAAATTGCAGGAGCTTAAGCCATCTTTGTTATCCCATAAAGTCAGTTGCCAAGGATCTTCTCTTTTGAGCTGTCACCAATATAAATCCTCAGTATACACTGATGAGCTGAACTCGAAAACAAAAACAAAAACAAAAACAAAAAAACATGCCTCCCTTCCAATAACTAGGCTTGAATACGCAAAGTCATCATGATAGGCTGTCCTACAATCTGAAATTCATTTTCAGATTTAATTTTCTATTCTTTTAGTCTCATATTATTCTTTCAAGTCTAATTTGTTCTTTAACTTTTAAGGCACATTAATTTTGGTGCATAATATATTTCACTCTACCTGATGTATTATTCAAATAAATTATGTTAAGAATTTCTTGGCTGTAAGATTTTGGAATATTAATCTTCCTTTCTGCTTTGTTTCACTATTGTAAGGAACCTCTTTGTTTTGCATGCTATAACAAAATGCTACGTTAAGTCAGAAATATACAATTCTTTTTTTCAAGATAGAAATACTATGGATAAACTGGCTTCTCTTTTTTCACTAGTATTTATCAATTCAGATGATTTAGATGAAATTATATAATACAGATACACACACCACCCACTGGGAGCCTACTTTGTTACCTTATTTCTGGTGTGTTTTTAGAACTGACATAAGAACCTATTGCTCAATAAATATTTGTTAGGATATATAATTCTATGAGGAACTTATGAGCAACCTGATGAAGGTATTAATCTACCTCATAATAGATAAAGAAAGGTAAAGAAGCTTCTCAGTTTGAGTTACTGACATTTTCAATCACATTTTAAGAAAATGTTTTAAAGGGATTTTTAAAAAATTTTAAAAGCTCAAGAATTTGGAGAAAAAAAGAAACTTCTTTGGAAAAAGGGTCGTATGGGCATTTTTCGAAACTGAATCATGAAGTTATTAAGCACCACCTTGATAGTCTGTCCACTAGTTCTGCCCTTAATCCTCAGGAAAACAAAATATAGCTGGGCTCATGATGGCCCGTATTAAATTTCCCAGACCCTCTTGAAGCTAGATGTGGCCATGTGCCTGGATTTCAAGACCAATGAGATATGAGCAGAAGGGATGTGTACAATCCAGATTGTTTCATTAAAGGTAGAAGAATAAAAATCAATCTTATACAAGTGTTTGTGATTTTGAATTTATAGTATTTATGGCCACATTTTTGTTCTAAATAATGAAATACCCAAGATAGAATGTTTTGGGTGACAAAAATATGGTAAGAACTCATTAATGTTCTAGTGAGCCAAATTATTGTAAGATGGGAATAACACACACACATATATATGTGTGTGTATATACATACACACACAGAGATATGTGTTTGTATATGTTAGTTATAATAATTAAAAATTTATCTTCCAAATAATTTGCCTCAATTCTCTACTTGGTTTTGGAGCTCCAGTTTTCATCAAACACTTGCTTAGGCTGTCTCTGGCCTTTCAGGATGCTTGGGTGCTGGAAAGGTGGGTCTGGAGAGTTTAGAAAATAAAGCTGATTTCCTCTCGGACATGGAAAGACTTAAAGAGATTATTAAGAAAAACAAGTTACAAAATAATGTATTAAGTATAAATTCAGTTGAATAACAAGTATGGTAAATATATTTATATATAGCTTATTATGCCTGAATGCAAATTCATGTGTATTTGTCCCTGTGAATGTATAAATTAATAGAAAACGCTTTTAAGGATATCTGGAAAATTATTTATAGGAGTTACCACTGGAGAAGGACATGCATTTGGAAGGGAGGAAGATGAAGGTGAAATTTAATTTTTCAGTCCCTATGCTTGTTTGAATGCTATATAAAGAGTACGCATTGAAATTATTCACGGAGTTTATATATGTGTCTGTGAGGTGAAACAGATATATTATAAAAATTAAATATGTATAATATATATACTTATTAAATATTTATATATTTATATAAGACAAAAGTAAAAGCAAACTCAAGAAGGCTTAGTTTAGTTATGTTGCCTGGGGAAAGAGATTTCAGATTATTTTATTTTTTGGTAAAAATATCCCTGGTTTAACTCCTGGTTCAATAACTTGCCAGCAACAGCTAATGGGTGAGTTACATGCATTATTTGAAAAGCATGGATTATAATGTAACCTTGAAAGTTGGATGTTAGTATTGTATGTAATATCACCAGACCATTCATGCACCATTGCCTGATGCATTAGAGGCACTCAGTAGATGCTATTCTTATTGAGATTATCCCTAAATGTAGCAAACTGGAATGAAATTTTTTTTAAAAAATTTTAAAGATTTTATTTATTTACTTGACAGAGAGAGACACACACAGCAGGAAAGGGAACACAAGCAGGGGAAGTGGGAGAAAACAGGCTCCCACTAAGCAGGGAGCCCCATGTGGGACTCGATCCCAGAACCCCAGGATCATGACCTGAGCCAAAGGTAGCCGCTCAACTGATTGAACCACTCAGGTTCCCCTGGAGTGAAATCTTTTTAATATACCACAGTTACAATTTCATTAAGCCAGATAACAATTATGATGAAGGAAAAGATGAAGCTTGATAGGAAAAATGTGGGCAATTTTTTAAAAGATTTTATTTATTTATTTGAGAGAGAGAGAGAGAGCACAATTAGGGGAAAGGAGCAGAAGGAGGAAGAAGCCAACTTTCCACTGAGCAGGGAGCCTAATGTGGGACTTAATGCCAGGACACCGGGATCATGACTTGAGCCAAAGGCAGGTGCCTGACTGAATGAACTACCCAGGCACCCTGTAGGCAATGTTTTAGAAATGAGCATACTTTGTAAGTGAATTCAGGAAAGTTACAATTAAAAATGCTTTATAACATACATAATATTATTTATAAGTTAATTTATAAAGCTATGGATCACATAGAAAATAAAAAGAAGGTGTCTTATTCATAATAAAGAAACCAGGAAAGACTTTAAAAAGAAAATTTTCAATCCTAGACAAAGAAGAGAGAACCAGGAAAGACTTTAAAAAGAAATTTTTCAATCCTAGACAAAGAAGATCAAAAAAAGCATTGTTTAATCTTCTTAGATTTTATATATGGAATATATATATATATATCATTAAAGTAAGTAATTCATAAATTATATAAAATTCCTAAAAATCTGGTATGTTCTAATATAGTGTTATCAGTCATAATTTAAAAATGTATGTCATAGAAATATTTGTCAGTTGCATCATTTGTGTGCGTGTATGTGTGTGTAAACTCTTACCAGATCCTTAACCAAGTCTATGTGTAAGTCTTTTGCCATTTACAGTTATTGTTTTACTCTGTTACTTTTGCAAATGTGCTCCTGATAAAATGCTTCATCTTTGAAGAGGTTCCTGGAAAAGAGCCTGACCAGTACTGTAAAATAGAAGATTCCGAGAACTTTAAGATCATTCCACTGAACTGGTTAGAGAATTTCTAAAACGCTAATGGAAAACTGATTGATTTATAAAGCTGTTAACCAAAGATGAAGCAAAACAAGAATTAACTACGTAAGATGAATGAACTGATGAAAATGTTACAATTTTTATGACTTCTTTATTTAAAACATTACTGGCTCATTAGTGCTTTTCTTTCCAGACTTAGAGTACTGCTTTTTCTATTCTCTTTTAAACTACCTGTAACTTCCTGTTATTTGGTAAAGTATCTTTGCAACCAAAGTTAAAGTATTTATCTTTTTCTCCCTACCTGATCCTTCCAGAATTCAGAAATCCTTATTAAATATTCTTATTTTCATGACAATAAATGTATTTGCATAAATTCGATAAGCATCTATTTTCCTTGTAACAAGACACAATTGGACAAGTCCTTGGCTTGGATTCCTAGCCTAAAGAGGCATTTGAAAGTCCCATCTGAAATGCCTTATGAAAAGTTCCAGCAACGCAGATTTAAAAGTTCCCACATGATCAATCACTGTTCTTGTTGTATTTATGTAAATACTCAAGCAAAGTTTATTGAAACTACACTGAATTTGCAAACAAATCAGTGTTACTATGGTTATCTTTGATAGAAATGAAGATATAAAGAGGAGAAAAATTATGTCTCAGTAATACCCTTTTGTGGATGTCAGATTGTAGCACTCTTAATTGTCTTTGAGGTTTTGCTTTCTACCTGTAAACAGGACCGAATCCTAAATTCCTAGGATTTCCTCTAATATTTGCCTGGAACATTCCAAACTAACATTTGGAACTTTCTCCCACTCTTTTATTTGGAATCCTTATTAAAATAAAACTGTCATTTTCCTGAAGCCATCCAAGGTAAAGCTAGATAGTCTGATAAAAAAAAAATTAGAGGGGCACCTGGGTGGCTCAGTGGGTTAAGCCGCTGCCTTCGGCTCAGGTCATGATCTCTGGGTCCTGGGATCGAGTCCCGCATCGGGCTCTCTGCTCAGCAGGGAGCCTGCTTCCTCCTCTCTCTCTCTCTCTGCCTGTCTCTCTGCCTACTTGTGATCTCTGTCAAATAAATAAATAAATAAAATCTAAAAAAAAAATTAGAGAAATCAGCACAATAGTTATGTGTGGACAATCTTCATGCCTGTTGCTATGAGGCTACTTAGTAAGATCACCAGAGATATTCATACTGCAAACTAGGAAAACCTGTCTGATGATCACTGTTTGCCTTCACTCAATCTCAAGATGCTTTGGAATTTTCTGAGATCTAGACGTTTTCTCAAGCAGGTGCTGTCCAAAGTCAGAAACAGAACTTTTAATTTGTTCAAACTATTAACCTTTGTTTTTCTTTTGTTTCCGTGGAAATGTATCTCATTAAAGTACCTGATTGTTCACATTATATAGAGGCCTATTCTACGTAGAAGCTCATCTACAACTCTGTCCCTTGAAATAAAATATCCTCATATTCATTCTGTCCCAAGTAATCACGAGGATGTACAATTGCTAATATATCACGTTGTGCTGATGTAAATAACATTTAAAAATCACAATTCATTTGAGTTATTTGATTGTTTAAATCTTGGCTCCTGGGGAATCTCTGCTCTGGGGAATTTTTTAATCCCTGGCTGTTGTTCTTAGAGTCATCATATTAACCTTTCTGGTGTGTTGTATACTCTTGGGGGCTTTAAATGTCTGTCGGCAGCAGCTCACACACCAAATGGTATCCATCAGGACTGAACAACTGGATGAAATCAACAATAACCACATAAATGATGAAGATGGTGACTACATGGCCCTCCGGCCTGATGACTCAATGATGGAAACAGCGAATATGGGCCTCCTCAGCCTGGTGACATACAGGGTGCTGACCAAGAACAACGATTAATGCTGTTCTGGTTGGTCATATTCTCAGCTTGCCAAAAAGGGGAGAACCATTAAAATAAAAACAGAGACCAACCTTGAAAATTCCCTGAGCTGACAAAACCAGTGTGGTCTCACAAACAAAGCTTCATTTAGCCTATGTTCCAAGACTAATGTAACCTAGGCTATTTCTTGCTGATGCCTCTAAAAATCAAAAGCGAAACTTACACTGCTTCTCGGGCCAATACGAGGTTACCTCTGACCAATTCCTATCATTTAAGAAAATTCTAATTATTCTAACCAATGGCTGTGAAAAATAAAGTCACTGCTTCCTCACTATGCAAGCTGCTTTATAACAAAATAGCCCCAAGGCTTATTCTGCGTTTTGGTTTGAGTGCTCCTCCTTGGCAAAATGTCTTTTCAGTGTGTGCGCAACAAAATTTCACTAATTACTACTTCTTGCTTCATGGGTTTCACTTTGGCTATTTCGGAACTTTTAACAGTTACCCAAAGGAAGTGGGCTCTGGAAGATTGAGACCCCAAGGTGTTGGCTGCCAGCTGGAAGGCATCTATGCCGTCCTCACAGATGGGTGACAAGCCCATCCTTGAAAGGGCAGTTGGCAGGGTGCAGGGGTGTGTGTGGTTCCATCCCTGTGTCTCCCATATTTTGGGGACAACTTGACAAAGCAATTTTAAAGCTCAGTAGGAAGACTAAGCAAACAAGAGCCAACCAATTGGGGAAAAAGGAGAAGAATGAGAAGGAATTTGCTCTGTCGGGTATTAAAACATATTTTAAAAGCCTAAGTGATCCCTGGGCGTACTGTCATAGGGAGAGAAGGAAAGTTCAATGACACAGATCTGAAGGCCAAAACAACTTCCTGCTCAGCTAAATATTTAGTGCACAATTGTGGGACAGCAGTTTTGTTTTTTGAGATACTCAGAAAGTGAAGGCGATGATATAATTTGTGAATATCAGGATACTGTCTGGGAGACTCACTGATAATCGGGTTTCTAAAAAAAAAATAAAGAAAGAAAGAAAGAAAGAAAGAAAGAAAGAAAGAAAACCTGGATAATTTAATGCCTCATAAAAGTGTCCATCAATGGAAGCAATTAGGTTGTTGATGTAAGATCTTCTGGGATGAGGCTATAAGCCCCAAATATATAAGATATAAACCCTATACCTTTAAGAGTCATAGAAAAGCTGGAGGTGGGCTGTTCGCTCTGCTATGACAAGCCTCTGGGTGGAGGGTCACCTGCAGCCATGAGTCCAGTGTGGAAACCAAGAAAAAGCACGCAGATCTAGTGCATCTGCTCCTGTTCCGTGGAGCTTTGCATTTATGGATAGTTGGCTAATTAAATCATACTTATGGTATGTGTGAGGAAGAGTAGGAATATGAGGCTTATTCTCTTCTGATTAATCTGTAATGCTCCTGAAACTCTGAAATGCTAAGGGACAAAATCCATGGAAAATTTAGGTGTTCAGTAGACTTTATTTAAAAATTTACTGAGGGGCGCCTGGGTGGCTCAGTGGGTTAAAGCCTCTGCCTTTGGTTCAGGTCATGATCCCAGGGTCCTGGGATCGAGCCCTGTGTCGGGCTCTCTGCTTTCCTTCCTCTCTCTCTGCCTGCCTCTCTGCCTAATTGTTATCTCTGCCTGTCAAATAAATAAATAAAATCTTTTAAAAAAAATTTACTTAAAAAAAATTTTTTTTTTTCCAGAGGGGTGCCTGAGTGGCTCAGTGGGTTGAGCGTCCAACTCTTGGTTTCAGCTCAGGTCATGATCTCAGGGTACTGGGATTGAGCCCTGATTCCCTGATTGGGGCTCTACACTCAGTGGGGAGTCTGCCTGAGATCTTCTCTCACCCTCTCCCCCTGCTTGCATGCTCTCTCTCTTTCTCTGTCTCTGAAGTAAATAAATAAATCTTTTTAAAAAAAATTTTCTGGGCAGGGAGGAACATAACAAAAAATATCACTCCTTGCACCCTATCCCAAATAAACCTTTCGTAATAAAGTCTGTGAATCACAAAGAAATAAAATGTACATATATGTTTACCTGACTCTGGTGATAGGGAAAGCCTCTATAAGCTTGATGATAAAGTCAAAAACCATAAAATAAATGAATTATATATGTGATCATACATACCTCTGCCCATACACAGAGATTAAATCTTATATGCAAAAATCATATATGACTGCCCAATGGAAGTGGCCTTTAAGCAGAGTCTAAGACCAGGATCCATGTGCAAGTAGTTCATCTGGAAATGTGATCCCAGACAGCAGGACGAGTGACAGAAGAATGAATATAGATCAGCAGAATTAGTGCAAGCTTACATAACCCAGTTTGCTACCCTCTATGTGTTGGATTACTCTATCCCTAGAGATGTTCTGAGAAGACTCCAAATATCCACTTGAAGGTAAAAGGAAAAAGTTCCACTGCCCCCAGACCTTCTTCATCAAAGGTGACAGTAACCAGACATTATAGATTCCTCCACATTTTGAGGTTGCAAAAATGAGAGTGAGTTTCTAGGGATCCACTACTGTGAAGTAGTAGTGGAGCCCAGAGCAGGAAGCAAGAGGTTTGGGACAAGGGGTTTCAGGTGAACGCCCTCAGGCTATACCCAGGGAAGCTGGGTGTGGTCAGCAGGGAACTGGATTCCACCACAGTGGCTGGAATAGGAGAGGAGCTGAAGCCCAAGATGGCGCCCAGGACAGCTCAGAACAATGAACAAGTAAAACCATCAGCGTGATTAAACGGCAAACGAAAAAAACTGAAAAAATACTTCCTATTCATGATAAAGCATTAATAAGTTCACAGGTAAAAACCTTTCACAAATACATAAAAAGAATAAAGTAAATGCAATTTAAAAATGAAGAGGTAAGTTATCAAGAAAAAAAGCTGATGCCAAACATGAAAAATGGTCCCATTCATTGAGTTTCAGAGATGAAAATGTGATATTTAAGATACACAATTTTTACCTATTAAATTGGCAATTCAGTAAAAAATTATTCTTCTCTGTTTTAGGATGGATTGAAAGAAATGGGCACTTTTGCATATGGTTGATATATACCAATAGAATATTTTTGATGAGTGACTTGGCATTATTCACAAACGTGCTAAAATGGGCACATACAATAATATAGGAGTCATTCTTTTTATTATAGTTTCAGAACTTAAACTAAATAAAAATATGGAATAATTTAAAATAGCCAATTAATCAATAAAAAAAAGCTGTAAGTGCAAAAGAAGTGCTATGAGCAAAGAAATGAAACATGTAGTATTTCTTCCCCATTAAATTTTAAAATATTCTTTATCAATTAAATATCTGGGATTTTAAAAATTGGCAATGCTAAAGACTTTTAAAGATGAAACTTCTGCACCACAGGTTAAGTTTGTACATGAAGCTCTGGAAACCACTGGGCATCAGGTCCTGAACATCATGGAACCTATTTTAAGGAAACAACAAGAAATACAAATACGTATGCTCAAAGATACTTTCTTCAGTGTATTCAAATTATCAAAGAATTAGAGACAATTAAAAAATGTCCGTTTGAAATACAACTACATGCATGAACGTTAAGGATGAAATACTAGAGTTTCCAGGTTAAGTCAGGCACAGTATAAAATTCCTCATCATTGCTGCTTTAAGTTAATGCTAGCGCCAAGTTTTAACCAGAAGGAAAATGCCGATATATGATGGGAAGAAATATAAAATATCAAAAAGACAAAAACAAAGTTATCATGATTGTCAGACAATGTGATTACCAGGAAATACTGAGTCAACTAAAAAAGTATTAAACAGTATTAGTACTGTGGTCCGTCACAAGATCAATGATCAAATTCTGTAGCTTTTCAATCACTTTGTAAGAAACTCATTTCAACCGCAGTCTAAAACTTAAAATAGGATTATGACGACACTTAAAAAACACATAGACCAATGTGAGAAACCCCTAAAACCTGGTGCAAGGACAGAAAGAAACAGAATACGTGGGCAAAAACTTAAAAAATAAAGGAGGTGGGAGGTGACAGGTAAGTGTATGGCCTTGACCATGGTGATAGTTTCATAGGTGTGCACTTCTCTGCAGATCGTCACATTGTAGAGGTTACCTATGTACAGCTTTTTTAAAATGTCAATCATCCTCAATAAAGTGGGTTTTTTTTTTTTAAAGAAAATAATTTGTGTCTTTTTGAAGAAAAAGAACACTATTGAAATACCCTGACTCTGCCCACCCTTTCCCTCTTCCGTCCCCAAGAAGAAAGCTAGGATTTATGTAGCAAGAGTTTTCCCCATATCACCTCTATTTTCTCCCCCTCTTGGTCTCCTCTTCTCGCTCTCCAGTTCTCCCATTCCCTTATTTCCCTCATTTCCCTGTTCTTTTCTGTTTTTCTTTATTAGTTTTTCCTTCCATAGAGGGGATGGTTGAACCCTCTGGTTTGGCCCAGCCCTGATTTCAAGCCTGGCTTCTTCCCTCCTCAGTCCTCTGTTTGCTTTGAGTTGTGTTCACCCTACACTAAATATTTCTGAACTTAAAATTCTTCTACAATCCCTCACAGTTATCTATCTAAAACCCCAAGCCAGTTGGTGTCATTTCTTTGCTCCAAATTCTTCTAGGGGTCTACACTGACTTTATTATTATTTTTTAAAGACCTTATTTATTTATTTGACACAGAGAGAGAGCACAGAGGCAGGAGGAGAAGCATACTCCCTACTACTAACAGGGCTTGACCCCAAGACCCCGAGATCATGACCTGAGCTGAAGGCAGATGCTTAACCGACTAAGCCACCCAGGTGTCCCCACATGGACTTTAGAATAAGAGTCACACTCCTGAGGCTGACAAAATAGGGTTGATCATACTCTTGAGGTGCTTCCTCCTCCTGCCTCTCTTCTAACTCACCCATGGGAGGCTTTTCAAGCCAAGCAAGACAGTTTTGGTTTCAAAAACACGCTGTACTCTGTCTCACTGCCAGACCTTCCTGCACACACTATTTCTTCTGTCTAGAATACTGCAACTTACTTGCTTTTTCTTTTGCCTGCTTCTGTTTATCTTCCGAGCTTCACTCAGAATTCACTGCCCTGGGAATCTTCCCGGTCCTCGCCAGTGGCTTTGAGCTCTACTTCTAGTCTTTGATTCTCTCCTCCCCTGACTTCACTCCTCTCTGTAATTAAATGTGTGACTGTCTTTATCTTGCACCATGAATGGAGGGGAGGTAGCTTCGTTCTATCACTGCAGGGCAAGCCACAATCTCTCGTTCATCATAAGCACTCAGTCTGTGTTAGCTACAGCGATAAATGAAGGGAAACAAAGAAAGCAGATTATAAATCTCATGGGGGAGAAAAAAAAAATAACTCATCCCTTTGGCATTGATAAGGGAAAATCAGTTTTTGGGTCGAGCATGGGGAGGTTGGGCAATGAGGATGAGGGTTGGAGATGTGAGTTCTTGAAAGGCTGTAGGCCTTGTTTTGAATCATAGGATGATTTCACTGGATCAAAGAGTGGTTTGGCAAGCAGTTGTTAGAGGAACACTGAAACAGTGCCAACATTTCTGAGCTGATCGACTCCAGAGTGAATAAATTTTAAGGAACTGTAATTACCACGTACATTAGCCACCTTTATAATTGGAAAGGTAAAATAGCACTGAAACAGCGCTGTAAATGACAACTTTTATGTGCTTAAGGGTTGCCTTTCAAGGCTCAATCTTAGGAAGATTTGATCTGCAGGGATGCAAGTCTTTCAAGTGTCTCAGCCTCCGACTTCCATGGTATTCGGAGACAGTCACCCCAGGGCGTGGCTGTGCACAGTTGTATTTTGTTTTGCTGAACTTCTGAGGCTAGCCAGACTCCCGGGACTACCAAGTATGGCAACAACCCCAGCAGGACATTCAGATGGCCACTAAGCAGTTTGCAATGTCCTGGCAGGAGCGGACTTTTCCCCAGCCTGTTTTAAGTTCTTCTTTGGCCGTTTGTCAGAGGAGCCTTGTCTCTCCAAGCACTGTCAGGCCAAGAGCCCCCAACTGCTATATAAACAGGCTGCAGAATTAGACCTGAAGGCAATCGCAACTTAGTTGACATAATAAAATTCTAAGCCATAAGACATTTTAAGGATCTTCTCTGTCTTTCCTTGTTGAAAGCAATTTTAATCAATGCTGCTTAATCAGAGAATAATGGTTAAATTGTTTCCATGAGATTTTTAATTGACTTAATCTTTTGCCAACCTTAACCCAGGCTAAAGCCTTCAGTAAAGATTGCAAAAGTAGCAATTAAAGGTAAAAGCAATGGCAAACAAAAAATTAAGGGTCATAATGCAGGCATGGCTTTTCCATAAAGAAATTATTTTTTCTCTTCAAAATAAACTATTAAATCTTTTCTTTTCATATTATGTGTTCCAAACTATGCCTGATGTTAGTGTGAAATCAGAGTGATATAATAGATCCTTAAAGTAGTAAAGGCATGGTTTATTGTTGTTGGAATTATATTTTAAGAGAGCAAATGGATATCACAAAATTCCACATGTAACTATGTCAAGATAAAAGAGCACTATTTCAAAAGGGAATTTTCTCTTGGATCGGTGAAAAGAAACTATCCTCTTAGGGATAAAAAGTCTCCAGAATTGCAAGTTGAAAAATATCAAAATATATAAAATAACTTAGTATTTTGGAAATTGCAAATGTTTATGAAGAGGGTATGAATTCCAAGGTAGGAGGTTAGATGTGTGAAAATATACACTAAATACAGAAAAATAGGTATGCATTTCTTTATACTTTTAAATCAATTTAATTTAGAACTCTGACCCTCATGTTCTTGACCAAAGCCAAAAACTGACTGAGTGACCCAGGCAGCCCATCAGCTAAGATTTTTAAATGAGATATTCAGATACGCATTTTTAAAAGATTCTGCTGGATCTTCTTATGGAGACTGCATTTTAATGTGATTAAGAATGGAAGATGAGAGATCATTGAAGATGTTAGTTACAGCAACCCAGGCAAATAATGATGAAACCTTGAACTAAGCCAGTGACTATCTAGGCAATAAAAAAAGGGGATGTTGAGAGATGTTTATTATTTGGTTTCACATAAAACACAAGGCGTACGTTTTATAAACTTGTGGAAATATATCTTCACAGTAGTTCATACTCCTTGGGAATTACTAAAAGTAAGGAATTAGACTTAAAAAAAAAAAACCAAAAACCTAGGAGCAGGACTAGATGACAGTGGATATGTAAATCACAGTCTTAGTGCTACTTGAAAAAAGATTTCTAAGCCAAGTTCTATCATTATACTCTAAGAAAGCACCCTACTGAATTTGCTGTCAATCACTGGACAGATTTCTTGAGCTCTGATTCTAGTTATTTCTTAGATTATTTCTTGAGTTCTGATTCTAGGTGTCAGATTTCCCTTGGCTTCTGACCAGCACCCTAACCTCATCTTAACCCAGTCTATACTCATTATTAAACTCTAAACTCTTCCAATCCTGGTTCCCTCAGTTCACCTCAGTCTTCCTGGTTACCCAGCGTTAAGACTTTGTTTTTGCCTTTGTCTTCATTTCCAACCACCTGCAAACCTACCTCCTCAGTGTCTTTAACCTCTGTCCTACCTTTTCCTTTTTCCTTCCAAGTTCAGGATTTTATTTTTCACCTGAGTTCTTGAAATAATGTGCCCCCTTCCTGTGTTCCAGCGTAACTCTACCTAACCCATCTCCTACATTGTAGCTAGATTCAGTGCCCTGAAACAGTGCTGGCCTTGGCCTTCCCCTGCTTCCCAGGGCTAGTGGACATTGCAGTTAACGAGATCACTTGGGAAACTCTTTGTTATTATCTACTAAAGCTGAATATTCAAAACCCTCTCATCCATTTCATGACCAGATTTATATCTAACAAAAGTGTATATCCATGGATGCATCAAAAGACAGGTACAAGAATGTTCATAGCAATTTTATTCCTGACATCCACAAGCTAGAATCAATCCAGTCTAAACTGGATAAATAAATTGTTGTCTATGCAATGTGATAGTACACAACAATGGTGAAAGTCATTTTTATATCGAATACTGAAGTAGACAAAATTAATAACTGGTTTCAGAAATCAGGATAGTCATTTATTTTAGCATGGAGGAAAGAGGTGGTTACTAGGAAAGGGGACAGGAAGGGAACTTCTGGGTACCAGAAATATCAGTCACATTACCTGGGTGTAAGTTACACAGTGTTTTTACTTTGTGAAAATAAAAATAAACACATACATACCATACACGTCCTTCATTGGTTCTCCATTGTCTACCAAATTATATCCAAACTTTCAAACCTGCAAAGCAGGATTGTAGTCAATAACCTGCTCCAATCTACCTTTCCAATCAATGTAGTCCCGCTCATTTTCCGTGTTCCCTACCACATTCCCTTGGATCCAGCTGTATGGCCCCTTACACCGCAGCTCATCTGTACGTAACTTAGAAGCAAATTACTTCATTAAAAATATCAGAATTGAAAAAATTAAAAATTAAATTAAAAAATTTAAAAAGTAGATCAGAATTGAAATCAGAAATTTCTGCAGCACCTTAATTTCCCAGAAAAGATCGCAGGGGTGTTGAGCCAACTTTTCTACTACATTCTTTTTGTTCTCTAGTTTTCTGACATATCAAGGAACTACAAACTACCAAGTCACTACTAGTGACAATTTAGGCTCTGCCAGGAGGCCTGTTAGTACCTGAATAAGAGATTCCCCAGAAAGAGTGAAGCCATACCATGGGCTGCCAGGGCTAGGAGCCTGACGTGGCTCCTGGAATGGAGGATGACATGGAATGCTCCTGAGGTTAGTGGGCAACAATCAAAAGCACAGTGATCAAAAAATCTTGCCTCAATCTGGGTCAACACTGATATCTATGAGAATCAGACATGGCTGCCAAAGTTTCTAGTGAGTGAGGCTATCACTGTAGGTAGTAATTGTCATGTCCATCTCCATGGAACTTTGTTCCATTTATCAGTCACTGGAAGACATGGAGAGTATCCAGACCCTAGAGAGAAATAAATACAAGAAAAGAAAATGGGTTCAGGTTTGGGCCAACTGAGTTAAGCTTTAGGGGCTGGCTGCCATCAGGCTGTGCAGACTGGAAGATCGGGAGAAGAGTCCTAGTTAAACAGATTAGGCAACTGTAATGGAGACCAAGGGGATAGAGGACAGGTGTATTCTAGAGCACTGCATCTCAACCTTCAGCATGTATTACAATGACGAAGAGAGTTTGTTAGAACACAGATTACTGGGTTCTGTGCCAGAAGATTCTGACTCAGGGTCTGAGGTCAGGCCCAGAATTTGCATATCTAACAGGCTGCCAGGTAATATAGGGTTTTAGAACAACTATCAGTCTTGTGGAACAAAACTAATTCTAGCTCCCACTAATGGGGACAGGCTATTTAATATGCTACCAGCTTCGGTCACATTGAGTTCATGGACTTGTGTGAGTGCAATCAATGCACAGTGAGAACATCAGTTCCTGCTATGGGAGGTAGCAAAGGCCAGTGGGAAGGATGACTTAATACTCTCTCTAGTTTGTACAATTGTATGGAAGACCCGAATGTCTTCAGCTGTTCCCTAGAGCTTACATGGGGGGTTTTCCTTAATAGTAGCTCGCTGGCATTTTTAGGATATTTACAGGAGAATTTGTGTAGACCTATAGTTTATAACCCAGGACTATTTTACACACCAGGACTATATTTGAAAATGACTGAAGATACTTCTGTTGTTCGCAGTTGGGTGAGGGAGGTGCAGTTAGTGTCTGGTGGACAGAGCCCAGACATACTGCTGAACACCCTACAATACACAGTCATTTGGCCCAGAATGTCAATAGCGCCAAGTCTGAGAAGGTCATCTAGAAATATATCCATTGGAGTTGGAATTTCCACTTGGGTTTTATTTCAGGTGACACTGGGCATTATGTCAATGAATGTTAACACTTCATTGAATGAACACTTCATTGTCAATGAATATTAACATTTATTCTACAAATAATACCAAAAAACATTTAAACAAAATAAAAATAAAAAAACGACTAATAAAGGTGTTAAAGGAGGAAGGAAATCGTACAGAAGGATCAAGTTAAAGGGGAATTCCTTTAGTGGATTTCTAAATAGGAGCTTTTGGGAAAGGGGAAGCAGCAAGCTCCATGTCTCATTCAGCTTTGCAGACTCCGGCCTACAGCATCTTTGACAAATATTGGCTCAACACATAATGATATGAAATGAATAAAAGATGTTGATCCATGCTCTTTTTAAGGATTTTTATGTTCAAAGTTTCTGTAGTAGTTTTATTTTTCTTCTAAACTAATGATGGTCAACTATTTTGCCAGTTAACAAGCTCTATCTTATTAACTGGAACTCTCTGAACATAGTAATCCACAGAAGACCAGATAGAGCTCATTGTTGCTTTCAGTAAATATATTTTGTTTATATTTATTCTGGTTCTTCCCCTGTCAAAGAAAAAAAAAATTGGTCAGGCTAATTATTTTTAAGCAAAAAACGTTTATACATTTTTTATTATTTATTTAATCAAGCTAAACAATCCTTCCTTTTAACTTTTGTTCTCCACCTTAAATTGAGTTAATTGTATTTGTTGGAGACCTCTCTAATCTTTCCAAACTCATTTTTAAATTCAAAGACTCTAATGAGAAACAGTACTCTTAAATTCATGTTCAGTGACTGTTTCTTCCACATTTCTTCTGGGCCAGGTTTTGCGCTAGACACTTTCATGTTTTTTATTCTTCATGAGGTAGGTATGTGTGATCATGTTTTACACATGAAGCAACTAACTTAGACAGTGTCGGGAACTATACGTTCAAAGAGATTATGAAGAGCAGAAATAAGATTCAAATTTAGATTTTCTGACTCCAGTGCTAGGAGTCACATAAACAACAATACTATTTAGAGCATTAAAGTTACTTTCCAGCTTCTGCACATCAGACCAATAGCAGTAATTCTTTATTGTTATTTGATAGTTAATAACAGAACAACATTGATGCCCAGCTGAGGACTGGAAAATAGGTTTCAAAGCCCCAAGAATGGAAGTTGCCCAGTCACCATATTGAATGGTTTCAAACTAAAGCTTCTAAGGCTCTAATGTTATTCACAAAATTAATAGTTTAATTACTATATCTGCATTTTTAAACAGATAATATCATATTATCTATGAATGTGTAACAAATTACCCTCAAACTTAGTTTAAACAACAATTATTACTTATAGTTTCTGTGAATGCCTCTGGCTTGAAGACTTTCATAAGGTCACAGGGCCTATGCCAGGTCTGCAGCCTCACCCGAAACATTGACTTTAAGATTTGTTTTCAGACTCACCCATGTGGTAGTTGATAGAATTCAGATCCTCATGGTTTATTTGGCTGAAGCCTTCATTCCCTTGTTGGTAAGAGACTTCCATTCCTTGCCACTTGCCACAGCTCTTCGCAGGAAAGCCTCCATCATGGTAGTTGGTTCCTAGCAAAGCAGGAGAGAGAGCTAGAGCAGGTAAGGAAGCCTGAAGTCACAGTCCTTTGGTAACCCAGTCGTAGAGCTCATATCTCATTACTATATTATGTTCATTAGCAGTTAGTCCCTGGGTCCAGTGCACACTCAAGGGGAGCAGATTGCTTCAGGGGTGTAAATACAATGAGTAGAAGGGTTTTAGGGGCCATCTTTATGATTGCTTGCCATAAATATTCACCAGTGTCTGAGCATGTGAAAGCGTAGTTTTTCCTATTTTTCCTTTTTAAGATTTTATTTATTTATTTGACAGAGTAGGCAGAGAGGCAGGCAGGGAGAGAGGGGGAAGCAGGGTCCCCGCCGAGCAGAGAGCCAATCGGCTCTCTGAGCAGGGCTCAGTCCCAGGACCCTGAGATTATGACCCAAGTCAAAGGCAGAGGCTTAACCCACTGAGCCGCCCTGGTGCCCCTCCTCTATTTTTCTTGAACAACTAATTTATCCATTTATTCAGCACTATTCATAAGATAAAAGTCATTCTTGAATCACAGGGCTTTCAAAGCTATCAGACTTTCATCAGCCATCAACATCACTCTGGTACAATGGCTGGGGTGCTGACTGCAGACTTGAGGAGGTAGACAGCAAGAAAGCTCCCTTGGTCCTAGTTCCACCAAAAGTGACACTTGAAGGAAAGACTGTATTAGCTTACCATGAAGGGAATGAGGAAAATATTCAAGGAAGATCTTCCAGACAGAAGGAGAAACGTGTACATACAGGGTTTTGGAGATGAAAAAGAACATAGCTTCTCAGGGGAATACTTTCTTAATCAATTATATTAAATATTTTACCCATAGAGTTTGTGGTTATTCCTAATGAAGTAGTTTTAAACTGGATAGAAGAACTGTTGATATCAAATTTATGATTTTTTTCTATTTTATCAAAGTAGTTTTCTAATTTGGTCCCCAGGAATGTATTGGACCTAAGAGCTCAGAATTTTTCCTGTCCACATGCACCAACTCTATTGCTCTATTGCTCTATTGCTCTATTGCTCCCTAATTTGCTTCTGCCTGAGGTATTATCAGGCAGAATTCTAGGTACAGATTTAACAATTATAAATAAATTCAGTCAATATGATTAACCTACCATAATAAACTGCAAATTATAGTATCTTCTCCTCCTCTCTCTCTGTGTCTCATACACACACACACACACACACACACAATAGTAATTGGGAAGAGATTAGATTACTTTGACCCTCTTACTTCCTTTAGGCATTAGGTCTACTGGTCAATTACTTCATGTAATTAATAGTAAGTACCCTGATAAGTAGTCTAAAAACTTCTTCTGTTAGTATTTTAGGAGGATGCCTGTTATATAATCGCCATGTGCATACGGTAAACTGGTATTTTATTTTTCAGAAAGGATATTAGAACAAATGACTAAATTAAGATAGAGATCTAATTATTATTAAGCCATAGACATTAAATTGAATTTTTTTACTTCAGCTTTTGACATTTTGATTATGTAGAATTTTGAATATGCAAGAGTAAATAAACAGAGTATCCACCATCCAGCCCTCACAACCATATGGCCCGTCTTGCCTCACCCACAGTTCTAACTAACCTCTACCAAACTATTTTTGAAGCTTATTCCAGATACCACATCATTTCATCAAAGAATATTTCAGTATAAATACCTCTAAAAGAGAAGTAGTTGTTGATTTTAAACAACAAAATCACAATAATACTTTTCTTCTAAAAAACTCTCATAATTTCTTAGTATTATTAGATAATTAGTCTTTTATTCTTAATTTTACTTTCTTTTTATAGTGAGATAGAGAGAGAGATAAACTGCAGTTCTCCACTAGGGTGATTTTGGCCTGCAGGGGATAGTTGGCGAAGGCTGGAGACATTTGTTGTTATAATGGTGGGGTGAGGCTCTACTAATGGCATTTAGAGGGTAGAAGCCAGGTGTGCTGCTAAACACTGGGAACAGCCGCTCACAACAAAGAATTATCTATCCCTCATTGTCACTAGTGCTACTTGGTGACATGGATGGATGGATGGATGGATGGATAGATAGACAGATATACCAAATCTCCATGCTATGAAGTCATTTTAGTAACCACACAAAGGGCAAAAATGGACCTAAAACTGAAAAGAGGATTCAGGGTGTGTAATTATTCCAATCAAAATGTCCCATAAATCAGATGAAATTACATTATTTTTTTTAAGTGTTGGAGAATTGCCGTGTAAATGGCACATCTGTTGCAGATGTGGATACAGAAGTTCAGGAAGGTTCTAATTTCTTACGTGAGCAGGAGAGTTGAAGGAAGCAGTGAACAAAATACTTAGTAAATACAGGTAGAACGTGTGTTCTACAGCACATGAAAAACCTAGCAAAAATTATTTTGAATCTGCTTAGCAATAATCTGTCAGAAATGGCTTTTTTCATGAATGTTCATGATTGTGACATATTTTTCAGATGAAAACTGATAGTAGTTACTTGAATGCAGAAAGGGCTGTGCTCATTACACAGAACCCCTGGCAATAATTTACCTAGCAGAGCAGCAGTTTGTGCAGATCAAAGCTGCATTATTTAAGTGTGTCCAGGGGGCAGATCTGAGCTCCGTATGCCTTATACTTTAAAGGGAAAAATGTATACATATATTGGTTTGCTTCTTGAGAAACAAAATACGTTTAATAGGTGCTCCGTGCAAGTCCCACAAAACTCACACGAATTCCACCTAGTATCTGGGACAAAAGGGCTCGCTACCCTTACTCTACTCCGTACTCTAAAATCTGAGGGGGGAGAACAGAACAACTGTGGGAATGTAAATCTCTTCAAAATACACAGCAGTGTATTCTCATTTAAATTAAACCCGAATGCGAACTAGATTCAGGAGAGGAAATGGCAGGGGAGATAGTCTGGAGTTGCTATACAATGTGCCTGCCTGCTTCAGCTCCCAGAAACTGATGAAGCACAACTCGGAAATTTCAGGCAATTTGTATACCAAGCTCCTCCTTTTCTGTAGTCTTCTCTTCCATTGGTAAAATTCTTTTGCAGGGTCATGTAGGGATCCCACCCCTTCTCTGTGTTTTCACTCTGAAGCTCTATACAACTTTACACCTGAATGAACGCCAAACCTCACTGGATATATAAAGGGAACCTTGAGGAAGAATTTCACAGTTACAGTGCAGAAGCAGAAGGAAAGGAATTAACCAGCTCTCCAGCCAGGCAAATCCTCTCCTCACCATGCTTCCTCCTGCCATTCATTTCTATCTCATTCCCCTTGCATGCATCCTAATGAAAAGCTGTTTGGCTTTTAAAAATGATGCCACAGAAATCCTTTATTCACATGTGGTTAAACCTGTTCCAGCATACCCCAGCAGCAACAGCACGATGAATCAAGCCAGAAATGGAGGCAGGCATTTCAGTAACACTGGACTGGATCGGAACAGTAAGTGTCTTTTACTTGCCTGGTTTGGCTTTCTCTCTCTCTCTTTTTTTTTTTCTTCTTTGGTAGCATTAGCTTACATTCCTATAGAATTGTTTCATTGCTAACTAACCTGAACCATGTATATTTTGCTCAACAATCTGGGAGTAATCTACTGCATGTGTAGATTGGCATTCTTCCCTACAAAGTTAATATAACTAAAACAGTGGTTTGATAATGCAGGCGTGGACTTAAGTTCTATCAGACATCCAAAAGAGAAAATGTTTTGGGAATTAAACTGTTGCTTTTTAAGAAGGGTGCAAAATGAGAATTTTTTTTTAAAGTGTGGTTCTAGATACTTTAAATTTAGGTGGTTTTCTGTGTGTTTTAGGACACGTACAATTGTGGTAAAATGTGTAAACATAACTAAGCAGAGTATGTATAGGAAATCACAGGCTTTCCGGAAAAAAAAAAAAATGGCTCACACAGATTTCTCAAATATGTTCAGTGAAATAGTTCAGAGTTTTGATGATGATCAGTGTAAAAGAGAGATGTAACTAAAAATACTGGAGAATCATATTTTTCTAAGATGTTTACTTCTTAACCAGATCAAGATTTGAGTAATTGTTTTATTTCTATGAAAGGCTGGGGAAGCTTTTGTAACTTTAGAGATTTAAAATAATAACAGTACAATAATATTTTGTACAGTGAGGATTTGTTTTCTTTTCTGTTTGCTCAGCTGACACCCTAATGAACCACTAGTTAGAGGAATTCAAATTTTTTTCTCCTAACTTTTGCTTCACTTCTTCCCTTCAAGAAAAGTCCACATGCTAACAATCAGGTCTTAAGAGAGACACAGAGAAACAGTGCACAGGAAATCTGACACACATCTTTTGCTGCACTTCAACTCCATTCAACAGCTCAAAGTAGCTCTGACCTTTGAAAAGTCAAAGCAAATATGCCTGTGAATGTCTTTCGAAGAAAACCAAGGTGTTTTCACTTTCATGAAGAGAGTTGCTTTTAGGTACACAGGAAGCATCTCATTATTATTAGATTACTGAGCAATGTGGTGGGTATGCATTGTCAATGAGCTGTCACTGTAAAAATGCCGAACGTCTATGCACAGGGGAACAAAAAGCTAGGCAACCCGGAATCATCTCTGGTTGTTTCCAGGTGCATTCCTAAGGCAGATGCAGGAAGGAAAGCTGGAATCAGTCACACAGGCAGAGCAAGCACACTGACCAGCCCACTAGTTTGCTCTTTTCATTTTCCTCCTGCACTGTGTACGGATGTATGTGTATCTACAGAAGTTGTTTTACAACTACTACATCCCTTTAGGCTACATCTGTCACCTCAGAAGTACTGAGGCAGAGACACAAAGTATAACTCCTAAGTCAGTATCTCCTTCCAATTAGCTTTAGATTTTCCACTTCAGTGCAAGGCTACTTCAGTGTTTCTTACAGTTTTTATCTTTCGAATTTCGGCAGTCTATACTTAGAAATGTTCTTTTTTTTCTGGCTAACGAGCTTTGATTTCTTTTCAAGTTTCTTACAGGCAATTCTCCTAGAGTTTAGATAACAAAGTAATGGAAAGGAAAACTCAAATATTTCAAGATTAATTTTTGCTTTAATTACAGAAGGCACGTAATCAGAAACAGCCAATTAGAGAACATCCTTACCAAATTCAAATAACTAAACAAAAAGTTTGCCATGACCAATGTTCAGGAAAGGAACACCATGGTTCTTTTCGCAGTTGTAAATCAGACATGTTAGGCATTTTTCTGCCATAAAATTTGTGGAAATGTAGCCAAGTTGTTATGGCAACCATACGTTCCTGATTTGGGGGTCTTTTATATTCTTCAAATTTTGAGTTGTAGTGACATTTTGCATTTCAAACATTTTAATATTTGTTTTTAAAAGATAGCTTGGGAATTTATGTTTAAGATGTAGAGTTATTAAGTTTGATATGCAAAATGTCAGACTTTGTACACATATGTATGTATGATTCTCTGCAGATGAATTTTTAATTGAAACAAAATATTGTAGGGAGCATATGCATTATACACAATATTTAAATACTTTCCACATTTTCCCAGTAGATTAAAAAAAACCTAATTAAAAGCACTTGCAGATATTAACTGATATGACCTGTGAGAAAAAGAACATTAAAGTATACTATTTTTTAGATTACTAAAAGTGAATATTTTACACAAGTGTAAAAATTGCTTAAGCCTTATTGGGGAGTAAGTTAAAAAATGGGGTTTTCAAATACTTTAGTAAGCAGTCAGCGAATATTATCCATGAAAACAGAAATCAGGCCTAGTTTATTTTGTTTCAAAAAATGTATAGCCATGTAAACCGATCATTTTCATGAAAGTCTCTCTATAACCCCCCAGGCAGATTTTTACATTGTGAAAATAAAATAGGGGTTCGCTTTCTATTTAACAATTTGCTATGCTTTGGATACAATTTTTGTCATTGCAGATTACTTTTTTTTTTTTTTTTTTTAAATCAAGTGTTCATTTGCTTCTTGTCTTTAATGCACATTCTTTTCTTTTTCCTGTAGCTCGAGTTCAAGTGGGTTGCCGGGAACTGCGTTCCACCAAATACATCTCCGATGGCCAGTGCACCAGCATCAGCCCTCTGAAAGAGCTGGTGTGTGCCGGTGAGTGCTTGCCCCTGCCGGTGCTCCCCAACTGGATTGGAGGGGGCTATGGAACCAAGTACTGGAGCAGGAGGAGCTCCCAGGAATGGAGGTGTGTCAATGACAAAACGCGTACCCAGAGAATCCAGCTGCAGTGCCAAGATGGGAGCACACGCACCTACAAGATCACAGTGGTCACCGCCTGCAAGTGCAAGAGGTACACTCGACAGCACAACGAGTCCAGTCACAACTTTGAGAGCATGTCGCCTGCCAAGCCCGCCCAGCACCACAGAGAGCGGAAAAGAGCCAGCAAATCCAGCAAGCACAGCCTGAGTTAGAACTCAGACTCTCCCAACTAGACTGACTCGTAACCATCTGCTTTACAGATTCGACTGCTTGGAAGACTCGAGCCTGCCATTGCTATTTTGTTACTTGAAAATATATGCTTTCTGCTTTGATCAAACCCACCAAGCTGTCCTAAGTATCAGGACCTTCTTTGGTGTAGCTTTTCCCTTTCAAAGTTTTCAAGATGTATGCATATCCAGGAGGGCGATTTGCATTTAAATCCCAGGCAACCTGCAGTTTTAATTCCCCATGGTACTCAAAAGACTGGTGGTACTGTATACATCACTGAATCATTACTTTTTAAACAGAAAATGGCTTCTCCGTCACCCTCCACACCCCAACCCATCCCCCACTCCCATCCCTAACAAAACCCCTTCAAAATTAAAAAGTTTAAAAAAAAGTTGCCACGAATCTTCACAGTAACACTTCAGAAAGGTGCTTTTTCTTTTTTTTTTTTTTTTTGTAATCTCCGTGGGAAGAGTTTAGCAGCCATGAGTGATTTCCTTTGAAAGAGGGCAAGATATTGTGACATTTCACTTCAGAACTCAGCCCCGTAGCTTTTGACAGTCTCATAGTATGAAATTATACCCTGCATGCTGACCCTTGCTTAGAATGGAATGCCAGAAATGCATGGCAGCAGCTAATAAGTACTGATGAACTATTTATTTGTCAATGTTATTATTTAATGAGCTTTCATGTGATTTTTTTCAAAATGTTAATTTTTTATGTTTTGAAGCTTTTCCATGGACCTAAATATTTTCCTATATGATTTGTGATTGATCTAGGAATATGAGAATACGTGTTGTAGATATGTAAAATAAATATTTTAGTCTCCTTATTACATATATGTTGCATCATCAACTTTATCAATAGTATGGATCTTTTTAAATCAATAAGATGCTTTGTAAAGCTGAAATATGTAATACTTTTTTGTTTAATCTGTGCAATCAGAAGGTGATTTAACCTTCAATTCCATCAGTTTCTTTGAACAAAAATAAACACTGCTAAAAGCTATTGTCCTTGCCTTTAACATGTATGGAAAAAGTACATGTTTACAAAGATTAGAATATATGTAGCAAGGTAACTGATTTTTTTGATAAGGCACATTTTAGTTTTGACAGAATGCTTGGCAGAAGAGAGAAGAGAGAGGAAGAGAGACAATCTTTTCCATAAAGGGTTGATTTAAAAAGTTAGGAGGCAGAGTTCCTGGGTGGTTCAGTTGGTTAAGCATCTGCCTTTAGCTCCAGTCATGATCCCAGGGTCCTGGGATCGAGTCCCATGTCGGGCTTCTTGCTCAGCAGGGAGCCTGCTTCTCCTTCTCCCCACTCTTGCTCTCTCTCGCTCTCTCTCTCTCTCAAATAAATAAAATCTTTAAAAAAATTAATAAAAATGTTTTTAAAATTAGGTGGCAATCCAGCAGTGAGTTGTAATGAGAATATCATATTTGCATATGCCCAGGAGGCCAGGTCTGCTGCCCATTACAGTCACCTGGGCGAAATAGTGCAAGACCCAGTGTCCAGGCTGTCATCCAAATCACATCACAATTTCTGGCGCTAGAAATCAGATATATGCAGTTTTTAAGGTTTTCCAGGTGATCCCAACATGCAGCTAAGTTTGAGGAAAGAATTGTGAAAAAATCGCTTGCATGGCCCCCCAAACAACAAAGAAAACAACATAAAAACAGCAAAGAAAACAAAAGCTAATTTTTCAATGTTTTCAAGTCTGGCATGTTATAATATTAAGCAAAATTACACAGCCTTGACCATACACACACACACACACACACACATACACGACTGCTGTGCCAATTCATTCAAATGATTGATCCCATTGCTTCAAATGAGAACCAAAGGGGCTTGGTTATGTCCTGATAAGATCTTCTTGGTTTTCCCTTTTGGATCGTGAGCATCAAGGGTCCTTGGTACTCTTTTACCAGGTTGTTCTCTTTGTAATTACAAGTTTAAAAGTCACCTGTATATTACACATGGCACAGTGAATTAAATAAGGACATTAATATTTTCCCTCTTCTATAAGAGGTAGGAGAGTCTCAACATATATAAAGACAGAAAACTTCTCTAATTTTATAATAATGCTAACTATTGTACCATTAGAAAAAGTGACAATTCATAGTCTACTATTGATTTATCTTCCAGCCTTATTATTTCATAGTATATCATCATATTAATATTTGAGACATTCATAATAATTATATCATAGGTTGAATATTCCAAAAATACATTGTTTTATATGGGTATTTCATTTGTTTATCATTGCTCCATATGGAATAGTTAACATAATAGAAATTTAAGACACTTCGGCCATTTCTTCTGTCTCAACTTAGTAGATGGCCTTAGAGTTAATCTTAAAACTTAGTGTGTTCCAAAATCTGAGGCATAAAATGAATTTGACCTGACAATAGCTTTTCACAATCAAGAAGACTATATTTTTGCCCTTTAATCAGAAAACACTTGAAACCAAAGTTTTGATGATAATAAAATGCTAAAATCATCCCTGATTGGATGGCTAATTGTGAATTGGTAAATTAATATAGTAGGAAAAATGAAATGGAATAAAAGAAGATTATAAATAGGACTTCTCGGGGTACCTGGGTGGATCAGTGGGTTAAAGCCTCTGCCTTCAGCTCAGGTTATGATCCCAGAGTCCTGGGATTGAGCCCCACATCAGGGAGCCGCTTCCTCCTCTCTCTCTGCCTGCCTCTCTGCCTACTTGTGATCTCTGTCTGTCAAATAAATAAATAAAATCTTTAAATAGGACTTCTCTAGTCTCAGCTAAGTGAAGAATTGAATGTATTTCTCCTGGTCACATTCAATTTACTGATCTTTTCTGGCCTTGTTGCATTGATGATGCATTCATTGCCTGGTATTTGGCATCAAATGAGAGGAAAAGGTCAGCAATCAATAAGAAAGGCCCAGGATACAATCAAGCTTTCAGAGAAGTGCAAATTAAAAGTCAACAGAAAGAGTAGCTTTATAGTTATTATTTTAAAATGCTAAAAAGCACTTGCATATGAATTGCTGATTATATTTCAGGGTTTTTTTTCCTCTGGTTAACTCACAAATTCCCATCTGATTAAACTCTGCATAATTGTCTTCTCGCCTTAGTAACTATCAGTTCAAAATGGTGAATTGTGATAATTTTAACAGAGTCTGACCTCTAGTTCACATTCTTAATATCTATCCATAACGGAATTTTGTTATCAAATTTATTTTTGTCACTGTGAATAAAGGACTTTTTAAAGAGACTCAACAGATAGAAGATAGATATTAATATTGATATGTATGCATACATTAGATATATAGATAGATGTCAATAATAAGAATGAAAGAAAATTAATAACATATGCAAATAAATAATATATATTGTGTGCTATACCCAAGTTAAACATGGACATACATAGAGCTTTGGGAAATATCTAGTGGCAAAAAAAAATATTTTAATTACAAATCCTTTATATTTATTCATTTATATTAATTATAAGTAACTGCTAACTGACAATACTCTATTAACCATGTTTATTTTACCATGTATTTTTTGAAGAGTAATGACAATTAAGTCACTTTCTTTTAAATTAAAAAAAGACTGAATCTTAATCTACTTCAGCCCAATGTCAAATTAGTAAGGTTTTACTAGGAGATCTTGCTTTATCATTTATTCTATCTGCTACTAGAACTAGTATTTTTAAATTATGTAACATGACATGTCTATTTAGCATGAGATTTACTTATTTTTTAAGGTATTTTTGTTGGATAAAGAAATCTGGGTTCATCAATTCCCTCCCCCAGCAATTAATTAATTAATTAATTAGTTTGTTTGTTTGTTTGTTTTTAAGTAGGGTCCACATCCTATGCGGGACCCAATGTGGGGCTTGAACTTACAACTGTGTCGTAGAGACTTGAGCTGAGATCAGGAGTCAATCTGTCACTTAATGGACTGTTCCACCCAGGTGTCCCAATATTTACTTTAATAGGTACTGAACAGAATGGTTGTACTAGGCAGTTATGGTGGAAAGAATAGTATTTAGTCAAAGCAAGACCAGAAAAAAAAATAAATAAAAGCAGGGGCCTCGGCTGCCTGATGATTCACAGACCTGGGGATAAAAATATATGTATATAAAAAATATATGTTTATAAAAAATAAAAAAAAAAAAAAAAAAAAAAAAAAAAAGCAGGGGCACCTGGGTGGCTCAGATGGTTAAAGCCTCTGCCTTCCGTTCAGGTCATGATCCCAGGATCCTGGGATCGAGCCCCACATCAGGCTCTCTGCTCCACAAGCAGCCTGTTTCCTCCTCTCTCTCTGCCTGCCTCTCTGCCTACTTGTAATCTCTGTCTGTCAAATAAATAAATAAAATCTTTAAAAAAAAAAAAAAAGCAAAATCAGGAAACTTCCACACAGTTGAATAAAATTTATGTCTTTGAAAGTTTAAATTTAGTATGTGAAATATCCTTTTTTTGCTATCACCATGAAATTTAGGTACCAAAATCGAATTCATTGTAGATGGAATTAAAGCATTTGGATTTGATGTAATTCTTGAAAATGTTTCTTAACACTGAGGTGGAAACTCACCTTAAATTCAGCATTTGTATGCTTCCTCTAGTTATACAGTTCTCCTATAAAGTGAAATGCATGGAAAATCTTTGATAAAATCCTGTAGACACCCAGAAGAAATTCAGTGGGAAAATGATTTAGGACCCTCAGTGCTAGAGTATGTTCTCTTGTTAGAATACTTTCTTCCTGGGACACCTGGGTGGCTCAGTTGGTTGGGCGACTGCGGATGTCATGACCCCGGAGTCTCAGGATCGAGTCCCGCATCGGGCTCCCAGCTCCACAGGGAGTCTGCTTCTCCCTCTGACCTTCTCCTCGCTCATGTTTTCTCTCACTGTCTCTCTCTCAAATAAATAAATACAATCTTAAAAAAAAAAAAAAAAGAATACTTTCTTTCCTCTTGGTCTTATTGGAACCTATTCCAATACAACTCTGTGTTAAATTAAATGAATCTAGATTTGTGAACTAAGTCGATATTTGGCCATTATTGTTACGTCCACAAAGAGAGACCTTCTAGAATAGACACCCAGAAGACGTGCTCCTTGTCAGTGTCATTTTCAATTCCATTAGTTTATCCGTACTCCTGACTCATTAGCTAACATTGCATTTGGTGCCTTAGCCTGCACATTTTGCAAATTGTCTAGAAGAGCTACAGGGTAGCAACTACTACAGAAATCCCAAAGGAAAGATGTTTTAGCTTCCAGGTTCAAGAACTGATTAAAATGAATGCCAAACTGACTGCATAATTATTTCCAGTGCAAATTAGACTGAGTGATAGTTTTTCATCTGCATTGACAGACTTGCCGAATGATTTATTTTCTGTTACAAAAGAAGAATGAAACAGTTTGGGAAATTTATTAAGGAAACTAAATATTTTCCTGTGCATTTTACTAACTGCACACTAAGGATTACCTTGCATTATCGACTTTATTTTTTAGTGATGGGATTAGGCCCTTGAATCTGAGACAGGGTGTCTAAACTGAATGACATTGTCAGTGATACCAACATATTCAACCAAAATTCATTGTTATTAAAACTGACATTTTACTATTAAAAGAAAAATATTAGTTCTTTTTTCAGTAGGAATAAAGGCTTTTGGGGGGCATTTGTTATTAAATTCTCCTAAATTAACCTAAATTTGGCTTTGAAAGATAGACTAATACAAAGAAACCAGGAGTCTAGTAACCAGGACTTTTTAGCAATCCATTATGATCTTTAATTAGCACTATATATTAATAAAGGTGTCCCTCGAATAACATGGGTTGGAACTGAGCCAATCCAGGAATACACGGATTTTTTATGGTACAGTATTATAGATGTATTCTCTCTTATGATTTTCTTTTTCTTTTTTTTCTCTTATGATTTTCTTAATATTTTCTTTTCTCTTGCTTACTTTATCATAAGAAGACAATATATAATTACATATACACAATGTGTGTTAATTAACTGTTTATGTTTTTCGTAAGGTTTCCCATCAACAGTAGAGTATTAGTAGTTAAGTTTTTGGATAGTCAAAAGCTATACATGAATTTTTTACTGGAAGAGGTTGACACCCCCACATTGTTCAAAGGTCAACTGTGGCTGACAATTTTTACTAACTGGAGCTCTCTATTTTATTTTTTTCCTTGTTTCCTCTCTTACTTCTCATTTGTGTGTGTGTGTGTGTGTGTGTGTGTGTGTGTGTGTTTTAATTCCTCACACTTAAAGAGTTAAAGAAATAACCAAATCTTTCTTGCTACGTACTTCCTTATTGTAAACCAAAGATAAAAATTGCCAGATGAATTTAATAATCTAGTGAAAGGTTGCCCTTTGATCTGTTTGATACTATCTTTCCAAAGAATTGATTAATTTTGTCTACTTTGTGTACTAATTAAGAAGACTTTTACATTTAACGTGTGACAATTTGACATTTTAAAGAATGTAATAAACAATAAAGTTTTCAATTTACTTATTTGCAATTTTTTATGTAGTCATTTTATACAAGTGACTTCAAGACATGTAAACTTGGTTTTAAAGTTTTTTTTTTTTTTAAAGAATATTTTATTTATTTATTTGACAGAGAGAGAGAGATCACAAGTAGGTAGAGAGGCAGGCAGAAAGAGAGAAGGGAAGCAGACACCCTGCTGAGCAGAGAGCCCAATGTGGGGCTCGATCCCAGGACCCTGAGATCATGACCTGAGTCAAAGGCAGAGGCTTAGCCCACTGAGCCACCCAGGTGCCCCGGTTTTAAAGTTTTTATTTAAATGCCAGTTTGTTAACATACAGTGTAATATTAGTTTCATTTATACAATAGAGTGATTCGATACTTCATACAATGCTGGGTGCTCATCACAACAAGTGTGTACCTTAATCCCCATCACCTGTTTAACCCATATCTCCACCCCCCTCCCCTATGGTAACCATCAGTTTGTTCTCTATAGTGAAGGGCTGTTTGTTGGTTTGCACCCCAAAAACACTTTTTCAGTTTGTTCTCATTTGTTTTATTTCTTAAATTTCACACATGAGAAATCATATGGTATTTGTCTTTCTCTGACGGACGTATTTTGCTTAGCATAATACTCTCCAGAACCATCCATGTCATCACAAATGACAAGATTTCATTTCTTTTTATGGCTGAGTAATATTCATTGTGAGTGTGTACACACGTGTGTGTGCCACATCTTCTTTATGTATTCAGCAATTGATGGACACTTGGGGATGTTTCCATAATTTAACTATTGCAGATAATGCTGCTTATAAACATCGGGATGCGTATATCCTTTTGAATTAGTATTTTTGTATTCTTTGGGTAAATACCTAGTAGTGTAATTGCTGGATCATTGAGTAGTTCTATTTTTAACTTTCTGAGGAAACCCCATACTGTTTTCCAGAGTGGGGGCACCAGTTTGCATTCCCACCAGGAGTGCAAAAGAGTTCCCCTTCCTCCACATCCTCACCAACACCTGTTGTTTCTTATGTTGTTGGTTTTAGCCATTCTGACAGGTGTGAGGTGTAGTTTTAATTTGCATTTCCCTGATGATGAGTGATGTTGAGCATGTTTTCATGTGCCTCTTGGTTGTCTATAGTCTTCTTTGGAAAAATATCTTTTCATGTCTTCTGCCCATTTTTTTAATTGAATTATTCATTTTTGGGGTGCTGAGATTTACAAGTTCTTCATACTTTCTGGACACTACTAATCCTTTATCAGATTTGTCATTTGCAAATATCTTCTCCCATCCTATAGGTTGACTTTCAGTTTTCCTGATTGTTTCCTTTTCTGTGCAGAACATTTTTGTTTTGATAGTCTCAGTAGTTCATTTTTGCTTTTGTTTCTCTTGCCTCAAGACCTATCTAGAAAGAAGTTGCTATGACCGATGTCAAAGAGGTTACTGCCTGCATTCTCCTCCAGGATTTTGATGGTTTCTTGTCTCACATTTAGGTCATTCACCCATATGAATTTATTTTTGTATATAGTATAAGAAAGTGGTCCACTTTCAGTTTCATTCATTGCAAGTAGCTGTCTAGTATTCCTAACACTGTTCATTGAAGAGATGGTCCTTTTCCCAATGGATATTCTTTCCTGCTATGTCAACGATTAATATTCCATATAGTTGTGGGTTCCTTTCTTGGTTTTCTATTCTGTTCCAGTAATCTATGTGTCTATTTTTGTGCCAGTACCATGCTGTTTTGATCACTACATCTTTGTAATATAACTTGAAGCTGAGGTATGTGATGCCTCTAGTTTTTTTTTTTCTTTTTCAGCATTTTTCACAGAGCTTTAACTGTGAAAAATGCTGAACATGTGAACTTGTAAACAGAAGACCTGGGATATAGTTTAGACTATGCAGCTGCTAATTGGTTGGGTGAAATTATACTTATGTCTTAATGTTCCTAGGATTCAACTACTTCATCTATAAAATAAGGGAGGTGAACTAGATAATATCTAATGTGCCTTCCAGTCTAAAATATTCATATTCTCTTAGCCCAATTTGTCCATATTTTTCAGTCACACTGACACTCACAAAAGCAGATATGATGCTATTCTTTGGTTCTGATGATATTTCTAGTTCACTCAATTGTGAAGTTTCAGAATAAGATTTTAGTCAGAATCGTTATGGAATTGATACATTCCATCATAATCAGTACCTTGTAAATGCAAGCAATGTAAGATGAAATTGGGGACCCAGCTCCAGGAAAGCTGAGGCTATAGTCTGGTACTGGGCATTTCCTACATTTTGTCTAACCTTGAGCAAACACCCAGGACAGATTAAGGACCAGGGAAAAAATGAGACAATTTTGCACAAAAGGTATTAGAAATTTGTTCTTCAAAAAAGACTATTGCTATTCTATTGCCTACTCATTTCTAGAGAAAATAATAAGAGAAAGTGGTTACAACCTATATGGAGAATTGGGTTTTATTGTAAAATAATGACATTATGTTCTTGTTGACAGTTTTCATTTTGAAAACCTTAAATATGAATACATATTGTGATGTATGTGGGATAGTGATATTTCTGGTCAAAATATTTTGTAATATTAGTATTTGTTGAAAATCTAGTCTATGTCAGGTAGGTTCTCAGAACACGTTGGTGGACAAATGGCAATTTAATTAAGAAAATAACAAGTGCCCTACTGCAAAATGCAGAAGTAATTATATATAATCTCATTTTGAGCAACATTCATAGGCAACACTGATATAACCCATTACTTAAATTGCACTCTCTGGACTTAAAACAGGATGAATATATTTAAGAAGAGGATGCTAACCTTGCCATGAAAATTTGTGGTAGACTATAGCAAACGGTAGAAGTATACTGGAAAAAATGTTTTTCCTTATAATTGTCAGGTCTGTCAAATAGAGCTGAAGCTTTTATTTTTAAGGAAACATAATCTTAGCATTAACTTTCTGAAAAGAACCTATCTTCTTATATAAAGTTATTATAAATTTTATAGAGATTTTTCTCTTTAATTTTTAAAATTTTTAAAATTTTATTTATTTTCTCTTTAATTTTTTTAAAGATTTTATTTATTTGACAAGGAAAGAGAGAGCAGAGGCAGGGGGAGAGAGAGATGGAGAAGCAGACTCCTTGCTGAGCAAGGAGCCTGATGCCCGGCTTGATCCCAGGACCCTGGGATCATGACCTGAGCTGAAGGCAGATGCTTCACTGACGAGGCACCCAGGTGCCCCTCTCTTTATTCAGATATTCTTATTAGCTGCTTTTTCTAGACCATCTTTTTCTCAACACTGATATTAAATATAAAAGTTCCTAATAGTGTCTATAAATTAAGTGGAGCCATTTTATTGCTAATGATAGCACAAGTAAAGGCAATAGCTATAGATAATTCTAGCAAACCACATATTCAGATATTTTTTCATCTAGGACACCAAATATTGCTTGCACCTAACATTTATATAGAAATTTTAAAATAATCTTAAACTTTAAGAGCAATGTAACTGCAATCAATTTGCTTAGGAGAGGAGGAACATGCTGATTGGCCTGGCTGAGTAATGATAAACTTCCAGTGAAGCAATCTCCAAAAATATGGAGACTTTTATGGATTACAGCAGATGATTGCAGTGATATCATGCAACCCATACTGATATTGCATAATTTAAGCTGGTTCTCAGACATTAACATATGTTCAAGGGTAATAATATTTTAAAGACTTGAATTGCATTTGTATAACTGTACATTATATCCCCATTCCTCAATCCATATAATGGGGGGAAATCCAAGAGAATGCCTCTGGCAGATGTTGGAACTGGAACAAGGCTCTTTTCTGATCATGGTGTTCTTTTGGAGTTAAGATATTTATGATTCAGTAATATTATTAAGCTGAAACAGGTGTGCTTTCTGGACATTCTGGGTTAAGAATTTTCTATTGTGTTTTATTGTCCCTTTTATTACCAGTAGTCATGATAAGTACCTTCGATGGGAAGATGACCACAATGCCAGGACAGCTGTATGTGGAGCTGAAATTAAGAGCTGGAAAATGCTGATGACAGAGGAAAAAGGCTTGTAAGGACACACAATCAACACCATAGCATGGCTTTGGAATGAGTTCTGAAAAGCCAGTCTCTCAGGACTGCTGCCCAGAATAGGAACCTTCAGACACTGCTCAAGGCCATCAGAAGACCTGCTGCTCTCTGTCCCTGGTGAAAACAACAAACAAACAAACAAACAAACAAAGCAACTATAAATGAAAGAAAATCCTCTCTCCAGTTCTTTTGTAACTACTGATACCCAGTACTTTACTGTAGAAGATCATTTCCATTTTTAAATTTTTTTTTCAATACTTTAAAAAATTTTGATTCAATTAGCCAACATGTATATCATTAGTTTTTGATATAATATTCAATGATTTATTAGTTGTATATAATACCCAGTGTTCTTCACAGTATTCCATTTTTTAACATTTTTTATCTTTCTCGAATACAAACATATCTGGAAGAGAAAATACATCAGGAGAGGGTTTGCAAAGTCAGTGCCTGGAAGGACCAGTGGCTTGGGAGTAAGACAGGGGAAAATAATGAGGATGTTAGAAAAATGGCCCTCGTAACAGAGTACTCTGACACACAGCAGGACAATTCCACCAACAGTACAAATACTTTATATGAACTTTCTTAATTTTTAAATACTAGCAGTAGACTTAAAAAAAAAAAATCTCTACCTGCCAAACTATGTGTACCAGTCTACTTGTTAGGTTTAAGTTTTTAAAGCTGTTTAAGATCAGTTTAAGCTGGTCTGTGGGCCATATGGGGCTACTTAAAGGATCTCTCAGGAGTTAAGAGACTTGAATTCCAATCTCAAAAGTCTACTATTTCTGAACAGCTAAATTATATACTTCTTGAGATCTGAGTTGACATCCTTGGCATCCCAAAAGAAAACAGACAACACACTCAGAATAAGTTAAGGTGGATTTATTTACAAGGGGACTAATTGTAAAAGTCTGGATGGGATGTAAGGAAAGCACAAGGCATAGTGGGGGATCACAGGGCCAGCACCAACAGAGTTGTCATAAACCTAGAGACCAAGAAGAGAGGGAAGGATGAGGTTATTGGACTCTGGCAGGGGAAGGAACACATTGAGAAGAATAGTGGACTATGGTCAATCTGAGGAGTTGGTCAGAGGATCCTGCAAATCTAGGGAGCCAGGGGAATAACACTTTGTCACCCTCCATTCTCCTTACTTTTTCTGATTGATCCCCTGCTAAGGCTCTTCATTGGCAGTCTCCATTGGAAGCCATGGGCTTGGAAGTGGTGAATGTTATCCATATAGTTAGACCTTGGGACAGAGAGCAGGGTGAAGGATAGAGGGTAGATATGCAGAGCAAAACATAAGCTGCCTGGCCCAGTCTCCTCGGGCATACTTTTCTTTACAACGTCTGTAACAGTGTACTAAATTAGGCAAGCACTGAATTGTTATAGACTCTTTCTTCGTTGGGGAACCTGGGTGGCTCATTTTAAACATTCAACTCTTGATTTCAGTTCAGGTCATGATCTCAGGGTTGTGAGGTTGTGTCCCATGTCAAGATCCATGCTGGGTGTGGAGCCTACCTAAGACTTTCTTTCTCCCTCTGCCCCTCCCCATCACCTCTCTCTCTCTGTCAGAAGAAAGAAAGAAAGAAAGAAAGAAAGAAAGAAAGAAAGAATCTTTCTTTGTTTTTCATTTCTAGAATGTAGATACTAAGATGGTCTCCAAGGTCCCTTCCACCATTAATCTTCCCATTTCATTATTTTATACATGAGATGAGAATCTGAAAGAGACATTTGGGAGAAATCCTGAGATTTTAGATGCCCTAGCTTAAGGTTAGATATCATGTAACTCAAGAAGCCAACCAACCTAATAAAGCCAGAAAGATACAAAATCTGAGAAATTTTTTTGAGAAAATCATGTGGCACATGAAAAACTGGGGCATATTTACTGTAGAGTCTTCTAGCTTCTGAGACATTTTCATAAAGTTATTTTCTATGGATAGAGTCGGAGGGTAATTTTTAGATGTTTATTTTTGCTATTATCGTTGTTATATAGTTTAATAACAACCAAGTCATGAGGACGTCCAGTCACAGGTGAATGATTAACTATAAATCAAATTTTTTAGCTTATTTCATGAAAGCCATTCAAGCTCTGAAATAGTCTATCAGTCAGAAAAAGAAGAAACCATCAATTCCATTAATCCCTTAGAAATTAACTGAGAATGACTCACCAAGTATGATAATGGTTACCCAATGGCATTATCTAGAATATCAATATATATTATGTTAAGCCTGTTCCACAGCATTAGAAAATAAAGCATTTGAATCTGGCAGTGTTTTAGCTAGGCAGCCATTGTGATCTATGGTGAGAAGAAACCTTCAGAACTGAAACTATAAGTTGAAGGTCTGTGGATTGAAAGAAGGCTGGCTACATCACCCCGGCATGATTTCAAAACGTGTAACTCTTGCCCATTCACATTGTACTCTCCAGCAATCATCAGTGTAACCCATGAACTCCACAAAGTTATAGAAGGATATCATCATGGTTCCATATGCAGCTAGTCTCTTCCTTTGGGACGGAGATGATCATATCACAGTTTCACAGAGTGGGACGGATCCAGGGAATGATGGCAGCAGAATGCCAAGACACTTTAAATACACATCAAAGCCAATTTTGAAACTTGGCTTAGGTGTGGAATGATGGGAAATGAAGCACTTGGCTTTTAGAATTTCAAAGACTCACTTTAAGAGGAAGCACTACATAGATAAAAGATGATGAGAAAGAATGAACAGCTGTGCCAGGCTTTGCTTAGTGGTTACACTGCCGAGCACAGCCTTTAGATGTACAAAGGATAAGAAACAGTGCCAACTTTGTAATTTCTTCTTCACCTACATCTGAATGCACAGCAATAACATCTGTAACTGGAATAGTTCCCCATTCTTCTTCTTCCATTCCCTTACACTTGAAAGGCCATATGTTGGGTTTAATCCACTAATGATAATATTACTCGATCAAACAAAGGTTCTAGAATGTTAGCGTCCTAGGAATGGGAATATAAAGAAAGATTAAATGGGGAATCCATTTAAATTACTTTTACTTTATGTTGTGTATTGTTAGATAGTATTGCGTTATAGTTAAGAGTTAAAGTACTGGAGTCATAATACCTGGGTATGAATCCTGGCCTTGCCCTTAATAGTTGAGTATTTAAGCAATATGTATCTCAATTTCCTCCTCTAAAATGGGTAGTAAAATCTGCCTTAAACAAGTTTCTGAATGTAAGGGTTCACAATGTTTGTTGTTACTGCTAATATTATTGTTATTATTGTGTTTCTTAGTTGAGATGAGCTTGCTGAGTGGGGGTGAATGTAGACCTGAGTGGGGGTTTCTTCTCTAAGTCCTTGATCCAGAAAGTAGACTAAGAGTAAGGCAGGGGGAGATATAGGAAAAATGGATGAGTTAGTAAAGTAGAAGAATGCAAGGTTAAGAACAGAAACATTTTTGGAAGATACTCTGGTTTGATCTTATTTAATTTTAAGTAAAAATGAAAAGCTCTGGCATTTTGATAGCTTTCAAAGAAGGAGCATATGTATGCTCTCTCAGTCTCTTACTGTCAATGCCTTTATCCAATGCCTTTTTGAATCATCCTAAGTTTGCTTTTCTTATGTTGTCTTGTGTTGTCATTTCCCATTTATTTCATGTATTTTTTGACACAAAAGTTGATGTAGGAAACATTTTCATGAACTTAAGCTCCTTTTGCCCCTATTCTTAATCCTGAAAACAACTGGATTTGCTTACTTTACCAATATGTCACCCAAGGCTTTCTCATTCATTTCCTCAACAACAGAAATCGTAATTTTCCACTTTATTTCTGATTTTTGTAATTCCATTGCAATACATCAATCCAATTTCAAACATTCAGACTATAGCTATATTCTCATTTCTCTTCTTATAATTTATGTTAACTGATGACTTATAACTCTCTAAGGTCATTCTCTAAATGTTTTGAGCATGCCTCCACAAGGGGAAAAAAGAAATACTTTGAGTACCTTAATCCAACACATGTTTATTTAATTACAAATTATGCAAACATATAATCTACATTATAAAACAAATTTAAAAACAGGAATAGAATTAAATGAGTTAAAATGAATACAAATTGTTTTTCCTGTAGCCCGATGGATCATTAAAACAATAATTATAAAAATAATAATAGTGATAATGACAAAGAAGAACAATAACACGTGAACTTGCCTAGATTCTCTGAAAATAGTTAAATGTCATATAATTTTGGAAAACTGGTGCAAGATTTCATAGTATCTACTTAAACTATACTTCTAAGTGTTTCTTGCACATTTCTCAGTCCTCCTTCACAACCCCCTTAAAAGGCTCTAAGCTCTTAGTAATTGTATTTTATAAATTATCATCCTCTTTGACAACCTGATTAACCTCTCCCTTTTTACTAATTTCTTTGTTAACCATATTTTCGTCTAGATGCCAGGAAAATTTTATAAGGAGAAACCCAGAAGACAATGACATAAATGGAAGTAAAACATTTAACACCATTCTGAAAAGTAATGGCAAAATTCCAGGTTAATGTGCCTGCTGTATCTGGAAGTATGTCTTATCCTTGGCCGCACAAGAAGATATTTAGAAGGTATCAATAGAGGCTTTGTTACTAAAGATTTTTTCAACATAGTTTACTGGCATAAAAAAAAAAGTGATGAAACTTTTTTTATAGTATATGCTTAATATGCCTGGCAAATTTGTTTTATATTTCTCAGAAACATTACGTTCCTAATTAATGCTTATATTTGATATGGATATGAACTCTCCATTTGTGTCTTTTTTATATGAAGAAAGGAAGAAACATGAGAAACATTAGAATTTCCATTTCCATAGGTGAAAAACTTCACTTTTTATATTATTCTGTACTAGGAATAAAGTACGACTTGGTCATTTTAAAATAGGAGTTAGAGGGGCACCTGAGTGGCTCAGTGGGTTAAAGCCTCTGCCTTCAGCTCCGGTCATGATCCCAGAGTCCTGGGATTGAGCCCTGAGTCGGGCTCTCTGCTCAACGGAGAGCCTGCTTCCTCCTCTCTCTGCATGCCTCTCTGCCTACTTGTGATCTGTCTGTCAAATAAATAAATAAAATCTTTAAAAAAATAAAATAAAAGAGTTAGATATTGATCATTTTTTGGTCTCGTTTTGTAGTTGCTTTCCATTGGTGAAACTATAAGTTACATACAAGTTATACCAGCTCTGATTACTAAGCTATTTCTATTATCATACAGCACATAAACCTTGGATGAACAATCCAACTCTTTCAAAATGGAAATAGAAATCATTCTACAGAATGCCTATCTCATCTGTTGCAACCACATACTCGACCATTTAATTGCACGAGGTTTTGTGTACATCACTTTTCCCCCCCTTCAATTAGATTGAAATTTCTTGAAGAGGTAAACCATGTTTTAT
This sequence comes from Mustela lutreola, assembly GCF_030435805.1. Lineage (NCBI taxonomy): Eukaryota > Metazoa > Chordata > Mammalia > Carnivora > Mustelidae > Mustela > Mustela lutreola. Next base: position 144,220,000 of record NC_081293.1, on the reverse strand, counting down.
ACCATCGGCATAGTTCTTATGTAATAAGTGGGTAGGCTCCTGGTGAGGAAGAATTCCTCTTGTTTTTCCAAACCAGGGAATTCCTTAGTGGATGAAGGAGTTGGGATTGACTATTGCTATGAGATAGATAGAGGCTGTTGAGACCCTGTTGACAAAGCAAGATGGCCAGAAGTGCCACCTCTTCTTCTTGCCACCATGGGAAATGTCTCCCAAACTGTTGCAAGAAGGCATGGCTACAACTCCTCCCTCCTGCTGATGGTAGGCCTTGCACAATCCCTGATTCCTGGCTGGTTGGGATCTCACTGCAGCAGATGAATGCTACACAGATGGCTGTAAATTAATTAACAGAAAAACAAAAAGTGCTGGTGAGGTTTGTTGGAAGAGGCCATTCGGTGCGAAGATTGGATCCAGTCTCTGTCAAGGATTTACGGAAAGTCTATTTCATGTGGATGGTGTTTCCCCCAATGTTTCTTATTTCTTTCCAGCTTTCTCCAGGCTCATTATTTCAGCTCATTATTTCACACTTGCAGTTCCCATCTACATTTCTTGATTCTATTGTTCAGTCCTTTTGAGAGGTGAAATCAGCATCTCAAGCAGATTTTTGAAGCCCAGACAGATGACTAATTACAGTGTGTATACCCTGCTCTTAACACAAGATTCATTGTCTAATAAACCAGAAAAATCTTAGCAATGTGGATAAAACAAAGTAGGTTTTTGTGCAAGTCTAACTGACGCATGTTCTCTTTGATATGGTTTTCTGCATCAACATAGGGTTAGTTGAGTTAGGCAGTAGTATTTTGATTTTTTCCTTCTTTTTTAGTCCTACACTTATTTTAAGGATGTTCACACAGAAATCTGTTTTCAAACCATAACCAAGAAGGTGTCAATATTGCCATATTGTTTTAATTCAATGAAACCTGGGAGAGTCTAGACAGCTCTTCACTTTAGCCCTTACTTTCTACAACATGTTATTTCTTGAAACAGTTGTCTTTTTCTACTAGCGATGAGACCTAAGATCTAATGGGCCCTAAGAATGGCCTAAAGTGAGTAAGTGATTTACTCCTACACAGGATCTGGTCTTTCTCTGGAAAGACAAACAGGGCACATAAAATGTGTTAGTAGTAAGATTAGAAGGGTGGAAAGGATTCCAATCTGTAAGACATTTATAAAAGTTTGAGCTAGTGGTATGCTCCATGACCTCATTTCTCTGGTAGATCTAAAAAGACTTGTTGATTTTTTAGTTTGTTTGTTTTTTTTTCCTATTGCTAGAAGAGAATATGATCTCTAAGCTCTTCATATGCTGAACTGTAGTCCTGTTTTTAAGACTCTCTCTAGTTATAACTTCGATAAGCCTCTTACCTACTGGGGCGCCTGGGTGGCTCAGTGGGTTAAGCCTCTGCCTTCAGCTCAGGTCATGATCTCAGGGTCCTGGGATAGAGCCCCACATCGGGCTCTCTGCTCAGAGGGGAGCCTGTTTCCTCTCCCTTCTCTCTGCCTGCCTCTCTGCCAACTTGTGATCTCTGTCTGTCAAATAAATAAATGAATCTTAAAAAAAAAAAAAAAAAAGAGCCTCTTACCTACTGACAAGTCGCCCTTGCTGTGGCACCTGCCCCTTTTACCATCTTCTGGGAAACATGTGGTAATCAAGCTATGCATACCTAATGATCCTGTGTCATTTAATTATGTCTTCAATGCCACTCCATTACAACAATCACAAAATTCCAGTGGCATAAAATAGTAAGCACTTATTTAGATCACATGTCTAAGGATTTTCTGGAGGTCAGTTGATCTAGATGGGTTTTGGATTAGCATGGTTGAGAACAGCTGGACTCATTTCTTCATCTGGAGGACAATGGCAGTTGACCTGATAGAGACTAGGCTCAGCTGGGGTAGTTGGGTTCTGTTCTTCATGTCTCACAGCTTCCTGCATGAACCGGCCAGCTAGCTGGGTATCTCATGGAGAGGCTTGTAGAAGAGGCTCGAGTAAGCTCAGTAGCACCGGTACTTTTTAAGCCTTTGGTCACTCATGTCCTCCTACATTCTATTTTCTAAAGAAAGGCGTATAAGTAAATTTTAAGTGTGGGGAACTATACTGTGTTTCTGTACTGGGGGAAACTGCAGGTATTTTGCCAGAGGCTACTGATAATCTAGAAGGGGTAAAGATTCAATGCAATTAGTAGAATGTACTACACATACCTTCATCTGAATCCAGTCTATCTCAGACCTTGGAACTCTTCAGACTCAACCCTCCTCAGTGTATTTGTAGTTGTTGAGGAAGAGCATAGTAAATTTGAACTGAATTTCTTTCAGTTTTCATTTATGTACTATAAGGTACCTATTCTTTAGATGAAAGACTGAAAACTGGATTACTCTTCCACATGATTTTGTTAGCTGCATTTGATAAAAAGAAGTGAACAAATAAAAAGATCATCTGGGACACCTGGTTGGCTCAGTGGGTTAAAGCCTCTGCCTTCAGCTCAGGTCATGATCCCAGGGTCCTGCGATCTAGCTCCACATCGGGCTCTCTGCTCAGCAGGGAGCCTGCTTCCCCTCCCTCTGCCTGGCTCTCTGCCTGTTTGTAATCTCTGCTTGTCAAATAAATAAATAAATAAATAAATAAATTGCAATGAAATAAAGTAAAAGGTTCATCCAAGAAAACCCACTGATCCGTAGAACTGATTTTGATCAGACTGTGTAAAAAAGAGAACAAATCCCATCCCAAAGAGAAAATCTAAGCAATATTTTACACTGACAAAAATGATTTATTTTATTTAAGAAAGGAAAAGGATGAAAGTGTTTTGGAGGGCAGTCAAGTAAAAATATGAATTTTATAGTAATGAAATAGAATCTTCAATCTGTTCTTGGCAAAACACATTTTATACAAATCAAATGATCATTTAACCCAAAGTTTTAAAGAAATAAAGCATATATCCATTTATGAATCCCAAGAACACCTTTTTAGTTTTAGGGCGCGTACTTTGATTTATTAAGGTTGCTGTAACTTCAACTATATAAGGGGAAGCTGGAAAAAATGAGACTAACATGCTCTCTTGTGCTAACATATCCATATTCTGTCAAAGCGCTATCATTTATTCCATTGCATGAGCTATTTGTGCCTTCAGTCAGGAGATCTTTCAGTCAGGGGTGTCTTTCGGCAAAATTGTGAAATGGGCTGGAAACTGCTTTGGCTTTTACAAACCTGAAACATGAATGAAAAGCCAATAGTCACTTGGGTACCTCTAACACCTATGAATTGAATGTACTCAGCCATAACTTCTTGAGTGCCTGCTAGGTGCTCAATACTATGAAAGGTGCAGGATATACACTGATGAACAATTCAGATATGATTCCTCATTTGCATACTCTTGGTAAAAGTGGAAATCGGTTTAACTATTTTGGAAAACCGTGTGGCATATCTACTGAAGTTGAACATATGCATACCGGATGGCCCAACAATTACAGTGCTTCGTGTATATACCACAGAGACGCATACATGTGTTCACCAAAAGACGTGTTTCTTATGAACATATATTTATAGCAGTATTATTTGAAATAGTTCCAATAGAAATTACCCAAATGCAAATCAGCAGTAGAATGGATAAATGGTGGTGTCTTCACACAAGTAATAACCTAGAACAATAAGGGTGGTTTACAACTATACAAAACAATATGATTCTCATAAAAATTATATTGAACAAAAGAAGCCCAACTCAAAATGGTACACACCACATAATTTTATTGTTAGTAAGTCCAAGAAGAAGCAAAAGAAATCAGCTTTTAGAAGTCAGAAACATTCACCTTTGGAGTGTAACAACTTAGAACAGTACCAAGAGTCTTCTGGCATGTTGTTAAAATCTTCTGTTCTTTAATTTGGGTACTTGTTATACAGTTGTGTTCAATTTGTGAAGGTTTGTTGACCTCTGCACTAAGGATATGTGTACTTCTCTTCATAAATATTATAATTTGATTTAAAAAATGTTTCCCTCCCTAAGAAAAATGATCACGGGTAGTTTACAGTTTAGAGTGGCAAATAAGAAATTTTTTAAAAAGATAAATAGCAGAAAGTGCAAGGAAGGAAGTGAAGAGAGTGTAGCAAATCTTAATCAAGTATCTACAATGGGGAAAGCACATAAAACAAAGCAAACGATCCTTTGTTTTGTTGATGATCCCTTGTTTGACAATGGAAGTCAATATAAACAGAACATCTGGCTATTCAAAAGTGCCATTTGCCTTCCGGTACTAAGAGTACTCATTAAAAGGGAGGTGCCCCATCTCTAATGGAAGATGTTGTAGACTGGTCAGTGGATTGTTGTGATTGTTCAGTAATGTGCGATTATGCAACGTTCCTTGCATATTCCTGCTTTAAGATCTCTAATTATTTTGTCCAACGTGCCTATGGCGTCACTTCCCCATTCTGCTAGCATCTGTTCTCTTTTATATCTCCTCTGCCCCAGAGGAGGTACTGTCAGCATTTGAGGTGACATTAAAAACATCTGGGAAGCTGGTACTTTGGCTTCGTTGTAGATAAGCATAATTTAGACCTATTAATTAATTAAATTTTGCTAGCTGAGATCTAGATATTGCACAAATGTCTTTTTTCTTTCAGTTTTCAAAAGAATTTTTTTTCTTGACTATATTCTTTGGTATCTGTAAAATCTATTGCATATATTTAATAATGAGAGTAGCATCTGTCACTTAAAAAATAACTCCACTGTATTGTAGTAAATGAATATGTATATATTAAACTCTAAATTAAGTTCTTTTTGAGCCTAATTTAGTCATCCACCCAAAAGAAGTTTAATTATGCCAGTCAGCCAGTGAAAATCCCTGGCATCTTAGGATAAGAATATGAGTCAATAACTAAGACTTCATCATCACTTTTTCTCATCATTAATGTGTGAGCAGGAAAAAAAATCTCTTTTTTATAATTACAACAGCTTTAAAAAGCACAAAATCTGTTTAAAACATGCTGTTAATATGTAACAGGCTAAGCAATGTCTAAGAAATGTAATCCTCATTAGAAAAAGATTCATTTCCACTTACTCTATGCTACCAAATTTCTTGACTTGGTCACCAGTCCCCTACATGTTGCTTACTGTCAGTTTATATTATCTGCACGAGAATCAACTAATCTTGGCAAATTGAATTCTCAAGACTGGTAAGGAGATAGCAATTTAAAGTCCTCTTTGAAAAGAGCTATTTTAAGTCAGCTCTTGGATCCAACTACAGGATCTAACTATCTAGTTCTTTTTACCCAGGACTTTGCCTCTCCTCTCACTCCTTGACTTTTTGGTCAATCCATTCCTTATTAATGGACTCACCAAGTGGTGGGTAGGCTGAGAAAAGAGAAAGAGAAAGGAATTTAATTGGTCAATTGTGTAAATGTGCACAACTTTGAGACTCTTAGTATTCTTATTTTATAAACCTTGTAGAGATAAGTTTCAAAAAAGTGAAATTTAACAAAGTAAGAAATTTTGTATCTGAAATGAGGTATTTTCTAATCTTCAAGTTCATGATACCATTTCTGAAAGTAAAGATAATGATATCTTGAATGGTTAAACCACAAAATTCATTATATAGCTTCTTTGGTTTTTGTGTAAAATAAATTTGGAAAAAGGTGTAATTGGTTCAAAGAAAGATCCATCCTTAAGAATGGATGTTCAAACAGTGATTGCTTTTTTTCCTTTCCCTCAAACATGAAATTGTGGTCCTTAAAAATATAGAAGCTTAGCTAGAACTGGGTTTTAACTGAAAAGATGTCCATTATTTATATACATTTAAAATACAAATACATGTACATGTAAATGCAGGACAGTAATTGTAATGTTATTTGAATATGGGGAGGTACCTGAAAACACTGGAAAAGAATTTAGCACAAACTCCAGTTGTTGACTTTTATTGTCCAATCTTTTCTATAAAGACAGAAATTGGGGGGAACTTTTAGTGAACTAAATCAAATTAATGGTTTGGTAAATACGTCATCTTTTTAGTTAAGTACACAGAGTCTTCATTCCAAGTTTAATTCATTTTCCAACAAGTGTATTTTTGAGCACCTGGATATATCAGGCATTGCTCTAGCCCTGGAATTGCTGTGGAGATACAGATAAATTCTCTATCCACAGAGATTTCATTATGGGACAAAATGACAAAGGAGCACCATTATGGAGCAAACTCGAAGGATCATGAACAGAGAATAGAGCACAAAAATTGCCTTGCTGATTAACTGCCAAACTACCAACACTCCTGTGGGTGGCAGGTTGATTGCCTAGGCAGGTATAAATCAAGCATTCTCTTCAGTACATGCTTTGCCTTTTTACTGATAAAAAGTGCTTGGGGGGGACACAAGTTGGTACTGGTTGGAACCCCTCAAACACCACAATATTTTTGTTCAAAAGCACAGGCAGGCTTGAAAACAGAAGGCCACCATTCTTTAACCTCCCCATCCCCCCCATTCCACCACCCCCGGCTTTTTCTTTTCTTTTTCTTTCTTTCTTTCTTTCTTTCCTTTTTTTTGAGAATTTATTATGAGAAAAGCATTGTGTTAGATCCTGAAGGGAATGCAACAAAAGCACAAGGCAGGCAGGGAGGAACCTTTCCTTCCACTTGAGCACAATTTAGCAGAAGATGATAGAAACCACAAAAATAATCACCAATGTTAGTGTAGAGTTTACTTGAGAGCTTATGGCAAAATTTCATCTCTAAGACTCACATAAATTTTGTTCTGAAAACTACCCTGTGAGGTAAGAGAGGAAAATGATATTATCATGGTTCATTTATGAAGGAAGAAACCGAGCTCTGCCAAAATGAATGACTTTTTCAAAAATCGAAGAGCAAGGGTTGAAGCAAGACTTACCTTGTTTCTTCTTATTTATGACCATTTATGTGTCAAACCACATCTTGCTCTTTCCCATAAGAATATTAATGATATGCAGACTCTCATTCATTCATTTATTTGTCTATTTATAGAACACGTTCTATTTGCCAGCCCCTGGAAGACGTCTCCGGGATACAAAAGTGAGCTATTGTCTGCTCTCACGGTGTTCCCACACATTCTTTTTTTTTTTTTAAAGATTTTATTTATTTATTTGACAGAGAGAAATCACAAGTAGGCAGAGAGGCAGGCAGAGAGAGAGAGAGGAGGAAGCAGGCTCCCCGCTGAGCAGAGAGCCCGATGCGGGACTCGATCCCAGGACCCTGAGATCATGACCTGAGCCGAAGGCAGCGGCTTAACCCACTGAGCCACCCAGGCGCCCTGTTCCCACACATTTGAACTGCACTTTATCTCTTAAAAAACTCTTCATGAAAAGGATAACGTCATCCCTACATCCTCCGTAATACATCATTATTGGTTATATTTTGTCCATAAAGGAATTTAGTAACTCACCTAAAGTCATAAAGAAGGTAGGGGCCCAGAAAGATCCAGTCATTACATAAGTGTTAAAATGAGTACAGAACTACCGACCACTGACTTTAAATTTTGTTGGACGAGTACCTCTATCACTAAAAAATTTTGAGCATGCACTAGCAATATATACATATAACACATTTTTAGCTAAGATACAACTGCTGTTATACTAATGTTACTACATTGCAAAACTCACAAAAAATAAAATTTACAAAAGATGAAAATGAAAGCAAATGCAAACAGAAGCTTTAGTATTTACTTTCTGGTGCCTAATGGATGATTTTGCACAACTTTGAGGGTATGCATACCTTTCTTTGGAGGTCCTTATTTATAATAGATGATTATAAACAAGTATTAAAAGGAGGCAGTCAGCATGGGTGAGTGGTACAATGGACAAGGTATTGTATTGAGTCCTAGGCATCTTTTAGATTATGAGTGAATAATCAGCAATCTAAAAAAAAACCTTGATCTTCAGACTCTGGTCATAAACGCCTCTATCAAACACTCAAGAGATACAAGTTTGTTTGTTTTGTTTTGTTTTTAAGATTTTATTTATTTGACAGAGAGAGAGAGAGAGATCACAAGTAGACAAAGAGGCAGGCAGAGAGAGAAGGGGAAGCAGGCTCCCTGCAGAGCAGAGAGTCCATACAGGGCTCTGTCCCAGGACCCTGGGATCACAACCCGAGCCGAAGGCAGAGGCTTAACCCACTCAGCCACCCAGGCACCCTTATACAAGGTTTTTATGTTCAGTTCTGCTAGTTTGTGTCTCAGTTGTGCTTCTCAGCTTGTTGATAACATGACAACAGAAGAGTTTGAATGCTAATGATTATAAGCAAGAAAATTTTGAATGAATGGATCTCCGTCCCAGAATCACAAAAAGGAGAAATCGTTAGATTTTATTCCATTCATGGGACAAACTTAATTAAAAGGGGAACGTTTGAACCAGCAACATTTTATTTCAATGTCCAACTAGCTATTAATATAATTTGTGCTGTTGCAATAACTATGCTACGTTATGAAAATATTTAGCTATCATTCATGAAGGAGAGATCACTTTCTCTCCCACAACAAACTCCTTAGTGGAGCTCCATTTTAATTACTTTTTAATAATTTGAACACAATCTTCCTTCACAGAAAACAATTTTCCACTTCCAACCTAGGGTACAATGCAATTTTTTAGATGTTAGCTCAGTGAATAGTTTTTACCAGGAAAAAATAAGCAAATTTCAATTCATCCTTTCTTTGAGGGATTTAAAACATGTGATTTAGGCGTATAAAATCAGTTTTATAAAATCCCAAACCTAATATACACACACAAAAACTCTTGCAGCCTTCTAAAATTAGTTAACAAGCAATAGAATAATAAATGAAAGTTTTTGTCTGTACCACTGCATTACCCCACTTTAGGACGCAAAATGTGCAGTGTATTTCCTAGGCCTTGTGTCTCCTGAAATTTTGCAACACGGTGGCTTTGGTCCCTGGGTATTATGCTAGGACAAGCTAGGAAATGAAAGTATTGTTTTTGTAAAGGGTACTGATGTCTCTGTGTTATACCAGGGATGTTTGAAAAAAAAAAAAAAACAATTGAACATGTTTAAGACTTTTAAAAAACTTTTTTCAAATTGAACAACAAAGGCCATTAAAAATTGAGTCACTGTGAAATTTGGGACAATATTTCATCATGAACGTGGAGCTCAATTTCAATTTATTTGTAATACACTTCTATTCAAGAAGAATTATGGTGGCTTATGTCAGACAATTTTTGAAATGAAGATTTAGAAATAATAGAAAATGTTGAAGTCAGGTAAGAAAATGGGGAAGTAGTAATATTTGGAGAAAAAAATTTAATTTATGTTCTGGAATGATGATGTAAGGGCCATCATTCACAATGAAAAGAAATGTTGATTTCTAAGGCATCTTATACTTTTCAATGCTTTCTATGCTTCTAAGCTTAAAAACTTAGCTCATCAAATTTTATGAGTGTGTGCTGTAGGAGATATTGCTTATCATTCACTGAAGAACAGTTTATTGTAAAATTTGGTCAAGATTGGTAGTAAAGAACTGAACTTCACTATGAAAAGTACTGAGAACAACCTGAAAACCTTGACCTCTTCTTTGGAGGTCTGCATAGTTTACACAGCCCTAGCATCACAGCCCACCACATCTTTTGTCAAGTCACTAATGTCAGGCTCCCCATCAGCAAAAAGGCAGCAATGATCAACTTCGTTTCACACACACAGTTGTGAGATCTGAAAGAATTATTGATATAAACACATAAAACTGTCCTTTGCAGGTAATACCTATAATTAGCTGTAATTACTCAACAAGGTTATGGAACCACAGAGAAAAAGTGGACCTCTCCCTTGATTCTGTGGTCAATCCACCACGCAAGCGAATCAGGTTTTCTACCTTTGTGTATAATCTAGTACAGTGACAGCCAACAGAGGTGCTCGTAATTAGAACTTTTAAGCTGTCCCTTCAGAATCCCATTCAGCATTTGCACCTGTAAAAGTCCAACAGATGATTTCAATGTATAGCCTCTCTGAGAACTCCTTATCCATATTTTTGCCAGGAAGGACGTGGAACTGTTTTTTACCTCCCAAGTTTCTAGCTCATCAGCTGCTGTTGCCTTAGCTGCCGTTATTACGATGGGGGTCTCTGGTTCCACATGGAGTAGGATCAGAAGTTTGAATAGGGCCAAAGTCAAAGTCATCCTCCCTCTCTGACACCATCTGATTTTCCCCATCTGTTGACCGTTTCTTCCACTGTTTCCTGGCCTGACACATTTACTCATAAACTTGCCACTTACTCTTCAGAAAATTTGGAACTGGGGACCAGGCTCTCAGAACTGCTGAATCCAGTTCTAGTCCTAAAATATGAAGAAGCAATTCACAGTTCAAATGTGGCATATATGATTTGAAAAGAGAGGTCTAATTCAGAAAAACAAGGTAGCTGAAATAGGATCCCCTGTCCATATGAAAAAAATTAGGCACGTGCATTATTTTTCTCCAAGTGTTACCACCAGGGTGTTGTTTATAAAAAGTTGAAAACCAGGGAGTCATTCCAATGAATCAAGTTTGTGCATCTGTAATATATATTAGATGCTTTGGCCCTCTTTCCAAGATAGTGTAGGTTTAATATTTAGAAATTCCTGGTTGACTGAACCTCTAACTATAGCTGAAGAAAATGAAAACCCATATCATTTTGTAGAAATGACTTTTTTTTTTTAAAAGAATAAATGGTCACAACAGATTGTAATAGAGCTTACAGTTTTCAGTTTGGGAGTAAAGAAAGTCGCTTTCCAAATTGTTCATAGACTTCCAAAGAATTGTGTTTGTCATCTCTGTTATTGCAAGTACTTCCTCATATTTTTAGTTTTATTGGATTCTAAATTAAGAACACCATTAACACCATTTGAAATAGTTTTAACTGATTAAAGTTGAATTTAGCACTTGTGATTAAAATTTAAAAAGTGAAAGTAAATAAAAATAATGAAAAACTGTCACCACCACCATTTGCCCTATAATAAAGTGCTAGCTGACACAGTAGGATTCTGAGGAAAGCTTCTCTTATGAGAGAGACCCAAAGTTGTCAGATCTTGGAAATCAGTTTTTGGACTATCACTTGGTATGTGTAACAATAGGGACTTCATTTAGTAGTAGAAATGATTTCTTTGGCACATGTTCACTTGACTAACACTGTAGCCCTAGTTTTGACTTTTAGGATGGTAGAAAGGATGGTTTTGGACAGTTATTGGTAGCTTATAGTAAAATCAGTAGGAACAAATTCCAAAGAGGAGATAAGGCCATTGGAATCACCCTGCATTTCTTTGACCCTTTTCTCTCTTAGAAATTACCCTTAGAGTCCTCTGCTCTGTTGTGGCCAGGAATCTATGGAGTCTGTAAATTTGAGTAGATGTTACCCTGATCTAAAGACATATGAATCCCCGTAATGGGTGACTGCTGCCTTTAGAAGGTTGTCTGCAAAGATGATCATTACTAATTCCTCCTTTCCCTGTGTATGCTATTCTTTGCATCAAGGTATAGAGCCATTTCCCCTTTTGTTGGATTTGGGCTGGTCTTGTGACTTCTTTTGACCAAAAGAATGAGAAAGAAGTAATTCTCTGCCAGTCCTGGACATAGAATCTAAGAGGCCTAGTGCAATATACTTTTGATTTCTTAGAACCCATTTGCTATGTACAGAAGGCAAGGGTTATCATGTTAGAGAAAGATCACATGAAGGGAACTGAGATGCCCCAGCCAGTAGCCCAGCGCCAAGGCCCCAAACCTATGAATGAATCCATTTTTGGATCCTTCCACAGCCTCAGTTGAACTTCCCCGGTCAACCCCAAAGGAGAGGGAGATGAGCTGTCTTAATTCAACCCAAGCCAGATTCCTGATTTACAGAATTGAGAGCGATATAATGGTTATTTTAAGACTCTGAGTTTAGGAATGGTTTGTTGTAAAGCAGTAGACAACTGGAAAGAAAGTTCTAAAATAATATAGTTCTTGTTCTCCAGAATTTAATCTGATTTAGCAATTACATAGCACACTTATCTTTGACCATCCATTGAAAATAAAGACTAGTAAGTGGATAATCTTTAAGATTAGACTCGCACTGACCTCATGCGTAAAGTTTGTTCCTTGAGTTCTTGTTATTTTTTCTAGGCCTTGGAAGTTTCCGGAGTTAAAAGAAGATGTTTTTATTTTTATTTATTTTTATTTTTTAAGTATTTATCTCTGAACAGGAGAGAGAGAGGGAGAGCACATACATGCACATGAGTGAGGGAAGGGCAGAAGGCTGGACTCTTTAAGCAGACTTCCTACTGAGCATGGAGCCCAACATGGGGCTCAATCCCCCAACCCATGAGATCATGACTAGAGCTGAAACCAAGAGCTGGATGCTCAGCAGACTAAGTCCCCCAGGTGCCCCAAATATCATGTTTTTAGATTATGATTCTGATATTTACTAAAATAGGAATGTCTCAACTTTTACTAGTTGTCATTTCCCAAGATAAATGAGAAGATGAGATTTTCATCACTTTGAGATCCAGGTTTAGTTGGGTAGAATGGCCTTAGTGTCACAACTCGAACAATCCTTGATCTTAGCAGCAGCCGCCAGTGGCTATGGGAGATAAATTAAGGCCAGTTTATAGAACATCCCAAGGAAACCCAGGCATCAGAATTCGTAGGCTTGACCCTGTGGTGGCATCTGTTTTTATGTGATTAATTTTTTTGGAGAAGTTATCCAGCCAATTAATTGGAAATTAGCCTTTTGGTGACTTGAGACTTTCCATTCAATTTGGGGTCCTGTTTCACCTTATACCAAAGAGATGGGAAATTGTATATATGTTTTTAAAGATTTTATTTATTCATTTGAGAAGAGAGAGACAAAGAGCACACACAAAGGGAGAGAGGCAGAGGGAGAGGGAGAAGCAGGCTCCCTGCTGAGCCAGCCGGGAGCCTGATGTGGGGCTCATTCCAGGACCTGGAAATCATGACCTGAGCCGAAGGTAGACACCTAACCATCTGAGCCACCCAGGTGCCAGGATGGGGAATTCTAAGCAAGAAGAAAGTTGCCAGAAGGTGGATACACCCCATGAACAGTAAGGCAGTTCTTCCAGGCAATAAGATAAATTCAGAATGGAACCTTCCCACAGGATGGCGCTGCTAGTCCTGGTCAGGACTGGCAGGGTTGGGCCCACAGGTAAAGTCACAGATGAACTACTGGTCAGCAGAACTGACGGTGAGATACCCAGTTCAGGAGATAGTGGGGAGAAAGGGAAAGGGATCAGGAAGGCAAGATGCCAGGAGGGCCAACGACATACATAACAGAAATGTGAACATTTGCCCAGGACCAGTGTTGGCTAGTTTGTGCATATTTTTGTTATTGTACTATAGCAGTTAATAATAATCATGGGTTTTTATGAAGTTAGGAGAGATTAATTGCTAAGGAAAGATTTGACAAAAGGGGAAGTGTTTTTCCTTTTAATCTTTTGTCAAGGTCTTGAGGTCTTTTAAGAAATGAATGATAGAAGAGCGAGAAGAAATATGAAGTTGGGGTGAGAAGAATGAGTGCAAATTTTAAATTGAAATTTTTTTTCATTTGGGAATAGTTTTAAGCATTCAAATGTTTCTGAAGACTAAGTGAAAATTGGTCTTTATGCATTTAGGTTTATATCCACTAGCACATTTAACATTCTTCCATTTATTCATTCATTCTTTCACTTCTGTCTTAAACCAATTAGCAGTAGCCATGGTCACAAATGGAAATACTTAATTTTTCTATTTAAATTATTTCTATTCACATACAATATAAACAACAGAATGACCTAATTTCTCCCCCTTTGCGATCTGCCGCAAGTTATTTCTACATGAAACATTTTCTCTCTGTCACCACTAAGTGCTTCTTGTCTAAGCCTGTCTAGGTTATTGTTCTAACAAGAATTTCCAGCATCTGCCCAAACTCTGCATCCTTCTTGTCCTCCTCCTCCTCTGCTTCTTCTTCTCTTCATCTTTTTTCTCTTTTTTCCTTCTTCTCCTTCACCTTCTCACCTTCTTCCTTGTCACTAGCCCAGTAAGTACCCCAAGCTAGAGAGCAATGAAGTGGCATTTTTTAATTTAATTTTTTTTTTTTTTTTGTCTTCCTTCTCTCCCTTAACCTGGCTATCCCACTGGTCTCTCTCTTCACCTGACCATAGTCTCTTTTGATGTGCTTAAGATTTGGTATCCCCGTGGTTAAGGGATTATTAGGCAATGATGTCCCACATTCAGACTCTATCAGACAGCTCATCTCCTGTCCTTATTCTGTGCTTTTTCAGGGTGGTGGTGGTTGTGGTCATAATGCCATGTCCAAATTCTTACTCCTCAGAAGATAGTATTAATAGAATTTTCTGGAAGTATTAAAGCTTATTAAAAAAATATTTTGGGGATACCTGGGTGGCTCCATCAGTTACACATCTGCCTTTGACTCAGGTTATGATCCCAGGGTCCTGGGATGGAGCCTCACATTGGGGCTCTTTGCTCAGCAGGGAGTCTGCTTCTCCCTTGCCTGCCACTCTCTCTGTTTGTGCTCTCTCTCTCTCTTTGACAAATAAATAAGTAAAATCTTAAAAGATAAAATTATTTTAGTAATGAGTTGCAGTTAAAATGTATAAGGATAGCTGCTGTTAATGTCTCTCCTGTATAAAAGCAAATCCTCCTTTTCTAGCTTTTGCTCTTCTTTGATGATTCTGATTATTCTTCCCTTCCACAGATTATGAAAAGTAGTCACGACCAATTCTAGACTAGTCATTTGTTTTCTAAACAAACTTTTCAAAGATATCTCCCCTCCCACATTCCTTATGTGTAGAGATCATTCCCCTCTTTTAGTTTCTGAAGTTATGTGGCACCCAACAATAGAATTGTACCCTTTAGTTCTGTGTCCAGAAGCAGAATTCCAGGCAACAATTTCAATTCTGCTTAAGCTGTGGTCAAAGGTATGGCCTTTGGTAGCTCTCAGAGGTAATTTGTTTTTAAATGACAGTTCCGTAGAAATATGAGGCAGATAATTCCGTTCTCCATTTCTCTAACATCATTCTCCCCCCTACACTTAAATATTTTTCCCTGGTGTTTTTCTCCTTATAAATTAACAAGGAAATAAAACACTACTGTTTTAATGGATTTCTTAAGCAAGTTTTATTTGGCATGTTTAATGTATTATATGTCCTTGCTTTAGGTCTTGAAATTAAATGCATTGAATATAAAGCAAATTGGGGTGTAATTTTGTAAAAATCTGGGTTTATTTTTATTTATTTATTTTTAAAGATTTTATTTATCAAGAGAGCACACATGTGCACAAAGGAGTAGGGAGAGAGGGAGAGGGATAGCAGAGACCCTGACCTGGGGCTCCACTCAGGGCTCCCACCCAGGACCCTGAGGTCATGACTTGAGCCAAAGTCAGATATTTAACCAACTGAGCCACCCAAGCACTCCTTAACTGTAGGTCTAGTCAATATTTACATAGACTCACCTAAGGGAGAATTTACGAAAAGCAGATTTCTGGGCCTACTCCAGATCGATTGTATCAAAATTTCTGTCAGAGAGTGCCAATAATACATTTTCTAAGATTATTATATGATCTATAATACGTAAATGATATTATATAAAATACATAACAAATACTATATATGTTAACAAATGTCTTGAAATGATTCTTATGTCAAGTTAAACTTTGGTAGCATTAATGATATTAAGTTTATCGTTCAGTCCTAAGACTATTTATCAGTTTCCTTTCTTAGCTATAATAGGAAAAACAAAGTAGACAGTGGAGACAGCTGAAAATTTGCTTTGTGAGAAAATGAAAGCTGGTATTCTTGTTGTCGTATGGTGTTTAGTTTGAATTATCCACAGAAAGGCCTCATTGTGGAGCATCATTTTTTTTAATGTATAAAAATGAGTTAAAGGTCAGAGGTTAATAGACTACAACATAAGACAAAATGGCAAAACAGGAACTGGGATTCATAGACTGATGGAAATACTGGGACTGGCCCATGGTAGAGCAGTAATACATCCTGTTTGGCTCCTATTTCAGCAGTTAAAGGGTAAACCATTTAGCTGTTCATTAGCCTTTGTGAGCAACAGCCCAACTAACCTCTAGAAATGCTTTTAAAATGCTAAGTATGGATAGGGAGGGGGAATGATTGGCAGTGATAATTATGCTTGGATTAACACTAAAAAAAAATAAACTCAATCTAATCTAAAATTTAGTAGTAATCATAATAATGTCCCTGAGATACTCTTCCAGGATACACTGCTAAAGAAACAAACAACAAGGGGAAGTTTTAGGCCTTTCAGATATGAAGATGAGAGCCACTTTCATCCAATGGGCACTTCTATACACATTAAAAAAAATGAAGACATTTTAAGGTGAGTTTATAAAATTGTGGTACACATTTAACAAAGCTATGCTTTGAATATTTGTAGTACATTGAAACACATTTTATTATTCACAGGATAGTTAAAGAGTATGTTAAAAATCATAGTGTACTGAGAGTGTAGTTATGGGACATAAGTGAAGTCAAATGGACAGTGTTTTCTTTCTTGTCCATCACTTTATTTCTACCATGTATAACTTCATTTGAAGATTAGCATCAAGTTAGAAGTTTGAAGGTTTTCCTGAGTATAAAACTGTATTAGTTTCCTGTGTTTGTTTTAACAAATCACAAATATAGTGGCTTAAAACAAACGAGTTTATTATCTAAGTGTTGTAGATGTGAGCCATCTCAAAAATGGGGTGGCAGGGCTACGTTTTTCTGGAATTTCTTGAAGAATTTGGTTCCTTGCTCTACCCAGTTTCTAGAAGCTCCTGGAATCCTTGGCTCATAGCTTCCTACACTCCCTATTACTGTGACCTACAGTTCAGTTCAGTCCTCACACTTGTTTCTCGGATTCTGATCACTCTCTTTAAGGACACTTGTGATTATATTGGGCACACCTGATCACCCAGGATACACTCCACATCTGAAGGGCTTTCATTTAATTACAGCTGGAATGTTCCTTTTATAAGGTTGGGTAACATATTCACAGGTTTCAGGGTTTAGAACATGGGCAAGTTTGGGAAAGCATTATTTTAACTACCCATAGACGCCCAGACCGAAAACGACTAGAAAAATTTTCCCCTTTCTGTGCTCTGCATTGTGATATGGTTGGGGTTTATTTTCTCTAAACTTACCAGCTGACCATTGTTTACTGTAAAGTGGTGTTACCAATGGGTCACAGAGGTTTTTATTTTCCAAGGTAGGCACTTTTAGCTACTTGTTGCAGAGAAGGTAATTTCATAATGTGGCTGTTACAAACTGGTATAGGACTACATGGAAACTACCTTTTTTTTTTTTAACCCAAAGTATGCATAATAAGGAACTAATTTTTTATATCTGTATAAAAAGATAGAGGAAAAAATGTTGCTTCTGGGGGCGCCTGGGTAGCTCAGTGGGTTAAGCCGCTGCCTTCGGCTCAGATCATGATCTCAGGGTCCTGGGATAGAGTCCCGCATCGGGCTCTCTGCTCAGCGGGGAGCCTGCTTCCCTCTCTCTCTCTCTCTCTCTCTCTGCCTGCCTCTCCATCTACTTGTGATTTCTCTCTGACAAATAAATAAATAAAATCTTTTTAAAAAAAAATGTTGCTTCTGATACTGTGATACTATTTTCAATACTAGTCTGTTAAATACTGTTAACATACAGTATAAAAGCTCTAAAATTCATAGTGAACAGAGCAAAATTTATATATTTCTCTAAAACAAAGCTAAATTAATAAAACATGATTCTTCCAAAAATTTGTAAAGATTTAATTATTTATAATACATAGCAATTGATATAAGACTTTTATTACTATGCTTGCTTTTTTTTTTTTTTTTTTTTTTGGCTGAAGATTAAGGAAAAATAGGGATGCCTGGATGGCTCATTGGGTTAGGTGTCTGCCTTCGGCTCAGGTCATAATCCCAGGGTTCTGTGATGGAGCCCCACATTGGGCTCCCTGCTCAGCCGGGAGTTTGCTTCTCCCTTTCTCCCTCTGTGATTTCTCTCTCTCTCTCTTTCTCCAATAAATAAAGGAATCTTTAAAAAGTGAAAAATAGTTCTTAACTTCACTATTAGATTAAGAAGGGAAGCTAAAATTAATATTAATAGAAACAATTGTTTGATTTGCATTTCCTCCTCTGTATAGATTCCTTTATTCATTTACCCATTCAGTTTTTCAACAGGCCTTGAGTGTCTAGTATAAGCCAGACACAGGGGTGGTGGTGGTGCTACCAAGTTAAGTGTATTATGAAGCTTATTTTCCAGCTAAGAGTCAGTGCTATGATAAACTGCAATTATAATGGAGCTAAACACTAATTATAATAAAAGTACTTTCTTGTTACTTTTTATTGAAAGTACTTCTATATTGAAACTTGTGTGCTGAAAATACAAGTGTACTGAATGTATTAAAAACATGTTCAGGGGCGCCTGGGTGGCTCAGTGGGTTGAGCCTCTGCTTTCTGCTCAGGTCATGATCCCAGGGTCTTGGGATCAAGCCCAGCATTGGGCTCTCTGCTCAGCGGGGAGCCTGCTTCCCCCTCTCCCTGCCTCTCTCTGCCTACTTGTGATCTCTCTCTCTGTGAAATAAATAAATAAAATCTTTAAAAAAAAAAAAACCCATGTTCGGTCATTGATAAATAAAAGAAAAATTATATTTTAATTTAAACTGGGGGAAACGGGTTAAAAATACTGTGTTGGAATATTACAACCTGATAATATTTTCAGCACTTAAGATTCCTTTTTTTTTTAAACAACCTTACATTAACTATTTATAGGTGAAGATTAAATTAGCAAATATTTAAAAATAAATATATTTCAATCATGATAAACTGACTCAATCCGCTCATTCAATACATATTTATTAAACTTTATTTTTAATTCCAGGAGCTGAGCACAAAACCCAAACCAAAAAATTAAGTATCCTACTCTCATGGAGTTTACATTCCAGGGACCTAAAACAATGGGCTCTGACATTGCAAATACTCAACTCGATTTCTCTGGTAAACACGACCAGCAAGGACAGAACTCAACAAGGGCATATATGCTCCAGGCCTGGAATCCCTGAACTCCGCGTGCAAGGGCCTGAAGGCAGCTCTGCCATTAGGTGTGCAATTTTACACAAGTTATTTCAATACTACCACCTTTATCTTTCTCTGTAAAAAAACCAAAACAAACAAAGCCCCAGTAATAGTAGGGTTCTCCTGGGGATTAAATGAGCCCATGTGTGTGGGCTTGTTCAGCGATTATTGGTATCATTGGTATCATTGCTTTGCCCATTATTGGTATCATTGCTTTGCCCATTAGAATTAGCTGGGGATCTTGAAAAACGGGCGACACTCCGGCCACGCCGCGGACTAATTAAATCCCAGTCCCTGAGGGTGGGACCTAGGCGTCAGCACTTTCTGACCTCCCCAGATAGTTGCAGTTTGCAGACAAATTTGAGACCTGCAGCAGTCTGGTTTTAAGTAGATGAGGTTCCTAATAACATTTGTCCATCCACCTGTCTTTCCTGAGGGGGACTCAGGAAGCCTCACGAGCTTAAGCAAAGGTAGAAATTTCTCTGTCCCATCCCGTGACTCGAATGCCAATGTCTCTAAGGGGAGAGGGGCTGGAGGGCGTCCCGACCTCCACAGCCTACGCGTAGCTGTGAAGTTTCCTGGGACCCGCCGGTGTGTACCAAGGGCTGCGGCTTCCCCCTGAGGCGACTGCGGGGCCCGCCAGAGGAGCGAGGAGGCGCGGAACTCAGGCCTGCCGGGGGCGCTGGGCTCGGAGCAGAGGCCGCGGACGCGGCCAGAAGGAGCTTGGCGGCTGGACCGTCCCCTTCGGACACGCCGCGGCCTGGCCCTCGCGGCTCCCTGCGCTCTCCGTCCGTGGGCGCCGTCCCCGCTCACCCGCTCTTCCCCCTTTTCCCCCCTGGCCCAGCCGCGGGCCCGAGCACCCGCCGGGCGCTCTGGCCCAGGGCCAGCCAGGCCTGCCGCGCCGCTCGCCGCCATGGAGCCCAGGCCCGCCGCACCGGGGCCTTGTCCCGGCGACTCCCGCGTCGCGGAGGCGGCGGCCGCGGCTTCTCCGCTGCACCCGGCCGAGGCCCGGGTCGAGCCCGGGCGCCGCGCTCCCAGCGTGGCTGCCGTGTTGCCGGCGGGGGGAAGCGGGGAGAGGATGGGCGTCCCCACCCCGAAGCAGTTCTGTCCCATCCTGGAGAGGCCGCTCATCAGCTACACCCTGCAGGCCTTGGAGAGGTAATGCGGCGCCAGGCGCGCCCCCGGTTCCCGGCCCGGCCTCCCGCTCCCTCCCCGGCCCGCCTAGGGCGGCCCGCGACACCTGCCCCTCGTGGTGCCTTCGCGCGGGCGCCTTCTCTCGGCGGACGGGCGGGGCCGACTCCATCGGCTCTGTCCCGCCGATGCGGGTCCGGGCTCGCTTGCCCTTCAGAGATGGGCGGCTCTGCCCCTTCGAACAGGCCGGCAAACAAGCGGGGCTGCCCCGCCGCGGCAGGCGTTGGCGGAGCGGGTGGGGGGAGCCCGGCTGGCGGAGCTGGACTGAGGAAGGAGAGCCTGGACTGGGACTAAGAGGCATTTAGTTTCAACAGTAGCCCCAGTGTGGCCCTTTGCGGAGTCTCTCCTGCCTGTTTGCCTCTTGCTCTCTCTCAAGCACTCCGTGCATGCGTGAATTGGAGTTTTAGACGAAACTTTGTTTACTTTATCCATTCATGGGTAAACGCCAGCTGAGGATCTCTTAGGGCCCCGTGTTGGTTACGAAGTGTTGAAGGTGGGCCGAGGGGCAGGATTTAATCCCAGCTTTTCAATGGTGTATATGGATTTAAGGGAGCGAGATTCTGAAGTTAAGGCCAATATATGCCCTATACAATTACAAAATGCACTGACGTGTAGGGAAAAGAGAGAGGGAATGGGGGTAGCGAGGATTAGGGGAGCCTCAGGGAGGTGAAAAGGGGGCATGTTACTTAGGTGTTAACACCCAGTTATATGACTGAGCGTGCGGTGAGGCTGGAGGGGTGGAAAGAGGGCAGTTTCGAAGGTCCACAGACGTGCTGGAAAAGGTGCTGAGACGGCTTGAAGCCAGTGTGTTGTGACAGGATGTTAAACCTTGAAATGAAATAACCTTTGTAGCTCAAGAGAGATGACCTCTTTTAGCATATCATTTGGAGGTGGCTGTTCAGTTGCTACTAATCAAAGGACAGAAGCCCATTTTTCCAGAAAAGATCTCTCTGCCCCACCATGCTGTACACACCACAAAAGCCCAAGGGCCCGAGTTGCTTTGTGTATGGTTATCTTCCTAAATGTTGGCCTTTGGAAAAAGGAAGCATGAAGAGTCCTAATCACCCTTGATTCACGTAATCAGGCCTGTGGTTCCATCTGAAACCCAGACAAACCCTGAAACAGCTCCAGATGCTTCCCCTTTCTGTAGTCTACCTTTTCTCTATGTATGCATCATGTAACTACAGGGATTGGATCCTAGATCTTGTGACAACATAGCTCATTATGTAGGTGGTATTACGGGACACAATGGAATCTGGCCCTCAGAATCTAACTGCTGAATTACCAGGTGTAGCGAAATACAGTGTTTGTTACATTTAATTTTCCTTCCTGTGAAGGAAATTAGCATTATTAGCATGTTCGCATCCTCTGAGGGAGCCTGAGATAGGTGGTTACTGCAAAAATCTTTAAAAGAATTTTCTAGAAAGGCCTTATTTATGGAAGATGGGGAATACAGTTTTCTTTTAGTAACAGGAGTGATACAATTCTAATAGCAACTGCTTAAATCTCCATTTTGAAATACTCTGGGGCGTTTTTTTGGTCACTGTTACAATGCCTGAACTTAAGAAATGCTTCTATTTGGGTTGTGTTTCAGGAAGTTCTTGGAAACCTTGCATTACAGGGGTTTAGGTATGGGTACTTCTGAGCCATTTCCTAAACGAAGGGCATTCTCTTGACTGCTAATAGACTTCCTAGAGCATGGTGCTAAAAGACCCTAGGTTATTTCATCCCCCTGAATTATTCAGGGTCAAATAAGGAAAGGAAATGGAAGCATAAAATGTTGTAAAATTCTTGCCTTTTGCTCTTTGGTGAAATTATGCATGTTTACCATTACTGTAGGGGAAGAGCTGCTCTCATTGTCCCAAATAAAAGCTGTAATTGGGTATCTCCACTGTCTTGTCATTTCGTTTATTTTAGGACAGTGTCTGCGCTGTGAGTATGGGTTGTGTATGAAATTTCATTTTGTCCTTTGTAAATTAAGATTTTCCTTTCTCAAACTTTTGCCATCTTACCAACAGAGGTTGCTGTGAGTTATCTTTATTTCTTCGTTAATCTTGAGTAAGAAAGATAGTGATGGAAAAATGACCCTTATGGTGTGATCTGTCTTTCAGAATTTTGAGCCAGTATAAAATTACAGGGAATGAGAGATTTTGCCTCTGAAGTTTGGTCCACAGTTCTTCAGAGTCCAGAGTGCGAACCATTACACTATGGAACAGGTCCACAGTTCTTCAGTTGAGATGGGGAAATGTGAAGAAATGTAGCTAGTCTTGGTTTTAGTTAAATACTTGTTTAGATGGCATTATTTCCACTCTTGCATTTTTCCACCCAAAAAGACTACACAAGGGAAAATGAATGTAAGAGGTGCTGGAGTCGATAAAAGATGACAACAAAATGTTAGAAGAACAGAATGGTATGGTAATCAATCAGACTGACCAGTCCTAAGAAAGTGGGAACAGTCCCAAAGAAGCATGTTGGTTGAAATCCCAGGATCTTGGAAAGGTTCAGGAATTAGGGGTACAGGATACTTCTGAAGGTGAGGTGGACAGCTAAAAAAAAGCCCCCAAAACCCAACTGGTTGAAACCTTTGAAAGAAGCATTTAAACTCCGAGATTGCTGTCAAAATCCTGGAGGTTTATTCTCTGACTCCGCACAGCCAGTGGCTGAGCAAGGGGTTCCATGACCATAGAGGAATTAAGAGCAAAGATTCTTATGTGGAATGGTAAGATCCTTAGCGTCTAAGGTTAGCTCAAGGGAGTTTCTTCTCAAACAACATGGTGTATATTAAAGTACCTGTTCTTCAGTCACAGAAAAGAACTCTTTTTGCCGCCATTGTACTAACAAGAATCTGAGGTCAAGAGTCCTATGTCCTTATCTAACTATTGATTTGTGAGCAGTTTCTGAAAGAATTACTGATTTAAGAAAACTTAGGTGACAATGGCGTTGGTGGCCTAAAGCTCTGACAGTTAAATTGTAAAATACACTCAAAATTGATCCACTCAATTATTTTACTATCTAAAAAATGTATTCCCAGGTCTTAGGTAGAAAGTAAAAATTCCTGCCAGCAGTCTTACTTCTCTTTTCAAATAATTAAACTCTCAGAGTGGTGAGTTAACCTAAACATAGCGGAATGAATAAAATGACAACTGTAAGAAAAGCGAGCTAATGAGGCAAACTTGGGCTTTTGCTGCTTAAGATTCATGGTGGAGTGGGCTGGGAGTGGGAGTTCCTCTGCTGATACATTTGAACAAGGTCTCTCACAGCCCCTCTCTCTAGTTGGTGAGGTTACTTGTTTCCTGAGATAGGAGAACACTGCCCAAGAGGACTTGTTCCTTGATACCGGTTCAGTGCACATCAAAACATTATAATAAACTGGCAGCCCATATAAATCTAATGGAAGAAAATGGGCTGTCCCACCAATAAAAAAGCACTGCAAATTTTTGATAGTAATGCGTATATCATTGTATATTAACATGTTGGCCTTCTATTTCCAGTTTGTCTCCTTTAGTTTGGCTAATGTGCATTAGTCAGCATAAGTGTGGTAACATCGGATAAATTAGAAATGTTTTATTGATTTATATGTGTTTGTCTTAAGTAAACTCTGATTTTTGTGGTTGAGTTGGGTTGCTTTCTTGACACTTGGAAAATCAGTGCAAGTCCAATTTTAGCAACTTAGACTCCATGGTATGCGTGTGTGTGTGTGTGTGTGTGTGTGTGTGTGTGTTGATTTTGTTTGGTTTAGTCTGTGTTTTTAAATTGAGGCATAATTGATGTATTACCTTCAGGTGTACAAAGTAATAATTCTATACTTCTATATATATTTTTTTTGTTTGGTTTTTTAAATCTATTTTTTTCATTACAAGTATAATTTTACTATTTTATTATTATTATTTTTTTAAAAGATTTTATTTATTTATTTGACAGAGATCACAAGTAGGCAGAGAGAGAGGGGGAGGCAGGCTCCCTGTTAAGCAGAGAGCCCGATGTGGGGCTTGATCCCAGGACCCTGAGATCATGAGCTGAGCTGAAGGCAGAGGGTTTAACCCACTGAGCCACCCAGGCGCCCCGCAAGTGTACTCTTTAATACCCATGACCTGTTTCACTTATTCTCCAACCCATCTCCTCTCAGGTAACCATCAGTTTGTTCTGATGGTTAAGAGTCTGTTCTTGTTTTGCCCTTCTCTTTTTTCTTTTTGCTTGTTTGTTTCTTACATTCTACTTATTTATTTATTTTTTATAGATGTTATTTGTTTACTAGAGAGGTGGAGAGAGAGCACAAGAGGCAGAGCAGCAGGCAGAGGGAGAGGGAGAAGCAGGCTCTCTGCTGAGGAGGGAGCCCAATGCGGGGCTCCATCCCAGGACCCTGGGATCATGACCTGAGCCAAAGACTGAGGCTTTAACCAACCGAGCCACCCAGGCACCCTTTACATTCCGCTTATGAGTGAAATCATATGGTATTTGCCTTTCTTTAACATATGTCACTTAGAAATAGATTTCACTCTTTAGCTCTGTCCATGTTTTTGCAAAATATCATGATTTCATTCTTTTTTATGGCTGGTTAATATCTGTACGTGTGTGTGTGTGTGTGTTTGTGTGTGTGTGTGTTTGTGTGTGTGTACCAGTTTATCAACTGCTTTCATAATTTGGCTATTGTAAGTAATGCTGTGGTAGATATAGGGGTGCATGTATCCCTTTGAATTAGTGTTCTTTTTTTTTTTTTTTTTTAAAGGTAAATAGCAGTGGTATGATAACTGGATCATAGTGTAATTTTAGTTTTACTTTTGAGGAACCTTCATAGTGTTTTCCACAGTGTCTGCCCCAGTTTGCATTCCCACCAGCAGTGCATGAGGCTTCTTTTTCTCTACGTCCTAGTCAGCACTTGATGTTTCTTGTGTTACTAATTTTAACCATTCTGACAGGTGTGAGGTGATATCTTGTGGTTTTGATTTGCATTTTGCAGATGATGAATAATGTTGAGCATCTTTTCAAGTGTCTCTTGGACATCTGTATGTCTTCCTTGAAGAAATGTGTGTTCACGTCTTTGCATTTTTTAATTGGGTTATTTGTTCTTTGGGTGTTGAATTTTAGAAGTTCTTTCTATGTTTTGGATACTAACTCTTCTACTGGTTATGTCCTTTGCAAATATCTTCTCCCATTCTGTAGGTTGATTTCTGGTTTTTTGTTTTATTTACTGAGGAAGGGGAGAGGAGAGGGGGAGAGAGAATATTAAGCAGGCTCCACACCCAGCCCAGAGTCAACTTGGGCCTCGATCCCAGGACTGTGAGATCATGACCTGAGCTGAAATCAAGAGGTGGACTGTTAACTGAGCCACAACTTTTAGGTTTGTTGGTTGTTTGCTTCTGTGTAGAAACTTTTTATTTTGATGTAGTCCCTCAACTCAGCAAATATAAGTAGAATAGTGTTGCCATGGCCACTGTCAGATTACTGCCTGTACTCTGTTCAAGGACTTTTGTGGTTTCAGATCTCACAATTAGGTCTTTTATCTATTTTGAGTTAATTTTTGTGTATGGCGAAAGTGGTCCAGTTTCATTCTTCAGCATTCCCAACATCATTTGTTGAAGAGACTGTCTTTTGCCCATTGTATATTCATTCCTCCTTTGTCAAAGATTAATTGACCATGGAATTGCGGGTTTATTTTTGGATATTTTGTTCTATTTTATTGACCTATTTTTTTTTTTTTTGACCTATGTGTTTTTATGCCACTACCATACTTTTTTTAAATCCTTTATTTCTTTTTAAATTTTTTTTTTAAGAAATTTGTACACCCAGCATGGAGCTCACACTTATAACCCCAACATTAAGAATCACATGCTCCACCAGTTGAGCCAGCCAAGTGCCCCCATACTTTTTTAATTACCACCACTTTGCAGTATAACTTGAAGTTTGGAATTGTGATACCTCCAGTTTTGTTTCTCAAGATGCTTTGACTATTTGGGGTCTTTTTGGGTTCCATATGAATTTGAGGATTGTTCTAGGTCTGTGAAAGATGCTGTTGGTATTTTGATAGGGATTGCATTAAATCTGTAGATGGCTTTGGGTAATCTAGATATTTTAACAGTATTCTTCCAATCCATGTACATGGAATGTCTTTCCATTTCTTTGTGTCCTCTTGAATTTCTTTCACTAGTGTTTTTTCAGAGTACAGGTCATTTACCTCTTCAGTTAAGTTTATTCCTAGATCTAAATCTGTGGCTAGGACTTCCAGTACTGTGTTGAATATCGAAATGCTCTTGCATCCCACGCATATACCCCACTGATAGTGGTGTATGATTTTAAAAAATACATTGTTGGATTTTGTTTGCTAGTATTTTGAGGATTTTTACATCTATATTCATGAGAGATACTGCTCTGTACTGTTTTTGTGGTGTTTATATCTAGTTTTGGTATCAGGGTGATAATGGCCTCATAGAATGAATTTGGAAGTATTCCTTCCTCTTGGGTTTTTTTTGAAATACTTTGAGAAGAATAGGTATAAAGTAGAATTTGCCTGTGAAGCCATCTGGTTCTGGACTTCCATTTGGGAGTTTTTTTTTTTGATAATGGTTGACTTCCATTGCTGGTGATTGGTCAGTTCAAAATTTCTATTCCTGCTTTAGTTTTGGGAGGTTATATGTTTCTAAGAATTGATTCGTTCTAAGTTGTTCAATTTGTTGGCATATCAGTTTTTATAATCTTTTTAAAATTATTTCTCTTTCATTAGTAATTTTGTTAGGGTTATTCTTTTTGTTTTGTTTTTAATCTTCAGTGAGTCTTGCTAAAGGTTTATTTTGTTTATTTTATTTTATTTTTTTCTAAAGAACCAGCTCCTGGTTTCCTTGATGCATTTTATTTTATTTTATTTTTTTAAAGTTTCTATAGTATTTATTTCTTCTCCTGTCTTTATTTCCTTTTGCTAGATTTAGGTTTTGTTTGTTCTTCTTCTAGCTCCTTTAGGTGTAAGGTAAGTTTTTTTGAGATTTCTCTTGCTTCTTAAAGTAGGCCTGTATTACCAGAAACTTCCCTGTTAAGAACAGCTTTTGCTGCATCTTAAAGATTTTGGAGCATTGTGTTTTCATTTTCTTTAGTTGTCATCTACTTTTTAATTTCTTTGTTTCCTGGTTGACCCATTCATTGTTGTGTAACATGTTATTTAATCTCTATGTGTATGTGGTCTTGCCAGATTTTTTTCTTGTGGTTGTTGACCAGTTCCATAGTATTGTGAGAAAAGATGCATATTATAACTGCAATCTTTTTGTGTTTGTTGAGGCTTGTTTTAAAGCTTAATATGTGATCTATTCTGAAGAATGTTCCATGTTCTCTTGAAAAGATTGTGTATTCTGTTTTAGGATGGAATGTTCTGAATATGTTAATTTCATCTGTTTCAGTGGGTCATTAAAAGTCACTCTTTCCTTATTTTTGGATTATCTGTCCATTGATGTCAGTGTGGTATTGAAGTCCCCTATTTCTATTGATTATTTCCTTTATGTTCATAATTATTTTATGTATTTGGGCACTCCCTTTTGGGTGCATAAATCTTACAATTGTTATGTCTTTGTTGGATAGTCCCCTTAATTATTATATAGTGTCCTTCTTTGTCTCCTGTTATAGACTCTGTTTTGAAGTCTGTATTGTTGGATACAAGTATTGCCTCCCTGGCTTTCTTTTGGCCTCTATTTGCATGGTAAATGTTTCTTCATCTCCTCTGTGTCAGTCTGCATGTGTGTTTAAGTCTGAAATGAGTGTTTTTATGGGTGGCTGGTAGATGGTTCTTATTTTTTATCCACTATGTCACTGTATGCCTTTTGTTTGGAGCATTTAGTTCATTCATGTTCAAAATAATTACTGATAGTATTGTTGTCATTTTGTTACTCGTTTTGTGGTTGTTTCTACAGATTTTCTCTGATCCTTCTGTTGCTGTATTTCATGGTTTGTTGGCCTTCTTTGGTGATACACTTGGATCCCTTTCCCTTTTTTCTTTGCGTACGTATTACCTGTTTCTGATTTGTGGTTACCATTAGGTGTGTGTTTAACAACTGTGTATAGCAGTCTATATGAAGTTGATGGTCACCGAAGTTTAAATCCATTCTTTACTCCTCTTCTCCTATGTTTCAGGTGTATTGTGTCATATTTTACATCCTTTTTTCCCCCATTAATGCAATGTTTAATTTATACACTCATGAATTAAGTAAAATACATCAGACAGCAAATTTTGAAATTTTAAAATCACCACTGAAGAGAGAAGAGAAATTTAAAAATCACCACTGAAGGCCCATGTAACATGCCAAGGGAGAGACTTTTGCTAACCTGATCTCCTATACTGCTTTTAAGTCCATCAAGCAGCTACTGGTTTCCAGGGGAGGAGAGGGAGGCCAGGAGAAGCCAGGTGACTTTGGCCAAGCGGTGCAAACCAATTGTTTTCAGTGAGCCACACTGCCATCAAAAGTCAGAAAACACTCTGAAGACAAGGAAAAACAGAGAACAAAGTTGTGGTGATTGTGAAAATCATCCCCACAGATAGTAATATGGTGTGATGTTGTGACTAAAAATTGAGAACACTGAATCTTAATCTCAATCTGTGAATAAATCACAATGGAATGTTTAGATAACTTTCTGCCACTTCAAATTCTGAATGCTTTGGGGAGGGACCTTTTTGCATTTCTATGGCCATTATAGAAAAGCTTGGTATTTGGTTGGGGCATAGAGTTCCTAAAAGCAAAGAATCCCCTCCCCACATTTTTGTTTGTTTGTTTGGAGAGGGAGGTGGGGGTAGATGTTGTTAATATGCAAATCTTCAACAAAATGACAAATGGGTATAACTAGTTAAGCATACTTTTACTGGCAAGGGGAGAGTTTTTAAGTGTTTTTATGTGCTGGATACATTCCCTCCTCCCCCCAGATTTTCAATTTCTTCTTGAGTGAGTCTTTTTTTTTTTTTTTTTTTTTTTAATATATAATATATTATTTGTTTGAGGGGTATGGGTCTGTGATTCATCAGTCTTACACAATACACAGCACTCACCACAACACATACTCTCCCTAATGTCCATCACCCAGCTGCCCCATCCCCCCACCCCCCTCCCCTCTAGCAACCCTCCATTTGTTTCCTGAGATCACAAGTCTCTTATGGTTTGTCTCCCACTACATCCTTTTATTTTATGAATCCCTTGACTGTTTTTTGTTTTTGTTTTTGTTTTTACAGTAAAAGTTATTTTTATTACTTTATTGTTTACTTTTCATACTGCAATTTATGATCTTCCCTTTCACCTGGAGTCCCTTTTAATATTTATTGTAGTGCTGGTTTAATGGTCTTGAACTCCTTTAGCTTTTATCTGAGTAACTCTTTCTCTTTTTATTCTGGATAGCCTTCCTGGGTAGAAGATTCTTGGTTGCTGATTTTTCCCTTCCAACACATTGAATGTATCCTGCCACTGTGTTTTGCCACAATATCAGTATAGCCTCAAAGTTTCTGCTGAAAAATCCCCTGATAGCCTTATGAATTTTCCTTTGAATGTAACTTTCTTCCTTAGCTGCTTTAAAATTTTTTTCCTTTCACTACTTTTTATAGTGTACTTTTAAAAAATCTTTAAAATTACATTTTACTTACTATATGTTTTGATGTGGATGTACTTGGGTTGAATTTTTTGGGTGGGTGCATGGATATCTTTGCCTCCTGAATCTGGATGGGTTTCTTTCCTCAGGTAAGGTAAGTTTGTAGCTATTATTTATTGAAATAAATTTTCTGCCCCCTTATTTCTCTCTCATGCGAGATCCCTGTAGCAGATATTATTATGCTTGGTGTCACAGAGTTCCCTAAGACTGTTCTCAATTTGCATAATTCTCTTTCCTCTACTTTGCTCAGATTTGGTTATTTATGTTCCATTACTCTTCCATGTTTGTAAATTATTTCTCTGCTTCATCCAGCCTGCTATTTATTCCATCAAGTGTATTTTTAGTTTCACTTACTGTGTTCTTGATCTGTGATTGGTTCTTTTTTATCTGTTCATGGTCTCACTGATGTCTTCCACTTCTTTCTCAAGTTCAGCAGGTATTTTTATGATCAGTACTTTAAATTATCTTTTAGTCCTATTACTTAAATCTGTTTTGTTTTGGTTTCTTGCTGTGGTTTTGTCTTGTTCTTTCATTTGGGAAATATTGCTGTGTCTACTCATTTTGTCTGAATTTCTGTGTCTTTTTCTCTGTGTTAGGAAAGTTAGTTACTTCTTTTGCTCCTAACAATAGTAACTTTATTAAGAAGAGGTCTTATAGTGCCCTGTTTCCTTATAGTGTTCCCTGTTTGCCAGGTCCTGGTGCTCCAGAAACTGTCTCCTATGTGTGTCATGTGTGCTCTGCTATTGAATCTTAGCTTCTTTTTCCTTCAGTTGTCTCCAGAGGCCCTCTCTGCCTGTCATGGGCAGCAAGGTGTGCAGTGGTTGGCCTGTGAATTGAGACTTGCCCCTGCAGGAACTGAGGTCCTGCAGAAGCACAGGTCAAGAGATTGGGTGTTGACAGGGTTTGTACTGGTCTTTTGGGGCGGGGGGGGGCGCCACAGTGGGATGAAGTAAGAACGATTGGAAAATGGTGGGTCTGCTGAAATGTGTTGGGGTGGCATGACATGGTGGGGCTTTGGGCAAGCAAGTTAGAGTCTGGGGATTTTAAAAATTCTAGGCTTTAAGTTCTGGTTTTAAGAACTGAGGGAAGTTGGGCCATTTCACATTCAAAGGCAAGTAGTAAAGAGATGCATCCTCCCATTGCATGGGTTGCTGTTGTGAAATCTGTTTTTTGCCCTTCTCAGTGCCACCAGCTCCCTCCCTAATACAGGCAGCAAGGTTCCTTTTGCTCTCAGACTGTGTTGGCCCTTCTTACCTTCCCTGTGGCCTCTTCCCTGCCTTTAGTTGTGAAGTTTGTTCTGCCAGCTTTCCAGTCACTTCATGGGTCATTTACACTGATTGGGTTGTTAACTAGTTGTTGTTAACTAGTTGTATTCGTGGGATGAGGTGAACTTAGGGTTCTCCTACTCTACCATCTCCTCAGATGATAGGTGTATTTGTGAAAGTTGATGAACTCATGGCTTATTAGACTTTCTGACTTACTGGATTGTCTCTGATTTTCGATTTTTTTGTGTACTTATTCTATCATACTCTTTCTGAAAACCCCTGTAAATTCTATGGAGAAACACATAAATGTAAATTTAAATGAGCAGTATTGATTGCTGGAGTTGAGCTGAAAGTCAGAATGGAGTAGGGAAGACTGGAGAAATCTGTAGACAGGATTGACAGGTTTTAGTGACTAATTGGATTAAGATTCAGAAAGAAAAGGGCACTCTAGGTTATTATAGTTGAATGAGCATGTTCAAATACATGAATTTGACATTAAAGAATTTTCTTAATGCTTCATTAAGAAAGGGGTCAAATCTGAATCAAGGGAAGCAAGCAATAGGCCTATATAATGTATTAAAAATACAATAGAACTGTGTTTTGTGTAGGTCAGATGACTAGATGTTTTTGTTAAATTCCCGGTGGGAAGGCCCCCATGGGGCTCCTTCAAGAAGAGATTAGGACTGGTAGGTTGGGCTTGTCATCTAGGAATCCTTCATGGGCCATCATAAGGAGACCTGACCTTGTGAGGGCTGTTAGGAACCAGCCCCTTCACATCCGTTCTATACTTTGTGGCTAAAATATGAGGGTGGGTATGGAGGGATGTAAATCTACCAGTTATGGCCACAGGACAGTCCACTGACCTAATTTCTGTGAACACTGTCATGGCAGTCAGCCACAATCGCCACTGTCCCTCGGAGCTAAATACCTACAGCCTGGTAATAACCCTTTAGAGAATTTAATAGGACCTGATTTTCCATCTGTTTATTTAAAAAGCATTTGTTTAAATCTTCTGATTTCAACTGATCATATTAAACTGCCCAAGCAGAATACTCAAAGTGATTTTTTACAAAACAAGAGACCAGCCAAAAAACAAGAAAACAAGAGAGCCGAAAATTTTCCTCAAAATGTCTATAGGTGTAATGGAACTCAAGGTTAGATTTTAAGTGCCCATAGAATGTGCTAGGAAGTTCAGTCTATAGGAGTTCAGTGTGGACTTGCCTTCAGCTGAGGAGGTCAACCTCATTCATTTATTCAGCAAATATTTGTTCGGTAGGCACTGCGTGAGGTAGTTAAGGTTTTTCTCAGTTGCATGATTCTGCATTAGTAAGCTTTAATGCTGTAAAAGACTCTTAATTCTATAACTAGAAAAGAATGTGAATAAATCCTTTGAAATATAAACAGTACTTAAAAAGGCTTGTAAGTGCTGGGAGTATGCTTGGATGCTGAACAAAATAGCATAACAATGTCATCTCTTGAGAATGGTTTAAAACTATGTCTTTTAAAATTTTTTATTGTGGGGCGCCTGGGTGGCTCAGTGGGTTAAGCCGCTGCCTTCGGCTCAGGTCATGATCTCAGGGTCCTGGGATCGAGTCCCGCATCGGGCTCTCTGCTCAGCAGGGAGCCTGCTTCCTCCTCTCTCTCTCTCTGCCTGCCTCTCTGCCTACTTGTAATCTCTGTCAAATAAATAAATAAATCTTTAAAAAAAAAAAAAATTTTTTATTGTGACTTGTTTAAAAGAATATTTTGCACAATGACTCCATTAAACATGTGCTTAAATACACATATGTGCACATATTTGAAAGGCTTTCAAGAAGGCCTGTCCTTACTATTTACTATGCATTCTAACTTGACAGTTCTGTTAATTTCTATTTCATTTAACCAAAAATGTTAATCTAAACTCATTAAATTGACACACTAATAGGCCTTAATCTGAGAAAGACTAGTTTAAAACACTTTGCTCTTCAGAGTCTCCTATAACTTTTGGAAATAGTCAAAGGCCATGGGTATATCTAATTATTTACATCTATTTTGACTGGCTTTGTTTGGAAATTAATTATTTTATAGCTCTTTGAAGGCATTCTCATAAAATTGGAACTTGTCTTTGGGAGTTCATTAATTCATTGACTCATTGTGCAGATATTTGAATGACTATTTAGTCTAGCAATGTCTTGCCTATCTCCCTCTTATTCAATATTAAGATTTAATTGAGAGTAATATTTGTGAAAAAAAGCAACATGAGGCCTTTACAGTTGCTTTGGAGCTATTTTTATGGTAAAATTCACTATGAAAAGAGATGAATAGCATAAGGTACATGTTAAGCTCTTGACTATAGAATAGTCTTGCCTACTGATTAACTTGAGCATGTACTTAAAGGTTCTCTAAAAAAATGAAACCAAAAACTTTAATGTGATGTCATATTAATAAACTGAAACATATTTGATCACTGTTAATAATTCTTTCCTCTAAACTCAGATGAATTGTAGACCATTATGTTGAATACTTTAAATGAATCCATGAATAGAGAAAAGGCTTAAGCATGTAAACTAATAATTTATTCCTTTCTAGTTATTTAAGTCTTCTCTATTCATGGATTCACTTAACAGATATTTAGTAACATATGGTCTGTGAGGTCAGGAATTCTGCCAGTCTTGGTTCATTATTATATCACAATTGTCTAGTATACTGCCTGGCAAATGTTAGATGTTTATTTTTGCTTGAAGTACAGGAAATTACAGGAAACTCGACATTTTGACCACAAATGCAACAATATTATATGGTTCATCACTAATAAGATGAATGAAGTGCTAGAGACACAGTAGATGTGGACATGCTCTTTTTGCTCCTGGATTTTGCCACATCCTTCTCAGAGACTATTAGTACATTGGCAGTACTATGTGCTCTAAAATCAGACTTGGGTCTACCCAAGTCCTTTCATTTCTTAAGTGTGAGATTATGGTCAGGCCACTGCTTCTGTGCCATCTATAAAGTGGTGATAATAGTGACTTCTTGGAATCAGATAGATTTTGCAGGCTAGTACTCAACACAGTATGTGTCACCTAGCAAACCATCAGTCGTTGTTGCTGTCAATATTACTAATACTGATTGGTATAGAATGTGCCAAGCTATAAGGCGTAGGCTCCGTTTGCTATGAGTTGGCTTCTTAGTGAGGGAGATAGAAAAGGCAAACTGTAGAGTATGATGCTAAGTTTCTCTAGCGGTAAGAGTACACTGGGAGGGGAGACCAGGGATGCTGCCCCCCAGAATGACTACTAAAGCTTCCTAGGGTAGCCATATCTGAACCGATAGGTAGGTGAACAAGTGGGACTGAGCCTCCCACTTTCCTCCCAACCCAGGATTGGTGATAGCTGTGCTGGGAAGTGGAGGAGGTAGTATAAGCAAAGACTTGCGTGTGTGAGAAAATGCCCTCTGAGTAAGAGGGGTATGGGAAAGATGAAGTGGTGTAGGAATAAGTGGGCCGAGGTCAGATTTTGATGGGCCCAGCTCAAAAATGAGCAGGGGGTGACCTTCAGTTTGCATGTGAGAAAAATCCACCGGGAGTGGTGAGAATGGGTTGTGTTGGGATAAGATGAGAGGGAGATAAGCTAAGAGAATGGTGCAATAAACGGGGATTAAGTGCCTTGATCACAGCTGTGTCTGTGAAGACAGAATCTTGGGAAGCTCCACATTTAGGGGACACGAACTGTCACTTGTCACTTGTAGAGGGGCTTTAAGTACAGTGTAAATTCTAAACTGGCAAGTATGCTATGATCAGTTAGGTTTGCAAGGGAAGGAATGGGGGATGGATGGGCTACAAACTGAAGAGCAACCCACCCTGAGTCTTTTTCCCTAATTCTTTCTATTGCCTGCCCATAATAATCCATATGCGACTCTGGTATTCTGTGAATATTACTGCATTGTCTTAGTTTACTTGTGATTGAAATTCCCCACAGTGTCTAACAAAACATGAATAACCCTGGCCTTAGAGCAGCCTAATGTTCTAGAAATGAAGGTAAGGAGTCAAATGACTCAAAACGCAACCACATCACATAGGGAAAGTTAAGCTCATTACTGAGTTTTTGGAGCTAGCCAGATTACTGAAGAGCTGCTTGCATTTTCATAACCCTTGAGACAATACTGTGTTGTCAGATTTACACTCTTTCTGGTAGATAAGACTGACCATGGTCATTTACCAACCGATTAGTGTTTATTTGGTACTAGGTGAAAAGCAATGGGCAAAACAGATGTCCCTGCCATCATGGAACCTACCTTCTGGAACACGGAATGTCTTCTTTTGATGAAGAATGGTAAAACTATTTAAAGTACTGAGTGTCATGCCTATATCATATTATAATTATTTCCCATTTAAGTGATAGTAGAGGAGGAGGACTTACAGGAGGTTAAAACTTCACTAAGGCTCAAACCATAGTAAGTGGTTAATCTAGGTTAGCTATTTTATATTCTGTCATAATTGATTTGTTTTGCCAATCTTACTAGGTTATTATCTCTAATTTATCCTTTAAATGCCATCTACAAGCTCAGTTTGGTAGCCAGGCTGTAATCACTGTATTCCCCAGAATGCAGCAGCAGCTCCCTTCTATCTGGTCTACTTGCATCCTTTCTCTCTACTAAATCTCTTCTCCACCTTGCAGCAAAAGTAAAACTGAGGCTCCTAAATTAGTTTACTATTGCTGCTGTTAAAAGAAAAAAAATAGTCCATGAACTAAGTGGCTTAAAGCTACATGAATTACCTTGCACTTCTGTTAAGTCAGAAGAGTCAAAAGTTTGAAATAGGTTTCACTGGGCCAAAACTTAAAGGTGTTGGCAGTACTGCGTTCATTCTGGAAACTCTAGGGGCAATCCATTTACTTGCCATTTTCTAGTTTCTGGGGGTCATTCACATGGACTTGTGGTGGTCCTCTATCACACTGAGCACTGCTTCTTTTAATTCCTCTCCTCTTTTGACTCTTCTGCCTCTTGTTCATGTGTAAGGACTCCTGTGATTATGTTAGACCTACTCAGGTAGTCCAGAATGATTCTTCCATCTCAAGATCCTTAACTTAATCACTTTCATGAAGTTCCTTCTCTGTGTAGGGTTATAACTTCACAGGTTTGGGGAATTAGGAGGTGGTCCTCTTTAAGGGGCCTTTCTGTCCTAAAACAATGCCTAGAACATTTGGGTGGGTGAGGTTTTCTTTTCTTTTCTTGTTTTTACATTTGTTTGTTTTTTGTTTGTTTGTTTTTTAAGGTATAAATGTCCTCTCCTGCATAAAGGTTTTCTGGGTTTTCTATTATAACATTAAAACCCATAACATGGTCTGTGATGTCCCCATGGCCTAGCCCAGTCTTGCTCTTGCCTGGACCTCCAGCCTCTTCTTCGGCTTCCCCACTAGCTTAAAGGATGTGACTCCAGTGGTTTCCTGGCCCTCAGGAGGTTGCCATGGCCTTTGCTTCCACCAGCCTTTTGTACCCCTTTGTATTTCCCCTGCCACCACTCACCGTCTGGATCCTACAGCAAATTCAGCTTCCTTAGGGAGTATCATCCTGGCCTTCCCTGTACTGGTCAAAAAGTCCATTTGCTTGCAATCCTGGAGCCTGGCTTTCTTTATAGCACTTGATCACAGCTTGTATTTGTTCTTTGATGTTCTTTGATCCGTAAACTCTGCAAAGGCAGTGTTTATTTTCATTGTGTACTCAGTGCTGATCATTGATTCAGTGTGCAATAAGTACTTATTAAAGAAATGGACTTAAAATGAAAAGGCAGTGTGCCTATAAAGTAGCTCTTAGTGTGTTCATCTCTGTACTATTGTTGTAGCCACAGGCACAGTGGGGTTTCGGATTATGGAAAGGGTTGATTGAATAACTGAAGATTGGAGTTTAATAATTGAGTAAGTCAACCGAATGTTCATATAAACAAAGTTAATTTCACTAAGTAATTTTCAGACCCTTCCATTTCGTAAAAATGTGCATAAGACTTGATCTAACATGAGCATGTAGCATGTCATAGTCTAAGAGTTCTTCAAAAGATGTTTCTGAGTTCTATTAAATTTTAAAGTGACCTACATTCAGAGTTGATAGCATGGGTCAGAGGCAGTTTGCCTGATTTGGGCCTGTTGGCGGTGGAACAGAAGAGTTTAATGACATTAAGCTCTGTTAGCACTGCTGTTCAAGAGAAGTCAGCCAAGATGTAACACAGTTGCCACTCAATGCCGTGGACTGTGAGAGCAATAGGTCAGCGAGTCTTTAGGAAAATGTTGTACAATAGAAGAATGGCTCAATACTTGGTATGACTCAATAGGTTAATTCTTTAATTTTATATTTTATTACAAAGTTTATTATTTTGAGTCCCACTTGTATTTATACAGTCTTAGTTGCCCTATTTAAGCTATAATGTTTTACCTTGATGTAGGCAAAGTTTGTGTTAGATAAGTGTTCCAGCTTTTTAAATAATTTTATGGACTCAAGAGACAGACTTTTGAGATTGTTCCTATTCTATTGAACACATAATTTGGAAAGAATCAATTTAAAGGCCTATTACTGTATTCTTTTTTCTTGATGTACTGATAGTCTAATTCAAACTTAATTACTGAGGAATCTGTATGTGTTGTATGATATCTATATAGACGTAATGTTTTATAGTCCATAGTGAAATTATATCTGTTGTTATATAGAGTATGAAATATTCATCAGCTTCTTTACTAGACCTGATAAAATGCATCAGACTGATTTACTTTAACGTTCAGTTTTCCATACCCCTAAGAAGTTACAGTAGTACTTATTAATTCACTTTCTTACTAGCTTAACTCGTATAAGGCCCAGTTTATGTTAAATGTATGCACATTTTTCTTTTAGGGTATGCTGGATAAAAGACATTGTTGTGGCAGTAACTGGAGAGAACATGGAAGCGATGAAAGGTATCATTCAAAAGTACAAGCATCAGCGCATCTCCCTGGTTGAAGCTGGAGTGACCCGCCACAGGTCAATTTTCAATGGGCTAAGAGCACTGGCAGAGGACCAGCCCAACTCTAAACTCTCTAAGCCAGAAGTTGTGATAATCCATGACGCCGTGAGACCATTTGTCGAGGAAGATGTCCTTTTCAAAGTTGTCACAGCTGCTAAGGAATATGGGGTAAGTGGTTAAACTTCTGAAAAAGGATAAAAGAGACAAATACTGTAGTAAGTGTTAATTTGTTGGATTTTGATGAAATCATATTTAGATGTCTGTTTAAAATAGGCATATTGACTTAAAGACATAATGCAAAATTTTTAAGGAAGCTTGGCGTCTTCTGAGACTGTACTAGAACTTATATTTTCTTATAGTCCCTCATTGTAACATGAGCTTTTTTACTACATGAAGACATGTAGTAATGTCTTCAGAGTATAGTTTTGAATGTACACTGAAGGAATGAGAAGCATTGTGCACTTACCTGAAAATACCTAAGAAAACTCTCAAGTCTAAGATGCACATAATAATAAAAAGTCTGACTCATCAAACCCAAATTGTGTTTTGAGTTTTTGGAAGTGGTTTACTTTCCAGCCAGACAAGATTTTCACACCCTTTAAATTAAAATGTTTTAGGATGACACAGAATTCTGTGTTCTAATTCACCAGAACATAGGATAGCCAAAGCCATATTATAATCTCTAGAACATCTTTGTTTTGTTCTTATATTACTAGATAAAATCCTAAAAATAAGTTAATAGGTTTATAGTCTAAATTGGAGACAGAATGAGAGTTGCTGTACACACTTGGTACAGCATGATAGCAACAGGCTGTGGAGTGGGACATGTGTAGGCCCAGTTCTCAGGCTTTCTAATTAGTGGTATATGAGCACCTTGCGCAACCTCTTTGAGCCCCTTTGCCTTGTAAAAGTACAGATGCTAATCCTTGCGGTTTTTTTAGGTGTTGGAAATTAGGTGTTAACTGCTCAGTAGAGTGCTAAGTACTTAAAAATGAAAAGGTATTAAGATGAATTACAACATCTAGTATTGTAGACAAATGGAAGGAGTCCTCTAAGCCTTCTTTGCCATGTGGGTGGTGAGTTAAAAATTACCCATCTGGAAAAGATAGTGTGATTTCTCTTTAGTTTCCTATATGCAACTGCAGTCTCTTCCTCAGGGAATTGTTGCTAATGTAATCTCCTCTCCCTACAACATGAATTCCTTTTAAACCTGTATAAGAATTCTTTAAATCAACAAAAACCTTTTTCTTCAATGTAACTTAAAAAAGATACATGGAATGTATCTTGATGGAGTGAAACTTGAGATAGAGGTTATATTAGGTGACCTCAAAACTGGATTTGGGCTCCTTCCTGTTCTGCAGGCCCCTCAGCCATGCTAGAGACCATGTGATCAGCTAGAAGTGCCCCGAGGAGGAATGAAGCAGCACAGGATTT
Organism: Mustela lutreola; assembly: GCF_030435805.1. NCBI lineage: Eukaryota > Metazoa > Chordata > Mammalia > Carnivora > Mustelidae > Mustela > Mustela lutreola. The sequence goes on along the minus strand of NC_081293.1, from coordinate 144,180,507 downwards.
AGAACTTTGAGGAAGTAGAGAGAAACCTGACAAATTTCTTAAGCTCCTAGGGAGCACTAGATAGTTGGGGCAGATAATTAAAAATTTATAGTACCTGGTGAGTATAATTAGATGCCTTTGCCTTTATTACCTTTTGGGTAACTATTATGCTCACTATAGAAATTACACATTTGGAATTTTTGGTCAGTTGCTCTTTTTGAGGTCTTATTTCTAAGCTTGTCAATAAAGTGACAGTTTTGGTAGTAAGTCTGAAACTGAAGAGGACTCTCCTCCTGCTGCAGTTATAAGCCAAGATACCCAGTGTAAGTGGTGACTTAATGAGACATTAACATGTATAGCAGTTACTGACTTTTTTGGTTGCAGATTTGTGGGAATTTTTGACTATATTTATAATTAACATTGATCAGAATAACTTATGTACTATGTATATGATTAAAACTTACATATTTTCATGAACTCACGGAAAATTTAAGAAGCTAGTTTTAAGTGGAATCTTCACAATTTATTTTGGAGCTTTAGAAACCTGGTCTGCTAGAAATAATATCTTGTTTTGATGGTGTTAGGGAATAAGCTTTAAGAAAGTAGAGAGTGAGTTTCATACAGATACGTGAAATCCTTAACATGCTCTTGGTGTTAATGAAGGAACCAGGCACATGTTAGACTCAGAGAAGCACACCTTTTTGTGAAGCAATACTAAAATGAACTCACATAGACAAAACTGTATTTTTTCCTCCCCATGTGAGGGGTGTCAAACCTCCACTAGGCAGAGTTTATTTGCGTCTTTATATGCAAGAATGATTTTGCATTGTTGTCAGTTACCTATAACTTGCGAAGTTTGTAAAAGAGCTCAAAGGCAATGGAATGTTACATTCAACTAATCCAGAAGGGTTGTCTCTAAACAATACATAGTTTTACACTGAAGATACTCAGTATCTCTTGGTTATCCTAAGTTATAAAGGTTAGGCTAGTGACCTAACAACCTTATACCCAGGTATTACTTCATGCCAGCACTTTCACACTGTTTTAATTTCTAATCGTAAAAACTAAGTGGAGTTGAGACTTGGCACTTCGTTGTTGAAGTTTTGTGTTGGAAAGGAATGACACCTTCTTAGCCTATAGGCATTAAATTGCCCAAGACTGGTCTGAATTGGATACCATCCCAAGGCAAGAAAATGGTGAAGACTTCACTTAGTCAGAGACACTAAACCACTTGTTTTCCATGGCTTCTTTTGAATTAATTCTCCTTTGTTCCCTTAAATTGTGTTGCATAGATTCTTAATGGATTCTCTTTTGTTCTCTTAGCTCTCAACTTTGAGGCTGTACCCAAAGGTCAGACAGCCCCTGAAGGGCATACATGTTAAAGGGAATTGTGAAATTTTAACTTCTTTGTTTAAAATACGTTTTCAAGTTGGAAATAGATTACCTCAGAATACTAAGATGTCCCAAACTAAGGCTGATAATTGAGTTATCTGCATACAGGAACTCAGAACTGTCACCAGAACTCAGGTTATCTTACCTCTGTAAGCTTCGTTTCAGGGTTCCATGGAGGGGAGAAGACTTTAATACAGCTAGCAGGTAAATCCTTTCTGGGTTATTTCTGCCTTTCATATGATCACTTGCTGGGGTATAAATTTCTAAGTTTATAAGTATTTTCTCTTTTCCAGTACTTTGATAATATATCATTGTGTCCTGGCTTTAATTTTGCTTGTGAGAAGTTTGTTGACCAGTATACTAGTGTCCCATTACCAGTCTTATTGTGTCCCTTGAAGGTTACCTGCCTTTTCTGTCAGGCAGATTTTATTGTTATTTATTTTATTCAAGTTTTTATTTAAATTCCAATTAACGTACCGTGGAATATTAATTTCAGGTGTAGAATTTAGTGATCCATCACTTCCATACAACACCTGGGGTTTATCATAACAAGCGCCCTCCTTAATCCCTATCACCCACTTACTCCCCCAACCCTCCTCCAGTAACCCTAAGTTTATTCTCTATAGTTAAGAGGCTTTCCTGGTTTGTCTCTTTTCTCCTCCAGTATGTTCACCTGTTTTGTTTCTAAAATTTCACATATGAGTGAAATCATATGGTATTTGTCTTTGTCTGATTGACTTAGTTCACTCTGTATAATACTATCTAGCTTGATCCATGCCCTAGCAAATAGCAAGATTTCATTCTTTTTTTTTTTTTTTTGGTTGAGTTATACTCCATTGCACATATATACCACATCTCCTTGATCCATTCATCAGAAGATGGATATTTGGATTTTTGGGCTCTCTCCATAGTTTGGCTATTGATAATGCTGCTATGAACATCAGGATGTATGTTTCCCTTTGAACCTGTATTTTTGTACTCTTTGCATAAATAACTTGTAGCATGAGTGCTGAATCCTAGGGTAATTCTATTTTAAACTTTTTCAGGAACCTTCATATTGCTTTTTTAGAGTTACTAGCTCTAAGAGGTATCCACATTTCTCTGCAGCCTTGCCAATACCTGTTGTTTCCTCTGTTGTTAATTTTAGCCACCCTCAAAAGTGTGAGTTGATATCTCCTTATAGATTTGATTTGAATTTCCCTGATTATGAATGATGTCAAGCATCTTTCTTGTGTCTTTTAGCCATCTGTATGTCTTCTTTGGACAATATCTTTCCAAACTTTATCTCTCCTTCTATTATGAATAATAGCTTTGCTGGATATAATATTCTTGGCTGCAGATTTTTCCCTTTTAGCACCTTGAAGGTGCCATGCCACTGTCTTCTGGCTTGCCAGGTTTCTGTGTGGAGATCTGTGGCTAGCCTTATGGGTATTCCTTTGTAAGTTAAGGACTTATTTTGATGATTTGCGATTTTTTTCTTTTTTACTCCATTTTGCAAATTTACAGTATATCCTGATGTGGCATGTTTTTGTTGATTTTTTAATAAGAATTTTATGTGTCTCCTGGATTGGGATCTCTGTTTTTTCTCCTGATCAGGGAAGTTTTCATCTATTTCTTCAAATAAGCCTTCTGTCTCCTTTTCCCTCTCTTCTTCCACTGGGACTCCTATGATATGAACCCTACTATGTTTGGTGGAGTTACTGAATTCCCTAAGTCTACTCTTGTGTTCCATAATTCTTCTCTGTTTCATTCAACATTGTTTATAGCTTTTATCCTCTATATCACTTACTCATTCCTCTGCTTCTTCCATCCCTGTGGTCATTACATCCATTTGGTTTTGAATTTCAGTACTGCTGTTTTAATTTCTGCCTGATTGTTTCTTAGCTTCTTTCTTCTCTGTTGTAAGGTTCTCCCTATTGTCTTCCATGTTTTTCTCAAGCCTTATTATGGTTACTTTAAATTCCCCACCAGTCATATTACTTGTATCTGTTTTGATTAGATCTCTGGCCACTACCTTTTCTTGTTCTTCCTTTTGGAATGAATTCTTCCATCTTAGCATTTTTATAGGTCTCTGTCATCTTGTGTGTGTTAGAAAAGCCTGTTATGTTGCTACTCCTGAGAGTAATGACTTTATGAAGAAGAGATTATATAGTTTCTAGGACCTGGTGCTTCAGGGAGTGCCTCTGGTGTGTATTTGGTGCTCTGTGCTCTGCTGCTGACTTTTGGCTGCTCTGACCCACAGGTCAGTCATCTGCAGAGGTTCTTCTGGCCTGTAGTGGGCAGTGTTGGAACCTTGGCTAGAGTGTGGCAAGTTTAAACTAAATGTGCTCTGGTCTGCTTGTTAAATGAGACCTGATACTACTTCCACTGACACTGAAACCTTGTAGAACTCTATGGTTGGAAGATGTGATATGCACGGATGGAGGGATGGGCTGTGCTAGTCTTTTAGGGGGAGGGTCTCGCCATGCTAGGATGGACACAGGTTTTACCTAGAAGGGCAGTCACACCAGAGCCGGGGGGTACGGAATTTGCACAAAGCAGGCTAAACAGCCAGTGTCTGGGCTGGCTGTCCTCAGTAGGTGTCTCTGCATCTATGCAGAGGGGTGAAGGAGGGAAATGGTGCCCACTGGCTCCTTTGTCCCTAGAGAGACGTTTCTGGAAACTCTACTTCTCACAGATGCTAGAAGAGCAAACAGTTTCTCCCTTTGTGTCTTAGGTGATCCTCAAATCATGCAGTATTCCCCAGGGTTGTCTCCAGCAGCAGGGCAGTGCCCTGGGGCTCTATTCCAGCCTGACCTCTAAAAAAGTCAGCTTTGAGCCCCTGCTGGTTGTAAAAACTCCAATCAGCCTGTCTAGTTTTTCCAGCCAGTGGCTTTTGGGAAATATTCTCCTCCTGCATTCCCCTCTGCATGCTTGTCTCTCTCTTTGCGCTCCCTCTGTGACCAGGGCTCCCTCATCTCTATAGTACTTATGAAGCGTTTCTTCCCAAATGACATCTCCACACTGTGTGCTTTCCTCAGTGTGGCTTCTTCTCTCACTCTAGTTGTGCAGTTGTTCTGTCAGTACTCAGTCGATTTCTTGGGCATTCAGAACGATTTGGTAAGTACCTAGTTACGTTAGAGGGACAAGGAAAGTCTAGGGTCCTCTCAACGCATTGCTGTCTTAGCTGTGGAGTGTCTGTCAGTGGATTTTATTTTATTTATTTATTTTTTTTGTCAGGTGGATTTTAAAGTCCCTTATTTTTCTCAGGTAATGTGCACTCCCTCTAATATGTGACTAGATAAGAATTTTTTTTTCTCTTGCTTTGGATTTATTCAGAAGTTTTGATTTACATCTTACCATTTCTAGAAACCTCTGTACCATTATCCTATAAATATTGACCTTGCTCCATTGCTCACCCTACAGCTTTATCTTTTACTTCTACATCACTGTATGTATGGTAAACCTTACCCTGTCCTCTTACCACCTGTGTGTGTGTGTGTGTGTGTGTGTGAGTGAGAGAGAGAGAGAGAGAGAGAAAGAAAGAGAGAGAGAAAGAGAGAGGTTTCTTCTGGAGAACTTCAGTTTTCATTTTTTCAGCCCTAATGTAATCTCTTGTTGAAGTAGTCTTCAATTAAAAATTCAATTTCTAGGGGCGCCTGGGTGGCTCAGTGGTTTGGGCTGCTGCCTTCGGCTCGGGTCATGATCTCAGGGTCCTGGGATCGAGCCCCGCATCGGGCTCCCTGCTCCGCAGGAAGCCTGCTTCTCTCTCTCTCTCTCTCTCTCTCTGCCTGCCTCTCTGCCTACTTGTGATCTCTGTCAAATAAATAAATAAAATCTTAAAAAAAAAATTCAATTTCTAGAAGTTTGACTCAGTCCTTTTCAAATGTTATTGGCCTCCTTTTTCTTAGGATTATGTATTCTTTTTTCAGTGTTTAAAGATGAATATTTAATACATTATAGCTAATGTAATTTTTTGTAGTTTTTCACTTCATTTGTTCACTTGTGATCTGTTTTGTCTTCTGTTGAGTAAACTATACTGTAGGCCCATGTTTGGCAAGACAATGTAAGTAGGAGTCCTTTGGGCATGGGATGAGGATGTGTTTCCGGAACAGATTTGTGTTGGTTCTGCTGGGGATCCCAAGGGTTTTACCATTTAGGGGTCTCTTTATGTTGATTTTTGGCTTGAGGTTTTATCCATCTTACGGTAATGTTAAGCCGAAACGTGAACTCACATCAAATTAAGGTAACGGGGAGATTCCCCTCCCTGTCAGAATTCCAGCCAGGACAGCAGAGAATTCTGTGCAGTGTTACCACACTGGATACTTGTACATTGGGTGGTTTACCTTTTAAATGGTTACATGCATCTTTATGTGAGGGCCACAGTTCTAACTGGCCAAGCATGGGCTCAAAATGTCAGTCCTCATTCCTTCTCATTTGTTTAAACTAAAGCCTCTTACTAACCTAAAGCATCTCTGCTGTTTTCCTTGGATTCTGGCTCTGATGTTAGTCCTAGGGAGTTAATCAGTGAATCCTCATTCTGAAAAACTTTGTAAAAAAAAAAAAAACACCTTTTCAAGTCACACTGGGGAAAAAAGCTGTTAGTAACATTTTTCCTGAACTACTTAAATAGCAAGATGTTTTGCAAGATAATTTGTCAGCCATTTTGCTGAAAGTACAAGAGTTTTACTAAGTATAAATTACTTGTATATTTCTGAATAATTAAAAGTCCAGAGGTGCAAAAGCAGTAACAAGGACATTGTTTTAAGAGAGATGTTGGCAGGGGCGCCTGGGTGGCTCAGTGGGTTAAAGCCTCTGCCTTTGGCTTAGGTCATGATCTCAGGGTCCTGGGATCAAGCCCCACATCAGGCTCTCTGCTCAGCAGGGAGCCTGCTTCCCTTCCTCTCTCTCTGCCTGCCTCTCTGCCTACTTGTGATTTCTCTCTGTCAAATAAATAAATAAATAAATAAATCTATCTTAAAAAAAAAAAAAAAGATCTTGGCAAAGGTAAAATAAGTTGGAACACAGGAATGTGAGAGAATCATGTTAGGACTTCTAAGCTAGCTATCATATTCGAAGAACTGCCTGGAATAACATGAATATGAAAATGACAGTGTATCAAGGAAGCAGCCTCCTCGAGATGTGCTCCTGAGGGAAGACACTTCCTTAATTACTTGCATGAGTTTAAACCCTCTGTTTTTGTATCTCTAATCATGTTTCATCCTCTCCTCCCTAATCAACTTCTGACAATAACAGTCACATTTATTGCTCCTGCTTTTGCACCTTCAGTTTACTCCTCTGTGCACAGCAATCTCGTGTTTTTCTTCTCTAACTGCTTTGTCCAAACTCACCTGTGGCTCTTAGATTCCCAAATTAGATAAGCATTTTTAGTCTGTTGTAAAATAAGGAACTTGACTGGCTTTTATACTTGGTTCCTTGAAGGGATAATGGAAATAACTGGGATTTTCTGAGTAGTAGGATGGTTGTTATTTTTTATGAGCCCCATAGCACTCCCCTGAGCTAATGAGATCACTCAGGATGGAGCATGGTCACCAGAAATACTAATGATTTCTAATTACCAATGGTGATTGGAGATTTGAGGCTTTGAATCAGCTCTACCTCTGGGAGAGAGGAATCAGGCTGGAGACTGAATTCAACCACATGGTCAGTGATTCAATTACTCACACTGCCAAAATGATATCCCAGTAAAAATCTTGGATGCTGAATGAAGCTCAGGGGGGCTACCTGGTTGAACAGTTATGTGCTGACAACATAGTAGCTGCTTATTCCACAAGGAGAGGGCACCCAGGAAGCTATGTTGTGCACTCTCTCAGACCCTACCCTGTGTCTCTCTTCATTTATCTGCTCTGATAAAATATCCTTGGTCATAAATGTGTAATCTGAAGTAATTACAATAAAAATGCAGTCCTAATCATTTTCTGGAGTTCCAGGAGTTTTGATGAACCTCGGTGGGGGCTGTGAGGACCTCCTGGACTTGGAGCCAGTGGGTCAGGAGTGTATGTGGTGTGAGAATCCCACTTGTATCTGGTGTCTAGTTGTAATAGCAGTCTGGTTGTGAACTGTGGGGGTTGTGGCTGATAGTAGAAATGAATTGTATTATAATACACCAGTGTAAACAGAATGGCTTCATTAATTTTGACAGTTTTAACCAGATCTTCCTTCTGCAACTTTCTCTACCTTGTCTTCTGTGACTGTAGTCTTTACTACCTTTTTCTTGACTGCTTTTTTCAGATCCATCTTCCATAAACATTCCCTTTAACTTGTATTATAAACTTAATAAAGTACTTCTGAGCAATCAAAATCATGCCCACATTACTTAATTGAAAAGAATGACATACAGTAAAATTTGCTTTAGGGAAGGTGCATAGTCTGAGTGTTTATAACTGTATAGAGGAATGTAATCACAATAGAACTTTCTCACACTACAAAGAATTGCTTCCTGGTGCTGCTTGGTACTCAGACCCTTGCTCTGTTCCTAATCCTTGTCAACTACTGATACTGCTATTTTTCTCTCTTCCAGACTACTTTATGAAAAGAATGCTACACAATATAACTTTGTGAGATGATTATTCTACTTGGTAAAAAGCATTTACATGTAACCATTTTAACTACTACTTGACATGTTCTTTCCAAAATCTCTCATGCTACACCTTCCCTGCTATAATTTCAGACCTTGTATGTTCAACTTCCAACTGAACAGAACCACTTAAATTTGCTTTTTTCAGCATGTCCGAGATCATGTGTAAGTCTGAATTCATTAATTCTCCCTGATCTCTTTCCTTGAATTAGCTTCTGGATACAAGGGGGGAACCATTGATTTCCTGTCTTTCCCCTCACTCCTAAGAGGAAATAACCCAAGACTTGAAGTTTAGAAAGATCGCGGTCTCCCTGGTTTAATATGTGGAGTACAGGAGGAGATTGAGGGAGCTATCATTAGTTTGGGATCTGCAGTATTGTTCGCGCTGAGTGATGAAGGTCTATTTCAGCCAGTTGAAACAGAGAAGTAGAGATTGGAAAAAAATGTTGAGGGAACTGGATTGGCCGGACCTGATGGGACAATGTGAGTCATAAGGTAATAAGACATGTGTATTTTTGTATGCTTCAGTTTCTCTTTGCCATTCCATGCCAGTACACCTGATTTTCTTGTGCTCCTGACCTCCCTGCATCCTCCCAAGGTTTTGTGAAATTAGTTCAGACACTGAATTGCTTGTCAAAACTCAGCAGACCTGCCTACTGATGGCTATAGTACTTAAAGAGTTTCTTTTTAAATTGTTTTTTTTAAAGATTTTATTAGAGAGTGAGTGAGCTCACAGGAGCAAGGGGGAGGGGCAGAAGGAGAGGGAGAAGCAGACTCCATTCTGAGCAGGGAGCCTCAGTGCTGATCCCAGGACCCTGAGATCATAACCTGAGCCCAAGACAGATGCTTAACTGACTGAACCACCCAGGTGCCCCTAATTAAAGAGTTTCAACTGCTTGTGAGCTAATCAGCACTTGACCAAGGCACATCTTACTGCTTACCTCATGAAAGAGTCCCTATGCTTTATATTGGATGGTTTTTCCAGTATTTAAGGCAAAAGGGGTTTTTATAAACTTGGAAACCTTATTATTATTATTATTATTTTCTATACCTGAATATGGAAGTGGCACAGTATTCCCCAACCTTGGCACAACTGACATTTTGGGTAAGATACTCTCTAGGGGCCTATACCATGTCCTGTAGGATGGTTAACAACATTAGTTTTTAGTTAGAAAATCTGAGTCCTTTTCTGAAGAGAAACAGCGTGATTTAATAACCAGAAACTCTGACATGGGAGGGGGGTGTGAATGTGTGGGCAATCTGTGTTTTATAACAGGGCTATACTTAGTAATGATTAAAGAGCACTTCAGAAGTAAAAGTTATTATGTGTACATCAGGAACAATATACTCATTGATAACCCAGTATTAGAAATTTATGGAAAGTATTTTGGGCTTATTTTATTTTATTTTTTAATTTTTTAATTTTTTATTTTTTTAAGATTTTATTTATTTATCAGACAGAGAGAGGGGGAGAGAGCAAGCACAGGCAGACAGAATGGCAGGCAGAGGCAGAGGGAGAAGCAGGCTCCCTGCCAAGCAAAGAGCCCGATGTGGGATTCGATCCCAGGACGCTGGGATCATGACCTGAGCCGAAGGCAGCTGCTTAACCAACTGAGCCACCCAGGCGTCCCTTGGGCTTATTTTAAAAGAGCTGAAAAATGACTTGACAGGTGATGATATTTTCCAAACAAAGTATCATAAGTAGAATTGACCTTGGCTAATAGTAACTTGTGCTGGCTTTCTACTGGTTAGTTTTGAGCATGATCAAATGTGTTGAAGCTCAGAGTTCAGTATTAGGTGGGTGTCAGGTAATACATGCTCCTGGGCTATTGGATTCTGTATCTTACTGGAGGGAAAGAAATATTGGTATTAAGTGCTACACCTAAAGAAGCCATTTAATTTGGGAAAAGCAGTGAGTTCTGATTATCTAGTGGGAAAGTTGAGACTTACTTTCACAAAAGTTGAAGTGCCAAGGGCACATGGTGAATTACTCCCTGACTACTATGGAATGAGGTAAAACTTGATCTGTTCTTGAAGTTGAAAAGCCTACTGCATGAAAAGGTTTTTTTTTTTTTTTTTTTTGCTTTTTAAAAACTACTATCCTGTATATTCCATGTATTACTCTCAAAGTTGGAAGGAGCACAGATCAAGGAACTATGGTATATCTAGGGCTTAAAATGCAATAAAGCTTATTAAACATTCAGAACATTTAAGAAGAACACTTGAGATCATTTTAGATATAAGTTAAATGGTACTACTTTGATTTTCATGAATTAAAGTTGAATATATCAAATGAGGGTCTTATTTTTGCTGCATATCCTTTTTTAGGGGCACTTGCAGTGATGGAACAATTTGTACAGATTCTTATAATATGCTTGCATTTCTGTATTGAATATATTATTTTTTATGAAAGGAGATTGGAGGTAATCTGTTATCAAACTATGAAATAGTCAAAATCTCAAAATGGCCAATGATTACCTTTGGAGATGGGATTGTGTAAACATTTATTAAGTAGTCTTAGAATAAAGACAACTCCGCTAAATGAAATTGTACTTATATACTCAAGATTTCTATAGTGCATTGTCATAATTAGCTTGAGTACAGATATGTGAATAGGAATGCATGTCAGTACCTGTTCTGTGTATGGATAATTATTGTTTAAATGTGCTTTTAAAAGTAAACAAGAGGTGGGGTTCATTTTTCCACATTGTTTGATTTGTATCTATGATGATATCCCTGCATTAACATGTGGAAATACTTGGATAGATTAGCTTGAGAGGCAGGTAATCAGTGTGGTGCTGAGCTGTTAAGCCTCCATTCAGGGCTTATTAGGCTAATTCCAAATGAGACAATATATTGGACAAATTCAGAATTATGCTTCATATAACAAACTATCCAGATGGCTCTATTCTAGAAGCAGCTAAATGACTCTATCCATACTTGTGTTTTAATTTTGAACCTTTAAATTTCAGAAAAGATCAATATAACTGATGATTTATGTCTGAATAAAAGTCTCTTTCTATGGAAATAGCTGTGGAGTACATGCCTGGCAATTTTAGCATCTTTCTTCTCCATTTGTTTAAACCAAATAGCTGAGTGAGTGGTAATTAGAAGAAAAACAGGGTCAGCCAAAGAGTGTTTTTTTGTTTTGTTTTGTTTGTTTTTACATGTGACCCTTTTCATGGGCATTTTATTGAGTAAGCCAGTAGTGACTTTGTATTTTAAGTGGTCTTCCTATTGTGTTCCTTGATACGACATCTCTAGACTTCCATTAAACCAGAATCTTACTAAGTCTGGAATATTACATCCGAAATGTGGATGGGTTTTTTCTCTTGAGAAGTTTTTAGTAGTCAAAATGAGAGTCCATAAATCCCCTTTTTAAATTTCGTAACAGTATAACCTGAAAAGTGCTTTGGATACCTCTAGATCTACCACCTGAACATTATAGTCATTTTAAAACTATATCCCGCCTTAGGGTGCCTGGGTGGCTCAGTGGGTTAAGCCTCTGCCTTGGGCTCAGGTTATGATCTCAGAGTCCTGGATAGAACCCTCATCGGGCTCTCTGCTCTGCAAGGAGCCTGCTTTCCTCTCTCTCTCCGCCTACCTCTCTGCCTACTTGGGATCACTGTATCTATGTCAAATAAATAAATAAAATCTTAAAAAAAAAAACCCAAAAAACTATATCCCTGCCTTGATCCTATTAATTTTCCCCATATGTATAAACATCCTGAAATTTGTTTTTCTTCTTTTTTTTTTCTTGTTGCATGTATCCCTAAAGGACATATTAGGTTTTTATGCCTTTTAATATCCCACTATCAAGTATAAAGTATAAAGGTCTGTATGCTTTTTAGTTTCCCTCTCTAAAGTATAAAGTAAGAAAAAAAAAGTGTATCATTTAACTTCTGTTTTGCTTTTATTTTGACAGTACTTTTGCAAAAAAATACATTTAGGAAAATTATTCATATGAATCTTTGCCGCTATTATGTGTTCATGATCACTGCTTTATATCACCATTCATCTATTTGTGGTTGGTGAACATGTTTAATTTTTGCCAGTGTAAGCATTGTTAGCATGAACATTATTATTGTCCTAAGTACATGAACAAGGATTTCACTAGTGTCAAGATAAAATGCATTTTACCATTTTGATCAGATGATGCTAAATTACTTTCTGAACATGTACTAATTCCCCTTGATAGAGTATAACAAGAGTTTGAGTTAAAGCCATATCCTTACCAATTGATTCTGTTAGACTCACTTTTTCCTAATCCAGTTAGTAGGAAATGCTTTCTCTCGGTAGTTTAGTCTTTTGTTAATATCTTGGGTAATTTTTCAAGTACTTAAAGATTTATATGTTCTCATTGATTTGCCCATGAGAGTCTTTTGTCCCTATTTCTGTTTTTTTTAAAATTTAAATTTTAGATACATACATGTATTTCTCAAGTAAAAACTGATTTCTAGGAAATATTTCCATATTGTACATACAAATACTCTGCTAGTTATATGCCTCATAATAATTTTCTTACAATTTATTTTAATGTAGTGAAAAACACTGATGTCTTCTCTTATGGTCTTGGTTCTCTGTATGAGGTCTGAGGGAGGAAGGATGGGTACCTGGGGTTCAGATGGTGTCTTTGGAAACATTGAAATATATGCTAATGTGGGTGAGTTTGAAGGTAATGGGGCTTGCTGATGGATTCAGTTTGGAATATGGGAGGAGAGAAATCAATGATGAGCAAGGTATTTGACAAGAACAGCTAGAAGAATAGAGTTGACCTTTATGAAAATCGGAAGTGTATGGAAGAGTAGGTTTGGATTGTGTGCTATGTCTGAAATAAAAACTTATCTCAGTATTTTATAGTTGAGGTGTATCTCTTGATCTGAGAAATTAAATAGGGTATTTGGTTATGGAAGTCCAGAATTTGAGGATTACATGGATGACTGTATAGATTGGGAAGTTCTCATATAGATGGTATGTGAAGTGTTGTGGCTCAATGAGGTCACTTACAGAATGAGTGTAGCTAGAGAACTTTGAAGCCCCAGCATGGAAACAATTGACTATTTAGAGTGAGGTTTTAGAGTGTGGGAATGAGGTGGTTGAGAATGTTTCAGAAAGCCAAGTGAACAGACGTTCTTGAGAAGACTGAGCTCTCCATTGAATTTGGCCATGTGGGGATCATAGGTGATCTTGGTAAATATGTCTCTATACATTTGGGGAGACATAATCCTCATTTGATTGCAGAAAACACGGGAAGAGGCAGACATTGCAGTACTAAGTAGTACAGGTAACTTGGCTGCTTCAGCAGACTTTTGTTTGAAACTGACAAGGAGGAATGTGGTCCTACTTGGAAGACAGGTGTGATCAGAGGAGGAATGACTTGACTGGAGATGTCCTAGAATGTCTGGACACTAATGAATATAGTTGAGTGAAGAAATGAAAATTGATCAGGCAGCATAGAAGGAGTATTGTTGCTGTAGAGAAAGACGGGAGAGGGAATGAGTGCCAGACAGTAGGTAGGGATGCTGGCTTCTGCAAAGGAGCTTGGGAATTTTTATAGTTCTCAGAGAATACATTTTAAACTTTGTTGTTAAATCATACATGTTTTCTTTCTGACACTACTGTAAATAATTTTGTTCTTTTCCAGTGCTTCACCGCTAATGTAGAGATAGAAGTGATCTTTTTTTGTTTATTCCTAGTTTTTTTTTCTTTTTTAAGGGAATTCATCAGAATTTTTTAAACAGTATTGTCTGCAAATGGAGATCGTTTCACTCCTTTTGGATACCTTTATTAGTTTTTTTTCTTTGACTAATTTTTCTGACTAGAACTTCCAGTACAATGTTTAACAGAAGTGGTGACAGTGGATATATTTCTGTTCCTGATATTAAAGTGAAAATACAGAGTATTTTTCAAACATGATGTTACCTGTGGGTTTTTCATAATTGGCCTTTATTGGCTAGAGAAAGTTCTATTCCTAATTTTGTTGCATTTTTTTTTTCATGAAGGAGTGTTGCATTTTATCAGATGTTCTTTCTGCATCTGTTGATGTGTTCTTGTTTTTGCCCTTTATTAATGTGATAAATGACATTGATTTTTGGTATGTTTAATCAGTTTTGCATTCATGGGATAAATCCCACTTGGTTATGGTATGTAATACTTATTATATATTGCCAAATTTGGTTTGTTAGTATTTTGTTGAAGATTTATGCCTCTGTATTCATCAGGGGTTTTAGTCTGTAGTTTACTTTTTTGTGATACCTTTGTCTGGTTTTGGTAATACTTACATTACAGAGTGAGTTAGGAAGCATTCTCTGCTATATTACTTACTGGAATAATGTGAGGAATTAATATTGAAGAGGTTTTTTTTTTGTTTGTTTGTTTGTTTGTTTTTTGGTGTGACCAGAGAAGCTGCCTGGGCTTTCCCCCCATACAAAATAAAAATTGCTAATTGTGTTTTCTTACTTGTTACAGGTCCATTCATATTGTCTGTTGTTGAATCAGTTTTTGTAGTCGATGCCTTTCTAGGAAACCGAAATTTCATCTCATTTGCCAAAATCCAGTTGTTCATAGTTCTATATTCCTTACTTTTGTGAGGTTGGTAGAAACACCATCACTTTGATTCCTGATTTCACTAATTAGAATCCCCTCCCCCTCCCTTGGTTTGTCCAGTTAAAGGTTTGTCAATCATGTTAATTCTTTCAAATAACTGATTTTGAATATTGATTATTTTTTTCTATTTTTATATTCTACTGCATTTATTCTAATCTCTATTTACTACTTATACTTGATTTAGTTTGAGGGTTTTGTTGTTGTTGTTATTCTTTCTTTCCAAAAAACTCAAGGTAGGAGGGTACCCTTTAATGTAGAAGGTTTTGGCCTTGAGAATGTCTCTATGCATAGACATTCACAGCTATGAATTTCCCTCTTAGAACTGTTTCAGCCGCATGCTGTGTTTCATAATATATCTTTTCATCTCATTATCTTCTATTTTCCCAGTTTCTTCTTGAATTCATTCACCTTCCACAGTTTTGAAATTCTGACATGTAAAAGTTTTTTGACAGATTTTTTTGAGGTATAATTGGTATACAACATAAATTGCAGGTGTACAACACAATGCTTCAGCATTTGTTCACATTCTGAAATGATCACCAAAATAAGTTAACATCTGTCACCAGACATAGAGAATCCTTTCCTTAGGATTTTTAAGATCTCTAGGCAACTTGATACTATGCAGTATTAATCATAGTCCATGCTGTACATTATATCCCCGGGATTAAGTTGTCACCAGAAGTTTTACGTTTTGGCTACTTTCACCCGTTTTGCCCACCTCTGTCCTCCCACTTCTGCCCACTACCAATCTGTTGTATCTTTGAGCCCCCTCCCCCCTTTTTTTGATTACATATGTAGGTGAGATCATAAGGTCTTCTCTGACTTGGTTCACTTAACACATTGCCCTCGAAGTCCATCCATGTTGTTGTTGAAAATACTTTCTTTGTTGAAACAAGTTCTTTATAGCTGAAAAATATTTCCTTGTGGATATATGCAGCACCTTTCCTTTATCCATTCATTGCTTAGTAGACCTTTACGTAATTTATAATTTCTGTATGATGATAGTCTCCCTCCCATTTTCTCAGACTTACTGTTACTGTATCCTGTGACTTTGCTGATCTGTTTCAGTGAAGTCGTTTTCTCCCCCTACCCAGTGAAGTCTCCACAGTCCCTCACAGAGGGTGTAGTCTTGGTGGTGAATGTAGCTAGGCTGGAATGAAAGTAGTTTAGTAGGGTTCCTTTTGTCTTTCTTTGTTAGTCTCTTACTGTTTCTGATGTCACACTTAACTGATAAACTGTATTCATTGCCTGCAAATTGATTTCTTTTCTTTTTTCTCTTTACTTCCTTCCTTCCTTCCTTAACAATTCCTGAGGTATAAAATGCTCTATACTCTGATTCAATTAAACTTTGGTTCCATTGCAAGGATAGTTTTTGAGGTCAGTATTGGAAGTTTGCTCTGATTCCATGGGGTTGTTGTTACTTTTCTCTTTCTATAGTTCTCTCTGGTAAACTAGCTTGCCAGCGGTTGAGGTTTTTGCTGTTTCATAGCTACCATCTTCCTCTTAATTGTCTAGCACGATAGTCTCTGTTTCTTCTTCCAGGGTACTTAGATTTAAACTTGGTCATTGTCGGATACATACAAGGTGAGTTTTCTTCGGGGGAACTTGATAGCTCTATTCTTGCACCCTGTCTCTCTCCCTATAGAAAATCACCACACGGCTGCTTGGTGGGGCATGATGCCTTGTTTTTCTAGGTGACACTCCTATTTCATGAGCAGGGTGGTCCGTAGAGACATTTGAGGACTCTAACCTTTTGTTATGCTTCTGGTGAAAACCTCTGCCCTATGTGAGATTGGTTGTTAAGGGTTTTCAGGGCCCAGGATTCATTCTGTGCTTACTATGACTGGGTTAGATACTTTACTTGGGAGTGGAGCCTGTGTAGTGGGAAGGGAGTCTCCAGTCTCTTGTCCACAGTTGGCTTTAATTTAGCCTCTGTGACCTGGAGCTGAGTGGTAGTGGGAGAGAAAGGCCCCATCTTTTCAAGCCGTATCTACTTGTGGAATTTCCATCACACTGAGCTGGATGGATGATTAAGGAAGAAATAGATTGCGGCTTGAGTACCACAAGCAGTATTTTTATCAAGATTTAGTTGATATTCTTGAAAAATGTTTCATCTGCTGCATGCCCTTCAAGGATTTTAAATGGTTGTTTTAAAGTATTTAAGTATAAAATATTAAGTAAAAATAAGTATTTAAAATATTTTTCACTAGTTCCTTTGCTGGAGAGAGTCTGCTCAAGTCCTCATGCTGACATTTTGTGACTCATTCTCTCTTTCAAATAGATTTGCTTCATGGCTTGGTATAGAATTCCAGTATTATGTATATATAGTTGCAATATAAATAGAACTTTTACCTTAAAAGCTGTGTGTGTGTGTGTGTGTGTGTGTGTGTATGCATGCAAGTCTGTTTCTTTTAACTTTTATTGATATGTGTCAGGCTTGACCAATTAGGTTTTCTCCTTATTTATCTTTCGCCTACATGGACATCTCTCCCTCCCTGTCAGCCCTGGCGATCTCATTTTTGCTTTTATTTCTAGGCTCCAAACTCCTACTTGAGTCCTTGGAAATGGTGACAGTTTATAAACTGTCTACTTGGCTCACATATTAGCTTTGATTTTCAGCCAGTCGCTGGGGTTATATAAGCTAGTTTATAGGCTGTCTATCTTGCACAGATACTGGTCTTCTCCAGACCAAATTGGCTGTGGCTCATTGATTTGATGTGCTGTAATACCTATGTGTTTGTTACATGGAAGATAAGAACTTTTGGAGGTGGTTCCTTAATGGCCTACCACAGAAACTGTGTTTTAAAGCTGCTTCTCCAAAGCATTTGTCTGGTAATGACCTTCTAGGCTACAATGAAACACTGCTAAAGATGAAAGGGATAAATCATCAGGTATCAAGGTGCCTTTCTGTTTTGTTTAGATGCATCTATAAAGGAGACAGCTTTTATCAGAGCAATTGAAATCAGTCGTTACTTTATCTGAGGGAATGGTGCTCTGAGAAGGTTTGAAAGGTATGGTTTTTTAAAATAGGAATTAGACATAAATTTGTTGTTAATTAGGCTCAGTCTCATTTTGGGGATCTTAGGGAAGAGTGGTCTTATTCCTTAATTATCTGTGTTGAAAGTAAAACTTTTGAAGTCACACTAATACATACTGATGTGTAATCCATGTCCGTTTTTTTGCACAGTAACTCTTCCTTCACCCTTCTGCCTTCATGGAATACCCGCTTGGATCTCACCATTCTGATCTACTATTAGATTTCAATGTCCACTGACCAAAAGGATTTGTGAACCTATAATGAAAAAAAAAAAAAAACAAAAAAAACCTCTACCTCTTATATAGAACTGTTAATATTAAGAAAGAGGGTTTTGATTATGAAATACTGATTTATGAGCCAAATCAATTCTTGTTTAAATATTTTCTTGAGGTTATTTGTTCAAGCCAGGAATAAAATCTCCTCAGAATGAGGGAGTTCAGTGTTTGACTTTGAAATTTGCTCCAGGTGAAATAAATGTTAACTGGATCTCTGTTTGTTCTTCAGGCAGCAGGAGCAGTTCGACCTCTTGTATCTACAGTAATCAGTCCCTCTGCAGATGGTCACTTAGACCATTCACTAGAACGTGCCAGACACAGAGCAAGTGAAATGCCACAGGCCTTTCTGTTTGATGTGATCTATGAAGCATATCAGCAGGTAAGAATCCTGGTTTCTGAAAATGGCTGTGTGGGGGGTCTGCAAGAATATTCCCCTTTCTGGGAATTTGCTGGAAGATACTGCGTATAGTTGGACTCAAGTTAAAATTGCTACCAGTGAAGTAGAGAGACTTCATTCACAGCTGAATCATAGGAGAAGCACATGCAGAGTCTGGGAGAATCCATGTGTCCTCTTGCTTAGGTTCTTGGCTTCCCCTGAAGGGTCACACAAAGCATCTTCTTTCCACCAGCTATGAAAATTCAGCAGCATGTGGGTGATAGTTCTCTCCGGGGAAGCCCATTAGAGACTAGTGTTTGGGGTATGACTTGGGGTTGGTCATAGGCATCCCCTGTCTTAGCATCTACAACAATTTCAGATTCCTGGAAGGAAAGCAGGTGTCTAACAGTAGCAGTGTTGTTTATGCAAATAGTATGAGCATAGCAAACCACATTTACTGTTCACTGAGAAAAACTGCATGAGCCAATTTCCCATATCTAGGTGGAAGGGTAGTCTTTCTAACCATTTAAGGCCTGGATGGTAAGTTACCTGCACAGCTATAGATACCTTTAACATTTGAGTTCACAAACCAGCTTCCTTTAAAATCTCACATAATCACTTCGTGTTTAGATTATCTAGATAATTTTTTTTTAAATAAACATATATTTTTATCCCCAGGGGTACAGGTCTGTGAATCACCAGGTTTACACACTTCACAGCACTCACCAAAGCACATACCCTCCCCAATGTCCATAATCCCACCCCCTTCTCCCAAACCCCCTTCCCCCAGCAACCCTCAGTTTGTTTTGTGAGATTAAGAGTCACTTATGGTTTGTCTCCCTCCCAATCCCATCTTGTTTCATTTATTCTTCTCCTACCCACTTAAGCTCCCATGTTGCATCACCACTTCCTCATATCAGGGAGATCATATGATAGTTGTCTTTCTCTGCTTGACTTATTTCGCTAAGCATGATATGCTCTAGTTCCATCCATGTTGTCGCAAATGGCAAGATTTCATTTCTTTTGATGGCTGCATAGTATTCCATTGTGTATATATACCACATCTTCTTGATCCATTCATCTGTTGATGGACATCTAGGTTCTTTCCATAGTTTGGCTATTGTGGACATTGCTGCTATAAACATTTGGGTGCACGTGCCCCTTTGGATCACTACGTTTGTATCTTTAGGGTAAATACCCAATAGTGCAATTGCTGGGTCATAGGGCAGTTCTATTTTCAACATTTTGAGGAACCTCCATGCTGTTTTCCAGAGTGGCTGCACCAGCTTGCATTGCCACCAACAGTGTAGGAGGGTTCCCCTTTCTCCGCATCCTCGCCAGCATCTGTCATTTCCTGACTTGTTGATTTTAGCCATTCTGACTGGTGTGAGGTGATATCTCATTGTGGTTTTGATTTGTATTTCCCTGATGCCGAGTGATATGGAGCACTTTTTCATGTGTCTGTTCGCCATCTGGATGTCTTCTTTGCAGAAATGTCTGTTCATGTCCTCTGCCCATTTCTTGATTGGATTATTTGTTCTTTGGGTGTTGAGTTTGCTAAGTTCTTTATAGATTCTGGACACTAGTCCTTTATCTGATATGTCGTTTGCAAATATCTTCTCCCATTCTGTCAGTTGTCTTTTGATTTTGTTAACTGTTTCCTTTGCTGTGCAAAAGCTTTTGATCTTGATGAAATCCCAATAGTTCATTTTTGCCCTTGCTTCCCTTGCCTTTGGCGTTGTTCCTAGGAACATGTTGCTGCGGCAGAGGTCGAAGAGGTTGCTGCCCGTGTTCTCCTCAAGGATTTTGATGGATTCCTTTCGCACATTGAGGTCCTTCATCCATTTTGAGTCTATTTTTGTGTGTGGTGTAAGGAAATGGTCCAATTTCATTTTTCTGCATGTGGCTGTCCAATTTTCCCAGCACCATTTATTGAAGAGGCTCTCTTTTTTCCATTGGACATTCTTTCCTGCTTTGTCGAAGATTAGTTGACTGTAGAGTTGAGGGTCTATTTCTGGGCTCTCTATTCTGTTCCATTGATCTGTGTGTCTGTTTTTGTGCCAGTACCATGCTGTCTTGATGATGACAGCTTTGTAATAGAGCTTGAAGTCCGGAATTGTGATGCCACCAACGTTGGCTTTCTTTTTCAACATCCCTTTGGCTATTTGAGGTCTTTTCTGGTTCCATATAAATTTTAGAATTATTTGTTCCATTTCTTTGAAAAAGATGGATGGTACTTTGATGGGAATTGCATTAAATGTGTAGATTGCTTTAGGTAGCATAGACATTTTCACAATATTTATTCTTCCAATCCAGGAGCATGGAACATTTTTCCATTTCTTTGTGTCTTCCTCAGTTTATTTCATGAGTACTTTATAGTTTTCTGAGTATAGATTCTGTGTCTCTTTGGTTAGGTTTATTCCTAGGTATCTTATGGTTTTGGGTGCAATTGTAAATGGGATTGACTCCTTAATTTCTCTTTCTTCTCTCTTGCTATTGGTGTAGAGAAATGCAACTGATTTCTGTGCATTGATTTTATATCCTGACACTTTACTGAATTCCTGTACAAGTTCTAGCAGTTTTGGAGTGGAGCCTTTTGGGTTTTCCACATATAGTATCATATCATCTGCAAAGAGTGATAATTTGACTTCTTCTTTGCTGATTTGGATGCCTTTAATTTCCTTTTGTTGTCTGATTGCTGAGGCTAGGACCTCTAGTACTATGTTGAATAGCAGTGGTGATAATGGACATCCCTGCCGTGTTCCTGACCTTAGCGGAAAAGCTTTCAGTTTTTCTCCATTGAGAATGATATTTGCGGTGGGTTTTTCATAGATGGCTTTGATGATATTGAGGTATGTGCCCTCTATCCCTACACTTTGAAGAGTTTTGATCAGGAAGGGATGCTGTACTTTGTCAAATGCATTTTCAGCATCTATTGAGAGTATCATATGGTTCTTGTTCTTTCTTTTATTGATGTGTTGTATCACATTGACTGATTTGCAGATGTTGAACCAACCTTGCAGCCCTGGAATAAATCCCACTTGGTCGTGGTGAATAATCCTTTTAATGTACTGTTGAATCCTATTGGCTAGTATTTTGTTGAGTATTTCGCATCTGTGTTCATCAAGGATATTGGTCTATAGCTCTCTTTTTTGATGGGATCCTTGTCTGGTTTTGGGATCAAGGTGATGCTGGCCTCATAAAATGAGTTTGGAAGTTTTCCTTCCATTTCTATTTTTTGGAACAGTTTTAGGAGAATAGGAATTAGTTCTTCTTTAAATGTTTGGTAGAATTCCCCCGGGAAGCCGTCTGGCCCTGGGCTTTTGTTTGTTTGGAGATTTTTAATGACTGTTTCAATCTCCTTACTGGTTATGGGTCTGTTCAGGCTTTCTATTTCTTCCTGGTTCAGTTGTGGTAGTTTATTTGTTTCTAGGAATGCATCCATTTCTTCCAGATTGTCAAATTTATTGGCGTAGAGTTGCTCATAGTATGTTCTTATAATAGTTTGTATTTCTTTGGTGTTAGTTGTGATCTCTCCTCTTTCATTCATGATTTTATTTATTTGGGTCCTTTCTCTTTTCTTTTTGATAAGTCGAGCCAGGTGTTTATCAATTTTATTAATTCTTTCAAAGAACCAGCTCCTAGTTTCCTTGATTTGTTCTATTGTCTTTTTGGTTTCTATTTCATTGATTTCTGCTCTGATCTTTATGATTTCTCTTCTCCTGCTGGGCTTAGGGTTTCTTTCTTGTTCTTTCTCCAGCTCCTTTAGGTGTAGGGTTAGGTTGTGTACCTGAGACCTTTCTTGTTTCTTGAGAAAGGCTTGTACCGCTATATATTTTCCTCTCAGGACTGCCTTTGTTGTGTCCCACAGATTTTGAACCGTTGTATTTTCATTATCATTTGTTTCCATGATTTTTTTCAATTCTTCTTTAATTTCCCGGTTGACCCATTCATTCTTTAGAAGGATGCTGTTTAGTCTCCATGTATTTGGGTTCTTTTCAAACTTCCTCTTGTGGTTGAGTTCTAGCTTCAGAGCATTGTGGTCTGAAAATATGCAGGAAATGATCCCAATCTTTTGATACCTGTTGAGTCCTGATTTAGGACCGAGGATGTGATCTATTCTGGAGAATGTTCCATGTGCACTAGAGAAGAATGTGTATTCTGTTGCTTTGGGATGAAATGTTCTGAATATATCTGTGATGTCCATCTGGTCCAGTGTGTCGTTTAAGGCCTTTATTTCCTTGCTGATCTTTTGCTTGGATGATCTGTCCATTTCAGTGAGGGGAGTGTTAAAGTCCCCTACTATTATTGTATTATTGTTGATGTGTTTCTTTGATGTTGTTATTAATTGGTTTATATAGTTGGCTGCTCCCACGTTGGGGACATAGATATTTAAAATTGTTAGATCTTCTTGTTGGACAGACCCTTTGAGTATGATATAGTGTCCTTCCTCATCTCTTATTACAGTCTTTGGCTTAAAATCTAATTGATCTGATATAAGGATTGCCACTCCTGCTTTCTTCTGATGTCCATTAGCATGGTAAATTCTTTTCCACCCCCTCACTTTAAATCTGGAGGTGTCTTCGGGCTTAAAATGTGTTTCTTGGAGGCAACATATAGATGGGTTTTGTTTTTTTATCCATTCTGATACCCTGTGTCTTTTGACAGGGGCATTTAGCCCATTCACATTCAGGGTAACTATTGAGAGATATGAATTTAGTGCCATTGTATTGCCTGTAAGGTGACTGTTACTGTATATGGTCTCTGTTCCTTTCTGATCTACCACTTGTAGGCTCTCTCTTTGCTTAGAGGACCCCTTTCAATATTTCCTGTAGAGCTGGTTTGGTGTTTGCAAATTCTTTCAGTTTTTGTTTGTTTTGGAAGCTTTTAATCTCTCCTTCTATTTTCAATGATAGCCTAGCTGGATATAGTATTCTTGGCTGCATGTTTTTCTCATTTAGTGCTCTGAAAATATCATGCCAGCTCTTTCTGGCCTGCCAGGTCTCTGTGGATAAGTCAGCTGCCAATCTAATATTTTTACCATTGTATGTTACAGACTTCTTTTCCCGGGCTGCTTTCAGGATTTTCTCTTTGTCACTGAGACTTGTAAATTTTACTATTAGGTGACGGGGTGTGGGCTATTCTTTTTGATTTTGAGGGGCTTTCTCTGAACCTCCTGAATTTTGATGCTCGTTCCCTTTGCCATATTGGGGAAATTCTCCCCAATAATTCTCTCCAGTATACCTTCTGCTCCCCTCTCTCTTTCTTCTTCTTCTGGAATCCCAATTATTCTAATGTTGTTTCATCTTATGGTGTCACTTATCTCTCGAATTCTCCCCTCGTGGTCCAGTAGCTGTTTGTCCCTCTTTTGCTCAGCTTCTTTATTCTCTGTCATTTGGTCTTGTATATCACTAATTCTTTCTTCTGCCTCATTTATCCTAGCAGTGAGAGCCTCCATTTTTGATTGCACCTCATTAATAGCTTTTTTGATTTCAACTTGGTTAGATTTTAGTTCTTTTATTTCTCCAGAAAGGGCTTTTATATCTCTCGAGAGGGTTTTTCTAATATCTTCCATGCCTTTTTCGAGCCCGGCTAGAACCTTGAGAATTGTCATTCTGAACTCTAGATCTGACATATTACCAATGTCTGTATTGATTAGGTCCCTAGCCTTCGGTACTGCCTCTTGTTCTTTTTTTTGTGTTGAATTTTTCCGTCTTGTCATTTTGTCCAGATAAGAGTATATGAAGGAGCAAGTAAAATACTAAAAGGGTGTCAACAACCCCAGGAAAATATGCTTTAACCAAATTAGAAGAGATCCCAAATCGTGAGGGGGGAGAAAGGGGATAAAAGAGGTTCAAAAAGGAAGAAAGAAAGAAAAAAAAGAAAAAAAAGAAAAGAATTAAAAAAAGAAAACAAATAAGAAAAATATAAAAAAGAAAAAATATATATATTAGATAAACTGGTTAAAAAACCTTAAAAAAGATAAAGGTAAAAGTTAAAAAAAAATTTTACCCGAAGGCGAGAAAAAAAAAAAAAAACAAAAAATGACAAAGAAAAAAATTAAATTAACTGTAAGAGTAAAAAAAATTACAGGGAAAAACGCATGAGTTCCGTGCTTTGCTTTCTCCTCCTCTGGAATTCTGCTCCTCTCCTTGGTATTGAAACCGCACTCCTTGGTAGGTGAACTTCGTCGTGGCTGGATTTCTTGTTGATCTTCTGGGGGAGGTGCCTGTTGTAGTGATTCTCAAGTGTCTTTGCCCCAGGCGGAATTACACCGTCCTTACCCGGGGCCGGGGTGAGTAATCCGCTTGGGTTTGCTTTCAGGAGCTTTTGTTCCCTGAGCGCTTTCCGTAGAGTTCCAGAGGACGGGGAATAGAAATGGCGGCCTCCTGGTCTCCGGCCTGGAGGAGGCGAGAGCCCAGGGCCCCACTCCTCAGTGCGCCCTCAGAGAACCGCGCCCAGTTACTCCCGTCTGCCTGACCTCCGGCCGCGCTCCAAGCTCACCGAGCCTGCGACCGGTTCAAGGTAACACCGAGCTGCGAGCTTACTGTCGGCTCTGTCTCTGTAGCTGGCTTTCCCGTTCCAATGCCCGCAAGCTCTGCGACACTCAGACACCCCCGATCCTTCTGTGACCCTGCGGGACCTGAGGCCACGCTGATCCCGCGTGGGCTTCCCCCGGTTTAGCCTCTGGAGCGATGTCCCTCAGCGGAACAGACTTTTAAAAGTCCTGATTTTGTGCGCCGTTGCTCCGCCGTTTGCCGGGAGCCGGCCCCGCCCCCCGGGGTCTATCTTCCTGTCGCTTTGGATTCACTTCTCCGCCGGTCCTACCTTTCAGAAAGCGGTTGTTTTCTGTTTCCAGAATTGCTGTTCTTCTTCTCTTCGATCTGCTGATGGATTTTCAGGTGTTTGCAATCTTTAGATAAGCTATCTAGCTGATCTCCGGCTAGCTGAAGTAGTCTCAGCCTGCTACTTCTCCGCCATCTTCGCAAGCAGAAATCTCTAGATAATTTTTTTTCTCATGTTCTAAAAATGCTTTGGCACCTTTTACTGACATTTATTGCATATTTATGGTTTAAATAGTTACTGATTATTAGGTATTATGCTTGTCAGAAACTTGCTAATGAAATAAGTTAGAACTAACTGTCTAAGCTGACATTAAACAATCAGTGGAGAGTTTGGAACAGACAGATTTGTACAAACGTGAAGGCAGTGGTAATAGGAATATTGACATTTATAATAAAATGATGCCTCTTACTTTGGATAGAAGGTGGTCATATCCATAATAAATTGACTCAATCTTAATTGGTTAGTTTTCAAATGAGATGATGTAAATAGAAACCATTTTAATGGTATGAGTAGTCTGCACGGTTTATACTGTTTTCTTAAAATAATGAATTTGGTGTATTGGAATTTACCTGTATATGGTCATAATTATGTCAATGTTAAGCTATTATAAATATTTTTAAATTTTATTTTATTTAAATTCAATTAACATATAGTGTATTACTAGTTTTAGAGGTAGAGTGCAGTGATTTGTCAGTAGGATATCACAACCAGTGCTGATTACATCACATGCCCTCCTTTAAGGTTCCAATTATTTATTTAAATACTGTATTTTATAGCCTAAATATTGCCGAGTTAGACGATATCTACCGTATTGCCTGAAATTTTTCATCCTTAAACACCTGAAGTTACCACCTCCCATTCTTCTTAATATATTTTAGAAGATAAATTGAATATAGTCTCATGTTCTGCACATCAGAGAAACATTTTCCCATAGTTTTTGCTGGAGAATTAAGTGCTAATGTACTGAGGTACTGGTTCTCAAAGTATGGTTCCCAGAGAGCATTGGCGTGCTTTGGAACTTGTTAAAAGGCTCCACCTCAGACTGGCTTAATTAGAAACTATGGGTATGGGCCCCAGTAATTGTGTCTCAGCAGACATCTCTCATGGGATCCTAATGCATACTGCAGTTTGGGAACCACCTCCCTTAGACATTCACTGTACATTCACTGTATGTAACTAATTAAACATTCTTCTGCATTCTAGGGAGAATTAAAAAAAATAGTAATATATGATAATTATCTGTGTTCTATGGCTCAGATGAGGAATTCTTAATTATAGGATTGTTTTTGAAGGTTTTGCTATAAGATCTTTAACTTTTTTCCCCCAAGGTTTTGTTAAAATTCCAGCTAGTTAACACCATGCATTGTTAGTTTTAGGTGTAGAACTTGGTGATTCACCATTTATATAGAACACCCGATGTTCATCGCAGCAATTGCCTTTCTTTAATACTCATCATCTATATAACTCAACCCCACCCCCAGTAACCCTCAGTTTGTTCTATGTAGTTATGAGTCTATTTCTTGGTTTGCCTCTTTTTGTTCCCCCATGTTCATTTGTTTCTTAAGTTCCAACTATGGGTAAAATCATGCTATCTGTCCTTCTCTGACTTGACTTCACATAATGCTCTAGCTCCGCCCATATCATTGCAAATGGCAAGATTTCATTTTTTATGGTAATAGTCCATTGTATACATATACTACATATGCTTTATCCATCAATTGTTGGACTTTTTGGGCTCTTTGCATAATTTGGCTATGTAGATAATGCTGCTATAAACAGTGGGCTGCATGTATTCCTCTGAATGAGTATTTTTGTATATCTTTGGGTGATTACTTAGTAGTGCAAATGCTGGATCAAAGTTTATTTCTGTTAACATTTGAGGAACCTCCATACATTGTCCAGAGTGGCTGCACCAGTCACATTCCCGCCAACAGTGTAAGAGGGCTCCCCTTTCTCCGCATCCTCTCCAACTATCTTTTTTTCCATTGGATATTCTTTCTTGCTTTGTTGAAGATTAATGTTCATATAGCTGTGGGTTTCCTTCTGAGTTCTCCATTTTGTTCCATTGATCTTTGGGTCTGTTCTTGTGGTAGTAACGTACTGTCCAATGACTCCATTTTGTAATAGAACAGGAAGTCCAGAATTGTGATGCCTTCAGCTTTGCTTTTCTCTTTCAAGATTGCTTTGACTATTTGGGATCTTTTGTGGTTCCATACAAATTTTAAGACTGTATCTTCTAGCCCTGAAAAATGCCTGTGATACTAGGATAAGGATTGCATTAAATGTGTAGATTGCTTTGGGTAGTGTGGACATTTTAACAATATTTTTCAATCCATGGGAATGGAATATCTTCCCATTTCTTGACTTTCTTTCATCAGTGTTTTATTGTTTAAGAGTACAGATCTTTTATCTCTTGGTTAGTTTTATTCTTACCTATCTTACAGTTTTTGGTGTAATTGTAAATGGAGCCAGTTCTTTGATTTCTCTTCCTGCTGCTTCATTATTGGTGCATAGGAATGCAATAGATTTCTGTACATTGATTTGTATCTTATACACAAATTCATTATAGTCACAAGGTCTAGCAGTTTTTTGTGGAGTCTTTCCCATTTTCCATATAGAGTATATCGTGCTATCTGCAAATAGTGGAAGTTTGACTTCTTCCTTGTGGATTGGATGCCTTTTATTTATTTTTGTCTGATTTCTGGGGCTAGGACTTCGAGTATTATGTTAACTGTGGTAAGTAGATATTCCTGTCTTGGTCCTGACCATAGAGGAAAATCTCTGGTTTTCCCCAGTGGAGATGATAGTACCTGTGGATTTTTAATATGTGGTCTTTATGATGTTGAGGTATGTTCTCTCTAGCCCTCCTTTGTTGAGAGTTTTTTATTATGAATGGACGTTGTACATTGTCAAATGCTTTTTCTTCATCTACTGAGAGGATCATATGGTTCTTATCCTTTTATTAGTGTGGTGGACCATGTTGATTGATTTTGGAATACTGAACCACACTTGCAACCAAGGAATAAGTCCCACTTGCTTGTGGTGCATGATTCTTTTAATGTACTGTTGGATTTGATTTGTTAGTATTTTGAGAACTTCTTCATCAATGTTCATTTAGGGATATTGGCCTGTAGTTCTATTTTAGTGGAGTCTTTGGTTTTGGAATGAGGGTAGTGCTGGCAACATAGAATGAGTTTGGAAGTCTTCCTTCCATTTCTGTTTTTTGTGTAACAGTTTGAGGAGTCTTTTAAGTGTTTGGTAGAATTCCCCTGAGAAGCCATCTGGCCATGGACTTTTGCTTGTTGGGAGATTTTTGATCACTGATTTAATTTCTTTGCTGGTTATAGGCCTGTTCAGATTTTCTGTTTCTTGCCGTTTCAGTTTTGGTAGTTTTTTTTTCCTAAGAATTTACCCATTTCTTCCAGATTGTCCAATTTGTTGGCATATAATTTTTCATACTATCCTCATATAATTGTTTGTATTACTGGGGTGTTGGTTATTTCTCTTCTCTCATTTGTGATTTTACTTGGGTCCTTTCTCTTTTCTTTTTGATAAGTCTGGCTAGGGTTTTTATCAATTTTAATAGTTTTTCAAATACCCAGCCCCTGGATTCATTGATCTGTTCTTTTGTTTTGTTTCTGTATCACTAATTTCTGCTCTAATCTTTATTATTTTCCTCCCTCTGCCAGCTTTAGGCTTCATTATTTTTCTAGCTCCTTCAGGTGTATGGTTGGGTGGTTTGAGATTTTTCTTGTTTATTGAAGTAGGCCTGTATTGCTATATACTTTACTCCTAGGGTTGCTTTTGTTGCGTCTCAAAGGTATTGGGCTGTTGTCTTTTAATTCTCATTTATTACCATGTTTTTTTTTTTTTTTTCCATTTGGTTTCCTGGTTAACCTGTTCTTTATTCAGTAGCATATTGTTTAACCTCCATGTATTTGTAGTCTTTCCAAATTTTTCCTAGTGTTTGACGTGAAGTTTCATAGCATTTTGGTCCAGAGAAGATGCATGGTATGGTCTTAATATTTTTGTATTTTGAGCTCTGATTTATGACCTAGTATGTAATCTGTTCTGGAGAATGTTCTATGTGTACCTGAACAGAATGTGTGTTCTGCTGCTTTGGGATGAAATGTTCTGAATGTATGAAGTGCATCTGGTCCAGTACATCATTCAAACGCATTGTTTCCTTGTTGATTTTCTGCTTAGGAAACCTGTCCATTAATGTGAGCTATTAAAGTCTCCTAGGATTATTGTATTATTAATGAGTTCTTTTATGTTTGTTATTGTTTTATGCATTGTTTATGTATTTGCTTGTTGGGGCCATAAATATTTACAATTGTTACATCTGCTTGTTGGATAGTCCCCTTTATTATGATACAGTGTCTGTTTTCCTCTTTTGTTATAGTCTCTGGTTTAAAATCTACTTTATCTGATAATAAATATGGCTACTTGGGCATTCTTTTGACATCCATTAGCCTGATAAATTGTTCTCATCCACTCACTCTCATTCTGCAGGTATCTTCAGGTCTAAAATGAGTCTTGGGTAGACAGTGTATAGATGGGTCTTGTTTTTTTTTTTTTTTTTTAATCCATTCTGACAAAATCTATCTTTTGATTGGAAAGCTTAAGCTATTTACATTAAAAATAATTACTAATCAGTATTTAATGCCATTTAATATTTGTTTTATCATTGTTTCTGGACATTTTCCTTTCTATTGTTTGTCATTTTTGTCTTTGTTTCCCACTCACAGTCCCCTTTACTACTTCTTGCAGGGCTGGTTTACTGTTTGTGAATTCCTTTAGTTTTTGTTTGTCTGGGAAAGTTATTATCTCTCCTTGTATTCTGAATATAACTGTGCGGATAGAATATTCTTGGCTGTGGATTTTTCCCATGCAGGCTGTTGAATATATAGCATGCCACTCCCTTCTGGTTTGCCAAGTTTCTGTGTACAGATCTGTGGGTAACCTTATGGGTCTTTCATTGTAAGTTAGGGACTTCTTTTGTCTTGCTGCATTTAGGATTTTTGTCTTTACCACTATATTTTACAAATTTAACTACAATATGTCTTGGTGTTGGCCTGCTTTTGTTGATTTTGCTGGGAATTTTCTGTGTCTCCTGGATTGGGATGTGTTTCTTGCCCCAGATTAGGAAAGTTTTCAGGTATTTCCTCAAGTAAATTTTCTGCTCCCTTTATCCTCTCTTCTTCTTCTGGAGCTCCTATTATAAGAATGTTAATCTGTTTGATGGAGTCACTGAGTTCCCTAAGTCTATTCTCATGATCCATAGTTAGTCTTTCTCTTTTTTGTTTAGCTTCATTATTTTCCATTATACTGCCTTCTATATCACTTACTCATTCCTCTGCTTCTTTATCCTTGCAGTTGTTACATCTACTCTGTCTTGAATCTCAGTTACTGCTTTTTTCATTTCTGACTGGTTGTTTTTTAGCTCTTTATCTCTGTGAATAAGGGCCTCCTGAAGCCTTACATGTTTTTCTCAAGTCTGGCAAGTATCCTTATGACTATTGATTTAAATTCTTCATCACGTGTATTACTTGTATCTCTTTTGATTAGATCTCTGGCCCTTTTTCTTCTTCATTCTTTTGGGATAGATTCTTCAGTCTTGGCACTTTGTCTAAGTCTCAGTCATCTTCTCTGTGACAAAAAAGCCTGTTATATTTCCTGCTCCTGAGACATCTCTCAGGAGGTGGTATAGTGTCCAGGGCCTGTTACTTCAGGAAATGTCCCTGGTGTGTGCCGCATGCACTCTGCTGTTGTGCTTTGCTTCTCTGTTCTTTAGGCCACTTGTCTGCAGAGGCTGTCCTTGCCTGTAGTGGGCAGTGTTTAATCCTTGGTGTGAATGTGGAATTTTAACTAGGTGTGCTCTGGTTTGCTAGTTAAATGAGACGTGAAGGTGCTTCTGCTAATTATGAAGCTTTGTAGAACTCTGTGGTCAGAAGACCTGGCCTATGTGGAGATTTCTGCTGATCTTGTGAGGAAGGGGCCTGCTGCACTTGGACTCAGGCATGTTTCCTTGAGAAAAGTAGAACAGCAGAGTGGTTTTGCTGTAAGTTCTTAAGAAAATGGACATAAGTGCATACAAGGACTCTTAAATACTTCAAATAATTTGCTCTTGGGTTTATATAATTATACATGTTTTGATTTTCACAAGCTAATAAAACAATACTTGAACACTTGGGAAGAAAGTGAAAGTGAAAAAAAAAAGGCCATACTTAAGTTATAAAAGAAATACCTGGGGCACCTGGGTGGCTCAGTTGTTAAGCATCTGCCTGCAGCTCAGGTCATGATCCCAGCCAGAGTCTTGGGGTCAAGCCCCACGTAGGGCTCCCTGCTCAGCAGAGAGCCTGCTTTACCCTTTCCCTTTGCCTGCTGCTCAGCCTGCTTGTGCTCTCTGTCAAATAAATAAAATCTTAAGGAAAAAAAAAATGAAAGAAAGAAATAACTCCTGCCCCCACCCCCAGAAAACAAACCCATCCTGATTTTGATCAAAATGAGTAGGTTTTAACATGAAATAACTACAGAGAAATCAAAAACCCACCGGAGAACTCCTATACAAGTGAACTGATTAAAGATGAACATTTTGAACTATTTTTCAACTTCTGCTATATTTTGCGGAAATGTATTAGTAAACATTGAATATATATTTGATACTGGGATGCAATATTGACTAAATAGGCTTTTATGAATATTTTTATTTCAAACATACCTTATTAAAGCTGAAAAAATGAATAAATTTTCAAGATTATGTCCCAGCACCTTTTATTTATTTATTTTTTTTTTGGAAGAGAGTCCTTCCCCATTGTGTAGTCTGGCTCTTTCTTCAAAAATTGACCATATATACCTGGTTTTATTTTTAGGCTGTTTGTATGTATTTGCTTTTATGCCAGTACCATACTGTTGATTACTACAGCTTTTTAATACAATTCTAAATCAGGAAGTATATTACCTATGGCTTTGTTCTTAAGATTGCTTTGGCTGTTCAGAGTCTTTTGTGGCTCTGTGCAGATTTTCAGAATTGTTACTATTTCTATTAAAACTGCCATTGGAATTCCGGTAAGTGATCTGTCAAATCAGTGAAATCCTTTAGATTATATACATATTTTAACAATAATCCTACTAATACATGAACACAGAATATTTTAACATCTGTTTTCAAATTCTTTTATTAATGTCTTAACGTTTTTGGTGTACAAATGTTTTACCTTTTTGGTTCAATTTATTTCCGAGCATTTTATATTTGATACTGTAATTTTTTTTTAATTTAGATAATTTCTAACAGGAAAAATTGATTGTGATTTTTGTAAATATAGTTTCACTGAATTTTCTCAGTTTTTTTGGAGTCTTAGGTTTCTTTATATAGTACCCACAAAGATCATCAGTTTTCCTTCTCCAATTTGGATGCCCTATTTCTCTTGCCTACACTTGGCTCAGCCTTTGAATACTACATTGAGTAGAAGTGGCAAGATTGTGGGTATCCTTGTTTTGTTCTTCAATTTTGGAGGGAAAGCTTTCAAATCATGACAGTATGTTGTTAGCTGTGGGCTGGTCATATATTGGCTTATGTTATGTTGAGGTAGGTTCCCTGTACACCTACTTTGAGACTTTTGAATTTTGTCAAATGCTTTTTCTGTGTCTATTGAGAGGATCATGTTTTGTTTTTTTATTCTTAATTTTCTTAATATGTTATACAACACAGAACCATTCTTGTCTTTATGGGATAAATCTCCCTCAGTCATGGGTATATGATACTTTTATGGATTGTTGAATTTGGTTTGCTAATACTTGGAGGATTTTTGCATTTGTGTTCATCAGTATATTGGTGTGTAATTTTCTCCTAAAGTCCTTGTTTCGTTTTGATATGAAGGTAATGCTGGCCTTATAAAATAAGATTGGAGATATTCTCTCCTGTTTTTTTAGAGTTTGAGAAGGATGGGCATTAATCTTTTAAGTATTTAATAAAATAATCCAGTGAAGCCATCTGGTTTTGGACTTGGGTTTGCGATCCTTTTGATTACTGATGGATTCTCCTTACTGAAAATCATTAAGATTTTCTGTTTCTGGGGCACCTGGGTGGCTCAGTGGGTTAAAGCCTGTGCTTTCGGCTCAGGTCATGATCCCTGGGTGCTGGGATTGAGCCCTGGGTGCTGGGATTGAGCCCCGTATCCAGCTCTCTGCTCAGCAGGGAGCCTGCTTCCTCCTCTCTCTCTGCCTACTTGTGATCTCTATCTGTCAAATAAATAAATAAAATCTTTAAAAAGCAAAAGATTTTTTGTTTCTGACTCAGTCATGCATAAATTCCTAGGAATATATAACCTACCATTTCATTAGGTTGTACCATTTTCTGGCATATAATTGTTCAAGGCGATGATCCATAGTCGTGTTATCATTTAACTGTTTTAAGTTATTTTGCTTACAACTGAGACTTCTCTTTTCTTGATAAGTGTAGTTAAAGGTTTCATATTCTACTTATTTTTTTAAAAAAACAGTTCTTGAATTGATTTTTTCTATTGTCTCTGTACTCTATTTCACTTACTTCTATTCTGATCTGTGTTATTCCTTCAAATGTTGAACTTACTCTGTTTCTCTTTCCTTGAGGTATAAAGTTAAGTAGTTATTCTTGTTTCCTTTTTTAAAAAATTTTTATTTTGTTTTTTAATGTAGGAACTTAGAATTGGTTTTGCTCTACTCCCTAAGTTGTATTTTGAAAAATGACTGCACTTGCTGTGGGACTCATGAATGCGTGCCCTGTTGGCTATCAGAGCTTCTAGATGTTTTGGGGCTCCATATGAAGAAGGAGCTGAAAAATTTTGGGCATCCAAATATGTGTACAAGCTTCTTCCATGGAGATTCTGGTGACTATTTTATTGTTGGAGCAGTCCAGAGGGTGGGTGTGAGGGAACTGTCTACTGGCTTCCCAGTCTACAGAAAACAGTAGGCAGTCTGTAGGTGTGCTATATTAGAAATCAGATTGTCCTTAGGCAGAACTGGTAAAGTTTGCAGTTAATTCCTATCTTCCATCTTTCTTGAAATGAGTCCTTCCCTCCTCTGTTTTCTGTTTGATACAGATGGGGTTAACTGCAGTTGGTGCTAACATGTACATGCCTGTTTAAAAAACAGCTGTTCAGTTTGCTACAGTGTAGTGTTCTGGGTCTTGTGACCACAAGCTTAGTTGTTCAGAGTTCAGTGTCTCCGGATACTGTCTGTCAGATGGGGTCTTAAAGATGTGTGATCAAAACCCTTGCCCATTAGGGAGAAGCTGTGGGTTGGGAGTATCCCCCTGATTATATGAAGCTTTGTTCGGTTGGGAATGATTTACGGTTAGTTTACAACTTTTCTGACTCCTTTGATGTAAGCATTTTTCTTACTTGACCACTGTGTAGAAGTCACTCAGCTGCGTTCTAGATAGCTTTCAAAAGACATTGCTTCTGGTGTGGCTGTACATTTGGTACATCTGTGGGAGGAGGGAAACTCAGGAGTTTATTTTGCTGTCCTGTTTGACTCTGTCTGTGAGGATTGCACTCTAATGGGGAGAGTCTGATCTTCCTGCGTTCCTCTTAAAAGACTCTTAGTGACTATGTCAGGTCCACAATGGTAATCCATAATAATCTCCCCATCTCACAATCATTAATTGAATCATACCTGCGAAGTCCCTTTGACGTATAAATTACTGTACTCAGATTCTGGGAAAGAGGACACAGACATCTTGGAGGGGACTTACTAATTCTACCACAGAAGATAAGGAGGACAGAAGAGAAGTTGGCCATAGGGTAATGTCATAGAAGCCTTGTGAAGAACATGTTTCAAAATTGAGCATTTGCAGTAAATGCTGCATATTGATTGGTTTAAAAAATAGAACTGATTATAAGTCTTGGCAGTGTGAGCTTACCACTGTGGGATGACAGTGGTCAATAGGGAAGCCTGTGTGGATTTGGTTTACTAGAGAAAAGGAGGGCCTCCCTTTGGAGAAGCTTCCATAAGTATTGAACAGAGAAATGGACGGGGTGAGTGAAGGAGGTTATATAGAAATTAAAACAGAGAAGGGACTGCTGGGTGGCTCAGTGGGTTAAAGCCTCTCCCTTCAGCTCAGGTCGTGGTCCCAGGGTCCTGGGATCGAGCCCTGCATCGGTCTCTCTGCTCGGCAGGGAGCCTGCTCCCCCCTTCTCTCTGCCTGCCTCTCTGTCTACTTGTGATCTCTGTCTGTCAAATAAATAAATAAAATCTTTTTAAAAAGTTAAAACAGAGGATATAACAAACTGATATTCTGACGGAATGATTTAGAAGGGGGGGCTAAAAGTGATGCCATATTGAGAGGTGATAGGGTATAATGTATTAATGGTTTGGAGTTGATCTTTACTAGGAAAATGGGTAGTTTATACATAGGGACAGGAAGGAATACTATGTGTATAAAGTTGAAAATAGATATAGTGAGAGGGTGTGAAGTTTGTCTACTCATTTATTTTTCTGATAGAGGAAGTAAATCATCAGCTGACAGGGAGGTAGGTGAGATTTGAAGGCTTGAGGAAAGAGAAGGTTGGGAATGCTAATTATTTGTTTTTATTCTCTTCTATTTAGCATAAAATAAAAAAAAATTGTCCCAAGGGGAAAACAAATAGATCTGTTTTCCAGGGCTATTTCTGGGTATTTCTGGAATAGTGATTAAAAGCTTGCCTTAAAAAATGTAGAAAACCTTTTTTATCCAGGGTTTAATTTGTCTTTGTGGAACTCATGTAGAAAATGTATAATATTATCCTTTTATGGGGAGTTTAGCAAAAATTGGGCTGTTGTTACTAAAGTAATATAAAATTCAAACATGTAGAAGAAACACCTCTTAGTAGGATATGAAAAAAGTGGAAAATGTGAAGGTTGAGGTTATAGATGACTTTCCCAATTAAATGATATTGAGAGGCCATTGGTGTCAAAATGATATTGTGTATTTCACCTGCTGGGCTATTAATCCCCCCCCCCCCACACACACACCATTTCTGCAGTCTGCTCTCCTTCCTTCTCTCATTTGAGTTTCCTCCTTTCTGGAACTTGACTTTCTTCCTGTCTTGCTACATATCTTTTAGATAATGCCTAAATTATTACTTAGGGAACCCTTTTCCTGTCTCCCCCACTCCCATACCCCAAATAGATTAGGCCAGCTCCCTACAAGTTTCCTAGTGCCCTGTTCTGTTTTGGGTTTTTTTTTTTTCCCCCTGCCCAAATCAAAATTAAAATGGAAAAATTACCTGGGAATTGGCATATAAAATGTTTAACTCCCCTGCTAGATTGGGTCCTGGGCATTTATCTGAGTTGATAGCACCTTGCCTGGTATGTTAGTCCCAAGTAAGTATTGGTTGATTGGAAAGGATATCCCAGAGTGTGTGTGTATATAGATACACAATAAAAGTCGATTTAGTGGTTCTTCTAGACCACTTAGTCGAGATATGAACAGTGTTTCCACTGTTGATTGATGTCCCTGTGCAAATGGCACCTCCTAAGAAGCCTTCACTTTACTCGTGTAAAATAACCTGCTCTATCATATACCTTGATTCTGTTTTACTTTTCTTGATTAGCTACCAGTATTTTACATAATTGTATTTTTGGTAAGTACTTGTGGCTTCCTGATGATGGTATGCGAGTTCCGTGAGTGCAGGATCTTTGTCTTTTAGCACCTGGAAAACTTCATGGCTTACACTAGGTTCTTAATACTGTCCAGTGAAAGAATTTCATATACATACCTATGTATATGTAGATAGGTAATATTATGTTGATACTAATGTAAATGATGTGTTGAGATGGAGATAATATATATGTACATACTTCTGTATTTATAAATGCTTCCTGAAACCATTAAAAAATTCATCTGAGGGCGCCTGGGTGGCTCAGTGGGTTAAGCCTCTGCCTTCGGCTCAGGTCATGATCTCAGGGTCTGGGATCGAGGCCCGCATCAGGCTCTCTGCTCAGTGGGGAGCCTGTTTCCCCCTCTCTCTCTGCCTGCCTCCCTGCCTACCTGTGACCTCTCTCTCTCAAATAAATAAATAAAATCTTTAAAAAAATTCATCTGAAAATATGAGAAATATGGGGGAATATTTATGTCTAAAGTTGGTGATTGGCAGCATTTTTGTAAATGTGAGCATCTCATGCTATGTTTCTAGAAATCAAATAGCAGACTTTTGTTAGGAACTTTAAAGGTCACCTAAAGTTGTGGTTTTGCAAAATTTAGTGGAACATGAAAATGCTCATGATTGGATATTGATGGGATAGGATATAAAGTTATATTCTCTACATATGGTACATACTTATACTTGTGTCTAAATGTAGGTGTGTGTCAGTATGTAAAATGGAAAAACAAGTAGTACATATGAATAGTGAAATGTGTGTTTGGATTAGTATTAACTTAAAGCTCATTAAAAACCTATAAAAAATATGAGTTAAGATAAATAGTTGCAATATTTGTTATTTACTTTTCTATGTAATTAGGTGCTTACTCCTTGGTTCTTAAGATCCTAAAATATATTTCTTAGGAATATTTAATGACCAATTAGGATGTTGCTACAGGAAAACTGGTAACTTGAAGAACAAAGAAACTCATTAGTAAATGATGCTGTCTCCAGGAAAATGATGAAAATTTCATATTGGTCCAGAGAATTCTCATTAGATAACATGAAATATTTTTGTGCAGCTTTATGAAATAGATTTTCCTCAAAGGAGTTTTTCAAACTGCATAAATCCATTGCTTGAGAATTGGTGTAGATCATATTCTGAAATGATATACATACTGTGTTTTAAAATCTCTTTACAAGCCTGGCCTTATTTCTAACAGTCCAGTTTTTAGGTTTTCAGAGAACTTTATTTTGAGAGAATTTTAGAAGGTGATTTGTTCTCATGAATATGTACATACATGAAATACACAGCAGGACTCAACCAGTGATAGGTGTCCTCTGTGGTAATATGTACTTTTTGGTTTGTAACGTAAACTTTACTCAGGAGACAGTTAATATTCAACTATTATAATGGAGATTGAAAAAGCTCTATTATATTAAAAAGTGTTCTTTATCTAGAAAGGTTAAGAACAACGTTAAGAAAAAAAATACTCAATGGGAAAAGAAAATCCTTTTGCTTAAGTCTCTAAGTACAGGATATAATAACCATAAAATTAAGGGAATATAATAGGAATTTCCTGCTGTAATACATATCCTGTACTCACACCCTACAGGCAACAGAATAAGTAAGACCTATACCTTATACTAAGTGCTAACAAGTGTGGGCTTTAAATGCTAAGTTGCCCAGAAACTTATCAAGAAGACAGAATTTTGTTAAGAGTGTCCTTTCTTCATATCCACGGCATTGGAATTTTTGGAAGTTTTACTGCTGTTTTTAGAGTTGCTCATTTGTTCTCCCTTATCTCTAGTGTACCAAAGGAGAGGGCTTTGATGGATGTTGACTTGGGCCTGGATTGAATTTAGAGGTGATCAGGAAGAGCCTCAGAAGGAAGAGTCTTGGAGGAAACCTCACGTTACATGGGGGTTTGAAAGGAAAAGTAGGAAGGGATAAGAAAAGGGCATCAGTCGTTTAACAAACGGAAAACTGAGGAAGGGATAGAAATTAAAAGATCCTCAAGGGAACATGCACAAAAGAAGAAAATAGGAAGAAAAATGCATTGGAGCGAAAGGATCTAAACATGACGCTTGCGGGGTAGGAAGGAACTGACTTGACTTGTTCACTGAGAGTAACTGCCTACCATCAGTTTGCCTCATGAGTGTTCATTGTTAACCATAGTAGCAAGTTGCACATCTCCATCACTAGTAAAACCATGATCTGTGCAGTGTGAATAGTACTCCAGACAAAGTAAATCCACAATCCTGCTGTGTTGGGAGAATTATCAAACACTTTGCAAATTCTGCTTCTCCCCATTTGTCTTATTTCTCTTGATTTTTGTTGTTGTTGTTGTTTTTCTCCTTCACAGTTGTATTTTTTTTCTTCTACTAATTCTTCTAGGTAGGCTAATAATGCCTTGTCATTTTTCTGGTCCCATTTGGGCAGTTTTGGAAGTATTGGGAAAAGTATTCTGACCTTCTCTGGGACCTGCTTTGAGAAGAAAGTAATTTCTTAGGTGTTACTCTGAAACTAATTTCTCTCCCTTCCTTTTTATGTATGGAGACCATTATATAAATGCTACACAATCTTGCTTTTTTCCTGTATTTCCCTTGATAAAACTGCTGCTTCAAATTTTAATTGGTAAATATCTTGACTTAGCTCTTACTCTCTTAAACATGGACTTTAGGGGTATGGGGGAAATCTTATGACAGTTTATCTCCTGCCTCTTCCACCTTTATTAATGTTTCACATCAGTAAGCACCCCCAAGTGATATATATAACCTGCCAGTCTGTCCGTGTTGCTCCACAGCTGGAGGACTTCATGTGGCCCTCGATGGCCACAGCATAAAGTACCATCTCCTTAGCAGGGCCTGCCATTATCTTTTACTGCTCAGACTGCAGTCTGCGGGGATCCGAGACTTGTGGTTTCCCTACTTGATATGTACATTTTTAACCTACCATCTCTTTTTTTGTTATAAACTTTCAAATATTAAATAGAGAAAACACTTCTACTTTGGGCTTCACCACTCTCTTCTCCTCCTTTACTGAACCCCTGAATTCCTTATAATTATCTCATGTATTAAAACCATTGAAATTTGTATCTTTGCACCCCAAAATGTTTTAATATTGAAAATAGTACTTAATATGTATTAAGAGACAAATCAAAGTACAATTTTTTGAATGTTTCAAGTTTTTATTTAAATTTTAAGTATTGTTATATTAGTTTCAGGAGTAGAACTTAGTGATTCATATAAAGTAAAAACTTCTGCATTCCATCTTTTTTTTGTTTGGTTTTGGACCTTAGATCTCTAAGATCTATAGAACTGAGTTGATGATCTGACTTCATTTATTGTTGGCTGCTCTTGTTTATCTGTGCTAGCCACCATTTTAGATTTCAGATTTTTTTTAGGATTTTATTTGTTTACTTGACAGAGGCAGAGTGAGAGAGGGAACACAAGCAGGAGGAGTGGGAGAGGGAGCAGCAGGCTTCCTGCTGAGCAGGGAGCCTGATGCGGGGCTCGATCCCAAGACCCTGAGAAGACAGAGCTTAATGACTGAGCTACCCAGGTGCCCCTAGATTTTAGATTTTAAACTACTTTTTCTTCACCTAAAATCACAAGATTCCTTAAGAACTTCTGTTGAATGTTTTTCTTTTTAATAACTGTTATATATATTGTTAAAATGTATCTTGTTATGCTTTCAAAATTGCCATAAAAGATTGACTTTTACTCAACATTTATGAAATCATGCATGTTGAAGAATCTAAAACTTTTTCTGATTGCTTGATAACTTTCAATCATGCACAAATGGCATTTTATCTTCTGGTATCATCCAGCGGCGAGCCCCTCCATTGCTTCCTATCAAATATGCAGAAAAGAATGTTTTCATATATCACTTTGTGTCCTTAGTACAAGAGCTTTCTTTGGGATATATATATCAAGAAGTACAATTGGGAGGTCACAGGGTAAATGCCTTCTTATTTCAGTAACCTATTACCACATTGCTCTCCAGAATACCTGTGCCCGTTTAAGAACCCATGAAGTGAGAGGACACGATTCTAACTTTAGCCACATGTTCTATAGTTTTAACATTTGAACTATTTATTGACCTTTATTACTTAAAAAATTTTTTTTAAATATTTTATTTGAGACGGAAAGAAACAGTGTGTGCATGAGCAGGGGAGAGGGGGCAGAGGGAGATGCAGACTCCCTGCTGAGCAGGAAGTCCAGTGTGGGACTCCATCCCAGGACCCTGGGATCATGACTTGGGTCGAAGGCAGATGCTTAACTGACTGAGCCACCCAGGTGCCCCAACATTTATTACTTTTATATAACTTTGAAACTTTAAGTTTCCACTAATTGGTAGTTTTCATTGCAATGGTTGGAGGCTATATATCATTTTACAGATCAGGTTGATGTCTTTAAACAGTGGGTTGTTTCACTCATTAGCATAATATGGCTTATTTAGATATTTCAAGTTCTTCGAAGGATTTTTACTTCGCTCTGTATTGTGTATATAAGTGATTTCTTAGTTTATTACAGCTAATATATATAATCCATCTTTCATACTTTATAATTTTTATTTGCTTTTGGGTGTTATGTTTTCTCACAGTCCATTTTGGTAGATTGCACTTAAAAAAAAAATCATTGAGCTCTGGTTTTAAATTTTATGTGAAGTCTTCAAAAGTGTCTTACGTAAATGATGTTACTTGTAACTAATGACAGATATCCTTCGAATCCTTAGTTTATTGTCACTTTTTTTTTTAAAGACTTTATTTATTTATTTGACAGAGATCACAAGTAGGCAGAGAGGCAGGCAGAGACACAGGCAGAAGCAGGCTCTCCACCGAGCAGAGAGCCTGATGTAGGGATCGATCCCACATCCCTGAGATCATGACCTGAGCCAAGGGCAGAGGCTTAAGCACTGAGCCACCCAGGCGCCCCTTGTTGTCACTTTGGTCAGGACCACTGGTATTACGTGGTAGAAGAGCAAAAAAAATGAGGTTATGGTTTTCTGGGTTCTATTGTTAAATGGACTTCATCTTATTTCTTCAAATCTTTGCTCTAAGTTTTTGGTTGGGAAGTCTCTAATCTCTTTTCCAAGAAAGTTTATTTCTTTCGAAGTTTCATAGGAAGGCATTACATTTTTTGAAAAATTATTTTTTTGTATCTTGTAAGATCATCTTGTGACTTCTCTTGCTAATTGTGAATTCCCATGGTAAACTTACTGATATTGAGCTATCTTTGTGATTCTGGAATGAACAGTACTTAATAGTATTTTTTATATTATTGGACTTAGTTAACAGGTATTTTATGTGGGATTTTTTTCTGTTTATAAGTGAAATTTTCTTATCTTTCTTATGTTGTCCTTACTTGATTTTTGTAGAACACTGTATTTCAGGAGATGGGTCATTTTTCCTCATTTATTCTCTGGAATAATTTTTGTAAGAAACAAATTTAATCTTCAAATTCGGATAGACTTCCTAGTAAAACTGCCTAAGCTTGGAGAATTTTTTTAAGGGGGTGGTAAGCTTAGGAGAATGGCATTTTGGTGGTTATTAAATTAACATTATAATTTCTGTAATGGTTATTGAATTATCTAGGCTTTTTTCTTTGAGCTCATTTGACACATTATGTTTTTAGAAATAGACCTGTTTTATTGATAGGATTATTTATTGACATATT
The DNA here is from genome assembly GCF_030435805.1 of Mustela lutreola. Taxonomy (NCBI): domain Eukaryota; kingdom Metazoa; phylum Chordata; class Mammalia; order Carnivora; family Mustelidae; genus Mustela; species Mustela lutreola. Next base: position 144,138,134 of record NC_081293.1, on the reverse strand, counting down.
GATTAAATATCTGTAAGACACTTTGTTTACAGACTCCAGATTTTCTTTGGATACCTGTTTATTCACGTTTTATGCCCTTTTAAAATATTGGGCTGGTTTTTTCATTGTTCTCAGTTTTAAAATATTTTAAATATCTCTGGATATTTAACCCCTTACCAGATAACTTGCAGACATTTTCTCCCCTCTCATGGACTGCCTTTTCACTTTTATCGTGTTGTCTAATACAGAAGTTTAATTTTAATATGGCCTAGTGTACCTATTTCTTATTTTACTGCCTGTGCTTTTGGCATTAAATCCAATAAATCATTGCCAAAGTGAATGTCATATAAAGTTGTCCTTTTAGAGTTTTATAATTTTTATTCTTATAGGTAGGTCTTTGTTTCATTTAGAGTTTTTGTGTATGGTATTAAGTAAAACCCTACTTGATTCTTTTGCATGTGGACATCCAGTTTTCCCAGTGTTATTTGTTGAAAGGTTGTCCTTTCCCAATGAATAGTTTTTGCTTCCTTTTGAAAAATTAATTTTATATAAGCAGGGGTCTATTTCTGGGCACTGTGCTGTATTCTGTTGGTCTATATGTCTTTATGCTTAGGACCATACTTATTTAATGACTGTAGTTTTACAGTAAGTTTTGAAATAATTATGAGATGTCCAACATTTTTTAGTTAAAGAATGTTTTGGATACTTAGACTAATAAACCACTTTCTAATACTACAGACATGAAGCATTTTCTCTTTCGTTCTTCTGTCTTCATTTTGAGGCGCAGTGCCTCAAACCTGGTAGGTATTTGATACATATTAATGTGAGAATTTAAAAAATTAGAGGATTTCTTGATAATATAAGATTTGGAATGTTCTTACAGAAAAAGGAAATTGTTTTCCTTATATACTCTGGAATAGAAAACTGGACTTAATGTGGAAACTTTATAGAGGAATACTAGCAAATTTTTTCTTATTCTTACTTAGTTCACAATTGTTTCTTAAGGATCATGTCTTAAGATATGAACTGCTATTTTTACATGCATTGTATAGTTACAAAAACAATGTAGATTGGAATCTAATTGCAAATGTCCACAAGAATAAAAAAAAAGATGAGGCCAACAGGGGACCCCGAATTAGACTGGCTAGAGTATATTAAAATAAAAAAAAAGGTTCTGTTCATCCAGAATCAAATGATGACATAAATTTCAATCACATTTTAGTCTTGCAACCTTTTTTGTTACTTTGTGTAGTGTATGCATTAACACACAGGTGGTAGCTTAGCAGCTGATGGCCAAAATAAAACTAACTTCTTTGGTAGATCTAAGAAGCTTGAATCCTGTTTGAAGCTCTTTTACTTCAGAAAAACTAGAGAGTGACGGAAAAAGTATGGTGAGCTGTTTTGGAGAATACATTTTCTAATGAAGGAATATGGATTTTAAAATCTTAGAATTATATTCACATCTTTTCATACCCTATGTGTATTTTGTTAAGCAGAGGATGACTTCATAAATTAATTTTTGTGTGTATCTAAATTAAATAATACTCATCCATGGTAGGTATCCATATGCTTGTTTGGTTAAATTGGGAACTCTTATTTATTTATTTATTTGGTTATATTCATCAAAGGAGCATGAGTGAGATTTGAAAGGCTGAAGTGAAACAGAAGCCATTTTTCCTCCAACGTCTTTGCCTTCAGACTAGGGGACCAACAGACAGGTGATGCCTGGTGGGTTCTACCCTGTCCTTCCCATCTCGGTCCACCATCTTGCTCATCCTCATGATGGCTAGTCATCAGTGCTGTTTAGCAACATCAGTCTTGGTTCAGCAGATTCCCTGAGGCAGGGGTTACACAGGAGCACCTGTTGGTCACAGACCTTTCCTCAAAGTCCCCCTTTGGTGTCCAGGTAGGTTTGGTTTGCCAGATTGACAACTTTATGGTCACTCCACTTTTCCTTCTCTCTATCCTTTAGTCTGTGCCTTCCCCAGCAATTATGACAGCTTGTAAGTTCTGATTCCTTTGTGACAAGGGGTTAGATCACTTACAGTACTCCTGTTCCCCAGACTAACAAACACTATAATTCAGGTGTGGAGGTGTGTCCACACTTTCTCTGCCTATCTGAGGTACAGCCAGCTCTTCCTGAGTGGTGAGCACTGCTAAATTTTCTTACCTTGTTCACAAAAGAATACATTTTTAGAAGACACATAACTCTTTCACAAAAATATCCTGTGGTGTTTGGTGCCAGAGTAACTTGATTTTGTAATACAGCTTCCTTATTGTTTCACAAAGTTTTGCCACAAGAACTAGAAGGAAACTTTTGCTTTCAAGTGGTTCCCACAGGGTTGTGGTTAATTGGTCTGCTGCCTAGAACTTTGAAGTCCTATATAACGACATAAATAAGATTACTAGCTATGTAATATTAAAGTTGGCATGTTTAGGAACAACCTTTGTTACAGAGAATACTCCCAATCCAAGTGAGTTTTGTGTAATCCATCCCTTCGAACTCCATGTCCTTTTAACATGTACTTAAACTTTATAGATTTTAATACATAAAAATAGTGACACATGATTTAAAAGTTTGTTTCTTTTTATGGACATGATTTTTTTGGACTTCAGTATCTTGAGAGTATTTTAAATTATGAGGTAGGAATGTGACTTTGGCATTATCTGGCCAATTTGAGGAGGCCATTTCATATGTGGTTGAGTAAACTTTTTATTTTTTTTTTTTTAGTTCTTTTTTTTAGGACTAGTGGAAATCTGTTTTTTCCCCTGAGAATATCTTGGATAAGGGTGTGTCAGTGAAACTTAACGTGTACCATTGAATGCCAAGATGGCCATATGTTTCATAAACCTCACAGTAGGTCGTCTGAAATATTAAAAGAGGGGTAGTTCTGTGCTCAAAGTATTGTCTAGATTCTATATCAAATCATAATCCAGAGCTTTTGCCTTGTGCTAATGACAGAATAGCTCAAATGACCAACCATCATGTACATAAAAAATAGAAGCTGTGCTACCTGTATGTATTAAGAGATACAAATAGAGATCTATCTGTGTTACAAGTACCTGCATTATAGATACATTTGTATGAAGGCAGTCAATAATAACTAAAACTAGGCAGGAAGTAGAAGAGATTCAGCCCTTGAAGGGAATCAACCCTGGGTAAGATCCACATTTACATGCAGTGCCACTTAATTATCTGCCAACTCTAAATCTACTTTTCACTGTTATGCTACATCCCATGGGCATCCCTCCTTTGCGAAGACAGTTTTAGTTTGCTCAGTGGAGGGTGCTGAAGGGACTCTGTGGGAGGAAGGTGTTTTTCTTCCTGATCCTGGTATGCCTGCATTCCTGCTGTATCCAGAGTGGCCATTAGCATGTGTGCCTGCAGCCCTGAGCGTTACTGATTCCCTAGCAAGTTTCTGATGGTAGCTGGGGCCCTCATTCACTGCCTGCCAGCTTTGTTTGCTGACAACCTAGTGGAGGTTTTCCCATTGGCCAGCCTCAGCGTGTGGTTTTGTGCCTGCCAGACTTACTTCCCCAGCCCAGCAGTAGGCTCTATCTTGGTGGTCCCGTGTGTCATGCTCTGTTGATCAGCCTTCAGTTCCTGGCCATCTAGTCATAGCTCATGGTTTCTGCATCCCAGACTTGGCTTGCTGATGGTGCACTATCTCTAACCCAGATCAGGCTGCTAAACTTCTTGACCATCCAGTGGGCTGCAGCCAGACCTTTTTAAATGAGGTTTGAATTTCAGTATTGGAGAGTGGGGGCCCCTGCTTTTTGTTTGCTCCTGCCTTGGGTATATTTCCTCATGTTTTTTTTACAGTTTTATTCATATCATATATAATTAATACTTTATATTAAACCTTTCCTGTTCAAATTATGTGTAGTGTACAAGTCCTTACTGAAGAGTGAACGATATAGTCCTTGTTGTTTACCCTGAGGCCACTTCTTCATCCTTGTAGTGGCAAGGAAGAAAGCTACAATTTTTGTCCTGAGAAGCCAGGCCCTGGAACATGGGGCTCTCAGGGCACTTGGGAACTGGAGGAGTTTAGAATGGCCACAGAGGAGGGGGCGGGACCATACATACACATAACAGCTTAAAGCCTTTGCTGACTCCAGAACTGTGTATACATGGGGCAGTATTCCAAGGGACCTAGGGGGGAAAACATCAACTGGAACACTGAAAGATGACCAGATACTTAAGCAGGCGCTCACCCCAGAGAAGACAGAGTTAGTTGGGGGTTGGAGTCCTGCCATGTTAAAGGGAGATAGTAAATACCTTTGGATTTTCATTAATACAACAGAAGGACCACATCTAAGGAGTAGAGCCTGCTTACCAGGCAATAATCACCACCCTTCAGAGGAAGACGAAAGAATCTATAGTCTGTAACACATGTCTACAGTGCCCACTATATAGTTCAAAATTACTCTATGTTCAAAAAAATGGTGATTCATATTAAGAGAGAATCAGTCAGTTAGAAAAAGACCCAGATGTTGGAAACAGTAGTATAGGATTTCAAAATAATAATGTTGGAAAAAACCCGACTCTATAAGAAAATCTTGACGTAATAGATGAGATATGATGAATTTCAAGACAAATACAGAAATTATAAAAGAGAACACAGTGAAAACTGAGGACTGAAAAAACATCTAGGTTAAAATTTTATTGAAATCTATGGGCTCTGGTCAATATGAACTGAAGAATGGAGTGAACTTGAGAACAGAATGTGTTCTATGATACAGGGGTGGAAGCTGCCCGTCTTGTTATGGCCTGGGCACGAACCTCAAACCTAGCACTTCTATTTTACTGGGTAGGTCAGAGCAGTCAGAAGACAGCCAATGTATTTACAGAGAGGCAAAGCCAGACTTTGCTCCCCCAAGAATTTGTGGCTGTTAATCTATCGCAGTCATCCTGTCATAAGAGTAAGAAATGGGGAAGACAGCTGAGTTTTGCTAGTTTCAGCAACTTACTCATTGTGTTTAGTCAGTTGAGATACTTCTTGGAGTCTTGGTATTCTTGTCCATGAAAGGGAAAAATACTGAAAGTAAACGTCTAGAAGTAGTGTTCAATTAATGAAAGCTACATATTATGAGCAATTTCATTGTATTTTGGTTCAATTGCTTCAGTCTCTACTAAAGTTCACATGTAAATGTGGTTAATTATGTAAGCTTTTTCCTTTGTTCCATAATTTTGAGATGGGCTTGGAAGTAATATAGAGTTTTTTCTGTGAAACTTTTTTTCTGGTTTCAATTTTACTTTAATATTGACAATAGATAACAGTATTTAAGTTGTTGAACCAGCCATTATAACTGTGGTCTGAAATTTTTATCTGAGATGATGTATTAAGGAATATAAACATAATAGAGGCAGTAGTACTGCCTTGAGATGATCACAGTGAACACAAACCTTGGTACGGTAACACTAAATCAATCTGGACCTCAAGCAGGTGCCCACTCAGGCCACTTTTCCTGTGGATATTCATTCTCTTTGCTGGGCTCACCTGCCTTGCCATTCTGGCATCCTAACATACCTTTCCTGTTCAAGCCTGCTTGCCAGTATCAGAAGGAATCAGAAACAACGGTGACATTGGGAGTCGAAAAATGCCTTACCTCTATTTCTAATTCTGTGTCCTTGAATAGCTATGCATATAGCTTTTAGTTTTTCTGGGCCTATATTCACACCTATAAATATTAAGGTTTGGACTAAATGTCTAAAATCTCTTTTGACTCTGATTTTATGGTTCAGAAACCGGTAAAGGGCTAGGCATGGCAGTGATTACCTATTAAGAAAAACTGACTAGAGGTTGAAAAGATGCCCAGTGTTCATTTGGTTGGTGACAGAAGCCCAAGTTAGTATGAAGTATTAACACCGCCCAAACACACTGAGCTGACGGAATGATGCAGTCAAGGTAAATGAGAAGTTGTAGTAATAAAGACTTTGTCAGGTGAATCATGACAAGGGTGCTCCAGTTTGTGTTAGAGAATAAACAGTTGCTTTGAACTAGATTTCACGCTTTTTTTCAGACCACTAATTTCAAAGACTTATTTCAGTGACTGAAATACTGGTCTCAGAAAGCTCTAGTAATAACTGATCTTCTAGCTTACAGAATTAAAACAGATTTAGCCACATATTTCTATTCATTGTTAGATTTGTTAAAATAGCAATTAAATATTAAAATGTATTATTAATTGAACAAAAAAATTAAATCCCTATTGCTTGATTTAGAGTTGCTTGCCTTTTTCTTTGATTGCAGTTCTCATTTGGGTGTCTGTTGTGTGTCAGCCTATTTTCCTGCAGCATGTATTGTCATCTGTGCTCTACTGCTCTGTTAGCTGGGAGTCTGTATAGAGCGGAGACTGACCAGGGAGAAGTGTACCTGTGTTTTTAAGATTATTGGAGACAGATAGAAAGTGTCCTTATCTGTCTCACTCTACAATACACTTAACTACTTAAATTAACACACCATTACCCATTCATACAAAAGGAAAGGGAAACTACTAGTTCACAGAGTACACACTTTATGGATGCAGAATAAATATTATGTGATACATTCCTGTTTTGTAATTAAGAAGTTAAGGTATGGAGCGCCTGGGTGGCTCAGTAGGCTAAAGCCTCTGCCTTCGGCTCAGGTCATGGTCCCAGGGACCTAGGATCAGGCCCCACAAATTGTGCTCTTTGCCCAGCAGGGAACCTGCTTCCTCCCTTCTCTCTGCCTGCTTGTGATCTCTGTCTGTCAAATAAATAAATAAAATCTTAAAAAATAAAAAAAAGGTACTTGCACAGGGTCGAAATCTGTTAAATGGCAAACACAAGATCCAAATTGCAGCATCATTATAATAACCTGTTAGGTTTCCTGAAATTGATAGTTAAAACAATGTCATGCTTTATTCTACTACATCCTTCTTATAAAAAAGTATAATTACTTATACAAATATCTTTTCAATAAGATTGGCAGTACAGTGTAAGGACTGGAGTATTTCCTTAGCTAGTTAGTTGGAAGTATATTCAGCAGTTCAGTTTTTATTAGCATATTGTCTGTCTTTTTATCTCTGGTTTTCATCTTTTTGGTTTAACTTTGTGGGTTAGTCTTGATGTTGAGTATGTTTTAGATATACATGCCTTAGGGGAATAAGTGTATTTGAAATGGAAGAAAATTGGATGACTAACTCCATTATTTTCTGATAGAATTCATTGAAGGAGGTTCAGGAAACAGCCTATTTGTGTTTAATGATACTAAATTCCTTTCTTGGGAACACACCTTTTTCTTAACCATAATGGTCTCCAGAGTAATGAGAAAACTGCAAAGAATAAATGTTTTATCCTCCAATTCTAAGAATAACTAAAACTTCTAAAATGCTTTGGTCAGGGTTTTTTCTTTTTCCTTAAGGTAATTGGAAGTTTCTTTAGATGTTAAAAAAAAATGTGCAAAGCCTGCCTATATCATTGGTACAGTCTGTGTGTTCCCTACCACAAAATATTAAATGGAATTAAGAGTATAAGGAAGTTAAACTTTTTCCCTTTCATTACAAGCAGGCTAGTCTACTTACCTACCCAATTTTGATGTATTTGGGAATGCATAAATGCCCTTTGTTTTCAACCGTCCTCTAAATCATGTTACATCATGTCCTGGTAGTCTATAAAGCAATATAATAATATGTGAAAAAAAAAATCTTAAAATGTAGCACTCAATATACAGTTCAGTAAATTTTACTTTTTTTAAAAAACTTTTAAAATCAACAGAATAGGAATCATACTTTTTTTTTTTAAGATTTTATTTATTTATTTGACAGAGATCACAAGTAGGCAGAGAGGCAGGCGGTGGGGGTGGGGAGCAGGCTGAGCAGAGAGCCCAATGTGGGCTTTGAACCCAGGGCCCCGAGACCATGACCTGAGCTGAAGGCAGAGGCTTAACCCACTGAGCCACCCAGGTGCCCTAAATTTTACTTTTTATATTCACCATGGCTTTATTTATTCAGGTGAAGGGATTTATTAACTTTTATTTCTAAAAGGAACATCTTTTCTCACATAATTTTTCAAGAGGAGTTGTAACTATCAATTTGTATAATTAAAATGTCCTCTTATTTTCAGTAAGACATGGTAGAAGCTTAATTTACTAAAAAAAATTTTTTCTCATCCAATGTAAATGATAAACAGCATAATTATATACCCCTCCTATTCCCAGGGTAGCTGCTTGCTTCTTGATTCTATTTTCTGGAAGATAAAACAGTGATAGCATTTAAAGTGGTATTAAGGTTTGGTAGTACTGTTTAGTATGCACCCAGGTAAAGTAAAGCCTGAGAAGGCAGGAACAGAAACAAGCTAGGAGATCCCAATTAGAGTTCTCAGGTTTCTCTTCTGTAATTGCCATCATAAGTGCTAGGCTAGAAACAGGATGATATATTTGTTAATGCTGTTGTTAATATACTGAAGCCAACCATGAAAATGGGGACTATCACAGTAATAAAAATCCACAGATTTTGAAATTATGCTGTTGGGTTTGAATATTGGTTCTTAATCTCTCAATCTGTGTACTTACCTCTTTTTCTTCATGGTTAAATAGATAGTACTTAAATCCCTATCTCAAAGGGAACCTTGGATGAGCTAACCCATGTGAAATTTTCTAGTGCTTCATGTTAGAAGTGATTGCCCACTGTTAGGTGTAGAGATTCCTGAAACTCATAGCCTGAAACAACAATTATTTATTCTTGCTTGCCTGTCTTCAGACAGGCTGTTGGTTGATCTAGGCTGGGCTTGACCGGATTGTTGTTGCCATGTCTGGTATTTTACTTGTGGTTCCTTGCTTGAGGGCTATAATCAGGTTTGTTCTACACGTGTTTCTTGAGCCAAGGCTAGGGGCGAGGGGCAGCAGCTATCTTGGAGAACTTTGTATAGCACTGGCAGAAATTAGATGAGAAGTGGAAAGATGTGATTCTTCATAAGCAGTAGGCATGCACCTCTCACAATGACATTTCCACTCCTATTCCCTTGGACAGAGGAAGCCTTATGACCAATCACTGAATCAGTGCAGTGAGCAGGGCACTTCACACTTGAGATGGTTGCAAAGGGATGTGTATATCATTCTACTACAGGGACAAGAAAAAATTATGACCAATACTTACGTCTTCAGTAGTTAACAAATACTAGATGCTGTTTCAGCCTTTCTTTTAAAAATTATTTTTAACTTCTTTAATTTTTCTTCTTACCATAAACTTTTTTGCTTGAACAAAATAGGTGCTGAACCCGTAACATTCCTGTGGTATTAGCAGCTTTACAAGTCTGGCTAGTCATGTATCTTTTTTGCTGCTGACACAAGTGCTTTTTCTCATACTGGGGCTTAATTTCATCCTTTAGATCACAGCTTAAGTATCAGCTCCTTATGAAGCCTTCCTGTCTGTTTTCTCCTTATTTTCTAATTCCCTTTTTAACTTCCTTTACTTTTATCTATAATAATTTGGTTTGTGTACTTGTTTGTTACCTTTATTCCCTGAAATTACATTGTCCATGAAGTCAGGGACTTTGTCTTGTTCATTGTGTTTGCTTCAGAGATCTTGGTTGGTTTTGATAACTGACAGTTTTGACCAGGGCCATTTTCACTTGCTGTGCTTTAAAGTATTCCTTTTATATTTTAAGTTCACTAATAAAGAATGAACCTCTAGAACCTTAGGCCCCCATGCTTGACCCCAATACAGCAGAACCATTGCCCTGTGCATTCCTACTCTCTACCTGTGACTATGCTGTGAAGCCCTGAGTGTGCTGCATCATTTCTAAGTCTTGTAAGTGATATACCTTTATTTTCCCCCCAACTGTCCTGATGGTTGTTGCTGAAGGGTACCTTGGAATTATAGTAAGAACCGCCAGGGTTGGTCCAGTCATAACACTTTTGGAGACAGGAGATGTCTGTGGGAGGCTTCCTGGGGCCCAGGTGAGCATCTCTGGATATTGGTAGCTGATAGCATTACTATCAGTAGGCTGAGACTGGCACAAAACAGAAAGAATAATAAAATTGAAAGAAACAATAGAAGTTTATATTTTTAGTTGAAATGAATTATCTTTGCTCTTGTCTCATGTTGGTATAGCATTTTACTACAAGCATTTATTAAACAACACATTAGAACACTGAAATATACAGTGGGCTCTGAGGAAGCATTTCTATAGGGAAGTGAATTTAGCAACACCTTAGCAAAACCTTTATATCCTGATGCAAAGGATTCAAGGAAATAAATTGCATTCTGGAAAGAAATAACCTGTCTCTAGCAGCAGTTGCTTATACTTTTAGAAGGTGGATTTCTGATATATAAAATGGACTAATTCTACATGCTTTATAAGTCTTCCAGGCCTGCGAATGACATAGTTTCCAAACTATAGACTTGAGAGTTGAGTGCTGCCTGCAAATGTGTGGGTGTCTCCTACATTTTCTTATAATGGAAATTTTTTTGGCATTAAAAACAAACAAACAAACATGTTCTTTAACAACAAAAGATTCAGCAATACTGGGTTCTTCGTATTCCTTTGTGCTATATTGTCATAGAGATGACATCTTCATACACTGTATGCCCTTCAATACTCATTTATAATTACTGTTCTGTTTAAATCAAATGAGAGGATACAATATACCTGTTTTTTTTTTTTTTTTTTTTTTTTTTTTAGTAAAGACTTCATTTATGAGAGAGAGCGAGCGAGAGCGAGCACACGAGCAGGGTGAAGGATAGAGGGAGAAGCAGATTCCCTGCTAAGGAGGGAGTGTGATGTGGAACTCAGTCCCAGGACCGTTGGATTTTGACCTAAGCTGAAGGCAAATGCATTACTGACTGGGCGCCACTCAGGCCCACCCAGGCGCCCATACTTGTCTTTTCTATTAATTTTTGTATGTAGTTACTTTTATTGGTTAGTGTCTATTTTTTCAAGTTAGCCTCAAAAACTCTCTTTGACATTTCTTCCAGATCATGCTGGCTAGTAAAACATTGTATTACTGTTTGCTTCAATTTCTGAAGGAGTATTTTGTTGGATATAAAATTCTTGGTTGACAGTCTTTTTCCTTTTAGTGCTTAGAGTATGTTCTGTGATCACTGCTTTCAGGGAGTTCATCAGACATGCTTCCTTTGGCTCATTAAACGTGTTTAAAATCACTTGAATCTTTATATAGTAAGTCCGAAGTCTTGTCTGTCTCAGGGCAGTTGTATGTTTTTTTTCTTCACATATGCTCTTGTTTCTTGGCATGTCTCCTAATTATTATTAAAAACTGGCCATTTTTAGTAGTACAGCAATTTTGGAAATCAGACCCATCCCCCTAGAGTTTGCTGTTGAAAATGCTTGTTTCTATCATGGATTTATTAAATGACTTACCTGAATTCTGTAGTACATATTTTCTTCTCTACTATGTCATATGTAGCCAGTGAAGTCTCTGCTTGGATAGTTCAGTGGTCAGTTAATGGGAAGAGAGTTCTGTAAGTACCTGGAACAAACCATGTTCTCTGCTTTGCCTGGTGTCTTTGTGTGTAGAGGCACATTTGCTATGCTTAGGAAAATAGTTCACAATTCTGGCTTCATTCTCACTTCCTGCTTGTGAAGCACAAGATGAGTCTGAATTAAGAGCACAGGACCTTCTCAGGTCTTTTGTGGGCTTGTGGTCAGCCCTATGCATGTTCATGGTCTTTACTAGATACCTAGGAATAGCATTTGAGCTTTTCAAAGCCTTATCTGGGTATCTCATTCTTTAGCTTTTCCTTTTAATGGTTCAGGTTAGCTTCTTGTTTGCCTCAGTTGTTACCACCAATTTAGGCAGCTGCTGCTGTAAACAATTACTGTTGATACTTTTTAGCACATGCTTGCAGGGAACACTCATTTGGAAGTCTGACTTAAGTCAAAAAACAAAACAAAACAAACAAACCTTGAAAGTTGGGTTTTTTTGTGGGACTTGTGGACAGGCAAAGGGATGAAACTCTGACAGCTACTTGGAGATTAGGATTTGGAGAAGCTCCAGTTTTGTTCTGTGTTACCCAGTGGCTGCTAGCCTTCTGTTTTTCACTGTGGACGTAGGCTGTTAGTTTTTAAGATGACCATGATAGTCAGAGTAAACTGTGAGGTTGGGGTTGGGGAGAACAGGGTAGGTTAAAAATGGCATGCCATTCACTTTCTGTTCGTTTGTTTGTTTTCTTTCTTTCTTTTTTTAACCAAGCTTCAGTGTTAGCTACAGGAACAAACATTCCATAGACTTTCACATGGCTTTGATTAATTTCCAGAGTTCTGAGAAAGCTTATTTTTGTAATATATTTCAATGTTCTTGTTGCTTTTATGGAGAAAAGAATTATGGTGTCCTCAACAACTGTATTTATTTGATTTAGTGCCCTTAACAAATAACAATATTACTTGATTTTTTACCTGACTGTTGTTTCAGATGTCTGAGTTTAAGAGTATCAAGTCAAATATGGAGCCAAATATACCATGGTTGATTCTTGACGATATACTTTTTATTTGACATATCCATCATGTTCCTTATTAACTATATTTTGATACACATCCTTTAAATGTCTTTTCCTTTAAGTTGGAAATCTATTTCTCTAAAATTTACCTTTGTGCTGGTTTTGCCTTTTAATTACCATTAAGGAGATCTGAGCCTTTTAATTACCATTAAGGAGATCTGATTTGCCTGATTCAGTGGGCTGGGGATTTTGAGTGTATTCTGTAGAAAAAGACTGAGTGAAAATGCTGAACTTGGAAAGGTAAAATCATAATTTTCTAACCTGTATTCCATGGAATATTCTTTAAGGTAAGTAAGTTTTTGGGAAAGAGCCTCATGGTAAAATATATTTGGGAAATAATAGACACAATATCCCCTATCTGAATATTTAAAATGGGTATTAGTAACCAAAGACTGTCAAGAAGTTGCTGAATTTTAAGGTAGCATTTCCCAAACTTATTTGCCTAAGGAGCATTTTCTGTGAGTAATACCCTGAGAAACAAGTACATTTCTGCACAAGAAACCAGTGCACCTCTAAACAATAATATTCACTTATGTTAACATTCTATTTCAACTGAAGTTACAGAGAAGATATGCATCGGTGAATAGAGGTGATAAGTTGAGATAAAGGCAATTTTACTTTGCTGGAGAAAAGAAATGTACTTAGTTTGGCTAAGCTATTCATTAACCATACTTTTTCTGTAATGAAGAGTTAACAAATTGACAGAACTAAACTTTTATTTGTGCTATATAGAACTTTAAGAATGCAGTAAATTGGTTCTTCTTGCTTCACACAGTTCTAAACATATAGAAATTTTTAATGTGTGTATATATGTGATGGCTTAGTGCATTTTATTATCTTTAAGGTAATATGATTTCATAGACTTTATCACTTGGAAGAAAGAAAGCTACAGGAAACTGAAATAGAATTTTAAGCTCCTGATTCTTGGTGATGGACAAGTGTAATACCTGCAAATTGAAGTGAATGTATTTTTTTTTAATCAAATATTAAGTATATACAATCTGAGGACCTGACAATATTCTGAAAGCAGAATGCATGAATTTTTAAGGAATATTAACCCTTCTCAAGGTCATCCAAAAAATGGAAAAAGGAAATATTCCAAACATATTTATGAGACTAGAATTACCCTGATACAGAAACCAAAGATGCCAAAAGAAAATCAAATTGTAGGCCACTATCTCTAATAAACATAAACTCAAAAATTCTGAACAAAACATTACCAAACAGTGTAGAAACATATTGAAAGGATTCTTCACCACAGTCATGGAGTGTTTATTCCAATGACGGAGGAAACAATCACCATCTATGTTTGAGTCCGTGTGATATAACACATTAACAAAATGAAGTATAAAAATCTTGATCAACCTCCATTTTTAATAGTCAACAAAATAGAGGGTTTATAGAGATCTACTTCAACATAATAAAGGCTATAGATGACAAGCCCAGATAAATCATACTCAGTGATGAAAAGCTGAAAGGCTTTCCTTTAAGATCAGGAAAAAAACAAGGATGCTCACTATCCCCACTTTCATGCAACTTAATTTTGGAAGGTCTAGCTAGAGCAATTAGGCAAAAAGGGGCGGGGGCATTCAATTGTAAAGGAAGAAAATAACTTACTATTTGCAGATGACATGGTATATGTAATAAACCCTAAAGGGTCTACTGAAACAGAATGCATACATTCAATAGTTAAAGAATTCACAATCAAAACACATAGACTTGGTTTCTATACACTAATAACGGAAAATTCCATGTACAATTGCATAAAAAGGAATAAAATATGTAGGAACAATTTAACCAATGAAGTGAAAGACTTATGTATTGAAAACTAGGATAAAGAAAGAGATTGAAGGAGGGGGGAGGAGTCAAGATAGAAGAGAAGTAGAAGGCTGAGACCACATCAGGTAGTAGATCAGCTAGATAGCTTATCAAATCATTGTGAACACCTACAAATCCAACAGGAAGTCGAAAAGAAGAAGAGCAACGATTCTAGAAACAGAAAATTGACCACTTTCTGAAAGGTAGGACCGACAGAGAAGTGAATCCAAAGCGACAGGAAGACAGAGTGCGGGGGCCGGCTCCCAGCAAGTGGCAGAACAACGGAGCACAAAATCAGGACTTTTAAAAGTCTGCTCCACTGAGGGACATTGCTCTAGAGGCTAAACCGGGGTGAAGCCCGTGCGGGGTCAGCATGGCCCCATGTCCCTGGGGTCACAGAAGGATCGGGGGCATCTGAGTGTTGCAGAGCTCGCAGGTATTAGAGCGGGGAAGCTGGCTACAGAGACAGAGCCAAGGAGTGAGCTCTCAGCTCGGGGTTACTTTGAACCGATCACAGTCTGGGTGAGCTCAGAGCACAGCCAGAGGCCAGGGAGATGGGAGTGATTGAGAGCTTTTCTCTGAGGGCACACTGAGGAGTGGGACCCCGAGCTCTGGGCTCCTCCAGGCCAGAGGTTGGGAGGCCGCCATTTTCATTCCCATCCTCGGGAACTCAACGGAAATCATTCAGGGAACAAAAGCTCCTGAAAGCGAACCCGAGAAGATTACTTAGCCCTGCCCCTGGTAAGGGTGGTGCAATTCAAACTCGGGCAAAGACACTTGAGAATGACTACAACAGGCCCCTCCCCCAGAAGATCAACAAGAAATCCAGCCACGACCAAGTTCACCTACCAATGAGAACAGCAGAATTCCAGAGAAGGAGAAAGTAAAGCATGAAATTCTTGGCTTTCTCCCCATGATTCTTTAGTCTTGCAGTTAATTTAATTTTTTTTTAAATTTTATTTTTTTCTTCAATTTTTTTTAACTTTTACCCTTTCCTCTTTTAACGTTTTTTAACTAGTTTATCTTAACAATACATTTCATTAAAAAACAAACAAACAAAAAAAAAATACAAAACTTTTTTCTGCCAGTGGAGGCCACCGAGTAAGCATCGTTAAAGTCTCCCCTCCCACCGCCGTCATGTCTAAGTCAGAGTCTCCCAAAGAGCCTGAACAGCTGCGGAAGCTCTTCATCGGAGGTCTGAGCTTTGAAACAACCGATGAGAGTCTGAGGAGCCATTTTGAGCAATGGGGAACACTTATGGACTGTGTGGTAATGAGAGATCCGAACACCAAGCACTCCAGAGGCTTTGGGTTTGTCACATATGCCACTGTGGAGGAGGTGGATGCAGCCATGAATGCAAGGCCACACAAGGTGGATGGAAGAGTTGTGGAACCAAAGAGGGCTGTCTCAAGAGAAGATTCTCAAAGACCTGGTGCCCACTTAACTGTGAAAAAGATTTTTGTTGGTGGCAATAAGAAGACACTGAAGAACATCATCTAAGAGATTATTTCGAACAGTATGGTAAAATCGAAGTGATTGAGATCATGACTGACCGAGGCAGTGGCAAAAAGAGGGGTTTTGCTTTTGTAACATTTGATGACCATGATTCTGTAGACAAGATTGTCATTCAAAAATACCGTACTGTGAATGGCCACAACTGTAAAGTAAGGAAAGCGCTCTCTAAGCAAGAGATGGCTAGTGCTTCATCCAGCCAAAGAGGTCGAAGTGGTTCTGGAAACTTTGGTGGTGGTCATGGAGGTGGTTTTGGTGGGAATGACAACTTTGGTTGCGGAGGAAACTTCAGTGGTCGAGGTGGCTTTGGTGGCAGTCGAGGTGGTGGTGGATATGGTGGCAGTGGGGATGGCTATAATGGATTCGGTAATGATGGAAGCAACTTTGGAGGTGGCGGAAGCTATAATGATTTTGGCAATTACAACAATCAATCCTCAAATTTTGGACCCATGAAAGGAGGTAATTTTGGAGGCAGAAGCTCTGGCCCTTATGGTGGTGGAGACCAATACTTCGCCAAACCATGAAACCAAGGTGGCTACGGTGGTTCCAGCAGCAGCAGCAGCTATGGCAGTGGCAGAAGGTTTTAATTACTGCCAGGAAACAAAGCTTAGCAGGAGAGGAGAGCCAGAGAAGTGACAGGGAAGCTACAGGTTACAACAGATTTGTGAACTCAGCCAAGCACAGTGGTGGCAGGGCCTAGCTACAAAGAAGACATGTTTTAGACAATACTCATGTGTATGGGCAAAAAAACTCGAGGACTATATTTGTGATTAATTGTATAACAGGTTATTTTAGTTTCTGTTCTGTGGAAAGTGTAAAGCATTCCAACAAAGGGTTTTAATGTAGATTTTTTTTTTTTGCACCCATGCTGTTGATTGCTAAATGTAATAGTCTGATCATGACGCTGAATAAATGTCTTTTAAAAAAAAACAAAAAAACAAAATACAAACTTTTTTGAACCTTCATTATTATAGTCATATTTTGTACTTCAATGTATCTAACTTTATTTTTTATATACACATAATGTTTTTTCTTTTAAAAAAATTTGGGGTACAACTTCTTCTAATAGATGAAAATATGCACTAAATCTAGCTCTGGGCTTGTTCTAGTCTCCAGCCTGAGCAAATTCTCTCTACTTTCTTTTTCTTTATTCTCCCAACCAACTTACTTATCAACTCCTTTTTTTAGAAATTAAAGTTTATTTCATATTTTTTTTTTATTAAAGATTTTATTTATTTATTTGACAGAGATCACAAGTAGGTGGAGAAGCAGGCAGAGAGAGAGGGGAGGAAGCAGGCTCCCTGCTGAGCAGAGAGCCTGATGCGGGGCTTGATCCCAGGACCTGGAATCATGACCCGAGCCGAAGGCAGAGGCTTTAACCCACTAAGCCACCCAGGTGCCCCTTTTTTCCATCTTTATAGGCATATTCCATCCCTTCATTGTGTTTACCCTTATATATGTTTTTCATGCTTTAAAATTTTGGGAGGTAGTTTCTTCTAAGAGACCAAAATACTCCCAGAATTAAGCAGGTGACCCTGTTCTAGTCACCAGTCTAATATATGTATATATATATTTTTTTTAAATATATTTTTTCTTTGTTTTCTTCTTTTAATTTGTTTTATTCTGAACTTCTTTTTATCCCCCCCATCCTGGCCATTTGGGGTCTCTTCTGATTTGGTTAAAGCACATTTTCCTGGGGTCTTTGCCATCCTTTTAGTATTTTAATTGCTCCTTCATATATTCTTATCTGGACAAAATGAGAAGGCGGAAAAACTCACCCTGAAATAAAGAACAAGAGGCAGTACTGAAGGCTAGGGACCTAATTAATATGGACATTGGTAATATGTCAGATCTAGAGTTCAGAATGATGATTCTCAAGGTTCTAGCTGGGCTCGAAAAAGGCAGGGAAGTTATTAGAGAAACCCTCTCTGGAGAGATAAAAGCTTTTTCTGGAGAAGTAAAAACTAAAATCTAACCAAGTTGAAATAAAAAAAGCTATTAATGATGTTCAATCAAAAATGGAGGCTATTACTGCTAGATTAAATGAGGCAGAAGAGAGAATTAGTGATATAGAAGAACAAATGACAGAAAATAAAGAAGCTGAGCAAAAGAGAGACAAACAACTACCTGACCACGAGGGGAGAATTAGAGAGATAAGTGACATCATAAGACAAAGCAACATTAGAATAATTGGGATTCCAGACGAAGAAGAAAGAGAGAGGGGAGCAGAAGGTACATTGGAGAGAATTATTGTAGAGAATTTCCCTAATATGGTGAAGGGAACAAGCATCAAAATCCAGGAGGTGCAGAGAACCACCCCCTTCAAAAACAATAAGAATAGGTCCACACCCTGTCACCTAATAGTAAAATTTACAAGTCTTAGCAACAAAGAGAAAATCCTGAAAGCAGCCCAGGAAAAGAAGTCTGTAACATACAATGGTAGAAATAGTAGATTGGCAGCAGACTTATCCACAGAGACCTGGCAGGCCAGAAAGAACTGGCATGATATATTTAGAGCACTAAACAAGAAAAACATGCAGCCAATAATACTATATTCAGCTAGGCTATCATTGAAAATAGAAGGAGAGATAAAAAGCTTCCAGGACAGGGGCACCTGGGTGGCTCAGTGGGTTAAAGCCTCTGCCTTTGGCTTAGGTCATGATCCCAGGGTTCTGGGATCGAGCCCCACATCGGGCTCTCAGCTCAGCAGGGAGCCTGCTTCCTCCTCTCTCTCTGCCTGACTCTCTGCCTACTTGTGATCTCTGTCTGTCAAATAAATAAATAAATAAAATCTTAAAAAAAAAAAAAAAAAGCTTCCAGGACAAACAAAAACTAAAAGAATTTGCAAACACCAAACCAGCTCTACAGGAAATATTGAAAGGGTTCCTCCAAGCAAAGAGAGACCCTCAAAGTAGTAGATCAGAAAGGAACAGAGACAATATACAGTAACAGTCACCTTACAGGCAATACAATGGCACTAAATTCATCTCTTAATAGTTACCCTGAATGTAAATGGGCTAAATGTCCCAATCAAAAGACGCAGGGTATCAGAATGGGTAAAAAAAAAAAAAAAAAAAAAACCCATCAATATGCTGCCTACAAGAAACTCATTTTAGATCTGAAGACACCTCCAGATTTAAAGTGAGGGGGTGGAAAACAATTTACCATGCTAATGGACACCAGAAGAAAGCTGGTGAGAATCCTTATATCAGATCAATTAGATTTTAGGCTAAAGACTATAATATTTGATGAGGAAGACACTATATCATACTCAAATGGTCTGTCCAACAAGAAGATCTAACAATTTTAAATATCTATGCCCGTAACATGGGAGCAGCCAACTATATAAACCAATTAATAACAAAATCAAAGAAACACATCGACAATAATACAATAATAGTAGGGGACTTTAACACTCCCGTCACTGAAATGGACAGATCATCCAAGCAAAAGATCAACAAGGAAATAAAGGTCTTAAATGACACACTGGACCAGATGGACATCACAGATATATTCAGAACATTCCATCCCAAAGCAACAGAATACACATTCTTCTCTATCTAGTGCACAAGGAACATTCTCCAGAATAGATCACATCCTGGATCACAAATCAGGTCTCAACTGGTATCAAAAGATTGGCGATTCACAGACCTCTACCCCTGGAGATAAAAATACATCATATGTTTATAAAAAAAATAAATTAATAAAAAAAGAGATTGAAGACCTAAATCTTTCCATTGAAAGATTTTCATGCTGATGGAATAGAAGAATCAGTATTGAGGATGTCCATACTAAAAGCAAAGTACAGATTCTGTGCAATCCCCATCAAGCTTCCAGTGGCATTTTTCATAGAAATAGAACAAATTATCCTAAAATTTGTACAGAACTACAGAGGATGATGAATAATCAAAGCAGTCTTGAGAAAGAACAAATGTGGAGACATTATGCTTTTTGACTGCAAACTACATTACAAAGCTTAGTAACTGAAACACTGTGTTATTAGCATAAACACATAATATCAATATCAATGGAACAGAGCCCAGAAATGGATACATGTAAATGGTCACTTTATGACAAGTCAGGAACATAGGGGGAAAGGACAGTCTTTCCAATAAATGGTATGGGTGACACTAGGCAGCCATATGTATAAGGCTGTTGATAGATTTAAGATAGAACTAAGATAATTTAAAACTATCTTGTACCAAACACAAAAAGTAACTCAAAAATATGCTAAACACTTGAACATAAGATCTGAAACCATAAAACTCCAAGCTAGTCTCAGTGGTAGGCTCCTTGACATTGATCCTGGCAATGATTTTCTTGGATCTGACCCCCAAAATAAGAACAGACACAGAAATAAGTGAGACTACATCAAACTGAAAAGCGTCTACTCTGTAAGGGGAGAAGACAAACCAAAATACTGCCTACTGAATGGGAGAATGTATTTACAAATCATGTGTCTGATAAAGGGTTTATGTCAAAAATATATAAAGGTGAATCCCTACAATTCAAAAGAAAAATATCTTAAAAAATGGGCAGATAATCTGAACACATTTTTCAAGAAGACCTGCAACTGGTCCATAGGTATGTGAAGAGATGCTCAACATCACTAATCAGGGAAATGAAAATCAGAACCACAATCAGTTATCTATCACCTCGCACCAGTCAGAATGACTAGTATCAAAGAGCCAAGAAATAACAAATGTTGGTGAGGATGTGGAGAAGATGTTCTCCTCCTCTACTGTTGATGGAATGTAAATTCGTTCAGCCACACTGGAAAACTGTATGGAGGTTGCTCAATTAAAGAAATACCACGATTCAGCACTTCTGCTTCTGGATATTTATCACAAGGAGTGGAAAACCTTCAAAAAGCTATCTGCACTCCTACATTCATTGCAGCATTATTTACAATAGCCAATATATGGAAACAACCAAAATGCCTATAGATGGTGAATAAAGACAGTCTCTTTCGTGGAGTCTTAAAAACAAAACTCAAGTTCATGGTTACTGAGAAGAGATGAGTGGTTGGTTGCCAGAGGTAGGAGTGAGGATTGGGTAGGAGAAATGAGTGAAGGGGGTCAAAAGGTAAAAAAAAAAATCATTAAAAAAGAAAAGCCCTAACGATTAAATTACTGTTTTCTCCCTCAAAAGACAGGAGGGAGGAGTTCATCAACAAAGCATAGGTAAAGAGTTACATATTTATGATTGTTAGAAACAAACCTGCAACTTACGAATTGTGTGCAAGAGTATTACGACTTAATCTAGGTGTAGCACTTAAGTGCTTCTCCCAGAATTTGAAGTAAGACTGGTGGTATTGTGTAGTCTGTTCAGATTGTTCTGCATTTAATTGGCACAATGAAATATTCAGGATAGAGAAATCCTTTAGTTAGAAGTTAAGGCAGGGTTCTAGAACCTCTCAGGAGACTGAATAAAGTTTAAACAAGGGGCGGGGGGACTCATTAAAAAACACTCATAGTATCCTGGTTGAATTGGAAGATGTTTTCTCCCTCTAAGTGTTCTACAGCGAGTGTGGTTAATTGCTGTCTAATGTGAAATACATACGTGGTTTTTAAAAATAGATGAGAGAAGTTAGAACAGGAAGCCTCTTTGAGCTTTCTGGAAAACTGAGAAGAGACTAACATTATGCAGAGTGTCTTAGCCTGAGGTGAAAGCAGTGCACGTTGGGGAATATGGCCTGGCAGTTTATAGCAAGTTAGTGATGGGACACACCCTGTCAGCTTATGTTGAATTTCCACTTCTGTGTAAAGTAAGGTCGAATTCGTGTATGTTGCACATGGCACCTTTGTTGCTGAGCTTAAGAACTTCTCCCTCCTCTTTAGTGCATATATTGATAAATTATATGTGGATAAGGGTACATATATAATGATACAAATATAGTGACAAAAAATTCAAGATGGAAAGCACTTTTTACCATAAGGAACATTTTGAATGAAATGAATATATGAAAGAAAAAGCATTTGAACCTGGAGAGAACACGTGCTTATTTATCTCCAGCAACTACTCCCTTGGAGTTTCTTTCTTTCTTTTTCTTTTTTTGGCTGCACAAGATGCAATCAGAACCTTGGTGTTCATGGTGCTTGTTAGTTCACACCATTGAGTCCTGGCCACCTTCCTTTTTTTTCCCCAAGGCTGTGATCTATTTGAAGATAATAAGTTTCACCTGGAGTGAATTGGCGACCTCCCCACTCTGGGAAATGAGAAAGGAAAACTTCCCGGTGGGTGATTGAAAGGATGCTATGAAATATTTCTAAACTTTCAGGAAAAATGTGACAAAGTTAAAACATGAAAATGAATTGGAAGGTCCTATTCCAGGCACTTATTTTCACTTTATTTTAACCCAGAAAGACATCAAGATTCAAACTCCTCTTTTTCTTTGACATTGCAACAAGGCAGAGAGAAATGGTACTGGCTGGGGAAAATAAAAACGGCTTTTTCATGATTTGGTAGTTTTCAGGCACTAGACAAAATTGGTCCCAAATTGGTCCAGTTTAGAGTTAGGTCAGGAAGGATGTTTTACATCTGTTTCTGTGTGTATGAGTGGGCAAGAGATGGTCTGTAGTCTCCAGTGTTACCACTCTGAAATCTTTCATAAGCACCCTTTGTGGGAAAAACCCCACACAACAGAATCTCCACAAGATTGGGAAAGAAGTCTTCAGGTATGTTTTGAATTTCTCTCTCACTCTTAACCTCAAAACATAACACATGCAAAATTAATGAAATATATTTAACATAGGTTAGTCACTTTGTTCTAGAAATTTTGCTCCAGCTTTTCTGTGGTCCCAATGCCTACAAATTAAGATAATTTTAGCTCATAATGAACTTGATGACTCTTCTTCTTATATGAGTATTCTCTAGAGATATAGTACTTCTGTGATGGGCTTTGTAGGGCAGACAATCTATTTTGATCCTAGGACATCTACATTTTGAGAGATTTCTTTCTTTAGCCTCTACATATGTTTCCTCCTACTCTTGATATTTCCACAATGAAAACTAATTAGCTTTTTTTTTTGGTTTTGGTTTTGTTTTGGTTTGGTTTTTATTAAGCCTCTGTCTGTTAGATGTCTGTTTAATATCATGAAAATCCTTTGGGGGAAAGAATGCTTTCGCATACATTGAATAACAGGAAATAACTGTCAACACTCAGGGAATAATAATTATTAATCAAGATGGGAATGCAGTTCCTTCAGAGGACTGAGACCTGGGAGCAGGTAGTAGTCCTATATTTTGTTCTTAGTGCTGTCACCAAACTTTTTTCCCCTCTAGTTTTTCTTGATGAATAAATATTCTAATATTAGTTAGGAAACAGTATTATTAGACCTTTTTTTTTCTTTTTTAGCATAAAGACTAAATTTCTAACAGTTTTTGGACAGACTATACTTTCCTTTTATGTTGCTAAGTCCACTCTGTGTTACCAAAATGTTACTCTAAAAGGAGTAAGTACTATTCCTTGTGATGTTGGTTGGATAGTAGATGTGTTCTGTATATGTTTACTTAGAGATAAAAAGGAAATCCTAGGAACCTCAGATAACTTAAGGTGAGAAGATATTAGCAGTGTTCATGCCAATGTGAAGCTGAGACTGCCGACTTCACATGTATGTCCAAGAAGAACTAGGGTGCACTCTTGCAGAGTTTCATTCAGATATTCATCATTTTGGTTTGGAAAAGGTTTTTGGATAATTTGGCCATAGTTACAAATGGTCATCAGTAGTGTTCTTGTGGTTACACAATCCCCAGTTCTGCGGGACTATTTTGAGGTAATTGCCTATAATAAGAATTTTTACTCTTGCTGTAATTTTCCAGTGTCAAGGGAACCTCTCTATCTCTTGTGTTTGCAAAGAAGAGAGACGTGATGTGGTTTTTTTTTTTTGAGACTTGAAGTTTTTTAAGAAAGATCTGTGAGTTTCTGGAAAAATACAATTGGTAGCTATAAGTTGTTGAGACCTTTGTTAGGATCGGGTTTTTTTGCTTTATGATAAGTACTTTTTTTTTTTTTTTTTCGCTATTACTCTGCTTCATTTATGAAGCTCAAGTTTCTTGTAACTTGAGCTTTAGTTGCCATAGTTCTTTAGCCATAAGAAGAATATGTGCCATTGTAGGCTTGGCTTCCTTGTCCAATTTGCAGGTTCTTTTTTTATGTTGTGCAATTTTTTTTGCAGGTGGAATGTTATTTACTCTGCTTTATTCACCCAGATCATAAGCCATGGATCATCTGACAGATGGGCAACTCTGGCTATACATCTCCACCCGTAGACAACAACAGAATGGGGTTGGGAAGGGAAGAAATCACAGGAAATAAAACAAGGTTGTTGTTGTTTTAGCTTGGACTGTGGATTAGATATTTCCTTAAAAACAAAAAATGAGGGCAGAGTGAGTGCCCAATATATGTACTATACTCAAAACAAGTTCAAGTATACAGTATGTCATTTGATGATTTCCTAATCATGGGAGTAAAAGCAGACAAATGGAGGCAAATATTGAAAACTAAAAACCTCACATTCTTGTAGGCATTTCCACTACTGAGATAAAAATGAGGAGGACATTGGAATTGTAATTCGACAACTCGGTTGTTACATTGTGAACAGATTACACAAGGAAAATGACTGTAATGGAGAATGTACTAGAGGCAAGGGCCAGTGCAGTAGTATATGAAATGCAAGGGTCTAAGCACATCAAAGGCTGTGTGAAGGTCTGGAGCCCTTGCTGTTTGCCAGTGGCATACTCTGCTGATGCATGATGCAATCTATAGAACATGCAGGGAATGTGCAGAAAGTGATCTGCTTACTGGGCTGTGTTTTTATTGCCTTGTTTTATACCTGTTGATAAATAAAATCTCAACTTCTTGTAGCTAAGGGGATTTATTAAATTCCTTAGAAGAGGATGTTAGCTATTATAGAAGAAATACTACAATTGAGGTGTTCCTAGATAATCTTCTAGTCTTCCCAGATGATCCTGCTATAATAATTTCTTTCCAGTCTCTAGCTGTCTGTGCTATGAAGTTCATTCTGCCCAGGGTCCATAATTAAGCTCTCTGTGGGTGAGGGACAGGTATACAGGTCTTAGTGTGTGTGTGTGTGTGTGTGTGTGTATATATATATATATATATATATATATATATATATATATATACTCAACAAGCCTTTTGTGGATGTGTGTGTTAATATGCATTTTTGGTGTAATACCTTCGTTAACATGTATTTGATAAAGAAAATTAGGTGTTTAATTTTTTTTCCATCATCCAGCTTATATGGTGTAACATAATGCCAGAGCATTTGAGATCTTCAGTGTGAGCTTTTTTTGCTTGCATCCCTGTCCTGATCCTCTTCCCTTCCCTGCTATTATTGTATTTAATTTTGTGTTAGTAATTTTCTTGCCTTTCTCTGTAGTCTTAACACATAAGTAGAGTGCCCCAAAATTGCTTGGTTTTGAATATTTTTATGAAGATCATCAGCATGCTCGCAATATTTCGCTATGATTTTTTGTACAATGTCTTTGAGACTCCTGTTGCATATATTTGTGGCTTATTACTGGAGTTGCTTATTATACTATAGACTGCTCATCGAAGTCTTCCTAGCTTTTGGTAAATTTGAAAAAAACTTTTTCAACAACTTAGTTTGCCATTGCTATATCATGGGTGTGTAATAAAAATTCCACAAATGTAGTAGTTGAGTGTTAATTAATTTACACTTAAGTTTCTGTGGGTTAGCTGGGTTCTGATCTTCAACTTGACTAGATAGCTCTGTTTTGGGGTAGCTCTGCCTCACATTGCTGGTGTACATACATAGTCTGAAAAATTTCCCCTTCTTCACCCTTCTTTGACCAGCAGTTTATCCAGGTGTGTTCTTTTATGGAGATGCAGAGGTACAAGAGAGTGGAAACACCCAGGGTTTCTTAAAGCTTAGGTTTGGAACGGGGACACTGTCCCTTCTGCCTCCTATTGGATAATGCAAATCATATGACCAAACTTGCAGTGAATTAATTTTCTTCATCCTCAGGCTTTAGCTATCATGGATCTGTTTTGTGTCTCTATAGTTTCTCGCCCTCTTGAATGTCATACAAATGGAATCATAGATGTGTAGTCTTTTGTATCTGACTTATTACAGTAAAGCATAACAATTTTGAGGTTCACTCATGCCTTTGCACAGATCAGTCTTTTGTTCTGTTTTATTGCCGAATAGCTTTTTGGGGGTTAATATTCACCTCAGTGACCTACTCTTCAGGAAGGTTTAATTCCCAAACTTAGTTATGACTTGTATTATGATATAGATCCGAAAGAACAGAGCTCATTAAAAAAAAAAGAAGAAGCTACAGAGTTTCATAGATAATGTGTCACTTAAGAGTTAGCACTGGGGGAACTAAATTGCAAAGTGAAAGACTTGTAAAGGTGTTAAACTATCATGGGAAATATGAGAAAACTAGAGACAAGGCTGAAGATGCTAAATTATTACAAGGAGTAGGCCAGAAAGAGACTATTGGGCAAGTTGTGTAGAAGGTGGATTAATTTTAAAACTGTACTTCTGGTCAGTAAAGGACTTTGGGTAATATCTAATTTATGTTTAAAGCGGATTGTCAAAGTTTTGATTGTTTACACTGAACTCAGGTTAAGTTTTTGGCAACTTACACAATGTGTCAATTAAAAACAAATAACTAATCTCTTGAAATGATGGATGATTGTTTTCAGCTCTCCCAGGCTATGAACATACCTCTGATATGTGTGGGATCTCCTTGTATTAAAATTACCTGTGTGATTTTCCCCATCCTTTCTCCTCCTTCTCAGTACCAATTCATTTAATGCCTGGTAAATTTTCCACAAATATTTGCTTCGTAAACGTATAGGTGTCCTTCAGCTTTTTCTGATCATCCCTTTTCATGGTTCCCCCATGAATGTTTGGTATATACTTACAACTTCTTAGAAGTATTTTTACTAGGTGTCCTACAGGTAACATATCTAACTGATGCCATTAGCTTAAGCAATAGACCTACTCTTTTTTCTCCATTTTTCAGGTTGGGTAACTATGTCACCAATTCTGTAGCTACTGGAATAACTTGTGGTTTTGGATTCTCCCTTCTATTTCCTGGACTTATAATCACAATCTCTTGACATTCTGGAAGCAGCCTTGTAACAGTTCTCTTCTGCATAAATTAGAGCTGCCTTGTGTCTGGGGTTGGATAGTGATAATGATTCCCATTTTCCCCTTAGTTTATATTGGGGCTAGATAGTGGCTGTGTAATATATCCAGTCAATGTGTTTCTGGGTAATATTCTAATCTTAATTTTATTGCTTTTAATCAGTTTACTTTTTCAGAAATGATCCATAAGAGAGAAGAATAGAATATCCCAATGAAAGTTTTTAATAGTGTTTGACAATATTTGATTGTGAAGGTCAACAGAATGGCTAAAAATACGGTTTTAGAATTACTGGTGAAACTCATTTTCCCATGTTAACTTTTCTCCCCATTTAACCAAAAGCCAAAAAGGAAATAACATCTTCTAGGTAGTGGTCAACTGTTAAGTTTGGTGTCTTTAAGTTCATAAAGAATTTCCTTTGAGTAAGGTTGGCAAAAATATAATAAATTGACACTTTTGTTTTTCAGTTGATAGATACTTGAAACCTCTTAGGAGTATAACTTTATGTAAACTTACTTAAAAACTTGTGCACAAAGAAATCCTGTCCTTAGCCAGGTCATTTGTGTTTTGTTTTCTGAAGCATGTGAGTGGCTTCTATATTATCAGCCTCATATGGGCTTAGTCTGAAATTGCTTATTTATTCATAAAATGATCTGATAAATTGTAAGAACCAAGCTTCTTGGATAACTGTCTCTCATGCAATTTTAGAATGCATTGCATAATTCAAACAATAAATGTATGCAAAATGCTTAAAGTTTGATTTTCAGATGATAAATGGAATGCAGGTGTTCATTGTTTACCTAATTGTAAGATAGGCTATTTTGTTTCTACTTGAAACATTCTGAGCATGGATCTGTAACTGCAGAGTGAGAAACCTGTGCAAGCATGCCTTTGATTGAGTTTCTTTCTAATGTATATATTGTTCTTTGTTGGGCAAACTTCCCAGGCTGCCTTGCACAAATAATACTGTGAATGATGTTAAAGCTGGAAGGATAGATAGGTAATTGGATTATTTGTAGCCATGGACCATGACATGATTACCATAAAACAATGGATCCAAAGTTGGATGTGTGTTATAAAAGTTCAAACTTGTGGAATCCTTTCCCAGAAAAATAACCACATTATACACAGAAGATTTTATTCAGAGGTTTTTCAGTCCCTCTGAGGCCTATTCATTTACCTCATGTTAACAACTTTGCTACATTCTCATATACTGTTTATGGGAATATAAATTGAAACCACCTTTATGGAAAACAATTTGATATTAAAATGCATACTCCAGCTTCTGGGTAAAGATAAATGACTGAACACTTAGATAATTTTGATAATTTTTGAAACCCAATTTAAAGCTACTAGAAAGCCAGGGTGCCTGGTGGCTCAGTCAATTAAGCATCTGCCTTCGGCTCAGGTCACAATCTCAGGGTCCTGGGATGAAGTCCAGCGCTGGGCTCCCTATGCTTCTCCCTCTCCCTCTTCCCCCTTGTCCTCTTGTGCTTGCTCTCTTTCTCTCAAATAAATAAAATCTTAAAAAAAAAAAAACCCTATTAGAAAGTGATTAAAAACATAGACCCACAAAATAAGGAGAATAAGAGGGGACAATGGTAAACAAATACCCTATACCAAATAGCTAGAAAGCAGGTAAATTAGTAGTAATTGGCACAATAGATATGATAAGGCTCAATTAGAAGAATGGTAAGGAAAGCTAGGAATTAAAATTATCTACAGTAGAGTTCTCCCAAAAGTTGAGGGTCCAGCAGCACATTTAGAATTGAGTGGAGGGGGTACAAAATATGGAGGGTTCACTGGACACTGTTAGAGAGGCAGTCTGGTGTATAACTCATTATTTCCTCTCCACGACCTACCCCTAAACAAAGGATGGTGGTGGGGGAGGGGGTGAGTGAAGTATTCCCTGTGTCTGGGAAAAATATTGGGTACAGTTGAGAAAATGAGCACTTTGCCTAAAATAGTGACTCACAGACCATGTGCTCAGTACTGGCTAAGTAGGAAAGGCCATGGCCCCTTATCACACTCAGCAGCTGGTATCGTGGTAGCTTTGCTTCCATCTTGGCTGAAAATTGGAAGAGTTTTTTTTTTTAGAGAGTCTGTCCAGTCTACAAATAAAGACCTAAAAATACTAATTTCAGAGGTTCCCCTGTAAGCATCTTAACCCCATCATGCTGCTATGAAGCTTACTGTTCACAAACTCTAACTCTGCCATCATTGGTTAACAGCTCTTGAATCTTCCACTCTTAAATAGAGGCTGATGAGTATTACTGGACCATCTAGAGAATGTGCTTAGTGTGGAGGATAGAGACTGAGACAGGGAAGAGTAACATAGAAGATGCAGCAAACAGGCTGGGAAACAGAAAGATTTTAGAAGTTAATATCATTACAAAGATCAAGTAATTGTAAACAGGAAACAAGTTCACAATGCTAAAATAAAAAAAAATTAGAGAATAAAAGATCTGGGATAAAAAGCAAATCTGAGAAACTCTTTCCCAAAGGACAAAAGGATGAAATACAGGAAAGAAGAGAAAATTAGAAGTGCAATCAAAGAGAGTCAATATTCAATAACAAAAATTGTCAAGAAAGAGAAAATAAAAGGGTGGAAATGGCAGAGAAATGAGGCAGTAAAAAATGATTTAAAAACTTAACTCTTAGGGTCTCTTTCTCAGAAAGCTATTAGAGAATTTTTTTTCCACAAAAATGAGGTAGTCATTAAAGAAAGATTCCATGGAATACAGAAGATAAGAGACCCATGACAGAAGGGAGATGTAGATTATTCCCACAACGATGGTATAGGAAGATTTAAAAATCATAACTATGTGAGTGGCAAAGGACAACCAGGCCATGTTGAAAAAGCTCAGAAGACTCCAAGGGGTGATTACTTCAGGAATATAATATTGGTGAAGTGTCTTGTGTCTAAACATCTGAAAAGCAGAATTAAACAAATACCTCAGTGTTAGCTGTTGAATGAGTCCTAAGTATCTGGAAAACGAAACACTTAGTTTAGAAGATAAGTTCTAATTCCAGGGAAGACAAAGGCTTCTGAAAAAAAAAAAAAGGAATTCTAATCTATGACTTACCTGGGAGGAATGTTTATATAATGATGTAAACACTCAATACTGACTTAACTAAAATTATGACATTGAATGGATGGGGAATAGTAAGTATTAGTGTGTATCATGGTGAGGTTAGGAGGATGACAGAATTCTTCAATAGAGAGCCAATTCAGAAGACAAAGAAGCAGCATCCCAAGTATGTTCAGAGATGCATTGTGATAAGCAGGTTAGGTGACCCCAGTTTTTCAGTCCTTGGACACTGTTATATTTATGTGCCCTTGCCACGGTCTCCTGGTGAGTGAAATTGATTTTCCTGGTTGGTGATTCTGGATTGGGCCTTCTAACTTGCTTTGGGATTTTTAGCAGAAATGATGAGGTAGAGGCTTAACTGTGATTTTCTGTTAAGCTTGTGGTCCTGCGGTTTCAAGTACGGCAGTATGAGGAAGGCATACACTGGTTGGTTGTAGCCCTTCCAGTTTGTCTTGCAGAGGGTGCCCACTAGGCCGGAGCTGCCACAGCCAACTCCCAGCAGCACAGCTAGAAGCACAGTTGTCTCTGCCAACTCAGAGTGTTGTGAGTGAGACGGAAGCTATTACTGCATACCACCGAGGTCTGATACTTGTTCCTCCGCAATTGTTGACTGTTAAACATGGAAACAAATAATAAATTAATCAGTTGAAAGAAGGAGAAATAATTGCATCTGGGGACGACAAATTACAGTGAAGAGGGGGATGTAAACTTGTAACGAATCTTGTAGGGATATTTGGTTCTTCAAGCCATGTACACCTAAAACTGATAAAAATATAAATTAAAAACTAAGGGAATGAAACAACAGGATTGATCGATAGTTGAAGTTCATAAAGGAGATCCAGTAGGTAGATAATGGATGGAGGCAGCTAGGATGCTACTGATAAATTTTTAATGCCTTCAGTTGTACTTCCCTGATTTTTTTTTTTTTTAAGGGCTGTCTAAGAAAATAGAGGTTTTCCAATCAAGATCACATGGTAGTTTTATGGTGTTGGATGCCTCAGTGAGTCAAAAGGGCAAGATTAATGGGCGAAGAGAGTACAAGAAATGATAGATTGGAGGTTCTGGTCAGAGACTTGAATTGAGGAAATTAAACATGTCAGAGGAGCTACAGATAGGGGTGAACTCAAATTGGCAGGTGGCTGCCGAAGGGGAGGAGATAGGAATGGGGGCCTGGCAGAATGGGTGGAGGTGAGCTCGAGGCACGCAGATGAAAGGCATGGCATAGGGAATATAGTCAGTGGTGTTGTAATAGGGTCCTGTGGTGACAGATGGCGGCTCCACTTCTGATGAGCAGAGCATAATGTACAGACTTGTCCCATCATGGTTGTGAGCCTGAAAATAGTGGAACATTTTGTGTCTGCTGTACTTGAATTATAAAAGAAAAAAACAAAAACAAAACAATTGAAATAAAGAACGGATCAGTAAGGGAAAAGGAAAAAAAAATCAAGTTTGTAGGGTTGGCTTGGTAGGGGAAGCCCGGAGTGGATTCCAGGCTATTACTGTCACACTCAGGGAGGAGCTACAGCCACCCACCCAGTGGCTGGCCTGGTCAGTGTCACTGCCACCTTAGGCAGTGAGGACAGGACCCACCAGCTGCCGCTGCCACCCTGCTCGGTGCTGCCTAGGAGCCCTGGCAGCATGGGCAGTGGTGCAGGGGGCGGCGGCGCCTGGCAGCCGGGACAAGGAAATAATCCCAATGAAGGTTTGGGGAACAGTAAAAGGGTTCAGAGTAATGGATATGGTTTCATCAGGAATGACGACACCAAGGAGTTTGTATACCAGACTGCCATAAAGAAGAACATGGGCAGTACCTTCGCAGTGTAGGAGATGTACATGGAGTTGGAAGATGTCGAAGGAGAAGAGGGGCAGGGACAGCAAATGAAACCGGCTCTGGTGGCGCTCTGGTGCAAGGCAGTAAATATGCAGCAGACTGGAATCATTATAGACGCTATCCATGTGGCAGGGATTGTCCACACAGTTACCAGCAGAATTGTCAGAATACTGAAAGCCAAGGGGTGGGGTGGGGGGTGGCGGAGAACGAGGGCTAGGAGAGTAGGCATACTCAGGTGGGGGTGCGGGTGTTGCCCACGGCTCAGGCTCTATCGCAGACCGTGGTTCCCATCTTACTGTGTATGGGGAGACCCTGTGGGCACCCACCCCCTGTATTCCGGCCCTGCTGGGCAGGGAGAAGAGATGGAGGGTACTGCGACAGCCAGGGCGCAGGAGAACAAGATTGACCAGTGAGGCAGAATGTGTATTGGGGTCATAGACCGAGATTCCGCAGGGGGCTTTCTAGCCAAACACAACCTGGACAGGACAGCAATGAAGAACACAAGGAAAATCAAGGAGACGAGACCTATAGTCAGCAGCCACCTCAGCATCTTCTGCTGCATCTTCAGCTACTGATGCAGATTCCCAGAAGACCCTGAACCACAGGATGACAGAGACAAAAGCAAACCATCCAGCGGCTGCGGCTGAGAGTTCCTCTTCTCCCGAGGCTGAGCAGGTCAGGGCTGAGTAAATGCGGGCTTACTCTATCTACCTTCATCAGGTTTAGTGATCCAACACAGAGAAATGAAAACGACACTGAAAAAATAAAGTTAAAAAAAAAAAAAAAGAAATGAAGATGAAATTCCAGCAATAAGAAATGAACAAAAGACAGAAGCTGAAGACCTTAAGTCCTTGCTTTTTGCCCAGTGACCAGATAAATGGAACTGTCCGCATTATCTCTGCAGTGTAGGATTTTTATTACTTTTACCTAAAGATTTCTGTTTCTTGTAATGACAAATGTGTTTTTTTAAAAAATGCCTTGTTTTTCTCAGTATCTCTTTAAAGATTTTTAAATAGTTTCATCTGGTCAAGTTAAGATTTTTAAGAACCTCACTTTTAATTTGTAATAAAAGATGATAAACTTTTTTCTTTTTCCAGCCAAAAAACAGCAAACACCTGTTAATAAAAGTCTTTAATAATTGTCAAAAACCCCATGTTTCTAGGATTGATTATAGTAAGTAGTTGTTCAGGTGAAGATAAAAGGTCAAGGAAACTTCTAGAGAATTTGAAACTTTTTGTGTGTAAACTTGGAATTCAGCCAGTGTAATGTCAGTTGTTGGAACAAAAAGGAAGACTGATCCATCTGCCTAAAACTGCAGAGCTGTGAAGTAGTGAGAGATGATAGTACTAAGAAGATCAGAAGATTTTGCCAGATGGCATAAATTCCGGAAGGATAGGTCTTTTTCATGGAAGAACAGTGGAGATACAGAATGTTAAGTTTGACTTCAAGCCCTGTCAGTAAGTGGTGGTTGGGAAAAGCAGTAGATACCTCTTGCGAATGATGTCAAGCAATTGGTATACCTTCAGCTCTAGGGGGTGAAGAACCTGTTACTTAATGAGTTTGAGTGTACTTCAGCGTGACAGATGGTATAGTAGAAAGGGTAAGGAAGGAGGTTAACTGTGGGGTAAAGATCCATGAAGGACTGAAAAATACGGGTGGTTTATTACTTTGGCATTACTCATAAAACTTTACTACACACAGAAGAAAACAGTAAAGCAGTATATACATAACAGAAAGCTTCAACTAGGTGTGATTTACAGAGTACTTTAAAATGGGTAGAGAAAATCCATTACTGTAATGGTCACAATTGAGAATTCATAATGGTTATACACACTTTTCTTTCTTTTTTTTTTGTTTCTATCTTTAGTTTCCCAACTATGATTTTAATTTTCCTCATATTTCTTAAAGACTTTTTTTTTTTAAAGATTTTATTTATTTATTTGACAGACAGAGACCACAAGTAGGCAGAGAGACAGGCAGAGAGAGAGAGAGAGGAGGAAGCAGGCTCCTCGCGGAGCAGAGAGCCCGACGTGGTACTCGATCCCAGGACCCCGGGATCATGACCCGAGCCGAAGGCAGAGGCTTTAACCCACTGAGCCACCCAGGCGCCCCAACTTTCCTCATATTTCTTGATGGAAACAGGGTGTAAGGGAAAGCCGAAGGAAAAGATCAATACACGTGGTCAGAGCTAGTCCAATATTAGGATAGAGGAAATTGAACTTAACATAAACATCAGGTGTTATCGAAAAGCTTCTGACTACTTATTAAATCCCAATTTGTATAGTTAACTATCTCAATTCATAATCAGTATCCGCTTTATCAAGGAATAGCCATAAACTAGACACTAAACCAGATACCCCATCTATCTGTTCCTTTGAATAATTCTTATTCTCTGTTTCTCCAGATGGAGCAAACTGAGGAACAGACTACTTAACTTCTCCGCAGCTTGTCATGTGGAAAGATCACAGTTAGGATCCAACTGACTCTATTGACTTCAGGGTCCATGCTCTTCAATACTTGGCAATAAGGTCTCAACTTCATGAGAGTATACATATACTTCCATCAATTCAGCAAATCCATTTAAGGACTTGTTATAAATTTTAATGGGCAGTTTGCAAATTTCTTCAAGCTGTTAAAAACAACAAATTGAAAATTAATACTTCACACATACAGTTCATATTTCATGATATAGTAATACACATAAACTATTATTTTCAAATTCGATGTTTAGATGTTTAAATGTTCCATAACTTAATTATCACCAGAATATCAGATTGATTTATCAAAAGTATTTAATACATGTGTTTTGGAAACAAAGTCCTTAACTTGGAAGCATCTATTTCTTGGGAATACTGATGTTGTATGTAACATTACACTACATAAGTGTTAACATGAATTTTTTTTGAGTAGCATACACAAGGACAGCGTACATGTACCAAGGGTAAAAGGAGAGCCTGAGTGTCAATTCTGTTCCTTGTTCTTCCTTCTTAGAGGCGGTTTCCCCTGAGACCTTCCAAAGAGATTCTATTCATTCTTAAACTGTGCCTATGCATTTCTTTCCATTTGTAGGTACCCTTATCAATCTGCCATGTACATAGCAATCATCTTGAGACTCTACTTCACTACTGTGTTAGGATATCCCACTTTTTACAACTTTTTATATCCTAGGTCTTCAAGTGACTCATTACCCTTCTCAATTTTGTGGAGCACCATATCCTGAGAAAGAGTGCATGGGGAAACTTCTGTTTTCCTATGACTGTAGAGAGCTTAGAGACTGTTACTCCTTTCTAAGACCAACTAAAAAGTTGAGTACATTGAAAAATCGGCAGCTCTTTTTAGACCTGTCAGAAGTGAGGTCACATTTTAAATTTCATTTAAAATATTTTGAACTAAACACAAATGAAAACACTTACCTTGAAATATGCCAGGAGCAGTCCTTAAAGGGAAATGCATAGTGTTGAATGTACATAGTAGAAAAGAAAATGCATCTAATTAATAATCTAAAACTCTGTATTAGGGAATTAGAAAAAGAGCAAATAAATTCCAAAGTAAGCAGAGAAAAATGGTAAAAATATAACAGAAATGAATAAAATAGAAAACTAAGACAAAACCCCAAAAGCTGTTTTTTTGAAAAGACTAAGAGAGTATCCTTACCACACAAGGAAGAAAATATTCAAATTATAACCCCCACAGGAAATAGGGAACATCTTTATAGAACTGCTAGAAATTATAAGGATAAAAGAAATAATATGAACAATTCTATCCTCAAAGTTGATAACCTAGATGAAATGGAATGATTACGTGAGAGAGACAGTCTGCCTAACTCACATGAGAATAGACGAACTGAGTAAGCATATGTCTATTAAAGAAATAGAATCAGTAATTTTCTAAAGTAGACTGAAGTCCAGATGCTTTTGCTTATAAAATATAACAGATGTTTAAAGCAGAAATTTCAATTCTCTATATTCTCCCATAGAGGATAGCAGCAGAGGAAGGGATTGCCAACTCATTCTGATGCCAGACTAATTGTAAAAGCAAAGACATGGTAAGAAAATAACAGCCCACTGTCATGAACATAAATGAAAAATCCTCAAGAAAACATTAGCAAGTAGGTCTGACAATGTATGTAAAGAATTAAAGACTTTAGCCACCTGGGGTTTATTCCAGGTATTGAGGGCTAGTTCATCTTTTAAAAATCAACTACGGTACATCACATCCACAAGCTGAAGAAGAAAAACAAAATATTTCAATAATGCAAGAAGAGTATTTGACAAAGTCTAGCTACTCATGATAGAATCTGAGCGAACTAGAATAGGGGGAGCACTTCCTCAATTTGATGAAGATGAGGTACAAAAACCTATTCTTCCTTCCTTCCTTCCTTCCTTCCTAGATTTTGTTTTTATTTAACACTGAGAGACAGCACAAGCAGAAGGAGCAGCAGGCAGAGGGAGAAGCAGGCTCCTTGCTAAGCAAGGAGCCTGATGTATCAGGGACTTAATCCTAGGACCCTGGGATCAGGACCTGAGCCAAAGGTAGATGCTTAGCCAACTCAGCCACACATGTGTCTCAATACTATTTTCTTTTTTGAAGATTTATTTATTTTAGAAAGAGCATGCACACGAGTGAGGTGAGAGGCAGAGGGAGTGGGAGACAAGCAGACTTCCTGTTGAGCGGGGGGAGCCCAAGTGGGGCTCGATCCCAAGACCCCAAGATCATGAGCTGAGCTGAAATTAAGAGTCAGATACTAAACAGACTGTGCTGCCCAGGCACCCCTGCTAACATCATACTTAATGATAAACTAGAAGCTTTCCCACCAAGATCAGCAACAAAGCAAAAATGTGCTCATGCCATTCCTTTTCAACATTGTATTAGAATTCTTAGTAATAAGAAAGGAAGTAAGTACTCTGATTGGGAGAGGCAAAATAAATCTTTCTTTGCAGATGACATAATTGTCTTTGAAGAAAACCTGGAAGAATTAAAGTGGAAATAAATGATTGTAGAAAAGCTGCATAACTAAAGGTTAATAAATAACAGTCCACCGCTATCTTACATAATAGCAAAGAACAGGTGGAACTCGAAATTAAATGTTTCATTTACACTTAGTGCTCCAAAACTGAAATAAAATACTTAAAATTCTTCCCCAATACATATTAGATCCATAGGAGGAAAACTACAAAACTCTAAGCAAAATAAAAGCACTGAATAAATTGAGATCTAGGACATGTTCATGAATGGGAAGACTTAGTATTACCAAGATGTCAGTTCTTCCAGTGTGGTCTCTAGATTAAAGCAATCCCAGTGAAAAGCCCAGCAAGTATTTTTTGTGGTTGTAAACTGATTTTAGAGTTTATATAGAGAGGCAAAAGATGCAGAACAGCCAGTGCAATATTGAAGAAGGATAAGGTTGGAAGAGTGACTACTCAGCTTCAAGACTCACTGTAAAGCTACAGTAATCAAGACAGTCTAGTAGGTAGAAGAAAGGAGAGACACATGAGTCAGTGGAACAGAGTATAGAGTCCAGAAACAGACTATATAAATGACAGATTTTTGTCAAAAGTGCAAAAGGAAGATAATGAAACAAAGGTAGTCTTTTCAGTAAATAGGGTTTTAACAAGTAAACATTCACATAAAAAAAAAAAAAAATCCAGGCACAATTTACACCCTTCACAAAACTTCAGAAGGGATTATAGACCTGAATGCAAAGCAAAACCCCCACAAAACTCCTAGAAAAAACTTAGATGACCGTGGGTATGGTGATACCTTTTTAGATAAAATGCCAAAGGTGTGATCTATGAAATAATTGATAAGCTGGACTTCATTAAAATTAAAAAGTACATGATTTCCGGAAAAGGCAAACTGTGGAAACAGGAAAAAATTCAGTGGTTATCATGGGTTGGAGGCAAGGAATAGGATGAACAGGAGGAGTGTGGAGAATTTTTAACACAGTGAATGTGCTCCTTATGGTACCAAAATGATGGATATACATTGTATGTTTGTGCCAACTCATTAAACTTAAAAATGCTGAGGGGATCCTAGTGTAAACTGTGGACTTGGGGTGGTAATGGGTGTGGGGTGTAAGCTCACTGATTGTAACAAATGTACCACTCTGGTGTAGAATTTGGGTAGTGGGGGAAGCTGTGTGATGTGAGGGTAGGGGACATGTGGGAAATACTGTGCTTCCTGTTCAACTTTCCTGGGAAACTAAAACTGCTCTAAGACAAAGCCTATGAAACTTGGAATGAAAAAGAGTGCATAGGAACTAAAATTCTGTTGAGTCCTGCAGTGTTTGTGGAAATCCATATTCTATACTCAGGTGATAAATAAGTTTTCTTGAAGTACAGTTTTATATTTACAACAATTATCTTCAAAATTATGGAGAAACTGCTGCTTTGTTTTTTTCATTTTCATTGTTGCTATTAAAGCTCAACAAATTTGGGTTCCTGCTTTTTAGGAGACTTTTTGTTTCTTTTAATTGGGTTTGGTGTATTTTCACCCATTAGCTTCTAGATTCTGTGAGACTTTTTAATTTGGAAACTCATGTTCTTTATTATTGTAATTTTTGGGGAAATATTTGGTTATTTCTCCTACTTTTTATGTTCTTTCCTTCTGGTTTTTCTTTTTTCTTTTTTACATATTGGACTTTGTGGTCACTGTTTTTTTTCTCTATCCTATTTTATGAATACTAACACTTTCTCAGTTACCATGCTGAAGTCTTTTTTTAACTGCAGAGTTCCTCCAAAAGATTTTTTTTTTTTTCCCTTTTTGACCTTATATTTCATGTTAGTCTTGGTTTCAGTTAAATCTGAGTTTTCTGGTCATGTTTATGTATTGGACACTGATTAGATTGGTGGGTTATGTAGGTGGAGCTGTTTGACTTTGACTTTGAGATTAACTATATTTGGGGAACTCTGACAACAGTATCCTTAGAGCTTCTTCCTGGGAGGAATATTGTTTGGCATTCTTTCGGGCTACAAGTTTAAGGGCACAGAGGGTTCTTAGTATCAGTGTGTGTATGTTATGTGATCAGTGATATTACTATAATTCCCACGGTAGATGATAAAGATAAAAATTTCCAGCAATTACACACTGACTTCTTCTTTTAAAATCTATTGTGCTAGTTGTTTTCTGTTTGTTCCCTATGTTCAGTTTTTCTCTTGGTTTGCCTGCCTTTGTATTAATTACTCATTTTTATTTTATTTTATTTTATTTATTTTTATTTTTATTTTTATTTTTTTTAAGATTTTATTTATTTATTTGACAGAGAGGGATCACAAGCAGGCAGAGAGGCAGGCAGAGAGAGAGGAGGAAGCAGGCTCCCTGCTGAGCAGAGAGCCCGATGCGGGACTCGATCCCAGGACCCTGAGATCATGACCTGAGCCGAAGGCAGCGGCTTTAACCCACTGAGCCACCCAGGCGCCCTAATTACTCATTTTTAAATGATTCTATATTATCATTATTGATTTATTTTAAACTTAAAAATGTTTACTATATGCCTTGAGCGTAGAAAGTATATGCAGGCAGAGTCACCTTCAAATAGTAATATACCATTTATGAGCCCCTAGTAGTACACTACTGAAGGGGAGCCTGCAAGGGTGTAAACACTCCTGTTGAGTATGTGACCTCCAGGGATTCTATATTCTCGAGGTCACCTTCATTCACTATTTAGCAATGTGTTGAAATTCTCCGTTTATTTCTTTTTACCTGCTTGCGTGTTATCTGCTGTCTTGTTCTTGTGCTGTTTGTAGGTGAGCGGGTGATGGCATCCTCTTTGTCCTTGGTAGAGGCATGCGTTTTCTTAGATTTATGGCTACTTTGTCAGCTTGTGATCTCAGCTACAGTGGGTTCAAGAAAAAGTTATGCTTTTGTAGTTTACATGATTTTTCTTCAGGAAAGAAGAGTACTTTTTCCAGCTTTCCATCTCTTACACAAAAGTAGAAATAATGGTCAGTGTTACTGAGAAATGTAGGAATTTAGAATTTGGTAGGCTATTAATTATGTATTTTTTGAACTTACTGCAGAAGTAAAAATTTTATTATGGAAATTATCAAAACCCCCACAAATAGTTGTAATAGTAATCTATACAATAAATTACAAATTCATGGTACTCTTTCTGCCAAGATTGCTCAGCCTCTATTTTCAGTATATATTTCATATATCCGTCACTCAACATTTTCTGTTTCCC
This sequence comes from Mustela lutreola, assembly GCF_030435805.1. NCBI lineage: Eukaryota > Metazoa > Chordata > Mammalia > Carnivora > Mustelidae > Mustela > Mustela lutreola. The sequence continues at coordinate 144,098,095 of NC_081293.1, read as the reverse complement.
ATTGGCTCTAGTGACTTCTATCCTAAAGACTTCATACAGTTTGTGGGCTGCTGCCATCAACATATGAGTGGCAGGAGTAGAGCATCAAGTAATTCTCTTTTCACCACCTAGACAGGAGGAAATACCTGTTCCTGTGGTCTCCTCTCAACATGTACTTTGTGAGGATCTTTAAAGCTTTCCACGAATGTGTTAAATATCTTGGCTTTGAAAAGAGTCAGGAAAAGGGTTATTGCTGGCCATCCTCAAGATTTGACCATGTGTTAAAGAGAGCATTCTGTTGACTTATATAGATCTCACATACTGCTAAATGAGTCTGTACAGATGGTAGAAATACAAAGAAGAGGGTTAGCATTTGTCTTATTTGAATATAACAAATGTCGATAATACTTATTTTAAAATTACGTTGTCTAAGAAATATGTGATGTTAAGTAGTGTATCAGAATAGAAAATTTAAGCCGAGAGACCATTCTGGTCAATTTGGGACTATGTATATTGGGTGGTTCTATTTTCTTGTCCATTACTTTGACAACCCATTATAATTAGAACCTTAGGATATCTAGTACAGCAAAATAGCCCTGGCAGTGGGTGCTGAATGTAATACTGATATTTGTGGCCTTGATGCAGTCTTTCTCACCTGGGTATGTTTGTTCTAAAACATAAATCTATCAGATGTCTGAAACTTCTCTGATTATATACCACCTTTTTCCTTAAGTTATGCCTCTCTCCAGTTTTATTCAGTCTGTAGAATGAGATCAGAGATCTCATTCTAATGCCTTCACACAGGATTAAGTATTTTGTCTCCACGTCTACTTGTAGATATTTTAGTGTTGCATCTATCATAGCCTTTAGCAAAATATTTGTTACAGATCAGCTTCCTCTTTAAGTTTTGAGTCCTTGGGGTGCCTGGGTGGCTTAGTCAGTTAAACAACTGCCTTCAGCTCAGGTATGGTCTCAGAGTCCTGGGATTAAGCTGAGCTGCTCATCAGCCTCCCTGCTTAGCAGAGGCTACTTCTCCCTCTGCCCCTCCCCACCACTTGTGATTTCTTTCACTCTCTTTCTCCAATAAATAAAATCTTTAAAAAAGATTGGGAAAAAAAAAAAAAAGATTTGGTTTCCTTGAGGATCTAATAGACCTCTCATTTATCTTTAAATACTTCTGAGTATAGAGCTTGGACATGATTGGTACCAGTATTGTTCAGCTGAATTGTTTTGATCATTTTAATAGTTTTGTTTAAAATGCTTGAAAAAAGCTTTACTAAATCTACGAGAGACCTTAATTTTTTCTTTTTTAAGATTTACTTATTTGAATGGGAAAGGGAGGGAGCATGTGCACAAGCAGGGAGAGGGCCACAGGGAGCAGATCTCAAGCTGACTCCCAGCTGAGCATAGAGCCCAATGGGGGGGCTCGATTTCATGACCCTGAGATCATGACCTGAACAGAAACCAAGATGCTAAACTGTCACCCAGATGCCCCAGGCCTTTCTATTTTTGTCTGATAATGGCATACTGAACTGTTTTCATGTTCAGAATCAAAATATAAATTTGTAAAACAGGTATTGTTATGTAAAATATTAAAATGAACAAAAGCTGTGACTTGCGAATATCTTAATATAAAAATAGCATCGGGTTGGAGTTCAATGGATACACATATTTGTCAGATAATATCCTGATATAAAAAAATTTCAGCCATACTTGCAGGCATTTTAGAAACAGGTTGGGAAAGGTAGCTTATAATCAAAAAAAGTATTCTGTTTATTTGGCCCCTGAAACTATTGAGTTTCAAGTTGAAAACTTAAGTTTCAAGTTCAAAACTTAAGGTTGCAACTTGCCTCCTTGCTGTATCTTTTGACATTTCAAGCATAGGGACAATTATTATGGAACCTGATGTATCAGTAGTATCAGAGTTTGTGAGTTCTCTAGGCTTTTCCTTTTATATATTGATATGAAATAGAAGTTTTGCTTAAAAATGTATTTAAACTTTTTTTTTTCCTACCCAGTGTAGTGACTATGACTTGGAATTTGGAACTGAGTGTTTGCAGTTGGCTCTAAAATATGGTCATGTTAATGCCAAACTTGTGGAAGGATCATCTGACCTCTGGAAGGTAAGGAAGTTGGCATTTTACTTTGGATTTTGGCTGTGTTTATATGTAATTCCCAAGATACATTCTATAAGCATAAACACTTTCCAGGTGCTTAAGAAAATAAAGAAATGTATAAAAATGCTTGGTTTCATACTGAACCAGTATTTTGAGGTATAAGGATACATATGTATGTATACTTTAAAGGTATTGAGAGTTTTACTGGGTTTCCTGAGAATCAAAGTATGTATCATTTCTATTTCTTGGTTTGCAGAAAATGTACTTTGAGATAATTTATTCAAACAGATTCCATTTTAGCTGATAAGATGGTTTTATTCATTTTTTTTTCTTTTCTCTCTCTATATTCTTATATTCAGTTTCGTTAAATTCCATTGGATTGAGGATGCAAATCAGCTTTTCACAGTAGCAAGCTTTCCTTCCAGGCCCTGAGGAGGTGGTAGCTCCAACTTAAGTGGGTTCAGGAAATATCTGCAGAGTCCTGACTTAGTGGGGTGGGTGACTGGACCCACTTGGTAGCCCCAGTAAGGTGTTAGGCTCTTGAATGTAAGAAGGATTGACTCTTGATGACAAACTTTTTTGTTTTCGAGGGAATGAAGTGATTGTAGCACTATCCTACTAAAATGTCCAGTGGACGCTGGAGTGTTTCACAGTGTGGCTTTCCTTTGTTCAGGAGGTAGAAATGTGTTGAACAGTATATTCTGAAATAGGGTAGGATATTTTTATTTTTTGAAGTATTGCTGCTTTTGAAGTAAGGAGTGAAATCTTTATAATGCTTCCACCTAAATCTGATAAGTTAAGATTCATCCTAACTCTAAGATGATACGAGTCCAAAAACATATTTCCTCATTGACTTAAAAACAAAACAGAAAACCCTATAATTTTATTAGGTATTCGATACAGTAACATGATGGTCCTTGCTGTATGCTAAGATTGTCTCGTATATACTTAAAATGGTCTGAAATTGTAAAATACTGGTATGCCTGGATTATTGCCTGGTAGAGAAGATTCATGCAGTATTATTATTCTTTTAAGGGTAACCAAATGTCTTCATCCCAGCAGGCAAACATTTTATTCATTTTGTGTTTCCTTTTTTGTCTATGGTTCAGATGATAGTAAACATATTGTAAGGACTACAGTGTTTACCAATTAGGTGTTTTGTTACAGATCCTGGCTTGCATCTCTGTACAGCCCCTTCTGACTGTGTGCTAGACTTACTTAGCAGACAACAGGAGAGGGAAGTGGAAACTCTCAGACAAGTTTTATTGCTACTTACATGTTCATTTAATACTCCATGGCCTCATTTTTGATGTCTTAAGGGTGTGTGTGGTGATCTATTTCTGTGAGTGTTCAGAGCCTTTTTGAAATTTGTCAAGCCCCCTGAGATGTGCAGATGAGAGGAAAGTAACACATTGCTCTTGAAATTTTCCACTTGTTCCTCACAAATTTGAATTTTGTTTTGGATTTTTTTTTTTTTTTTTTTGAAATCTTCCTCTTTCACTGCTTTCTCCAACAACACAGTATTACTTCTCACTTCTTGGTGCTCTGCTTCCCTTTCATGGGCACCAACTGTCTGTGCTCTAAGGCAAGGGATTGGCTTTCCCAGGGCGTCTCCTCCTCACTCTGGTAAGTCATTTCATCACGCCGTTGTGGGCTGGACAGTGTCCCCTTTGAAGGAATGTTCAAGTTCTAACTCTGGCACTTGGGAATGAGGCCTTATTTGAAAAGTGTCTTTACAGATCTGATCAAGTTCAGTTGAGGTCATATTGACATGGAGTAGGCCGTGAATTCAGCATGTAAGAAATGCATGAGGAGGACAGAGAGAAAGGGAGAATACCAGTGACAATAGAGGCAGGGAATACAGTGCTGTTTCTAGAAGCAAGGGAAAGCCAAACATGGCTGGCAAGCATGGCAAAGTAGGAAGAGGCCAGGAAAAGTTCTTTTACATACAAAGCCCTGCAGATCCCTGCTTTGAGACTTCTAGTCTCTACTAGTGTGAGAGAACAAACCACCCAATTTGTAGTCCTTCCTTACAGGAGCCCTAGGAAATTAGTAAACACTCCCCACACTTAGGCCCCTGAGGGATCATCATTCTAGTTTCACTTTAGGGTGGGTAGGGTGGGGTGGGGTGAGGTGTAAAGAAGCCTTATTCTTTACAATGTGTGCATAATGGGATCTTGCATTCTAGGAGGGCAGGTAATGCAATGGATTGGGGAAAAAGTCTTTCAAATGGCAGATAGGAGGTCTTTTTTTTGATACCTTATTTTTTCTGACAATTGAGGTGAAATTATTTTCAGTTCAAGTACTGTAGTTTTAGGGTCCCTGTTTCCTCTTTCTGCCTCCTTTCTTCCCCCACCCCCTTTTCTTCTTAGCTATTGGTATAGCTCTGAACCTTCTTCAGGACCCTGTATGAATTGTCTTCAGTATAGGCTTCTCATTTACTTTGTGGCCTTGGCGTTTTGTAGGATAAACTTACTCAGTTTCTGTTTAAACCAAAGCAATGGAATCTACACTAGAAAGTAGTGTTCAAATTCTATACTAATGCGAAAGTGCTACCATTTTTTAAAAATTGAGATCTGAAAAAAGATTTAGTACAATGCGGCTAAAACCAGTACTGGATTCAGGTCGCTGAGCCAACGACCTGGCTCATGACGCATAAATATTGAAATGGTAAAAAAATGCGTTTCGGGAGACATTTTACTACCATAAAAAGTAAGATAAGGAAGGATTCTGAAACACAGATCCACGATACCTTCCCTTACCCCTTAGAAGTCAGGGAGTTAGCCCACACAGTGGTGTGAGGAAAGACGAGAATGTCTCATGCCAATCTCAAATAGGACTATTTGAATTGCCACCAGAAATCCTGGGAAGGTTATTTAGTATTTTACATACTCTTTTGTAGAAGTAAGTGCAAGAAGTAAATGTTCACAGTTATGTCACATCTCTTGCAATGGCTCCTTTGGTGTCTGGAGGGAACCTTAACGGCTTTAAATCACCATGCAGAGTAGAGGACATCCCCCACTCCCCATGACAAAGACTACCCAATCAGGACTGATTTCTGGGATAGGAATTGGCTCTCGTGCTTTTCCTGAGGGGTGGTGCCTTGCCAGACATTAGTGAACATACTGTTATTTGACAAAATTTCATCCAGTGGGCATAAAAACTTCCATTCCTGTCATTTATAATTGTACTATATTTTTGCCCCAATATTCTTACATACTTGCCCACTTTCTACACTATACAGAATTGAATAAGCCTTTTGTTTCTAAATGTTACAACTATCCTTAAGGCATAAAAGATTTATAGCCAGGTATTGAAAAAATTAAACTGTGTTCATTGTCTGAAAATACTTGTTTAGGAAGAGTTTCTGAAGTGTTTCAGTCATCACATGTTATTGAAATAACTGACTTTTCAGGAATCCTTTTGATGGGAACTTTTTTTTTCTTTTTTTTTTTTAAGATCCAAGTGTCATGGCATCCTTGTTTAAAAACAAAAACAGGGACGCTTGGGTGGCTAAATCAGTTAAGTGTCTGCCCTCTGCTCAAGTCATGATCTCAGGGTCTTGGGATGGAGCCCTACATCAGGCTCCCTGCTTGGCTGGAAGTCTGCCTCTCCCTCTCCCTCTGGCTGCCACTCCTCCTGCTTGTGCTTGCTTGTGGGCATGTGCTCTCACTCTCTGACAAATAAATAAATAGAATTAAAAAATAAAAATAAAAAAAAAAAAACCAAATAGTCTCACTTCTTTTAAATCTCAAAAATACAGTGTGGTAACATTATTTCTTTTTAGAGATTTTTCATCCAGTCTAGAGGAAAGAAATATTTTCTAGATAGACCTAATGGATGAAATGGAAATAAATAAAATAGATACTTTCCCAAATATAAATCTGTATCTAATAAACATGCTCTACTTTTTTAAAATTTAGGATTTTCTGACTTCTAATTATTGGAGCTACATACTCATTTGCTTACAAGTTAAAAAACAGGAAAGATGGGGACTAAGTGTTGTGCAATTCGTGTAATGTGGTAGCCAACAGAACGAGGCTCTGAAAAGTCTGAAGTTACTATATTGTCACCACAGAGTGACCCAGGTAGGTGGGATAGTGTCCTCTGAAACCCACCTTGAGGCAGCTGAGGGAGGCCTGGCCTCAGAGACAGAAAACTCGCTCTGGCCCCGAGTTCCAAGTCTCTCTTGTATTGAATACACTTTTCTTTTAGTTACACACTTGACTCAGATGAAATACTGCAGAGAAGCACAAAGAGACAAAAAGTGAGTTTAACTAGGAGACAGGAAGATGGGGACCCTGAGCCCTGGTCTTTCTGTGGCTCCTGAGCCTGTACTGAGCAATGTGACTCAAGTGAATCCGAGGATTGAGGGCTTTCTTCTGTCACTAAAGGGTTGATTTTTTTTAAGTAACTAATTTTCATAATGTATTGCGCAAGGTCCAAGGAAAACTACAGATCATACTGACAGAAGGAAATCAACTTCCTTTGAAAATTAAAAAAATAAGGAAAGGGCAACCCATATTACTGTAAAATTTTGACAGAAAAAGTGGCAACTCCTCAGTTCAGAATTGCAACATTTTCCAGTACTGTTCCCTTTGAAGTGCATTAACTGTTTCAATTAGGAAAAAAAAATAAAGCTATTTTTAAACATTGTACTTCACCAGCTTGTGAGAAACATTTTATACTTCATTTTTGTTAAATCCATGTTTGGTGAGAGGTGGAGTTGAAGTATTAAATAAGGCTCTATGTAGAAGATATTAGTAAGCAATAAAAAAAACTTTAATATAATATATGTATAGTAGGTATCTACAGCCTACAAGAAAAAGTAGACAAAAGAAAATTTAGGATGATTTCCTGTTTATACAGTTAATAATTTTTTAATAATAGTGGAGAAAGTATCTTTAGGTGATGTAAGTATGTATCTTAAGTAAGATTGATTGCAATGCAAAACTGTTAAGTCTTGCAGGAATACTAGAAAAGAAAGTTTAGGATTTGAGACCAATTTTTCTTTAACTTAAAAAAATTCATCATTAAGATATCTTTGGGAAAAAAAGGAGAAGGAACTTTCACAGTTCCTCCATATTGTGATTTTGAATGCAGTTTTATTCCTCATAGCAGAAGGAACACAAAATGAATAACGGTAATTAGGCCTCTTCCTATTTCAGTTTTGAGTTTACCTTATACAGCAGAAAATATTTTTTAAAAGATTTTTATTTATTTATTTGACAGAGATCGCAAGTAGGCAGAAAGAGAGAGGAGGAAGCAGGCTCCCCGCTGAGCTGAGAGCCCGATGCGGGGCTCAATCCCAGAGCCCTGGGATCATGACCTGAGCTGAAGGCAGAGGCTTAACCCACTGAGCCACCCAGGTGCCCAGCAGAAAATTTTTAAAGAAAAACACTGTTTTCTTATTTGAATTACAAATACTGAAGCCTGATTTCAGTGATCTAGTTAACTTTGGGTTTCAAGAAAACTTAACCTGATAGAATTTTTATAAGATAATTTTTCTACCAAAATATTGTTTCCACAGATTAAGGAATTTTGTTTATTCTTTTCATTGCTCTATTCTCAAAAATTAGAACAGGACCTAGAACAGAGTAGTTATTTGATAAATTTGATTGAATGAATGAATGAGATCAGTAGATTGTTTAATTGGGTGAAATACATAGCATGGACCTTTAAATGTCTGTTTTTCTACTTTCTATCCAAGTACTGGAATTACACTGTGGATCAGTAACTATAGTACCAGTTTTGGTTCTCATGTGCTTGTTTTGTCAATAATATAACAAAATCATACGTGACTTCAATAGATTAACTGAAGGCTACTGCAGTTTTCTACCTAACTTGTCAAATTTTTTTCAAATTTTTGAGTGCAGGGTGGGGAGGGGTGGGGGGGGAGAGAGAGAGAGAGAGAGAGTTAGTCTCAAGCAGACTCTGTGCTGAGGGCAGAGCCCGTTGGGGGTATGGGCGGGGGGGCGACTTGATGTCATGATTCTGATATGAGGACCTTAGCTCAAACCAAGAGACGCTTAACTGACTGAGCCACCTAGGTGCCCCAGTTTTCTGTGTTACATGTTAGCTGTTACTTAAATTGTAGACTATAGGGTAATGTTTTCCACCAGGATTTATCGGCCAGGGGACTCTAGTTTGGGTAGAAGTTCCCTGAGCAACCTGAACCGAACAAAGTTTTTGTATGAGACTAGTTACGAGATAATCTGAAGGGAAAAAGTGTACATGAATTATAGGCACAGAAATGTCCTCAGTTGGTAAGTACTTTCCAAAGTGGATTTTTAGACCACTTACATCATAGTAGTGTAGTATCTTCTAGGTTTTCCAGTTCTGACATAAGAACTAATACTGCATTGCCAAAAACCTGACATATTCTGTGCTTGAGCTCATGGGATATGTTCTGGGAAATCTCTGCCCTAGGACTACGGCAGGTTACAGTTAGAAGAAGGATGTACCTTCTACATCCTTCACGAAAGATGATGATTGCTCTTATGTACATGAAGGCACACTTTAGTCTCTGTCAGATGCACATATTAATAAAAAACATGAAGGATGAACCTTATCTACATAAAGATACCTATCTCCTTCAATTCAGAATAAAGTCCCTCTTGATATGAATTAATCTTTGAGAATTATCTCATTTCAACTAAAAATGCGATTTAGTGATTTTTGTTATACATACTTTTTCTTCCTTCCTTACAATATACACCTTGACTATTAAACAGTAATAACCAGTAGTGCTAGTACTCTTATTTAAACACTACCACATTATCTTTGAAATAATACTTATATTAATAATATTTTGGTAACCACTGCCACATAATATCTCAGTTTAAAGATCCAAAAACCAATATTCAGCAATTTGCAGAAATTGAATGTATTTTTCTGAACTTGCTAATATTATAATTTAGAAATTATCTGTACTACATGTTTATAGTTTCTCCAAAATAAATCATTTCCTTTGGGGCATAATTTTATTGCTCTCACATTCCTTCCTGCTCTGTTAAATCTAATGAGGTTTGTTTGTCCTTTAGGTGACCTACAAACGAGATCTGTATGCAGCTGAATCGATTATTAAGGGTATGTTTGGCCTTGTGACTGTCAGTTCCTGTGTTTCAAAAATGTAAGCCTGTTCAGAATTTCTCATGACATTTTAAATCCCAGAATTCTCAGAAGTATAAATGCCTGTAGGCCACAGAGGTCTGTGATTTGTTTTTTTGGAAAATAATTACATTTTATGTTTCCTGCTTGCGAAATATCATTTAGTTATGTCATATTAGTTTTAATTTTTTAAAGGAAATACTTAATTTATGAAAAGTATGGGACATTGACACTATTAGAAATAAAAAATGATTTTAATAAATTTAAGATACTTATTTTTACTAAGAGGCCAGGTTGTCCCCTTCCCCCTCCTTCCCATAATACCACCCTATCAATATGTGATGTAACATCTTTCATATGAAAGTATTTTTTCCCCCAAATACAGAAATAAGACTAGATGATATGTTAAATTCCTTTTCAATCTTGACAATGACTGCAGTTTTGTTTTGCAGTTTGAATACTGCATATGTAATAACCCCTTAATCCATCTCTAGGCCTCACAGCAACACAGAGGTAGTTTATGTAATAATCAACAAGTATTTGTCGTTGTGCTTAACACTGTACGGGGAATGTAATCATGATGCACAGGGGGCATAGATTCTCTACCTTTGCAGCCTTCGTCTTTTCAGCCAGGGTTTCTGAACCCCAATACTCTTGGTATGTTAGTCCAGGTAATTCTTTGTTTTAGAGACTGTTTCGTCCATTGTAGGTTATCGAGCAGCGTGCCTGGCCTGTATTCACCAGATGCCAGAAGCGCTCTTTCCTCCCTCCTCCCCTCTGTTCTCCCTGATGTGACATCAGAAACGTGTCCTGACAGAAACACTGTTAAAACTTGTGGTCCTGGCACAAATGACAGCGTCAATCCTGAAGCAAGTGTGGGGGCTTCACAATCTGATACTGATACCCTCAAAATAGATGAAGGATAGCTCTGTGTGCTCAGGTTTTGACTGAGAGGTGAACTTGGCATTCAGACTTGGAAGTTGGAAAAAATGCTGACTCTGAACTCTGAGTGCATCAATTTGTTAAGGAGGTTTTCCCCCAGATTTTGAATAATCAATTGGCTTCATATTTTCAGAGCTGAAATCTTTATGCTGGTCATGACATTGTATATTTGTGGCCTATCCTCAAGGTTTTTGTCCTTCAAGAATATTGTATTGCAAACCATTAATGTACCATAATTTATACATTCGTGTATCTATGTATGTAAACAGATCATCTAAGGCTATAAATCAAAATGTTGACATGTATTTACACATCAGCCAGGCATTGTATAAACATGACTGTGGAGAGGCTGGTTAAAACTATGATGTGGTTGGTTATGTTCTCAGCAGAAGCAAATAGAAAATGTCTTTGGTTTCCACATACAGTCATACCTTTGTTACCTAAGTACAATGGACTTGACCTACTTTGTGAGTTGTTGGTCAGTGCCCCTACTAACAATTAGGCACATGATATTTGCCTACAATTTATCAGAGCAGGCTTTTTAGAACATAAAAACCTACACTTTAATTGTACTTAAAATGACTGTAGTTTTGGAAATTGTATACGGAGAGAAACTGTTTTTCTTCTGTAATGTGTTTCAGTGTGCTGTTTTTAAGTATTTAAAAAGTGTTCTTTTATTCTTGGGGAAAGTAATCTGACTGGATATGAATGACTGATCAATTATTTCCAAAAATTTCCTCATGCTCTAGGATTTGCATATCTAATAACTTTCCAGGAGACTGTGATGTTGCTCATATACTTGGAGGGCCACTCCTCTGGGACCTTCCCACTCTCACTGTGTGTCTCTGAATCAGCAACATGGTGATGACCTGAGAATCTGAATGCAGGATGTTTGGCCCCACCATATAAAGTCAGAATATGCATATTCTGATATGCATATTATCAGTTATCAGAGTTAGAGCAAAAACTCTGGCTGAGTAGTTTGCATGATAAATTTTGGAAATATTCCTCTAGGCTGCTCTTCAGTCTTTCACGGATCATTTCTTTTTACATAATATTTTTATTGCATTTAGATATCTAACTGTGCTTTATCAGCTCCAAATGCTTGTTTGCTTACCTGGGATTGCTACCTCCCTCTGTGATTTGCACTAATGCTATCTCAGATGGGAGAATCAACACTAGGCATAGACAAATGAACACCCTTGGATTTTTTAAAAATACAATTACAAAATAAAATACATATAGTAGATTGTCTGAGCTAGGTATTCACCACTTTGCCTGTTCCTACTAAATGTTCAAAGTATTTTTCTAGGCACTACTACAACGCAGTATTTATTGGGTACTTACTTTGTGTCAGACATTGTTTGAAGCATGTTACATGTATCAGCTCATGCTTCTTCAAGTACTTAATGATGTAGGTTATGTTACCGTGTCCATATGATAGGATAATCGGCGGTTCTAAGCAATTACTGCTATATGAAGGATAGAAAATACATTCTTAACTCCAAGTTTCTGTCTTTGGTAGTTTATCTCTTTATCGCTATTACTTCTTTTTTTCCTTAAGCAGAGATTTTCAGATTGCCTTCTCTGAAATCTTTGAGCTATGTATGTTTTGAAATTTGGGATATTTATATTTTCACAAGTTAACGCAGTACATAACATGTTAAGTCACATCAATAGTTGGATTAAGGACCGTGCAACATAAGAAAACTTATAATGCATGAACGTTTACATTCAGGACAGGAATAAAGACTATAGAGCCTCTAGCCCAAGTTCAAGTCTGATTTTACCACCAAATTTTTATATGAAAATAACTACTAAATTTTCTATTTAAAGACAGTTCTTGGATTTTAGTATTGCTCATAACTCAGTATAAGCCTCTTTTAGACTGATTCAGTGAAGGTGAGAGGATATCTTGTTTTTTCTCTTTCTTTTGTTGTCTATAGTGTTTAACACTGGGTTTAATTGAATATTGTAGGGTACAGCTACATTTTTTTCCCTTAGACTAAAAAAAATTTAAATTATGGGGATAGGTGGCTCTTTTCTCCCACCACACCACTTGACCTACTCCTAAGAGATGCAAATTGTGACCTAGCGTATCTGTCGCTATTATTATATATCTATTATATAATAGATATAATATATAGATGTATATATATCTATATATATCTATATATAATATCTATTAATATAATATTATCTATTATATTAATAGATATATTATATATCTATATATAATAGATATAATATATCTATTTATGTATCTATTTTTCAAAGATGATATAAATTAGGTGTAAATACTTTTGTCAAAGTTCAAAATCAGGATTTGGAGTACATGCCTTCCGTGCCAACTGTTTTAAATAGGTTACTGTCATCTTTTTACTATAATGTTGTAACAGATGTAATACTACTCCCATTTTGAAGCTGGATAAACCATGGTTTAGATGCATTATTTTTCTCTTGATCATACAGTAAGAGTAAGATGCACAATTTAGGCCCACGTCTATTTTGTCTTTAAGCCTGACCTTACTCTAGGGCACGGCCACTTGGCACCTCTGAGTCATAAGCTACTCAAGCTGGCTGCTGTGCTGGATACTAGATTGGTTAGTGCTGTTTTGGTCAATACAGCCAATGGCTTGTAGAATTCAGCCTACCCAGCTCTGATTCTGTTGCCTTACAACTGTCTGTACAGCTGGCCCAATGAGGAGTGAGCACACAGTTGTGACTGGATGTATTTTCTTACACTGCTATGCTAAGCACACGGTATAATCTTCTAGAGAATGTGAGAAAAACATAATACTGACACAGCAGATTTCCAGACATGCCTAAAGATCAGTAAAAATTAAAACTCAAAATCATAGATTCAGAATGACTGGTTGGTTGAGTTTTCTTCTTTGTTAATTTTGATAGTTGAAGGCTTATGTGGCCATAGCAGTCTTCGTTTTCCAGGATGAAGCTTTTTTTAATCTGGTGATCTGAGTGGTTAGTATTCTGTGTCCTTCCTGAGCTGCTTTTCACTTGAATGCCAATTATTTGTGGGTCAACAAATTACATTCTCATGAAAGTATTTTCTCGTTTAGATATTTTAAGGCTCTACAAAGCATTTCCTTGATAAATGTCATGTCTTGCAGGTGCATTTTGTTCTCCCAAATTTACTTGTCACTGGAACTGCATGTATGTTTGGATGAATCTTAGCGTTTGTTTAAGTCCATATCTTTTGTTCGGTATGGGAATTTTGATGTAACTAACTTTAGGCAGGCTTTTGACTAAAATCTCTACATTGTGGTATCCAGCAAGTGTCAAAATCTGCCTTCTATTTTTGTGTTTGTAGATAAGTCTTATTTTGAAGCTTAATTTATTTTAGTATATTTATATGGATTTCCATCTATAGTGAAGTATTTGATAATAGGAAATGTATATATAAGGTAGTCTTGTATTCATACAGTTGTCTGTATTGGAAAAGGTACAGTTAATCATAAATTTACTATGAGGTAAAACAAAGCATTTTTTAAAAGTTTTTATTTAAATTCCATTTAACTTACTGTGTAGTATTAGATTCAGGTGTACAATATAGTGATTCATCATTTCCATATATTATCTGGTGCTCATCACAAGTGTGCTTAATTCCCATCACCTATTTCACCCATTCCTCCATCCAGCTCCCCTCTGGTAACCACAGTTCTCTATAATTAAAAGTCTGTTTCTTGGTTTGTTTGCCTTTTTCTGCCTTTGTTCATTTGTTTTGGTTCTTAAATTTCACATATGAGTGAAATCATATGGTATTTGTCTTTCTCTGTCTTATTTCAATAGTATTATGCTCTCTAGCTCTATCTATGCTCTGTAAATGGCAAGAGTTCATTCTTTTTTATGGCTGAATAACATTCTATTGTATATATACCACATCTCTATGTATTCATCAATGGATGGACACTAGGGCTTTTTCCATAGTTTGGCTATTATAGATAATGCTGCTGTAAACATAGGTGTGCATATATCTTTTTGGATTAATGTTTTTGGACTCTTTGTGTAAATACCCAGTAGTACCATTGCTGAATCATAGGGTAGTTCAATTTATAACTTTTGAAAAATCTCCATAACTGTTCTCCAGAGTGGCTGTACCAGTTTGCATTCCCACCAACAGGGCAAGGGGGGACGGTCTCTTTTTTTCATATCCTTGCTGACACTTGTTGTTTCTTGTGTTCTTGATTTTAGCCATTCTGACAGATCTGAGGTAATAACTTATTATGACTTTGATTTGCATTTCCCTCATGATGAGTGATATTGAGCACTTTTTTCACGTGTCTGTTGGCTGGCCATCTAGATGTCTTTCTTGGAGAACTGCATGTTCATATCTTTTGCCTATTTTTTAATTGGATTATATATTTTGTGGGTGTTTAATAATTTCTTAATATATTTTGCCTACTAACTCTTGAACAGATATGTCATTTGCAAATACCTTCTTCCATTTCATAGATTGACTTTTAGTTTGGTAGATTATTTCTTCGCTGTGTAGAAGTTTTTTATCTTGATGAAGTCCCAGTAGTTTATTTTTGCTTTTGTTTCTCTCCCCTCAGGAGAATATGCCCAGAAAAATGTTGCGACAGCTAATGTCAAAGGTTAGTGCCTATGTCCTATTCTAGGATTTTTATGGTTTCAGATCTCATATTTATGTCTATGATCCATTTTGAATTTATTTTTGTGTACAGTGTAAGAAAGTGGTCCAATTTCATTCTTTTGCATGTTGCTGTCCAGTTTTCCCAACATGATTTTTTGAAGAGACTGTCTTTTCCTCATTGAATAAGTCTTTTCTACTTTGCCAAAGATTAATTGACCATGTACTCATGGGTTTATTTCTAGGTGTCCTGTTTGTTGATGTGTGTGTCTCTTTTTTGTGCCACTACCATGCTGCTTTGATGACTACAACTTTGTCATATAACCTAAGGTTTGGAATTATGATCTTTGCTTTTCTTTTTCAAGGTTGCTTTGGCTATTTGGGGATCTTTGTGGTTCCATACACGTTTTAGGATTGTTTGTTCCAGCTCTGTAAAAATTGCTGTTGGTATTTTGATCAGGATTGCATTAAATATGTAGATGGCTGTGAATAATGTAGACATTTTAATAGTATTTGCTCTTCCAACCCATTAACATAGAATATCATTCCACTTGTTTGTGTTATCTTGAATTTCTTTTATCAGTGTTTTATAGAGTATAGGTCTTTGACCTCTTTGGTTAGGTTTATTCCTAGGTGTCTTACTATGTTGGGTGGAATTACAAATTGGATTTTTAAAAAAAATTTTCTTTCTGCTGCTTCATTATTGGTGTATAGAAATGCAGCAGAGTTTTGTACATGGATTTTGTATCCTGCAACTTTACTGAATTCATTTATTAGTTCTAGCAGTTTTTTGGTGTTTTTGGAGTTTTCCTATATATAGTACTATGTCATCTGCAAATTGTGATGTTTTACTTCTTCCTTACCAATTTGGATTCCTTTTATTTCTTTTTGTTGTCTGATTTTTGTGGTTAGGACTTTCGGTACTATGTTGAATAAAAACAGTGTGAGTGGACATCCTTGTCTTATTCCCCATGTTAGGGGGAAAGCTCAATGTTTTACCATTAAGGATGATATTGGCTGTGGATTTTTCATAAATGGCTTTATTATGTTGAGTTATGTTTCCTGTAAGCATTTTTTAGGTTTTTTTTTTTTTTTATCATAAGTGGTGTAGTTTGTCAAATGCTTTTTCTGAATCTTTTGAAATGATCATAAGGTTCTTATCCTTTCTTTTACTGATGTGATGTATCACACTGATTTGTGAATATTTAACCACCTTTGCAACACAGTAGTAAATCCCACTTAATCATGATGAATTATATTTTTAATGTATTGCTGGATTCTTTGCTAGCATTTTGTTGAGGAATTTTGTTTCTATGTTCATCAAGGATATTGGCCTATAGTTCTTTTTTTAGTGGTTTCTTTATCTGTATTGGTATCAAGATAATGCTGGCCTCATGGAATTGAATTAGGATCTTTTCTATTTGAACAGTTTAAGAAGAGTAGGTATTAAATCTTCTCTAAATATTTAGTAGAATTTGCCTGTGAAGCCATCTGGTCCTGGACTTCTGTTTTTTGGGAGTTTGTTTTTTTTCCATACTGACTGAATTTCTATGCTGGTTTTCAGTCTGTTCAAATTTTCTGTCTTCCTTTTTCAGTTCTGGTAGTTTTATGTTTCTAGGAATTTATCCATTTCTTCTTTCTGGTTGTCCAATTTGTTGGCATATAGATTTTCATAATCTGTTATAATTGTTCAAATTTCTATGGTATTAGTTTTCTGCTCATTTGTGATATTATTTGAGTATTTTTTTTTCCAGATAAGACTGGCTAGAGTATTATCAATTGATTTTGTTGAAGAAACATCTCTTGGTTTTATTGATCTTTTTTTTTTTTTTTTTTTAGTTTCTATATCATTAATTTCTGCTCTGAACTTTATTATTTCCTTCCTTCTGTGGGTTTTAGATTTTGTTTGTTCTTCTTTTCCTAGTTTCTCTAGGTGGAAAGTTAAACTTTTTGAGATCGTTCTTGCTTCTTGAGGTGGGCCTGTATTGCAATATACTTCTCTCTCAGAACTGCTTCTGCTGCATCCCCAAGGTTTTGGAACATTGTGTTTTCATTTTCATTTGTTGCCATATACTTTCTTTTTTTTTTTTTTTAAAGATTTTATTTATTTGACAGAGATCACAAGTAGGCAGAGAGGCAGGAAAAGAGAGGAGGAAGCAGGCTTCCCACTAAGCAGAGAGCCCGATGTGAGGCTTGTTCCCAGGACCCTGGGATCATGACCTGAGCTGAAGGCAGAGGCTTTAACCCACTGAGCCACCCAGGTGCCCCTGTTGCCATATACTTTTTAATTTTTTCTTTTATTTCCTGATTGAACCATTCATTGCTTAGTAGCATACTATTTAACCTCCATGTGTTAGTAGCTTTTCCAGATTTTTTCTTGTGATTAACTTCTAGTTTCCTAGTGTTGTGGTCAGAAAATATGAACGGTTTGACTTCAAGCTTCTTGAATTTGTTGAGACTTGTTTTGTGGCCCAATATGTGATCTATTCTGGACAATGTACCAGGAACACTTGAATGTGTATTCTGTTTCAGGATGCACTGTTCTGAATAAATCTTTTAGATCCATCTGTTCCATTGTGTCATTCAAAGCCATTGTTTCCTAGTTGAGTTTCTGTTTGGATGATCAATGGGGTGTTAAAGTCCCTTACTATTACTGAATTATTGACTAGTTCCTTTATGTTTGTTTTTAACTCTTATTGTTTTGGTGCTCCTAGGTTGGGTGCCTGAATATTTACAACTGTGTTGTCCTCTTGTTGGGTTATCTCCTTTTATTATTAGATAGTGTCCTTCTGTCTCTTGTTAAAGTCTTTGTTTTAAAGTCTATTCTGTCTGATACAGTGTTGTTACTCTGGCTTTCTTTTTACATCCATTTGCTTGATCGTTCTCCATCCCTCACTTTCAATCTGCAGGTGTCTTTAGGTCTAAAATGAGTCTCTTGTAGGCAGCATATAAATGGGTCTTTCTTTTTTTTTAAGATTTTATGTATTTATTTGACAGAGAGAGATCACAAATAGGCAGAGAGGCAGGCAGAGAGAGAGAGGAGGAAGCAGGCTCCCTGCTGAGCAGAGAGCCTGATGTGGGACTTGGTCCCAAGACCCTGAGATCATGACCTGAGCCAAAGGCAGCAGCTTAATCCACTGAGCCACCCAGGCGCCCGGGGTCTTGTTTTTTTAATCCATTCTGTTACTCTGTGTTTTGACTGGAGCATTTAGTCCATTTATATTCAAAGTAATTATTGATAGACATGTATTCATTTCTGATTCTTGTGTTATATGGTTGTTCCTGAAGATTTTCTCTGATCCTTTCTTGCTTGCTTTCATGTTATGTTGATTTTCTTTAATAATCTATTTGGATTTCTTTCTCTTGATATATGGTTACCATTAAATTTGTATATAACCTCTCCTGCATATAGCAGTCTATGTTAAGTTGATGGTTGCTTAAGTTTGAAGCCATTCTTTACTCCTTTCCTCCTGTTTTAAGTACATGTTGTCATGTTTTCCACTGTTTTATTTTGTGAGTTTCTTGACTGAGGTTTTTTAATTTAATTTTATTTTTTTTACAGAAATACTCATTTTTACTGTTTTGTGTTTCCTACCTTCAAACTGTCACTTGTGGTCTCTCCTTTTCCTTCAAGGAATTCCCTTTAATATTTGTTATAGGACTGGTATAGTGCTCCTGAACTCATTTAGTTGTGGTTTGTCTGGGAAACTCTTTATTTCTTTTTCTATTCTGAATGATAGCTTTGCTGTATAGAGTGTTCTTGGGTACATATTTTTCACATTCGGCACTTTGACTCTATCATACCACTCCCTTCTGGCTTGGGAAGTTTCTGCTGAAAAATTCTCTGGTAGACTTATGGCTTTTCCCTTCTATGTTACTGTTTTTGTCTTGCTGCTTTAAATTTTTTTATCTTTATATTTTGCCAATTTAATTGCATTATGTCTTGCTGTGGATCTGCTTTGTTGATTTTGTTGGGGTTATCTGTGTGTCCTGCATCTGGATATCTATTACCTTCCCCAGATGAAGTTTTCAGCTATTTCTTCAAATTTTATTTTTGCCCCCATTCTCTTTTTCTTCTTTGACTCTTGTAATACAGAGTAATATGGAGTTACTGTGTTCCCTAAGTCCATTCTCATGTTACATAGTTCTTTTCACTCTATTTTGTTCAGCTTGATTCGTTTCCATTACTCTGTCTTCTAGTTCATTAATTTGTTCTTTTCATGTAGTGAGTCCTTTATCTCTGCTATGTTATTCCTTATCTCTTTGTTAAGGGTCTCACTTGTGTTTTCCACTCTTTTTCTCAAGTCTAGTGAGAATCTGTATGATCATTGCTTTAAATACTCTATCCAGTGTGTGACATATTTATTTCACTTAGATTCTGGCTATGGCCTTATCTTATTTCATCTGGGATAAATTTTTCTGTCTTCTCATCTTATCTAAGTCTCTATGCCTATTTCTTTGTTTTAGGATGATCAGCTACAACTCCTGTTCTTGAGGATAATGGTGTTAGGAAGAAGATGTCCGGTAGTGCCCTTCTGTGCAGTATTTCCTGTTCCCCATAGCCTGGTGTTTCTATGAATGTTTCCAATATGTGCTGTGTGCACTCAGCTGTTTTGTCCTCTCTGCTTTATCCTTCAG
Source organism: Mustela lutreola (assembly GCF_030435805.1). Lineage (NCBI taxonomy): Eukaryota > Metazoa > Chordata > Mammalia > Carnivora > Mustelidae > Mustela > Mustela lutreola. The sequence continues at coordinate 144,078,697 of NC_081293.1, read as the reverse complement.
GCCAGTTGTTTGCAGAGGCTTTACGTCTGCTGTGGACAGGGTTTGTTTCCGGAACTGTGGCTTTTTCTAAGTAGGGGTGCTCTGGTCTGCTTGTGGTGAGAACTGTTGTCACCAGTACTGGAACCTTGCAAGGCTCTGCAACGTTCCCAAGGGATTAGGCTGGCCTTCAGGGGGCAGGGCCCACTGTAATGGGATTGAGGCAAGTGAGACTGGAAAAGGTAGTTCTACTGAAGCCCAGGGGAGTTAGGGCTTGGTGTAAGCAAGTGAGGTATAGGTGCTGTGCTAGTTCCTATATGTGGCTTTGTGCTTATGCTGAGGGATGGGAGAGGGAGATGGTGCCTGCCAGTTCCTTTGTTCCAGGAAGGGTCTGTCACTGAACACTGCCTCTCTGGGAAGTGCTCTGAGATGAGCACCTTACTTCTCCACTGTGTGCCCTGGGTTCTCTTCAGATTGCTATTTCTAAACTGTCTACGTTCACGGATTGTTGGTTTTTGCCTTCTCTCTAAGAGCGGCTCAGTGCCCTCAGGGCTCTATCCCAGCCACACTGGCTGACCTTTAAAACTCCAGTCTTTAAGCTCTACTTGTTGCCAGAAGTCATGAAATGGGTCCCCTCTTGCTTTCCAAACCAATTGCTATGGCGATTCAAAGCAGCATTTTACTCCTACTTTTCCTGAAGTAAAGAGTTGGTTCTGGTCATTGTTCTTTATTATTTAACCCTTATAGGCTTCTGTAAGTGAAATTTAAAGCAAACTTTTCTAGAGAGTAGTGTGATTAATAATCTCAACAAGATACTGAAATTACAGGATAAGTTTATAAATAGCTACTTAACAAAGAGGACACACAGCTCGGTGAGCCCCCCTACCCCCAAGCCTCTTCTGCTTGCTCAGACGTACCCAAACCATTAAAATACTAACAGATGCCAGCAGTAACATATTTTATATAGATTTACATATGACATACAGTCCCAACCAAAACTTAATTTAACATGCTGACAGATCCTATCTTGGCGAAAGGAGCAGTATTTTTAAATTTTCATAGTACCCCCATGGAATTTTAAAATAAGAGATTACATTTATTTTCTACCATCATCCTTCAACCAGTCTTTTAATATATTTAATTTTGTGGCTAAAAGCTGTTTAAAAATTTTTTTATTCTCTCTGGATTATAATTGTACAAACCCAAGAAAGCTTTGTGCTATAAAAAAAGCCTCATGATGCCTCTTGTCATATGATGGTTTATGTAAACATGGGAAAACAGTGAAAACAAAATACTTTAATTTTTCAATGACTTTAGTTAATAGTAGTTAAAAATAGTTAATATTCACATAAAAATGTTTCCTATTTGTTAAATTAATGGACTTTGATTTCTCAAATACAACATCTGTTGATTCAGAAACTTAGAATATTTTCTGAAAATAGTTTTTTTTTTTCAACATCATGGATAGAAAAGTAATTCTTTTATTATTAAGCATTTTTGAACAGGTAAATTATGAATCCCCATATGGCTGCCTTTGTTTGTTTGTAGAAAAGCATTTGAATCATTTTGTGCTTATACATTGAAAGTAGCTGAATGTACTTATAAATTGGCTCTAACTGAAAGAAATAAAATAAAATCACATGTGAATAAAATAGATTCAGTGTTAATGAGAACTAGGAAGACTCAGAACTAGGAAGACTCATTGTGATATTATGTGTTTTATGCATATGAAGAAACTAATGCCTTATTATTTTTGTGATTCATATTTACACTTAATATCGTGGTAGTTTAAGTGCAATATATTTTTAATCTTCTTAATCAAATTGAAAGAATGAGAAACTTTAAATCAGGTTTTCTCCATCTGTAACTGGACAGTGTTCTGCATCTGTGGTATGTCTTCATCAGGTTTTTCTTGTTAAATATCCAGTGATGGCACCATTTATGTCATTAACCATGCTTTTTGAACAATGCAGTGTGACAGCTAAGATTTACGTAGAAACTATAATTTTTGATGTATCTGGCTTTTGACTGTGATTCTTTATTTTCCACATTTTCACATTAATACCATAACTTCTTTGTACATAAGTTTTTGTTCTTCACTGTCTTGAAAGTAATACTGTGAGTGTATCTTACGTGAATCTGTAAGAACATTTGCGTCAAGCTTTAATTAGTTAGAACAGGAAGGTTGCAATATAATTTAATAGCAGTTTGGTTTCCTTGGAATCTTACTGTAAAAAAATGTAAATTAGAAAGTTAAATATTTGGGTGAAGATTAGAGAAAGTAGAGTGCACTTTAGTTTTATAATTTCTTTTATTTGTCACTAGTGAGATGTTAATTAAAACATAGGGATGTTAATTTGTCATATTCAAAAACTTCTAAGGTCACAGTGAGTTACTAAGCAACTAGCTAAATAAGACTTGATAAGACAAAAGCCAGCCAATTATACTTGACTCTGATGGAGGTAGAATTTAAAACAACAAAAACTCCAAACAAGATGTTTATGCTTAAAGAACGATACACTTTGTAAATATACTGGTGAGTGATTAGGCTTTAAAAATTGTATTTCCTTTAAGTTAATTTCTTTTAACTCAGAATATATACTTTGGAAAACAATATATATATTGCATCATTTACTTGGAAAATAGTAGTATGTTATATGTAAAAACATGTTCAAGAGATGAGGTGTCACGTTAATGCTCCTTACTTGTAGTTGTAAGGTAGGAAACTTAATCCTGATTTCAGTGACTCATTTAAAAATGTGGTGAAGATCTGATCTAACAAATCTTGAAAAAAAAAATCTCCCTGTGTATCATTACCATTGCCCTTCATTTGAAATATGTATAATCAACAGTAGAGATAACTTCTCTGAAGACCATTTTAACCTTTTAAAGTGGGTATGTGTGATGTCTTTTACAAGTCTCTCTGTATCATCCCTGTTGTCCACTTGTCCTGTAGATATGGCTTGTTGGTTTTTTTCCTTTATTGGCCATATGCTGCCTCCCTCTCTATTCTAAAAGTTTCCTCTTTTAAGATGTTTAGGGAAATCTGAGGCCTTTTCCTATCTATTAAAATGAGACATGGACCTCAGGGCTCAGCAGTTGTGATTCTATTTAATACTATTTTACAGTCTTTGCTGTGAGAGAGAAAATATACTCAGATTGGCTGTTGACTGAAGGAATTAAAAAGTGAATGGCAGATGACTGTCATTTTGAATGGTTTAGGACTAGAAATATCTTTTGGATGTGAATGATGTTGGATTTTATACAGTTGTTTATTTATCTAAGAATACTAAAATTTTGGCTTAAGAGGTCTGTGTAGTGAATAATGAGCCTTGATGAAGTCGTGGTTTTAAGATCTAAGAAAACAATGCTGACCTGGATTTTTTGGCCACTTGGTGGTGGAACTAACTGGTATTTAGATTTGCCTCTACTCGGCGATATTTGAAACCTTGTAAAACACACCATCCAGACCACTCTTGAACTATTACTGATTATTATTTTTTTAATAGATTTTTATTTATTAGAGGGCTGGGGGAGGAGCAGAGAGAGAGGGAGAGGGACAAGCAGACTCTACACTGAGCGCAGAGTTCGACGTGGTGTTTGATCCCAGGACCCTGAGATCATGACCTGAGTGGAAACTCATGACTGAGCCATCCAGGTGTGCTGAGTCCTTACTGATTATTCATTGTAGGCATATTTCTAGGTATTCCTTGGTCCTCTTAGTGTGTCTATGAGTCTTTCATGTGATACAGAGAAGGGTGCACATGTTAGAAAATTTTAATATTACTGTTTTTCTGAAATTCAATGGGAAGACTCCAAATTTACATGTATTTTCTAATAGTTGGAGGAGACCCATATAGTTCATGTACACTAACAGGTCCAATGTTCAAGGACAATAAGAGGAACCTTAAAAGATGAGTATATTACATTATTATTTTTTAAAAGATTTTATTTATGTATTTGTCAACAAGAAAGAGCACAAGTAGGGTAAGGGATGGAGGGAGAGGGAGAAGCAGGCTCCCCCCTGAGCAGGGAACTCTCTGTGGGACTCAATACCAGGACCTGAGCTGAAAGCAGACACTTAAGTGACTGAGCCACACTGGCATCCCACATTATTAGTTTGACCTTATTCATAATCTTCTTTATATGGCATCTCCTACTTCCTATAAAGGACTTTGGAATAATACTGGAATTAAATATTTTTGACATATTGTAAATGAATATATTTTTCCAGACCACATACCCATGAGTATATTATATACTAGTTTTTAGACTCATTTATAAACTTAAAAATTTATACATGATAGCTCCCGTTTCATATAAAAGACTTTAGAATAACACTAGAATTAAACATTTTTTGACAACATGTTGTACGTGAAAATATTTTGCTAAATCATGTATCCTAACAAAAGGTGGTTAAGTTTTAGATTACAAAGCATATTAAACCAGGGAATTAAAAGTCCTGAAGAAATTCCATTGTACTTATGACTTCAGTGAAGCTTGAGAGAATTTCAGGAGTTTGTCGGATGAATCTGGTGATCTATTGAAAACATGGACATTCTGGCTATCATGCTAGGAGTCCTTTCCTGCACTTTCCAGGGTAGATGGAGTACTGATAATGTTTCTGCCTCTCTGCTACTATCAACTCTGTGAAGAGCAAAGAAATTAACAGAGGCAGAGGACCATTTTCTGTTGAAAGGAAGAACTTCCATGTCTTTTCTCACTTTAATTTGGAACCAGTAGAACATAGTTGTACCATACGAAAGTCTAGCACAAAATGACAACTGACCTTGTGAGAAGTTGTCCCCTATTTTATATATCTTCATGTGTTTCAGTAAATGCTTAATTGGTTTTGAGATTTGAGAATTTTGTCTCTCCAGTACATTGTGAACCACTGAGGCAGCTGACTTCTAAGTAAAATTCTATGTCTTGAAGCATCTGAATTAGGGTTCTGTTGTTAATAAATATGCAAATGAGACTGTGGGTTTGATTTTTTTTTTTTTAAGATTTTATTTATTTATTTGACAGAGAAAGATAATAAGTAGCCAGAGAGGCAGGCAGAGAGAGAAAGAGAAGCAGGCTCACCGATGAGCAAAGAGCCTGATGTGGGGCTCGATCCCAAGACCCTGAGATCATGACCCGAGCCGAAGGCAGCAGCTTAACCCGCTGAGCCACCCAGGTGCCCCTGTGGGTTTGATTTTGAAATGTTTACATGGTCTCTTCTATAGTGGTGTAGCGTGGATAATATTGTTCTGTTCTGTTAGATAAGCAGCCATTGACAGTAGTGTAATCTTTTGTGACTGGGTAGGCATGTAATGAGCACTTCATTTCTACCATGTTTCAGTGACTCTGAGGTATAGTTGATTGCAAGCAATATTTTTATATTAAGGGGTAAAGATAAATGATATCAATAAAACTAGGGTAGAAAGTTTTATGATTTAGAAGCTTTATTTTTTCATTTTAAAGAGAGCGTGTGCATGGGGGTGTGGAGCAGAGGGAGAGAGTAACTTTAGCAGACTCTTTCCGAGTGCATAGCCCAATGTGGGGCTCAATCACATGACCCTGAGATCATGAACTGAGCTGAAACTGAGATAGACACTTAACCAAGTGCACCATCCAGGTGCCTCTAAAAGTTTAGAAACTTTCATAAAAAATCAATTGAGTTCTATATTACGGCATAGAATTTTATTATAATTGTTCTTGTGTAAAAAGACATAGGATTCTGGTTCTGGGTAAGGTGGAACAAGAATACCCTTATTCTCCCACTGAATGAACATGAGCAGAGTAAATAGAATAGGTATTTAGGTATTTGAGGTTATAAATAAAGTAATAGCAGGTAGAACAGTGAATAATACCCAACTTTCCAGTACTGTGTAATGATCAGTGAATATTATCATTTTGTTCCTCTGCTATATCCTGACTTGGATCCAGTGTGGCCCAAAGCTACCAAGTGAGCATTGGAGTAGGCAGAGCTCCAAGAGAAGCCCCCTGACTCTGGCTACATAGGCAAGAAGGGATCTCCTAATGTTCCAATAGTGAAGATTACCTCCCCACCCCCTCCTCTAATGATTATCTCCCCAAGCAAACCTGTGGCTGTAGTGGCACTGACAGTGGCAACAATGGATGCCCAGAGATTTATAAAATTCTGAGAGAAGTGACATTGTTCTAGCATCAGGATTGCTGTGGCTTGAAGAGGTGGGGTGAACACTGTTGCTGTTCTTGCTGTCTTTCTTTTGCTTAACTTCGCTTCTCTGTATAGTCGTGGGAGGTGTGCAAAGTGGGATAAAGTCCCAGCTCTCTGGTAGAAGTGCTGAAAAGGGGTACACTAGAGAGATGGAGTGTACAGGAGAGACTTATGCAAGAGAATATTACCTAGATATTCAGGATATAATCCAAGATGAGTGGGAATACAAAGAACTATGAAAATAGAAACTTAAATTGGGAGAGAACCATTTAGAAGCTCATGCTGAGATGACACCAATGTTGGGAATTACCTGGCAAATATTTTAAAGTCCTGATTATAAAGATGGTGCAAATAAGGGGAAATTCTCTTGAAAGAAAGGCATAGAAAATCTAAAGAAAAGCCAAATAGAAATTCTAGAACTGAAAAATACATCAACCAAAGTGAAAAACTTACCAAATGGCTTAATAACAGAATAGAGATATCAGAGAAAGTTCTAGAAAAGGTAACATAGATCATTGGAAAATTTTCAGTCTGAGCTACAGAAGCCAGAGGTTGGGGGGAAAGAGAATAGTGCTCCAATGTCATGCATTGCTGGTGGTAAGGTAAAATGGTACAGCCAAGCTGGAATGCTGTTTGAGAGTTCTTAAAGAGAAAAGTGTACATTTACCATATGAGCCAGAATCCTTTTCCAGTGCATTTACCCTAGAGAAAGGAAACCTTACACCCACATAGAAAACTATGAATGTTTTATGGCAGTTCTGTTCATAATCTTCAAAAGTATTTAGCAGTCAAAATGTTCTCCTTTGGATGAATTGATAAAATGTGGTACATCCGTATAATGGAGTACAACTCAGAAATGATACAAACTGTCAATATGTCAAATAATTTAAATCTCAGAGTAATTCTACCCAGTGCTGGATGATATTCTCAAAAGGTTACATTTTGAGTGATTCCATGTGCAATAGTCTGAAAGAGAATGAACTATAGAAACAACAAAAATCAGAGTGTGCCCACCTTGTAGCGGGGTGAATACAGAGATGACATGAGGGATTGAACAGCTTGGTATGCTGATGTGGTGGTTACACAAATTCATAATGTGTTAAACTTAGGGAAATGACACAGAGGTAATTGTAGTGCATACCCATGAAGAGAAAGTTAGAGATCAGTATATCTTCATTTGGCCCTGAAGGGTAGCATTTCTAAGATGTTATTTAAATTTCAGGAAGTTACACAGCGGAAACATGGGGCTTTTAATTAATGAAATAAAGTAAGTGTTGGAAGTTTGCCAGGTACTAAATTAAAAGCAATGAAGAAAAGACTATATTTTCCCCTACTATAATGTCATTTTTCATTAAAACCTCTTAGGCCTTAGCATTTGGAAGAGAAAGATTTGCTAGAAACTGCAGAGAATCTTGTTTATTCCATGAATGTATGAGACTACCATTTGACATATGTGGCTCCAGTTAAAAAAGTGGGAAAACTCCTGAATTTGGAAATTACTTATTTTGCTTATAGGTTCTATCAGCATGTGGAATGTTTGAGGTTTTCATTCTAGACCAGAGTGCCTGGTTTGAATCTTGACTCTTCAGTTTGTTAGCTGAATATAATCCCAGGCAAACCATTTAAATCTTTACCTGTAAGGAGCACATGATAATTCTGCCTGCATCGTAAGATTTTGGTTAGAATGTACATTTATTATAACATTTTACATAATATTTGTGAATTACCCAGTGAGAAATCATCCAGTGTTTGGCTGAGTTACTCTGGTGCTCAATTTTTCTTACTGAAAGGGTGCTAATATCATTTATTTATTAGTAACAGCACTTTTATGAACTAGAATTTAAAGGACTCTGTGGTAAGTTGAATTTGTAATGCTTAGCACCCTGTGAATAAAAATAATGTTCTTGTTATCGATACTTTTAGCTTTTTACTTAATTTACTATTTTTTAAAATTATTCTTATTTTATTATTATTATTTTTTTTAAGTAGACTCCACACCCACCAGGGGACTTGAGTACAACTCCCTGCATCAAAGGTCAGATGCTCTACTGACTAAGCCAGCTAGGCACCCATCGCCTTCCTCTTAATTTAAATGTTTAAAAGTTTACCTATTGTTTTAACAGTTTGTTAGGTATCGTTATGTGATATACTGAAGACCTTTATCTTGTCCCTTGATCTTATAGAAAGATACTTCCTGAATGAGTAAAACTATAGACAAAAGGACTGGTGTGTTTACATAAATATTTTTCTACTTCTGTTTTTTAAAACGTTTTGCTGTCAAACCACAGACAACAAAAATCCAAGCCAGATCTGTAGCTTAAAGAGTAATGTGCTTATCTGTGTAGTATCACACAGATCATGAATAAAACTTTGCCACTCATACCAGAGGCTTTTTCTTTCAATTTTATCCAGTTAAAACCTGTTCCCTCTTCAAAAGTAGTAGCTATCAAGATTTTACAGCAATTTTGTTACTTCTTCCGAGCTTTATCACTCAGATTTACATTTCTAGACACTATAGTTTTGGTGTGTGTGTGTCTGTGTGTGCGTGTTTCAAAGACCTGGTAAGTCTCACTTACTCTACAGTTTCCCCATCCTTTTATTCCTTTTATTTTGCTTATGCTTTGTCTTTTGCTGAACCCAACCTGTTTGATCTGTAGATTTTTGTCCTATTTTGAATTTTGAGGAGTATATTCTTGCATGGAGCAATTACACTTTTTTTTTTTTTTTTTTTTTTTTGGTCTTCTACAAAGTGACAGCTGGCTCTAGATGCTTAATCAGATTTAGTTTCATCTCCTTAGTAAGACTAGAGGTGGTATGAGTTTTTAATTAGGAGATACCAAATGTCTAGCTATCTTTTATTTTCTGATGATAGCAGCCATTGATATTCATTGCCTAGATTTGTTATACATAGTGGGTGTGGGCACTGTAAATTATGTTGACAAGTTCAAAATCTACAAAGCCAGTGTTACAGTTCAAGCTATAAGGCTGGCAGGCCACTGTAGAACCAGGAAAAGCCAGTATTTGGGTTCTAATATGATTAAGCAGGAAGTTCCTCTCTTACACCTGGCAGGCAAAATCTTTGTTCTATTCAGATCTTCAACTAATTGGATGAGGCCCATTCACATTAGGGAGCGCAATCAGCTTTGCTTACTTTACCAGTTTAAATGTAAACCATCTAAAAATACCCTCACAGAAACACCCACATTATGTTTGACTAAATAGTTGAACACCCCATTACTCAGTCAAGTTGACATATAAAATTAACCAGTATAGTCAATAAAGTAAAATCAAAGAGTACCTTATTTTTAGCATAATTACTATTGACAATTATATGTATATCTTAACCCTTTAAAAGTTCTCACACATGGGGATGGCATAATAACTGAAAAACTTGGGTTTATTAATTAATGCTTACAGCTTTTTAATACTAACCTGTAGACTACAGGTCATGTTCCATTGGAATTTTCTATTAAGTCACATTGAGTTGTGTGATACCTGGATACTGTCTGTAAATAGTTTTCAATAAATGCAAGTATGTGTTTAAAAAAAAGATTTTTTGAAGGAAAATTACCCTCAGGTTCAGGTATTGAAATACCTCATTTGCCTCATTTAAACCATCCTTTTAGGAAGATTTTAAGAAGATACTGTATAAAAGAGTGCAGTGAGTATATTATATTGGCAATAAGGTTGACAGGTCAGGTATGATCTGAATTTAATTCCAGCATTTTTCTAATTTATCTTTGTATCTTTTTGAGGGGCAAGAACAAAGATTGGATTCTTGTAATAGAGTTTTTATGATTCCGGGAAGCAGAACGATTTTATGGTCCTCCCCCATGCTATTGTTGTGTTTATTTTAACCTGGAACAATTTCTAAGAAGTGGTTTACTAACAGTTAGAAAAACAGAGTAACATTTCTAAAGACTCCTGGTTTTTTTGATTTCATTATTAACCTCAAGGAAGTTGTTAAATTCTTTGCTTTGAGAAATAATAAATATTAATCATATTTGGAAAGTTTTGTGCTTCATGAAAAAATGAATTTGAAATATTATATATTTTTTCCTCTCTCAGTTGGGGGATATTAGAATAAGTGTGGAACTAAAGGAGTTTGAATTTATTTGAGCCCTGCTTCTCTAGCTACATTCTTTTCAATTTTGAGTCTCCACTTGCTTTGCACAAGCATAGTCTCTGCTGTTATCTGTTGTTGGTGAAGATCTTAAGTACAGTAACATTCCCAATTAGGGTTGTCTGTGTATGTTTGTGGGATTATTAGTAGACATCACATGAGAGAGATGCTTCACCCTTGATCTAATGGGTAAACTCATATGTGAATGATCAGTAGGTATCCATTTTAGTTTCAAGTTCAGGGATGAAAACATAGGACTGTTACTCAAGTTGTGTATTTCGTTGTTATATATAAATACTGCATTTAGGGTAAATATTAAAACTTGAGAGGTATTAGTGGGACAAAATTGAGATGGATTTTTAAAATATATTATTGGTTTCAGAGGTAGAGATAAGTGATTCATCAGTCTTATATAATACCAGGTGCTCAGTATATCACCTGCCCTCTACCCAGTTACTCCAGCCCCCTCCCCTCTAGCAACCCTCAGTTTGTTTCCTGATTAAGAGTCTCTTACTGTTTATCTCCCCCTCTGATTTCACCTTGTTTCATTTTTTCCTCTCTTCCCTATGATCCTCTGAGTTGTTTTTTAAATTCTACAAATGTGTTTTTTAAAAAACGATTTTACTGTTTGAAAGAGAGAGAGAGTGCACACTTGTATGCATGAGTGTGAGCATGGGAGAGGAGCAGGAGAAGTGGGAGAAGCAGACTCCCCACTGAGCAGAGTGCTAGAGGACTGGGGGCTGGATCCCAGGACAGTGAACTCATGACATGAGCTGAAAGGAAGGGTCCAATGCTTAAGGGACTGAGCCACCCAGGAGTCCCCCCTCTCTTTTTCTTCAAACAAACACTGAGATAATTAAGAACACAGGGAGAGATGAGTCATATCTTTAGTCGACAAAAAGAATTTTAATTTGTAATTTTTGTTGAATCCATGTGATTGTAATAACATTTATTATGTGAACACTTATTAAGGATTTACTTGGAGTAGGCACTCTATGTAACTTTAGGTATATTAACTCATCTAAATATTATCACAATCTCATAATATTGGGTCCTTTATTCAATGTTTCCCTCATTTCTTTTATATTTATAAATTCTTTGTAGAAAGTTCGGCTCTACATAGAAATTAAGTTTTCTATGAATATGTGAATATAATCATACATCAAAATATTGTTAAAATATGAATATGCTATTTACAGAATTTTTTGGATATTGAATTGGATTCCTATAGCATTTTAAAAATTGCATATGGCTTAATAATTTAACAAATATTATTTTATTGAATGCTGAAGAATTGCCTTGTATCTGTAAGTGATGAACATTGCATATTTTTTCTTATATTGCCTTTATAACATTGGGCAAGAAATGGTTAAATTGTGAACTCCAGTGAGCCATGCAGGTCAGAGTAGGAATTGGGTGGATTTGGGTTCTTTAAAAAGTTTGACACTAGAAATCTCAAAGGCAATTGACTAACAAAACTTCTTTCTCACAACTCAGGAGTTGTTTCTGATGGGCAACTGGTGTTGAGAACCGTTGAATTTGGGAACTGGTGAAGATTCAACCTAGTGTGTAGAATGTGAATGGCACTGGATAGGTCGAGGATTTTATATTACAAGAGGAAAGGACATCTCAGTAGGGACAGTGGACACTGTAAAGAAAATGACAAGTCTGGCACAGACTACTGTGGAGTACAAATAACTGGGAATTACAAGACATTGGCAGACAGTGTAGAAATCACCACGATAAGAGATTTACCTTACTTATTTTTACATTGCCTTAAATCTAGGTTTTTAGGTTTTTTCAGTTGGTCTTCCCTGAATTGAGTGGTGAAATTATTTTTTATCCAGTTTCACTGAGATATAATTGACACATAACATCATGAAACAGGATGATTTGAAATAAGTATGTATAGTGAAGTGATTAACACAGTAAGATTAATATACCCACCACATCCCGTTGTTAAAATGTTTTTTAAAAGATGAGTTTTAAGGTCTCCTACTATATGCATGTGCATGTGTGTGACACATACATATACACATGTACATATACATATAATACATATACATTCTTTTTTATGCTTTATTTGTTTTGGAGGGCAAAATATTTTTTATTTTAGTATACTTTGAAACAAAAGATGAAAGAATAGTACACTTAACTTGCATTTGTCTTTCACCTAGATAGGCCAGTTCACCCATTGTTTATAGATTGTCCCCTTTGCTTTATCATGTCTATCCATGTTTTCTCTTTCTTGTTTAGCCAACAGAATTGGGATTTAGTTAGAGGGTGTTTGCTAAATTTATGGTAATTTGTTGTACAACAAACACAAAAATAAAAATATGCTATGTAATTCATGAAACTTCATGAGAAATAACAAATGAGAAATTACAGTAGAAATTACAAAATGTTAAATGAGAGAAAAAGTGAATGAAATCTTTTAAATGGAAAAAGAAATAATTTAAACTGAATGAAAATATCACAATATGTGAAATAAAGTTGAGGCTGTGAATTAGAGGAAAATTTGAGGCTTTATATGTAATCGGATAATAAAGGAAAAGCTGGAAGTAAACAATTTAAGCACCTTTTTCAAGAAAACAGCAAATGAAATCCAAAGATAGTAGAAGGAAGAAAATAATGGATAGTAGAAATTTAAGAACTAGAAAATAAACATACAAGAGAATCATCAAAGCTTTTCTTTGAAAATGTTAATAGAATTGATAAAGCCTTGGCAAGAGTGATCATGAAAAAAATTCTTTCTGTGAAGTCAAGTTCCTGGACTCTCTTACATGGCTTTAGGAAGTAAAGTGTCATCATGAAGATTGGTATTGATCAAACATATAGCTAGCTCCAGCACCATAAAATATTCTTGATAAGTGGGAAGAAATAATAGTAGGAGTACTATTAATTGGTGAGATTGTTAATATTTAAAAAGGTCTATTCTCCCCAGCTTTGTTAGAGAAATGATAAACTATCACTATATCAATGTTTATATACACCAAATTATATAAACCTGTCCTTGAAGAAGCGGCTGGTTTAAATGTTAATCAGATGGGTTTCTTATTTAAAATTCAGCCTTTTTTCTTTATTCTTCATTTAATACCACGCAGCATCTTCTTATAGATATGACTTGCTTTTTTTTCTTTTTTTAAGATTTTATTTATTTATTTGATAGAGAGAGAGAGGGATCGCAAATAGACAAGGAGGCAGGCAGAGACAGAGAGGGGGGGATGCATGCTCTCCGCTGAGCAGAGAGCCCGATGCGCGGCTCTATCCTAGGACCCTGAGATCATGACCTGAGCCAAAGGCAGAGGCTTTAACCCACTGAGCCACCCAGGTGCCCCCATGCAGCATCTTCTTCACTGTCAGCAATATAGCAATTTCTTAGCCTTTTAGATCTGTCTACTATAGATGAAGGCTACATATCTTTTGAGAGTTTGCATGCAGGGTTAACAAAGGTGAATATTATTAGGTCATATGTTTTTGAATCAGATCATGTCAAAGAGGTCTAACAAATTTGAAGAAAATTGGTTTAGCTCTTTTTACTTGTGGTAACACTTAAACGGGCAGGAACTTAATTATGTTTACCAAATTGAGAGGAATGCTAAGGAAATTGCAGTACTCACCCAGGGCGCTAGGTGGCACAGTGAGCTGAACACAGCAGCTATTGTCTAGCCAGGCAAGGGGATCTGAGATGGGTTTTTATTGGATTCCTAGAAGACTCCAATAAATGTAGGAGGATTGAATTGTTAAGTCAAATGGCCATCACTTTCAGTTAGTCCTTTCCAAATGCATACTAAGATGGCTTATTTCTGTGGCTCACACAACTTTCTGGTTAGCTACCTACATGAAGTTGAATACATAACTTTATTGATGGGTGGTAATGGGTCAAGGACTTAGCAGTGCAAACTCCAAGTGATTTCACTGGCATGAAGGTAAAACCTTCATAGTTAGACAGTTACGAATAGCAGTTAAGCCTTGATTTTAGTATACTAGCACTTTGTTCCATTTTCTGTTTGAAACTTAATATATTTTTTTTAAATCTCAGAAAGAATTTCACAACACATTTGCGTAATTATGGACACAAAAGAAGATGAGAATCATGTAGGCCATCATCTTGAAGAAATACTAAAAAATGAATTAAATGTAAGTATTCAAAAGTTGAGTTTCATGACATCAAAAAGTTGAGTTCCCTTTATTCCCCATTTTTGAGCTGATGAACTTCTTAGTTGAATTCATAATCGGGCTAAGGAAATGGAAGAAGGAGTAATAAGTGTGAGGAAGTCCATAGGAATTATTTGTAACTTTTACCACTAATGGCTTGGTCTATTTACTTCATTATCAACTTTTTGTCTTGAACTGTTTTGTTGGACAAAATGATTTTATTTAAGTCATTTCCCTGTTTCTCTTAAAATATGTAACCATCTATCAGGTCTTATGATGAACAAGTGACAACCTTTCAACAGTGTACAAAAATTCTACTTAAAAGCCAAAGGAAAAAGTTCATTTTAGTTAATTTTATCATGATAGTGCAGTTAGAAAGGGAACGGGCTCTGTTAGTACTGTCTGTGCTCAGATGGCAGCTTTTTTACTGCCTAATTTTTAAATAACTATAAAGTTTGAATTTAAAGTTTTAATTTGAATAAAACTTCAAGTACTTCAGAAAGCATCTGGCTTGTAGTAAATTTCTGGTGAAGATGAAACTGTAATAATTAAACTTTTGATGATGAGACAGATGTGTTTTAAGTAATGAATCCTATTAGTTTCCAAACTGTAGTCCTGATTTAGATATACGAACTGTAAAGCACATAGATCCCTGGAATATATAAAAATTTAGTGAACTAAATTTTGGGATTCGTTCTGGAATCCAAATTTTTACACTTGATATTAGCCAAAAGGCTGAGAAGAGATAGAATCCAAATTTTTAACAAGGTCCTCCAGGTGGTATTAATGGCACTTGGTACAAATTCTACCAGTAGCACTTGGAGCAACAACTCAAAGATGAAAGAAAATGATCACCATATCCAGTGTTTCCTAGGTACAAATGTTATACTACAATCTACTCTTCTTTATTGCTTCTATCCATTGACTTTTTGGACATTTTCCCTTCATCCTTGGAAATTTTAGCATCTTATGCTCTCTGCTTTCTTCCTCAAGTTCACCTGTTAAGAATCTATTCTTAAATTCCATTCCCTAGTTGCACAGCTGCATCTTGCAGAATATTTTACTGTCGGTAACTTTCCACTGTTTGACCCACTGAAGCACTCTTTCTGCCTCAAAAATAATCTTTTACCTTTGGGTAATCTCTTTTATTCTTTATCCAGTCAATGCAGAAGTCACTGAGATGGGACCGTGAAAGAATATCACTGGAGCTCTGGATATCAGTCACTCCGAAGTTGAGAGCGTTGGGTTTTTAAACTCTTTTTGAGCATCCAACTATTGTATTCTGTGTGACTAATTCCTTTATTGATCTTTCTGGTATTGGACTCTGCAAGAAGTCCTTTTGATTACAATTATCATAGTATTCACTTTCTTTTGCTTCTTTTTCTGTATCTGTTTAGTGATGAAACACTAATTTAATACTAAATACTGTGTGTATTTAGGGATACACACAGTAGTACATGATTGGCCTGGTGTGATTTATTCATCACTCTGACCTCTTTTTCCTTTTTTTGTCCTTACCTTTTTCATTTCCAGAGATCTTCATCTTCCTACCCATTGGGTCCAGTCTGTATATTGCCATCATCTTAACAGTGTTGACAAAGTAAATACTAAGGCTATTTCTAAACTTCTTACTAGAATGTTTTGTCATTCCATATCTTTTGCTAACTTGCCCCTGCTCATATTTGAATTTTATTTTATTTTATTTTATTTTATTTTATTATTATTATTATTATTTTTTTTTGTTAGAGAGAGATACAGAGCGCAAGCACAAGCAGACAGAGTGGCAGGCTAGAGGCAGAGGGAGAAGCAGGCTCCCTGCCGAGCAAGGAGCCCGATATGGGCCTCGATCCCAGGACGCTGGGATCATGACCTGAGGCGAAGGTAGCCACTTAACCAACTGAGCCACCCAGGCGTCCCTCATATTTGAATTTTAAAGGAAACTCGAGTTCACCATCTTCTCCCTTTCTTTTGGCTACATTTTGTTTTATACCCTTCCTTGCCTAGTTTAGTTGTCATGTTCTAGCACTTCAGTGGATCATAGATCTTCTACCAATATCCTCAATTCCCTTGTCCTTCAAATGTACCTCCTTGGTTAAAACTTCATCTATTAGTCTAACTTTTAACTTCTTTAAGCCTTAACTTAAACTTCATACTGCTAGAGAAAATTAAAATACAGAGCAGATTGTTACCATTAAAAAATACTGGTCTCCATTCTCCAGGGGGCACAGAATATTTTAAAGCAAGTATACTATGATTGCATATTCAACTGCCCATTTCCTCTGTGAATATTTTAAACCTCCTGAACTTTGCTCAGGTTTTCTTAACCTCACTGTTGGTATTTTGAGCTAGATAATTCTTTGTTGTGAGACCCTGACTTCTGCCTTGCACACTGTTTAGCAGCATCCTTGGCCTATATTCACCAGATGCCCCTCGTTGTAGCAAGTAAAACATCTCCAGCTATTAGTAAATATGGCCTGGATGGGGCAAAATCCCCCTTTCTGTCCAGGAATGCTGGTCCAATCCTACTATCTTCACTGCTATTGTTAGACATGATCTTGTCTCCAACTTCAGAGCATAATTATGCACTCCCACATAGCAACATCCCTGTCTTCTTGACTCTAAAACTCTGAAGAGTCCTACATCAGTAGCAATCTTACTAAAACTGTTTCCTCTTCAGAGCTCTGGTTCCCCTCCCTCCGCTTATCCTATTGCCATCAATATCCCAGCATATTCAAGTTCCTTCCACTAACTGAAATTAAACAAAACAAAAAATCCTCTTAAGTCAGGTTACCCTGAAGCCATCCTTAATTAGAATAATTTAATCTCTCATTCCTTATTTCACTCTAGCCTGATTTCCAGTCCCACCTTCCGCAGGAGTTACTCTCAGCACGATCCTCAGTGACCCTTTGGGCAGTCCACAAGACATTGATCAGTCCTTACCTTGATGTATTGCAGCACTTGACCCTCTTGTCTAATACTTTCTTCCAGAAGGAATCTCATCCCATTTTTATAACATATTGTCTTTCTGAACCTCCTTTTTTGTTTGTGGCTTCGTCTTAGTTTTGTTCATAGGATCCTGTTCATAAATTTTAGGTTTTCCTATACAGGTGAGTGGTTTTCTCTGTAAAACCATGATGATGGGTCCATATATTGTCTGCTGACTAGAGATAAAATCATTCTCTAGCCCTGTGTTTAATTATTCACCAGCCTGTGTTTCAGATCTGTAAATTCAATTAGAAGTTCCTTAGACCCTTAAACTTCCATGTTAGAGATAATTAATATTTCACAAATTCTTGTTCAAAGCAGTTGTCCTCCATCTGCTAAGGTTTCAGCCTCTGGCATGTGTATGTTTTGCCTAGTCCCTTAAATCTGGTGTAATCTTTCACCCATTCTCTGTTTCACCCATGAAGCAAATAAAATTCCAGAACAGGTTTTGTGAGACCTAAGTCTAGGCACAGCACAGCCAATTGGCCTTGGTTCAGGGTCTTTAATTTGATTGTCATCAAGCTGTCCTCTGCAGGCTGAGGCTGTAATCTCACCTGAACCATCCATGTCCAAGTGGATCTGCTCCCAAGCTTATGCAAGTAGTTGTTGGCAGACCTCAATCCCTTGCCGTGTGGCCTTACCCACAGAGCTGCCTCACAGCATGTTATTCAGGATTGAAGGCATGGTCTTTTCCTAACTTGATTTTTTTTTTTTTTTGAGAGAATTTTTTTTTTTTTTAAGATTTTATTTATTTATTTGACAGACAGAGATCACAAGTAGGCAGAGAGGCAGGCAGAGAGAGAGGAGTAAGCAGGCTCCCTGCTGAGCAGAGAGCCCGATGCGGGGCTCGATCCCAGGACCCTGGGATCATGACCTGAGCTGAAGGCAGAGACTTTAACCCACTGAGCCAGCCACCCATGCGCCCCTCCTAACTTGATTTTATAAGTAACACCCCGTCACTTGTGTCCTATTGTCTTCATTCAAAGCAAGTCAATGTATCCAACCCAAACTCAAGAGGAGGGGATTCTGTGAGATTTTAAATATTGAGAGGTGGGGGAATTGTTTGTGGATCTCTTTTAGAAGTTGTCTGCCACAAACATAAATTTGTTCCTAAGTTAGAAAAGAAAATACCCACTACTGTGGACATCATAGCCTCCTGTACATGTGACATAATACTGTATTTAAGTCTGAGTCTTATTTATTAGAAATCATTAACCAAACCAAACTATAATTCCTTAGTTAAGTAAATGGAAACCCAATCTGTTTGATATGAAAACTAGTCCTTAGAAATTGAGTTTATCAGATATTCTATATGACAAAGACCAAAGTTGATCAGAAACATCTGAATAGTTTTCAAATCAGTGACCAACAAATGGAGCTGACTAGCCAAAACCAGCAGCCTAAGGACATATGCTAAACAAGGAGTGAGTTTAATCTCCTGAATTAATTATAGTTCTATCCAATATAAACCAGCCTAACAAATTTTCAAATTCCAATAGGGAAAATAGTCAATGACTACTTTGTTTAGATTTTTATGTTGATCATTCAATAATATAACCCTATGTGCCCTGTTGTGTAATCTGATAAAACATACTAAATATTGACTTAATTTTAGAAGAAACGAACCCAGAAAAGAGATAATAGTCTACACATACTGTTCACAGCTTCAGAAATCGTTGCTGAGCCTCTGCTAGGCTTCCTTTCTATATTTTTTTCCTTTTCCTTTGCCACTCCCTCCCTCTGTCACCCTTCTTGTTTGTTGGTTTGTTTTAAAGATTTATTTATTTTAGAGAGAGCACATGTGATCTCGGGGTGAGGTGACCAAGGGGAAATACCAAGAAGCTCAAGGATGAGCTCCTCGAGCATAGAGCCTAACATAGGGCTTGACCTGATAACCCTAAGATCATGATTGGAGTCAAAATTAAGAGATGGATGCCCAACCTACTGAACCACCAGGTGTCAATTATGATGATGGAAATTTTCAATTACATACTTAAAAAGAGAGACCATTAGTATGAATTCTCATGTACTTATTACTTAGCTTCAACAATTACCAACACATGACCAATCTTGTTTTCTCTTTACTCATTTACCACCCCCCAATTATGCTGATGAAAATTTCAGCTATCCTGTCTTTTCATCTGTAAATGTCTCAGTATGTATATGTAAAAAAGATTTCATCTTTTAAACTGTAATCATAATTACACTCTAAAATATCTATACTCATGCCTTAATATCTTCAAATGTCCAGCAATTGTTCACTTTTCTCCAATTGTGCTATATATTTTATCCTTTTTGTTTCCCATTTTTTGGAATAATTGTATCTTTCAGTGTATCTTTCATTCTCTTTCAAAATTGTCCACAAACTGTGTACCTAGATGGCTCTGTTAGCTAAGCATCTGCCTTTGACATAAAGCATGATCTCAGAGCCCTGAGATCAAGCCCTGTATCAGGCTCTCTGCTTCCACGGCTGCTTCTCCCCCTGCTGGTTATCTCTCAATCAATCAATCAATCAATCAATAAATTTGTCCACAAATAACCATTGATTTGTATGTCTCTTAACTTTCTTGTAATCTATAGCTTTCATCTCTATTTCTTTTCTTTTCTTTTCTTTTTTAATAGAGTAGATTGTCTTTTAGAAATGCCCACATTATGGGCTTTACTGATTGCAACTGCATGGTGTCACTTAACATGTCTGTCTGTCATCTGTATATTCTGGAAATTATAGTAATGTCTAGAGGTTTGTTTGGATTTGGATTAAAGTTTTTCTTTGGCAAAAAATAAATTTTTTCAAAGGTGGTGATGTATGCTTCTCCCAAGAAAGTACATTAAGTTTGGTCTTTTGAATTTCTTTGGTGTATGCAGACATTAGTGCCTAGAATCATTATTATTAAAGCATGCAAAATGATATGAAGTAAAATTCAAGAAAGTGGAATTGTGACTTCTGCTCTTGAGGGTATCATTGGGGTTTTTATTCTTAAAGATTATACAGAGTCGTGATTTTAAAATAATTTGATGTGATTCCGTCCATAGCAGTTACAATTTTACTAGTGCTCAAATAGTCCAGTTTTGGCCATTCATTAGAAGCCTCTTCAAGTTAGCTTTAGTCCTTTTCTCATTATGCTAATATTTTGATAACTTTCCCACTTTCTGGTCTGACCTTGTGTTCTAGATTCACAATGACCTCTAGACTGATTTCCTGACCAAACCTTAAATCAACCAATTCTCTAGCTGGCTGCTACTAAATTGGTTATTGTTTCTAGGTTTTATTTTGTTGAATAGAGGTAAAAAAACAGTTTCTGTCATTGGTAAAAATAAAACACATCCTTTTGGGGGGGTTCTTTTTTTTTAATAAATTTTTTATTTTTTTATTACTTTTCAGTGTACTGAAATTCATTGTTTATGCACCACACCCAGTGCTCCATGTAATACGTGCCCTCTACAATACCCACCACCAGGCTGGCCCAACTACCCCCCGCCCCTTCAGAACCCTCAGATTGTTTTTCAGAGTCCATAGTCTCTCATGGTTCATCTCCCCCTCCAATTTCCCTCAACTCCCTTCTCCTCTCCATCTCCCCATGTCCTCCGTGTTATTTCTTATGCTCCACAAATAAGTGAAACCATTCGATAATTGACTCTCTTTGCTTGACTTATTTCACTCAGCATAATCTCTTCCAGACCCATCCATGTTGATACAAAAGTTGGGTATTCATCCTTTCTGATGGAGGCATAATACTCCATAACATTGGGGTACAGATGGCCCTTCTTGACACTACATCTGTATCTTTGGGGTAAATACCCAGTAGTGCAATTGCAGGGTCATAGGGAAACTCTATTTTTGATTTCTTTTTTTAAATTTTATTTTAAAGATTTTATTTATTTATTTGACAGAGAGAGATCACAAGTAGGCAGAGAGAGTGAGAGGGAAGCAGGCTCCCGCTGAGCAGAGAGCCTGATGTGGGACTCGATCCCAGGACCCTGAGATCATGACCTGAGCTAATATCAAAGAGATTACTGCCTATGTTCTCCTCTAGGATTCTGAGGAGATTCCTGTCTCATGTTGAGGTCTTTTATCCATTTTGAGTTTATCTTTGTGTATGGTGTAAGAGAATGGTCAAGTTTCATTCTTCTACCTGTAGCTGTCCAATTTTCCCAGTACAATTTATTGAAGAGACTGTCTTTTTTCCACTGTATATTTTTTCCTGTTTTGCCAAAGATTATTTGTCCATAGAGTTGAGGGTCCATATCTGGGCTCTCTACTCTGTTCCACTCATCTATGTCTGTGTTTATGCCAGTACCATGCTGTCTTGGTGAACACAGCTTTGTAGTAAAGCTTGAAATCAGGCAACGTGATGCCGCCTGTTTTTTTTTTTTTCTTTTTCAACATTTCCATAGCAATTTGGGGTCTCTTCTGATTCCATACAAATTTTAAGATTATTTGCTCCAGCTTTTTGAAAAATACCCGTGGAATTTTTATCAGAATGGCATTAAAAGTATAGATTGCTCTAGGCCTTATAGACATTTTAACAATAATAAAACACATCCTTAATTCTTACTGATGTTTCCAACTGAAATTAGATTTGGGAATGCAGACTTTTTTTTAAAAGTGTGTTTTATCTCTGTCATTTTGTCTAGTGGTAAAATTTAGTGTTTTACATAATTTCAACATAACACATTTGATTTATTTCATGCTAATTGATTCCTGAGAATAATGTAAGGTATTTTTCCTCCACTGTCTTGAGGGTATATTCTGGTTAGGATGTACAATCAAATTAATGTGTTTTCCAGTCAATTCGAAATAGTACTTCTAATTGGTTATGATGCTATCTGGATACACTAAATTATTTGGCTTATTTTCAGACATTGCTTTTTTAAAAGAAATTTATTTTATAATTTTACATGAACTTTTATCAAAATCAAATATATAAAGCAAATTATACTCAAAGAAGTCTAAGTTTTGTCACTGTCTTCTGTACCCTGTTGCTTTCTTCTTCTCTGGGTAATCAGTTTTTTAAGTTTTATGGTTTTTTCTTATACTGTTTATGAGTTTCTGTATAATGTGTATTTTTTTTTGCATTTACAAAGATTTTCCTCTGTTCTCCTTTGATGACTACCTTTATATAAGTATTCCTGTGAAATACCTTTGTCTTTTATTAACATTAATTTAAATTCTTTTGGCTCTTGTCTAATCGATCTCCTGGGCAGCAAGGAAAATAACTAGTGTCATCTTCTTGCTACCTCTGCTTTCAGTATCCAATTTGAATTGATGTCTTTTAATTAACTACCAAGTGACACTTGTAAAATGACAGCAAGCCTTTTTTATTTTCAAAAAGATTTTATTTATTTATTTGATAGGGAGGAGAGATCACAAGTAGGCAGAGAGGCAGGCAGAGAGAGAGAGAGGGAAGCAGGCTCCCCGCTGAGCAGAGAGCCCCATGTGGGGCTCGATCCCAGGACCCTGAGATCATGACCTGACCCAAAGGTAGAAGCTTAACCCACTGAGCCACACAGTCATACTGTAAATGTTTATTTTTAAGAAGACTTAATGTTGGTACTTCGCAGATTATTTTGGTTCTCTGAAACTATGCTCCAGGAGATTTCTTAGGGAGGGTTCCTTGACACAGTATTCCAAGTTCTTGCATGTGAATAAAATTATTCTGTGGTTAAAAATGTACAAGTTGATTTTGGCTTAATGAAAACATTGGTTCAAAACTTTCTCCCTGAGCATCTTAAATATGGTTCTGCATTGTCTTCTATCATGAGTTGTTTGGATCAAGCGTGGTTAAAATCTGGTCTCTGCCTGGATGCCCAGTGAAATATTTTTTCTTTGAAGTCCAGTCTTACTAGAATTTTCTTACTGTTGGCCCTTTTGGGTTAATATTACTATGTATACAATGTGTTCTTTTACAGTAAAATTTCTTGTCTTTTTATTTCATGAAATTGTGATGGCATTATTATTTTATTATTTTTTTTCATTCTGTTACTTTAGTTTTCTTTTTTTTTACATTCTTATTTATTTGCCTATTTTTATAGCTATAAAGATAGCTATATTGGTTTTTAAAAATTTTTTTAGCTTAAGCTTTTCATACTTTAAATTTTATAGTTCTCCTGAGGTGTTAGCTGTGATACTTTCTTCTATCTTCTTCCTAATTTACCCTTCATTTCTGAAACAGTATTTTCTTATTTTCCAAGTTTCTTGTTCTAATTACCTTGTTTCTGATTTATTCCAATTCTGACTTCTGTAGTTTGTTCATTTTGTTTTAGCTTAATAAGTGTTGGGTTGTGGCTTTCACTTGTTTGGTGAATGTATTTCTGATGTGTGTGTATTGCCTGTAGGGACATTATTTGACGCCTCATTCATTCATTCATTTGATAGAAAATGCAAGCATGCAAGAGCTGGAGGGAGGGGCATAGGGGAAGAGAGAATCTTAAGCAGACCCCAGGGCCAGTACTAAGCCTGATGTGGGGCTCAGTCTCACAACCCTCAAACCCAGAGGTCATGAGTTAAGCAGAATTTGAGAGTCAGATGCTTAACTGACTAAGCCACCCAGCTGCTCTATTTTATTTCTTACGAGATTTGAGGTCCTCTCTACTTGCCACTTTTTAAGTAAGAAATATTTTTATCTACTTTTAGGAGGAAAGGATGGGTCAGAATAAATTTTATATCTCAATGCTTATTCACTTGTTCAGGAAAAGATGAGTTGTTTGGATCAAGTTGTTTGGCCAGGCTCTTGATGAACTTCCATCTCTCTTACCTTTCTTCTTAACTTGGACCTTCTCTTTGACTTCTAGTACATCTCTGTCAATTTAGACATTTTGGGATGATGCTTTGACTCATAAAGTGCTTTCTTAGTTTGGGCTCAGACTCCCAGTAATCTCCAACAGAGTGAGAACCTTCATGTGGCTCCTTTGTTTTCAACTTTGAACTGGAGATTAGATGGCCTCTTTTGAGTTTTTCTGTTCTTTCCAGAATGGCCTGGTAAGCTATCCAGAGAGTACCTGATGATGGTTTTGTATTACTTTCTTTGGACTCCTTCTTTCCCCCTCCTCTTTGGTGGGGATCTTTACAGTTGCTGGCCGTTTATCCCTACCCACTAATACTGGTTGTGTGGTAAATAATAACTACAGGTTTTGCATTTTGAAGTTTCTTCTTGTACTGTCTATTTTTATGGAGAGATCTGTAGAGACTTGAAAATTAAAGCAACTCTTCCCAGAATCTTCTTCCCTTTATTCGTTATGTGTGCTCTGCTTGTTATTTCTAATTTCTAAGCACTTAAGTTTATCTCCAAATTTCTAGTATTTAATTGATCCATAAGTATACATGATAACTTTAGAACTTTAAAAAATTAGGCTTGATTTGGAGTTAGGGATTTCATTCATTTAATAAAGCCAAGATGCACGTGGATGTTCAAAAGAAAGAAGTACCACCAATGGGGTGCTTAGGTGGCAGTCTGTTAAGTGTGGGAATCTTGGTTTCGCTCAGATCATGATTCATGGGTGGTGAGATTGAGTCCTGCTTTGAGCTCCATGCTCAGCATGGAGTTTGCTCGAGATTCTCTCTCCCTCTCCTTCTTCTCTGTGGGTACACTCACTCACTCTAAAATATTTAAAATACTTAAATAAATCTTTTTTTATTCATTTTTTAAAAAGATTTTACTTATTTTTTGACAGACAGAGATCACAAGTAGGCAGAGAGGCAGGCAAGGAGAGAGGAGGAAGCAGGCTCCACGCTGAACAGAGAGCCCGGTGTGGGGCTCGATCCCAGGACCGAGGGACTATGACTCAAGCCGAAGGCAGAGGCTTTAACCCACTGAGCCACCCAGGCACCCCTAAAATAATTAAATAAATCTTAAACAACAGGTATTTCTCAAGCCCTCTTAATTGTAATTTACTCCTTTGAGGAGATATTTTGGACTTTTGTTAAACTAAAAGTTACTATAGAACTTATAAAGAAGAGTTTTGTGTGTCCTGTAAACTTAGAGGATCTTGGTTGATTTGGAAGGGGATGTCATTCATTAACTGCTAAGTCTCTCCTGGCTTCTATATTTGCCTAAAAACCATTAAACCACAGAAGGACTTCACAAAATGTTTTTTCTCAATCAGCCACAACACTAAGAATTAGAGTGCCTTTTATGTGCCAAAGACTATGCTATGTACCTTAATCCTTTAAATTCATTTATTATTATTTCTACTAAATATTCTTCTAAGAAAGGTAAAATAAGAAAGGTAAAATATAAGAACTAAAAAATCCCAGATGCTTAACAGGGTTTATTCCTAACAGCAGGAAGAAGACCCCTTATAAGGAATAGCTTAGTTTTATATATTTTTCTCTCCTATAAGGGAAAATTTATCTTGTGTCATTGTTCAGCCCATAACTTACAGGCAAACACAAAGCACCCCATTTTCTAATATCTTTATCTCCCAGAGTGCTTTTGTCTCATTCTGAAAAGAATGTAGAAAAAAAGCTGAAGTCATCAGTGTTGAGATCAAGGAAACTATTGGGCAGATCAGTGGGGTGTCGATCTGCTCGGTACACAGTGGGAGGATTGTCTCATTGGCATGAAAAGAAAAAATGATTCTCATTGATATTAAAGGAAGAGATTGGGTCTGCGTGTTAAAATTATTTGTCCAAAATTTTTGAAACCTACGTTAGGAGGTGAACTATATATCTAAATTCTAAAATGATATACAAATAATACATGAAAGGGGTTGGTTTAAAAAATAAAATAAGGAACTAAGTAAGGACACCCTTCCCACCCTCCATACACATGAACATTTCACTCATACTTGAATTTCAATGCTTTATTATCAGGATTGTTATATTTCTTGGATTTCTTAAGGAGTTTGAATTATTTCCACCTACTTTAGATCTAGAGCTTTCCAGATGTACATGAGATAGTAGTGGAAGAGTCTGTTATCATTGTTTTCTAACTCAACAAATGTTGAAAAATAGTTTATGATACATACTGTGCTGAGTAGTAAAGGATTGATAAGTAAGGGATTAATAAGAATGTGGTCATTCTTCATTATTCCTTAATTCCCTAATTTACTTACCAAATAATACATGCCTGTTAAAATTTAGTCACTGGATATAGGGAGTTGAACTAAACAAGTATGGTTCCTTCAAGGACATACTGTTGAGTTAGGGATAACATAGAAAATGAATACAGGGGCGCCTGGGTGGCTCAGTGGGTTAGATAGAGCCTCTGCCTTTGGCTCGGGTCATGGTCCCAGGGCTCTGGGATCGAGCCCCACATCGGGCTCTCTGCTCAGCAGGGAGTCTGCATCCCCCCTCTCTCTCTCTGCCTGCCTCTCTGCCTACTTGTGATCTCTGTCTGTCAGATAAATAAGTAAAATATACATTTAAAAAAAAAAAGAAAATGAATACAAAAAAATGTTTAGTTACTAATGGTGATAACTATTCTAAGCAAAAAGTGAAGTATGCTAATGTGAGAGAGAGCCCAAGAGAATCATTTAGATTGCAGGAGGAGGGTGGTGAGCTAGAATCTCTTGGCAGATGGAACATTTAGTTAAACCTGTAAGTGCGATCAGGAGTTAGCTAAAAGAAATCCAGGAGAAAGAGTGTGTGAAAGGCATTCAGAGAGTTTGCTGAGTGGGCTGAAAGAAGACTTGTAAGGTTCAAGTGGAGGTCAGAGTTGGCATGTGGGGACAGGCTCTGTGAAGGTTACCACCACCGCCAGTGCTGCTGCTGTTGTTACTGACGTTTTGTCCTAAGAGCAAAATGAACTGTTGGAAAACTTGAGCTGGAAATGACATAAAGCAGTTATATCTGTAAGAAGATTATATTGACTATTGCTTCTTAAAGTAAAATTCTTTAGAAGATGACATGTAGTATTTCATGTTTTCTTACATCATATTTACCCCTACAAGCCCAGGTCCTTTCAACCCATTTTTCATTCATATAAGAAAAGAAATGAGGTTCTTAAAAAAAGGTCCTTATCTTATATTTGGAACAAACAGGATCTATAGGAGATTTGCTTGTATTTGCTTATCCACTCCTTCCTGTTTCCTGGAGCACATAATTTAATTACTGTTCTGTGCAACCACCAATAACTAGCAGAGTACAACGGAGACTCATTTGTTTTCCTGGGTCTAAGGCATCCTTTGGTTTTGTTGAGGCTGTCTGTGATACCTAGTTTTATTTTGCCTAGTGCCCTCAAGTTTATGTCCAGTGAATGTATGGATCTGTGCTTTTTCTTACAGACCTAACTAGACTCAGTGTATGGCATACTAGTTTAACCAACATCAAAAATAGCAAATGAATTAGAAGGGCAGAAATTAAAGAAACAACAGATTAAGTCATTGCAACATGGTAAGACTCATTGAAAGTGGGGTTATTTTATGCTGATTTTGACATATAACACAATATTTTGTTTAAAGATAAAGGATTTGTTCATTTTTTGAAGACGAACACTGAAGTACAGTGAAATAACACTGTAAACACTATTGTGGGACCTCTGACTGAACAATACTGACACAATTAATTCAGTTAGAGTATGTGGTTTTGGTATATATACAAGACTACAGAAACTAGTTGAAGACCATCCAATTACTTTGTTTGAGTTTATTTGGGATGTTAGCCAGATTTCCTGATCAGATTTCCAGAGGTAAAAAAAAAAAAATGTTCGAAATTATTGGACCACCTAGTTGCTTGGGATGGTATTAATTATATTCACTCTGTATTGAATAAAATTAGCAGTTTATAATTGCAACTGCTTGTCATAGTTTTAGAGTCATTATTAATGAGGGAGTAAGTATAATCCTCCTTAAATACCACTTTGTGTACTTTATATGCATATCTATGTCTTTTGTCTTTGTGTATGTTTTTGAGTCACAGGCACATAATGAAATATTACCCTTTCTCAAGGAACCAGATGGTTAATTTGGGAAAATGCTTTTCTGCATCCTTGTCCACTTAAGAATGAGGTCATTGCTCATAAGTTCTAGACAACTGTTATGCTGAGTTAAAAACAAATCAAAACAATACCCAACATTTACTTTGGGGCATATATTGGTTAAAAATCAACTCTTCTAATTTGGGAAATTGATTTTACATACATACATGGTAAACATGTTTAGAAGGAAAGTCTTTATAAAAATCTGAAAATAATGTTTGGGAAAGACTGTTTGGAGTGTAAGTTATAGCTTCTATACTTCATCCGTTGATATTGATGAATATGTACTTACTAGTTTTCTTAGGCTATTTTAAGTGAGATCAAATTTTAGAGCTTATTTATTGTGATTTCACTTCACTTTGATTTTTTTTGGTTCCAAATATAGGATACATGTTTTTAAAAAGTCATTTTATACTTTGAATTACTGTGTCTCCCCTAATGAGCTTAGAGATTAATTTCATTTCAATTATTTGCTTGCAGTATAGGTCTACTTTGTAATACCATGAAGTAGTTTATTCTATTGTTCTGGTGGCTTTAGTTAAATAATGGCTCTGGGGTTTTTGTTGTTCGAGGGAAAATGAACCAAATATATCCATTTGAGCTTGTGGTCCTAATAAATTATCTATGGCATCTTGTTTCCAAAGCCTGGAAGTACTTGCCTGCTTAAGTTCAAATCTCTTTTTCTCTTGGATGGATATTATATCCTTTCAGTGACTGTTCATTGCCTGTGAGTTAAAGTCGATACAACTTGGCCAGTTATTTGATCTCTTTCACAGTTGGTACTGAACCTTTACTCCTTATGTTCTCTCCATTGTAGTGAAACATATTATCTTGCTCATGCCTTGAAATTCTGTCATTTTCTGTCCTTTTCACTCAGCATTCTGTTTAATTGTATTGCCATCCCTACTAGTCAGCTTCAGATTTCATTTGAGGCTCAGTTTAATGTAAGTCTTTTCATGAAGTTGTCCCCATTTTTCTCATTTTTGGACTTCTTAAACTACTCATCAGTAGTGGTATGTCACTGGGCATGTTCTGTCTTTTATTGTTACATTCTTATACCCGTCTCTTTCACCATTTCTTTTATCACTGATCCTTGCACAAAGCTGTGTATATGGTGAGAACCAGATACATAGTTGTGGTTAATGGTGATAGGATGATGAACAAGCAAGCTTCAGGAAAACTTCTCCACCTGGACGTCAGCCAAATACATTTCTGGAGATAAAGAGGTAGCCGCTGGGCATCCATCAATCACGTGAGCTGTTGAGAGGAGTTTAGAACATAATGTACACCCAAGAAATTCTAATTGATTGCCCAGTCAGAAGACAACTATTTTCACAAAAGGAGGGAAGGGAAGGCCAAAGAGCAGATGTTGGAGAGGTGAGATGAACTGGAGTCAGCAGCAGTGATGAAGTTGAAGTTGGTGTCCAGTGGCCTTCTGACAGGAAAGAAGAGAGACAGAGAAAGTGAGTGATGAGGAAATGAGATGTGCAGAGGCGCCTCTGAAGTGGGGTGAAGAAATAGGTCCATAAGCAACACTTTAAGGTTTGTTTTTTACAGTAGAAAATAGGATTCTATGTCAAGATACGAATCTACCTTTCTTTATTATCTGGGCCTATATGGCTTAAAAAATATCCTGAAGTGTACGTGTGTTCACACCCTTCTGAAATAAGTCACACGATCATGTTTTAGTTACTTTTGCCTAAAAAGTAATTTATCTTTAATATTATAAAAGCATTTTGGACCTAGACACTAAATAATGTATATTCAGTAGTTGTACTTCTGCAACTTATAATGAAAAGTTGTATGAGACAGAAATTTTATTTTCTACATAAATATGGGAATTACACATCCCAGTAGAGAGAAAAATACAATAATGAAAAATTTTTGGCTTTACTATGTAGGATATGAAAAATTACAATGGTACCATTTGGATTGTACAAGTGTTGGAATGGTATTAAGTATTCCCTAAAAGTTAATCAAGTGGAGAGTTCCTCTGTGATAGAAGAGCATGTAAATTCACTAATCTGCTTATACATAATTGTAGCTGATTATGGTTTCTTAAGGTGTATTTCATACCTAATTTAAAATGAAATAAAATGGAAAAGCAAGGTACAGAGCTTACTGAGCTGCAAATCTGGTTTTAATATATACCTCCTCTTTTTACTCATTTTGAAAATATACACCTGACATATTAGTGGTATAAAAATATTAAAACACTTGCTAAAAATAAATTCTGGTATTTCCCTTATAAAAAGAATGACAATATTAAAGCCTTAAAGTTGCTAGAATATTACTGCTTTTAGTATCACTTACTGATTCTCAAATAAGTGCTGAGTACCCAAAACTAGATTTCTCCATCTAATGTGGGATTTCACAGTAGCTATGCTTTTGACTTACTTGTATAGATAATTTTTTTTTTTTATCTTGGAGGTTGGCTGGTGTTTGCATCATAGAATATGAGATAATATCCCTATCCTCTATCCACTAGGTGCCAGTAGTACTTTCCTATTCTACATGTGACAATTGAAAATGTGTCCTGACTTTGCTGACTTTTCTTGAGGATGGGCAGTTAATACAATCTGTTACATTTCATGAGTGCTCAAAGTTTACAGTGGGTTGGGAGTAAAGTCATAAGTATTGTATTTGTAATTTCTAATGAGTGTATAGTTACATGTAATAAACTATAGTTTTTAGTAGACTATTTAAATCATCTATAAAATTGACTTGAAATTTTTGTTGGTGTTGATTCTCATTAATTTAAATCCATATTTTGGCGAATATAGCTTGTACATACTTCATTAGTGCATAATTATATAGGAAATGGGCTCTGATTATACTTCTGTATACATCTGGACAGTGTCTATGTTACTTAGAAAAAAAGTTAAAATTTTGTAAAAGTGAATTAGATTGTGCTGTGAATTTGGTTAAGAATTTGGAAAAAAACAGTTGAAGTAATTCTTTAAATTTACTCATGTATACTTATCATACTGATTAAATCAAGATATGGGTAATTTCTTTTAGAATGTATGGAAATGCAATGGCTTCATTAGAGTCAGAGTTAAAATTATCTTCTGATAACTGTATGGAAGCACACTCTTGAGTATATCTACTGAAAATGAGAGTGGGCTTTTAAATTAAAGTGGGTTCAAGTTCTCTAACCTCTGGATCATTCAAAGTGGGCTCTACAAACCGGTTTTAGCAGTATCAGCTGGAAGCTATCTAGAAATGCAGATTCTTAGATCCCCAACACACATCTAATGGAATAAAAATCTCTATTTCTAACAAGATTCCTGGGGATTCTTATGCATACTGAAATTGGAGAAACACAAGTCTAAACCTGATTTCATCTTTCCGGTATGAGTTAAGCTCCATAAGGATAGAAACTTTGTTTTGTTCATTGCCATGCTCTCCATGTACAATCCATGGTCTAGCTCAGAGCCCTCAATAAATACTTAATGGTTGAATGACTGAAATGCTAATCTGTCAGTGGATAGGATACCCTCTTTTTGCCTTTTTTTTTTTTTTAATTAACACAGAGATTTTTTTATGTAATCTTGCTAGTGCTTAGCTTCCAAATGTTTTATGGATTATCAGGAAAAAATAAAAAGGTCATATTACTGCACATACCTTTTTAACATATTTTTTTGTCATTTACAAAATGACAGAATGGGTAATACAGAATATGCCTGCCAAAGAATACTTACAAGTAAAAAGCAGTAATTTCTCATTTACTGCAAAATTGTCCATTAGTTATATAAAGCATAACATTCTGTATTGAAGCTTAATGGGAAGAGAAGCTTGAATAGATGTGCTTTTAGTAGCTTTACCTTTTTTACAGACACAGTATCCAGCTTTGGATGTATAATTTGTATGGTGAAATGGGAACCTTGAATTTGTTGTGATAGTGCTCAGGTTTGTAAGGGTTGAGGTCTGTATACTCTATCCCACAACCCTTGTAGTTTTGCATCAGAACCATAATGGCCTTCAAAGGAATTTTAACAGAGGGGGATATATAAAGGGTGGACTTTTTTTTTTTTTAAGGTTTTATTATCGCAGTAATCACTTCTGCTACATTGCCAGCTACTCGGTATGTATTGAATGTAGTGGTTCAGATACCCGTGACTCTTTTCCAGGATAAAGTCTAATAAACAGCTTTGGAAGAACTTTCTTCAAAATGTGGTTCCCTGTCCAGGGCACAGAAAAATGATCTGAGTTAGAAGATTGTGTATGGCAGCAATTAAAATTCTTAATATTCTGGACTTTGTCCAGATGAGGTGTTTCCTTGAGCTGACTTTGGAATCTGTAGTATCATTCTCTTTGAGCACAGGTCTTTTGACTTTCATGATGAGGTAATAGTCACCTGGAATGAACAGACACCCAGTGTATTGTGGAGGTGAAGGAAATGGCCCTGGGGATCCAATAGACCTTAGTCAGAGTACTACCCCTTACTGGTTGTGTGATCTCAGACAGGTTATTTAAACTTTTGTGTCTCAGTTTTCTTAACACACAACCAGAGGATAATAACAATGTTACATGTGTATTCTTTGTGATTTCAATAAGATAATTGTTTAAAGTATTTAGTGTCGATTCTTAAAAGGGGAAAAAATCTTTAATGTAAGGTATAAAATGCCAAGGGGTAATGGAGGTATGGCGATGTGTTAAGGTGCTATTTAAAAGTGGGAGTTAAATGAGAAGTGAGTGGAATAATTATAACAGACATTAAATATAGCACTATGTGCAGAGATGGTTATTTGTGCTTTAAATATAGCCAAGCAAACAAAGATGAATGACAAGACAGCACTCACACTAGACTTCATACTTTTGTAACAGTGATTATTGGGGGAAGTCCCTGGACTCAGGAATAGAGGTAGTGACCATTGCATTAATGAAGCACTGCAGAAGGAACTTAGGGGCTAATGTTAAACTTCAATCTTCATGCACTGTGGCTTTTAAGCTATATAAGCAAGGGAGTACCAGCCGTTCCCCTGATGTGATACGGTCCTGGGATCCAACATAATTGTGACATGGCAGAACCTTGGTTCTAATGCTGTTGTGTCTGCCCAGCATTTAGGACTAAGGGAAGGTATATCCAGCAGGCTAGGGTCCGAGCTTATGAGCCAGCAGGCTCCTGGTATGGTGTAGCAGCTCACTGTTCGTGTTTGGAGGTCCATAGTTTACATAATATGGCAGAATGGTTATCTGATGATAGTGCCTTGAAGCTTTTTTTCCTCTAAAGCTTCCCAGGAAGCTCACCTATAGTGAAGAAGTTCTGGAAAAGTTAATCCTTATATATTAATTAATCTTTTTATCAGTTCTGAAGAGTTTATTTTAATGATGAGTAAACTGAGCTACAGGGCTTAAGCAGTTCACCCAAAGTCACACAGAAAGATGGTTGCAAGGCTTCTGGCAGACTCAGTGGGTTAAGCCTCTACCTTTGGCTCAGGTCATGATCTCAAGGTCTGGGATTGAGTTCCACATCAGGCTCTTTGCTCAGTAGGGAATCTGCTTCCCCCTCTCTCTCTGCCTGCCTCTCTGCCTCCTTGTGATCTCTGTCAAATAAATAAATAAAATCTTAAAAGAAAAAGAAAAGAAACCTGGTTGCAAAGCTAGATTCAGAGCTAGAGAGCTTGGCTCCAAAGACCATGTTCTTAACTGTAAAAAGAGTTTTAATGCTGAATCTTAAAAAAATTAAAAATAGTAAATGCTCAGTGTTAGGTGGACTAAAGCTCCACAAAAGCCTAAAAATAACCATGAAGTAAAGATTAATTGGCATTTCAAAAGTAGAAAATAATAAATGCTTATTAAATGAGTTTCTCAGGTGAAAATTACTAAAAATGGAGAAGAGGATCTGGGCTGTTAACTTCTGAAGGTCCAGGCACAACATTCGTACACTAGAGATAAACACATGGAGTGATGATTAGCCCAGTCTCAACAGTCACAGACAGCAGAAGATGCCTTTCAAAAATGTTCATTGGTTGGGGTGCCTGGGTGGCTCAGTGAGTTAAGCCTCTGCCTTTGGCTCAGGTCATGATTTCAGGGTCATGGGATCGAGCCCTGCAGCAGGCTCTCTGCTAAGCAAGGAGCCTGCTTCCCCCTTTCTCTCTGCCTGCCTCTCTGCCTACTTGTGATCTCTCTCTCTGTCAAATAAATAAAATCTTTAAAAAAATAATGTGCATTGGCAGCGGTGCCTGGGTGGATCAGTTCTTAAGTGTCTGCCTTCTGCTTAGGTCAAGATCCCAGGGTCCTGGAATCCCATCCCGCATTGGGCTCCCTGCTCTGGGGAGAGCCTGCTTCTCCCTCTCCCATTCTCCCTGCTTGTATTCCCTGTCTCACTGTGTCTCTCTCTGTCAAATGAATGAATAAAATCTTTAAAAAGAAATGTGAATTGGTAGTATAGAAAGATACTTTTTCCTTGGCTTGAGGTAGAATTGAAAATAAAAATTTTATATATATATATAATGTGTGTATATATATATAAGATGTACATACATACTTTGAAATGATCACCAGGGTCAAAGTAGTTAACATATCTATCACTTCATGTAATTACTGTTTTTTTTGTGTGTGTTTTATTTATTTTTTGGGGGGTTGTCAGAACTTAAGATCTATCCTCTTAGTAAATTTCAGGTATACAATAAGATATTATTAATTATGGTTAACATGCTGTACATTAGACCTCCAGCACTCAGTTACCTTGCATAACTGAAACTTTGTACCATGAGATTGACATCTCTCCATTTCTTCCCCCACAGTCCTTGGTAACCACAAGACTTTTGTTATTATTGTCCACAGAGTGGAAAGTGTATCTTGCTCTGATTTGCTCATTTATACTCACATTAGTTCCATTGCTTGGATGGGAGGGAAATTAACAGAATCAGATTCAGAGATAATCTAGCCAACATGTTTTTTGAAAAGAAGGTTGACTTTTCAGAAACAGTTTTCGGAACCTCTGACTCATGGGACTTGAACCAAAGTCTTTCTGACTTAGTTAAGCTTTAACTCTTCTTGAAATGGAAAACATTTTTTGACAACCCATCTCCTTTTCTAATAGCCATGCTTTAAATAGAATTTTCAGTATGCAGATGGTTGTACATTTCATTAATAGTAAATCTTTTCTAAATTCTTATTTGTCATGATGTAAGGAAAGTACTTCATGGTTTTTTGTTTTTTGGTATACCTCTTTAATTTTACTGAACATACTGGAAGGTTGTTTTAAATTTTGTTTAAATGTTCTTTGAACCAAAATATTTACAGAACAAAGAGTTCTTCTAGCCAGCAGATTGTTCCATTTGTTGTGTTTGAGTGTGGAAAAATTAGGGATAACAGCATGAGATGATACCATAGAGCATTTTCATAAACAACCTAATAGCATTGTCTAATGTGGTCTTTGTTTATTAAAGGTGTCCAAGACTCCTTTGCTATATTTAGGTAAATCTCAGGGTTTTTTTATTTGTTTGTTTTTGGGGTTTTTTTGTTTGTTTTTTAAACTCAACCATGGAAAATATTTTCTGGTTGGGAGAAAAGGAGTATGACCAAAAAAAAAAAAAAAAAAATTACACTTAACTGAAAACAGTTCTTTAGAGTGTCAACTTGAGGAAGAAATCAATTGCAGTGTTTTTGTTTGTTTTTAAAGGTGGTAAAAAGAAATGCTACTATTTAATACTTGTGTGTGCATTTCTGTCTTAGTTTGTAGGCCCTAGATCATGACCCTTTTATTAACTGGTTATAATTCATGAAATAATAGTAGAAGAAATATATTTAATAACAACAAAAGTTAACATTTGCTGGGTACTATGCCTGCATATATCTATATCTCATACTCTAACAGCTATGTTTTATTTATTCCCTGTTAATTTAAGAAACAAAGCTTTAACAAGGAAACAAGTATATACTGAAGTCAGTATGGGCTGAAGCCATCACAGGCAAGAAAGAGTCCAGTGTTTGTGATGATAGAAGACAGTGACTATAAAGAATATATTTTTTTGACATGTCGTGTTGATGAGTAAAGTTGGATGGTTAAGATTTGAACAGAATAAACGTAGATTATGGAGGACTTTAAGAACAATTTTACAATGTGAGATTTAATCTAAACACAGGTATATATGTAATTGTATGTTCTTAAATGTTTTCTGTTGAAAAAAATGAAATGAAGCTCAGTTTTAGGAGTATTAATCTTAAAATGCTCTAGACAGTTATTGGACACTTTTTTTTTTTTTTTTTTTGAGAATGTGTAAGATGCAAGTGCCATAGACTGAATGTGCTCTCCCCCACAATTTATATGTTGCAGTACTTATCCTAGTGTGGTGGTGTTAGGAGGTGGGGCCTTTGGGAGATGATTATGTCATGA
The DNA here is from genome assembly GCF_030435805.1 of Mustela lutreola. Taxonomy (NCBI): domain Eukaryota; kingdom Metazoa; phylum Chordata; class Mammalia; order Carnivora; family Mustelidae; genus Mustela; species Mustela lutreola. Next base: position 144,042,008 of record NC_081293.1, on the reverse strand, counting down.
GGGTGGAGCCTTCACGAAGGTATTAGTTCTCTTACAAAAGAGACCCCCAAGAGTTCCCTTGCTTCTACCATCCTGTGATGACACAGCAGGAAAACTGTTGTATTTGAATCACAAAGGGGATCCCTGAATCTACAGGAACCTTGATCTGGCTCATCTTCTAAACCCCACCCATGGATCTGCAAAACATTGTAATAGGGCAATGATGATTATCCAGACAATTCTTAAGTTATAATTGAAGGAAGAGCACATTGACGCTGAAATCAAGGCCAGGAAGAAGTCAGAGAAAATCCTTTAAATCTTTGTGATACAGCAACAGAGGCAGGGAAAATTTTCAGTGCCTATCATGTTTTAGCTCTGCAACTTGTGAAAAAAAAATTACAGAACTGCACAATTCATACTAAAAAAGAACTGCAGCACATGCCAATCAGATTTTAAAAATATGTAAGAACATCAAGGCTTTCCCTATCCAGAAAATATTCTCATACCTTTAGTTCTATAGAATTCGGTAAAAATTTGAATTCAAGAAGGTTAAAAACAAACTTCAAAGATGGTATTGAAAGAGTTTAATACAGTTATCAGAGAAAATAAAATTAAGACTAGAGCAACACACTTTTAGAACTGTTGAGCAGATGAGAATTAGAATACAACTGATAAGAGGTTATTATCATAGTGGGAAACTTGAGATAATTACAGAGTGCTCTAAGTAGAAATTAAAGAGAATAGATGTGAATGGTGCTTAAGGCATCCAACATATGGATAGTGCTTATTTTCTAAACTAGAAGAGTGTTTCTTTGAAATGACTGATTCTGTAAGACGAAATGGACATAGCCTTGGGAAAAATTTAGAAATAACAACTGCCAAGTAAGCATGTGCTGATTTTGGTTAGGATTTTGAATTTCCTCATAAAAAGTTCTTCAGATAAGGACCTAGGAGCAAAAACGCAAAATCAAAACTTAAAGAAAAACTCTACCTGACCTCTTGCATCTCCACAGTATTCGCTATCCAAATACAGTGAAGCTGTGCCTGTGAACTTTGGAGGGAATGCAAGTGGAATCCAAGAATATGACTGTCAGCCAAATTGTCTGTTATAAAGATGATGAGAGGAATAATAAAATACAATGTCTACATGTATTATTTGAACTCCTGATGTTGATATCGAAAAGGTTACATAATGAATGGGGAATAAGTGAACGATAAATGGAATATAAGTTTCAGGATAGGACATAATGCTTGTGGATCATGGAACAGTGACTACAAATCTGTGAGGGGGAGAGTGAACCAAATGTTTATTCCCAAACAGGCTCTTCTTGGAGTCTAAAGGCAAAAACTCAAAAAACGTAAAAATGTCAACATTTTATAAAAAATAAAGCCAATTACACAAACTCCTTGAAGATAAAGTTAATCACATGAAGAAGTGAATTAAAACGAAGAACTTAGAAATGGAGAAATTTTGTATAAAAAGTGTTTCGGGGTATAGATATGTCTACATTATGGGTATTACAGTTCTAGAATAGAATTTGAATCTAGTAAATCTTGTCTGGGTAAAAACAATATGATTGACCAGAACCAGGCTTGAGGTAGAAGTTAAAATGTGCTATTTGTTTCCCTCTCATAGAAGGGGGTCAACAAATACTGACAAATGAAATGCATTGCTATTCAAAATCCCAAGTCTTAATCTTCTTCATGTTCCCTTTTCTTAACATTTAGAAGCTTAGTTCTCTGGAAGTGAAAAATGATCTGAAGCTTAGCATCATCTTCGGGTTTACTCTATTCTTTTTTCATTCCTAACTAGTTAAAAAAAAAAAAAAGGCACGAAAGTCACCTCATTAGAATGCATTATTGCTTTTGTTTCTGCATCCTTTTGTCCTACTGCATATGTTAATATTGTGGGAATGGTGTTTATCTAACTTTGAATTTATTAGGTAGGTAGTGGTATTTTGGGATTTTTAAAAAATCTTTTCCAAGTTGTTGGTTTTAAGAACACAGACTATTTTTCTTGAAATGATTTTTTTCCTTTAAAAAAAATTGTCGTAAGTTTAAAATACCTATTAAGTACTTGCTAATGGTAAAAACAGGATGTTTTTGTACTCAAGGATCTCAACCCTGTCCTTAAGAATTTTCTCCATTTCAGTACTCACAAAGCTAAATATCTCTCATGTTCTCATCCTAGACCTTATTTCTGTATATGCAAAATAATTTTTTAATCAATCATTTTTAAAAATTCAAATTTCACTCATATTTGTTGAAGTTAATAACTGATGATATGATTATCTTGTTTCACATCTGTTAAGTCAAACTTGGCAGGATCTGAGGAATTATATGGTACTTGCATGCACACATTCTTGCTAATACCTTAAGTATTAGGGTAAGACCTTTTCTCTGTGGTCAGAGGAAAGATAATTTGTTACAGCAGTAGCATTAAGAAGCATAATGACAGTGTAGCAATGACTTTCTGAATTGCAGTTTCTACAGGGAAATGCAGTTATAACTAGGTGCAGTCCCAATGGGGTGCATTAAAGAAGAATTTTGATATTGGGGAGCACTTGTATTGAGGGACTGTGAGCAAGTCAGCGCATTCTCCTCTTACAAAAGAGACATTGTCTTTATTATTTTGGAATGTCAAGCAGATCTGCCCCAGGGAGAGAGATGACTCTACCTTTATTTTCTGGAACATAAGCAGATTTGCTCCAGGAAGAGATGTACCTATCTTTGCAATTCTGCCTGCTATGCAAACATCTTTGAAAAGTCAATCTGGAGTAAATTAGCTATTAATGCCTTTTAAAATGTTTGGGTATATGAGAAACCCTTTGCAAAATTGTCTCCCTGTAATATCTAGAAGATGGGATTCCTTGAACAAACTTAATGTTGCATAATGAAATCCAGTTTCTTCCATATTTTATTATCGATATATGGCTGATGCATATGGAACTATTTTGTTAATTTTTTTAATGTTCTCTCTGAAGTTTGTACTCAGTAACAACTTTATTTTTTTTTTTTTAAGATTTTATTTATTTGAGAGTGAGTTCGTGCGACAGAGAGCACAAGTGAGGAGGGGAGGGAAAAACAGTCTCCCTACAGAGCAGGGAATCCCACTTGGGACTTGACTCCAGGACCCTGGGATCATGAACTGAGCCGAAGGCAGATGCTTAATCAATTGAGCCACCCAGGTGCCCCTCAGTAAGAACTTTAAACTATAAAGAAAGTCTTAAAATTCATGAGCCAACTAATTTCTAGCATTGCTAAGACCTCAAAATCATTACTTGCCCTTCTCTATTCTATGTCAAAACTGCATAGAATTAGGATGAATCCTACTTACTATGTAATGCTCTTAAAAGTACAGGGTTTAATGTTTTACTAAGTGACAAGCTTTGTATTTTAGAACTGTAGATTTGAAAGAGTTGTAAGTGTAATGCCAGTGCTAACCATGGAAATGTGACTTTCTGGGGAATTACAATACTATAGATAAAAAGTCCCTAGTTTAATAAGTAAGTTTTTGTTCATATTTGACATAAGAAGGAAAAAATGGAAGTTTATTAGAATATTGAGCTATATGGAATAAAAATGTTAGGAAAATTTTTCTTTTTGTAAAGGTCTTAATTGTTTGAGAGAGTGAGTGCAGGGGGAAGGAGAGGGATAGAAGGAGAAAGAATCTGATGCAGACTCACACTGAGTGGGGAGCTGTTATGAGGACTCTGTCTCACAACTCTGAGATCATCCCCTGAGCCAAAATCACAAGTTACCCAGGTGCCCCCAATTAGGGAAATTTTGTAATATATGTGCTATTCTAATTCTAGTCTGGGACCACCTCTAGTAGTAATCTCTTCATCTTTCGCTATCATTGTCTTAGTTCAAGTCTTATTTCTCTGTCTTACACTATAATAATTTCTTAACAGCTTTTCCTGGTTCTAGTCTTTCCAGGTTTAGTTACATCTACGTAACTGTAGAATTTAACATGTTTTCAGAATCATCCAACAACCCTGTCTAACCAACCTTTTAATAATTATCCACCATGTTCTGCAATACATCCTTTGAATAAGAAAAAACAGTTACTTGGTTGTCCCTGCATATATCCTATACCCTTTTTTTTATTTAAAACTATTTCCTTTAGCTATATCTGTGTTTATCAAAATCGTAATCATTAGTCACGGACTAGTTCAAATGCCTTTTTCTCAGTAGCTTTATAAACTTTTGCCTGAATTATGTTGTTTTTATATATGATTCTTGGCTTTGTGTGTCTCTAGCAGTTTTGTGCTCATTTTTAACAGTCATTTAGGTTTTGGTTTGGTCTTCCTATCTAGTTTATAAACTTTTTCTTCTGTCTTTTTTTTTTCCTCCTAGCATGTAGAAGTCACGTCTGGGGCTTTGTGTCCTGCGGGCAGAGATCTTAAGCAAATCATCTTAGAGCAATGCTATAATTATGTTTGTGTGAATGTAAGTAGTGAATTTAAATGATTGAAAGCAGTGGAGCCTCTGTATAAGTGTAATGTGGAAAATAATTTTTTCTTGATTCTTAATTATTTGATTTTAAGTTCTGATAGATGAGTTCTGTTATTCAGTATGTATTTGGAAGTTTTGTTTTTTAACTTTAGAAATGGAAAATAATGTTTTCTAACAAGGTAGAGAGGAGGGATAAGAGAAGAGGGTGACATTTCTTTAGACACCATTTTCAGTCAGCTGGTATGAAGCAGGTAAGATGAAACATGTTTGAATTAATGAATAGTTCAAATTTTAATAGGTAGGACCTTATGGGTATCCTTTAAAGTTTTTCAAAAAGTGAAAACTAAGCTTGGTAAATGTTTTGGATGTTTATGTGAAAGTTCTCCATTTTTTTCCCCTTTAATTTTTAATTATCCTTGGATTAACTTTTAAATCATTTAAGAACTTGTTTTCACTTTTATTTTTCTGGTCTTTCAGGTTATGTCCTCTGATTTTGAGGAAACCCAGAGGTTACTGAACATGCTCGAAGAGAGTAATCTTTCCATTCTCTATCCTGTTGTTGTTATTTCAGTAAGTAAATTAATGCAAATATTTAAAAAAATAAATTGAAGTTGACATAGTCTAGTGTAGTATTAGTTTCAGGAATAGAATTCAGTGATTCATTACTTATATATAATACCCAGTGCTCATCCCAACAAGTGCCCTTCTTAATCCCCATCACACATTTAGCCCATCCCCACCCACTTCCCTCCATGCATGAACCCTCAGTTTGTTCTCTATAGTTGAGTCTTTATGGTTTGCTTCCCTCTCTTTTTTATTATCATATTTTATTTTTCCTTCTCTTCCCTTAAGCTATCTGTTTTGTTTCTTAAATTCCAGACATGAATGAAATCATATGCTATTTGTCTTTCTCTGACTGACTTACTTTGTTTAGCATTATGCTTCTTGATGCGTCCACATTGTTGCAAATGGCAAGAGTCTTTTTTTTTTTTTTTTTAATTTGGTTGGGGAGAGCAGGGGGAGAGAGAGAATCTTAAACAGACTCCATACCCAGCGTGGAACCTAATGCAGGGCTCAGTCTTACAACTCTGAGTTCATGACCTGAGCTAAAAAATCAAGTCAGATGCCTAACCACTTGAGCTACCCCTTATTCTTTCTTTCTTTCTTTTTTCCAAGATTTTATTTATTTATTTGACAGACAGAGATCACAAGTAGGCTGAGAGGCAAGCAGAGAGAGACAGGGGGACGTAGGTTCCCCGCTGAGCAGAGAGCCCGATGTGGGGCTCGATCCCAGGATTCTGGGATCATGACCGGAGCCGAAGGCAGAGGCTTTACCCACTGAGCCACCCGGTGCTCCTCAACTTTTATTTTTAACAAAATTTCATCCTTGAGGAAATTTATCCAAGCCTCAAAGAAACTCTTCTTTATGGATTCTTGAGCTTACTTTCTTGCTATGACCTCTATGACCGTGTTCCAGTTTTTTTTTTTTTTAAAGATTTTATTTGTTTATTTGACAGACAGAAATCACAAATAGACAGAGAGGTAGGCAGAGAGATAGAGAGGGAAACAGGCTCCCTGCTGAGCAGAGAACCCTATGCGGGACTCCATCCCAGGACCCCGAGATCATGACCTGAGCTGAAGGCAGCGGCTTAACCCACTGAGCCACCCAGGTGCCCCCGTGTTCCAGTTTTAAAACTGTTCTATTTATCACCTATTGTATCTCAACCTCTGTTCTTTGTATCTTTTCCATTAATATTTCAATTCAGTTTTCTGTTTATTCCTTTTGAGTTCATTTTATATATCCCAGTAAGTACCAGAATTTTTCTTTTCCTTTTCTGGTGTTCTGTATTAAACTAAGGAAAAAGACAGATAAACCTCTAGTTAAGGAGTAAATGTCTCCCAGCACTACTTTGAGGATAGTACTATTATAAGTCTGTATACTATAAACATTGTAAAATATTTACTTAAGATTGGAAAGTTGTTACTACTGCCTGAGTAAAATTTGTTCACCCATTCTTTTCTCATTGTATATGGACTCATGTATGTAGACTCAGCACAGGAATATTAAAGTTATTATTAAACTTCATAGGAAAATGTCATTATAATACATCTAGAATCTGTATCCTTAGGATGAACTGAAGCATTAAAAAGGTAGAATAAGAAATTCTGCTTTTGGGGCACCTGGGTGACTCAATGGGTTAAAGCCTCTGCCTTTGGCTTGGTCATGATCCCAGGGTCCTGGGATGGAGCCCCACATTGGTCTCTCTGCTCAGCAGGGAGCCTGCTTCCTCCTCTCTCTCTTTGCCTGCCTCTCTGCCTACTTGTGATCTCTGTCAAATAAATAAATAAAATCTTTAAAAAAATTTTAAAAATGCTGCTTTCTTGGATTGACAGGCAAGTAAATATGTCTGGGTTTTTGAATTGTCTTGTAAATGATCATAAAAGGTATCATGCTATATTGCTTTCTGATAGTACTTGCCCCCAAATGGCTAAAAGGACATATCAGTGTTCCTACGACTTAAAATTGAGCAGAACCAGTCAAATATTCCCCAAAGTAGTAGTTTGTATAAAATATTATTATTCCAAAATACGTAAAAGACTTAAACTTGGATGTAAATATCTGGGGACATAATTTGCACATAATCAAGTGGAAAAATACATACATATATACATATAATGTCTGGGGGTGTAAGTAAACACTACATATGTGTGTAATTAGGAAGATGTAATAGGAAGCTCATAGACTATGATGTGCCTACTTTGCTTTTATCTGAATTGATTTGCTCGAAGATTAAATCACATCATGGAAGGTTTATTTTTTTGTTTTGTTTTAAGTTTTGTTTTTAATAAGGCTTTTGTTAAGCAATTCTAAATTCTGAGAATGGTCAAAGAGTTTATTTGCTTCCCTGGACAGGTAGGTTTTATTTACCAGAAAATCTAAAATGACATCAAGTCATGGAAAAAATACATTCATTTTTATTTTGGAGTTATGTGATTCAGTAGTTATTGAACACATGTATTGTAAATGTTTAAAAACCTATTTGTCCCTGCTGAACTGTAGTACAATGGTCTTTTTTTCCTCTGCGAGGGTTTAACAACTTCCAGTTTCTGTCCATCTGCGCAGAGGAAGACTTAGTAGGAATCAGGCAGGTGCAAAGTAAAATTGTGCTTAATTAGGTGTTTGTGAGGGTTTTTTCAACTGAAAGGCTAGTTAAGGTGGTCATTTGCAGTGTGCCCATATTTCACTCTACAAGGACAAATTTTTGGAAGAAATGGGGCTGAAGTTAAGCTGGGGCATTTGTTTGGCAAACAAAAACAAAAAAACGAACAAAAGAACTTGATTAGGTTTTAAGTGCCAAAAATTGGTGGATGTCTGCCATGCTGGTGAAGTCCACATTGTCTCTTATTTTCTCAAGGAGTTACAGAAAAATATTCTGGAATTATCTGTTAATTGTCATTTCAAAAGTACAGGTAACCTTCAACCTCATCTGGAACGTTTATCCCTTGGAGGGAGCAAAACACTTGTTGGTTTTTGGTAGGCAGGTATTTAGCGTAATTAGATTTTATTTCAGGATGTTGATTTTCTGAAGATTAACTTCTCCTTGACTTTTATGAAACTGAAATGTGTTAGGAAAGACTGACTGTAGGAAGTTTCTGTTGTCCCGAGATAAACTGACAGGTAGGATGCTTCTATTTTAAAATCTACTTAAGGGGCGCCTGGGTGGCTCAGTGGGTTAAGCCTCTGCCTTCGGCTCAGGTCATGATCTCCAGGTTCCTGGAATTGAGCCCCGCATTGGGTTCTCTGCTCAGCGGGGAGCCTGCTTCCCCTCTCCCTCTGCCTGCCTCTCTGCCTACTTGTAATCTCTCTCTGTTAAATTAAAAAAATAAAAACATAAATAAAATCTACTTAAAAGATTCACCATGAAAAGTAGAAAAACATAGGACTTTATCTACAAAAAGCAGCTGTTTATCAAAAAAAATCATCTTTTTAAAAAAGAAATATCTTTGCTTACTCTTATGAACATTGTAAGTTGTGACATGCTTCATTTCAAGTGGACATTTTTACAAAAAATATTTTTGGACATAAGTCTTGTAAAAATATCTTTTATTGATACATTGTTCAAAATTCTCTTTGGCACTGTTACTTCATTATTTTTAGTTTTTTTATTTTAAGCAGTCTAACTTGGCCAAGTTGTCATTTGTCGATGGTGTTGAGTAGGATTTAAAGTTTACCAATATTAATTTGATCAAGTTGATAAAAGCCAAAGTTTTGGTAGATTGTAACTTAATTTTATTGTAGTTATATCAAATCATCAGAATTGTTCAAATTTCTGTGATCAGTTAGAGACTAATAATGTTGACTGGGCTAAAATAGATGTCATTCTTAAAGTTGGCAGATACAGTTGGGTTGGGTCAATTTATGAATTTTTATTTCTGATTGAATTTATATTTTAGGATGACATTTGTTACACTACGTAGCCTTTTAACTGTGAACCTTTGGAAACACCTAATCAGATAACAAGCATGTTCTGTACTAGGAAAATGCTCCTAACTTGAAAGAAAAAAAAAAAAAAAAGTTTTTTTTTTCTTTTTTAATTAGAGACTGGCAAAAAGGAATTTAAAAAATATAGGTTCTTTCCTATGTCTTTTAAGAAGAAAAACCTTTAAACATGAAAACCAAAGCTTTCTTTTGTTAAGCTAAATTGTGTAGGAATCACATTTTGAGAGCCCTTTCTAATGTCATTTCTGGTGCTATTCAATCTATCACTCATTATAAGTTATCAAGGAATCAAGATTTTATCTTGAGTTGACTAAAGTTACTGTTTGCCTTCACTTTTTCACAGTTACCAGTGGGGGGATACACAGTTAGCACCTTCTTCAGATTGCAACTCTGAAGAGGATTTTCTGAAAGCTTTCTTTGGAATCACCTGATATAATAGCAATCAACATGGGGCATGTTCATTTCTTTATTTTCTACTCCTGTCATGTTCATTCACTGTTCAAATAGTGATGAATATTTAGAAAAACAGAGTAATATATTAAAATAGTAAAAGGTAAATTAATAGTTTCTGATATAAAAATCACTCCCTCCAGCCACCAGAGGTGGGGGGGAGGCTTTTACCTAAACTAAACAAGACTCAAAAGTGCTAAGAATCTGAATTATAGGTTCAGTTTTTCGCTTAGCAATTAATGATCAGGGCACTGTTTTTCTCCAGCATTGGAGAAGACAATATCAGGAAGCAAAAGTATAGCTGTTTCCCAGCCAAGATTATGTAAAACCAACTGTAAAACTTATAAAAAATTCCTTTCCAGGTGCAGAAAGTGAAAGATTTTAATTTATTTGGCTCTGGAAAGGTTTGTGCAATACATCCTTTCCTACTATTATCAGATGAGAGAATGGGCAGTTTATTCTTATTTAAAGCTTATTTTTTCAGTGAACAAAGCTGTTTCATATAATAGACACCAATGAAATGTTTAATTTTTAAAAGCAGAAAGAAATTGGCAACAAACAATTAGAAGTTCAAAGCTGAGAAATGAAGCAAATTCTTTACTTTTATTTGATAAAATTTTTTTTATCACTTCCTCATTACAAAATAATTTCATGGTAATTACCTGGATAATTACATAAGAGCTCTAATTTTTTTGGCTATGTAGACAAGAATTTTATTGGTGCTTTATGAGAGATAGGAATCTTTTCATGAATTTACTTTCGTAAATAAACATAAATTACCATATGGAATTTTAATGCTTTGAAAAACATAAATAAACCTTCATAAGTGCCTAATTTAGTTCTAGTTACTGGGAAGTAGTTTATTGACATAACAGATCAGAATATATGATCTTTAAAATACTTCAAAATGTTTAATATTTGAACATGTCAGCAAATAAAAAAATAGAAAACCACCATCCATTGACACTTGATACTTCCACATCTGGGGAAATTGTCAGTGATGTAAATTATTTCCAGAAGTTTCCACAGCTCACCAATGGCAGAGCTAGGAACAGAATCAATCCAATGTGCAATGTATCCTATATATTGTTACTTTTATGCGTTCGTGAATGTGTTAAATAATATGGAAAAAGGTTAAAAATACACATACAGACATATATGTATTTAATATTCCTTCCTAATAAAGAACAAATGACAGTTGGAAAAACATTGATTCTTTCTTTTAAGTACTAATGGTTTCTTTCTTTGCTTCACAAGGTATTGAGGCTTTACTGAATTTAATTTATACAAATCTGTGTTCCTGTTAAATTTTTTACCAGATCCTAAACATGTACCTTTGTCACCTTTTACTTAACTGTTTATTCTGTACAGTTGCTCCTGTTTAACCCTATTACTACTAGACTGAGAAAATTCATTTTTAGGTCACAAGTTCTTAAAAAACAAAAGAGAGCTGGCTGTTGTAATTCTCCCTGCCATCATACTGTATTTACTTTTTATTATGTGTATCTTTCAGGCCCTTAGTTTGTGTTTAATTTTGAATAGATGTTTTGTGTGTGTGTTTGTGTGTGTGCTTGTGTGTGTGCATACACACATGTGTGTTTAGTGGCCAAAGAATGACCAATAGAGTTGGTCTAAATCCTTCTATTCCAGTCTTAACCATTTTGCTACTGTAGTTTTTACTTTTCCTTTAGAAAATATCTTACTGTTTACTGAATTTTTTGATATTTTGCTTAAGATGCATTAAGGTTTTCTCTTTCATGGTATGGATAGATTTAGTGGTAGAAATGCAGTCATTTCCATGAATTCTACAAATGTTTCCATTTGTTTTCTGGTAATAAAGTCTAAAATATTTCCTGCCTAAAATAATAATAGCTCATTCCTAGTTTAAAATACCTTGAGAACCTTTTTGAAATTTTAGTTGTGTAGGGATTCATACTGAACTCCAAAATGAAGAATGATAAAGTTCTTGTACGAGATGATGAATAGAATTGTTTGTTATTACAAGTTTTAGGAGATCTTTGCCTATGGATAAATGGTTACTAGGAAGTTTTCGTTGTAGTATATTAAAATTCCCTGAGATTAATTGCATTGGGCATATAACTTAGGTCAAGATATCGTTCTCCTGGGATACACCTTGCAAGTTTTAAGTGATTCTTGTAATGAATTACAGTTATTTTCATACAGTGATGTTCTAACAGAATATCAAAAGGAACAAATTCTGGAGTTCTTTTTCTAGTTTAATGAGTTAATTTTTCTTGATTAAGCATAGGGCTTGAAATTACTATTTATTTTCCTAATTTGGGAAGTCCACTGAATTCAGTCAGATGAACAAAATTGTTTATGATTTTTTTTGCTGGTGCTTTCCATCTAAATCAGTTCCTTAAATGTAACATGAAATGCACAGGAACCAAATAATGAAGCTAGTCTTATTTGTTAGCTTAAATTAACTTTAGGCCTAGAAAAGGAGTTGAGCAATTTTGATCATTCACTTTTTCAAAAAATAAACCTGGGGATTTCTCCTACTAGCTTTTTGTTTGTTTGTTTTGTATACTGGATTCTATTTTATTATTTTTTTAAAGATTTTATATATTTATTTATTTGTTAGAGAGAGAGAGAGAGAGAGCGAGCATGCCAAGTGCACAAGCAGGCAGAGTGGCAGGCAGAGGCTGAGAGAGAAGCAGGCTCCCTGCCGAGCAAGGAGCCTGATGTGGGACTCAATCCCAGGACTCTGGCTTAACCGACTGAGCCCCCCAGGCGTCCCTGGATTCTATTTTAAATAAGGGCCTTTAGCTCAATTGTGTTATGCTACTTCTTTACAAAAAGGGAACCAAATATGTTTTCACTATCATTTATTTTATAGTTACTTGTCATACTTTATATGTATTATGTTGACTTCTTGTATGGGTTAAAGTCAGGCTTGATATATATATATATACATATGTATACATATATATATGTATATACATATATATATATTAAGATTTTATTTATTTATTTTTTTAGATAGAGAACATGAGTAGAGGAGAAGGACAGAGGAAAAGGGAGAAGCTGATTTCCCACTGATCATGGGGCTTAATCCTAAGACCCCGAGATCATAACCTGAGCTGAAGGCATGTGTTTAACCAACTATGCCACCCAGGTGCCATTGGGCTTGGTATATTTTTATTATACTATTTTACAAGATTGTATTTGTTGTAGAAAATAAATTATATTGTTAAAAGGTGGTATTTAATACAAATATTTGACTATTGTTTTAAGTTTTAGGAGATCTTTGGCATAGTAAGGATGATATGCCTGGAATGGGGTTCAAGGTACAAGGAGTAGGTCTGAAAATAATAAGCGTCTATTTATCTTCATGTCTCTGAGCTTTAATTCAGAGTCTTTATCTGAAAACAGAGTGGGATGCCCTTAAAGCCATTTAAGTGACTTCTCTTTCTAAAAATATTTTCTATGTTAGAACATGTTGTCAAGGCCTTTTGCTGTTGTATAACCCGTAATGCATGTGCCTTATGTACAAGTATAGGAGAGCAGTTCTGGTTATAGCAGTCATATTAAAAATGGATCAGGTGGTATAGAATTCCTACCTTGAGCCATTTTGAGAATTTTTTTTGAATTTTATTTTTTTTTCAGTTTACCAGTATTCATTGTTTATGCACCACACCCAGTGTTCCATGCAATATGTGCCCTCCACAATACCCACCACCAGGCTCACCCAACTTCCAACCCTCCCCTTATTTCAAGATTTCTGGCTTATTGATTGCTTGATTCTTCTTCTTGCACCTGTCCCTTTCTTTCTTACCTTCTTTTGGTAGTCCACTTTTTATTAGGTTACATCTAAATTTTTCCTTTTTGCAGTTACTCTCCCCCACCTTTTTTTTTTAACCCACTGAGCCACCCAGGCGCCCCATCCCCCACCTTTTTTAAAAATCTCTTTAAAAAACACTTGCAAGATTGCAAGATTAGTCTTCCTTTCATTTCAAAGAATCTTTCCATTTATGTCTATCCCAGACCCTGCCTTCTGAGAATGATTCCTTAATCATTAAAGCTCCAGTGCATCGTCTTTCCTATTCACGTTAAACTTATTTTAGGTGCAACATACTTAATGCTTTAGAGTGAACTATCCTATTATCTTGATTACCTAACTGATGACTTAATATAGATAAATATAACATTTGTTGAACATCTGTGTGATAAGCATCTTGATGTATATATGTGCTATTTATTACTGTAATATTTAAAAAAACTGCATCTTTAAAAGAGTGTTCCATATTATCTTACTCTATTGGTAAGGAAATACTTTTATTTTCTTTCAAAGATGAAGGGTTTTCAATAACATAAATTTAATCCAATGGCCAGTGTTAGCTTGGGAAGTGATCCTCAGCCTGGGAGTTGACAGCATATCTTGGTCATTGTTCTTTTCATTCACCACCTCCAAGTTGAGAGTTTTAACTACATCTCTTTGAAAAAAGGACAGAAATGGGGCACCTGGGTGGCTCAGTCCGTTAAGCATCTGATTCTTGATTTTGTGTCAAGTCATGATCCCAGGTTTGTGAGATGGGCCCCTGCAGAAGTTCTTATGATTCTCTCTCTCTCCCTCCCTTCCCCCTTCCCCCTCCGTCTCTTAAAAAGAAAATAAAAAGGGTCAGAAAAGCCTATGCTAGGTAATCAGAAGAGATCTTGAAGGATATGAGCAGAGTCTGAAATTGGGAAGACTGAGCAGGTCCACATCTTTTAAGAGTAGGGAGAATAGCATTTCTCTATGGCCAGAGTAGCACATGGAATAGTCAGCATTAGAAAGCTGGTGGATCGGAAACAGACTGGACCACACACTGGGTAGGAAAAGGTCAATGTGGGCCTTGCAAGTTTGGATTCTAGGAAGCAGCCCTGCTCAGTAGAAACTGATGTGAGAACATTTGCATTTACATTCTGGATACAGCACAGAGAATAGATGAAAGTGACCAGAGAGTTTCCTTGAAGCATTTGGTTTAGTTAGGAGGCTATCACAGTAGTCCAAGAAATAATGATGGTATCTGGGACTAGGGTTGTTTTAGAGTGACTGGGCTGGAATTGTTGGAATCGAAATATATTTAAAAAGTAGAAACACAAAGAATTTGTTCTTGATTTAATGAGAGAGAGGAGGTATAATCTCAAATTTTATATCTTGTGAAACTGAAGGAATGGCTATAAGATATGGGACATTAGAGAAGGATCTTTCTGGTTTGTTTCTGAAGGTTGAGTTAGGCAAATGATTATTGCACATTTGTTCACCTAGATAATGAAAAAGATTCCACTCATATTAAAAAGCTTTTTATTCATCTGTGTGTGTGTTTGTGTGTGTGTGTGTGTGTGCGGGCGCGCGCATGCGTGTGTACACACAGAATCTCTTATCATAAAGCCAACTCGGAAAGTCAAGCTACGTTCTTCCACGGCTTCCTTAATACTTGAGTTTTAATAGAATTCCAGTTAAAGGCATAATTTTAAAAAACCCTTCATATTACAATGTTTTTGCCAAGTCCTACATAGATTTGTATAATGGATCATGTTGTTTTATGAAATCTTTCCTGTACCACCATTTCATACTATGCAAAGAAAAACAGAATTGAGAGAGCCAAATCCTAAGCACTAGACCACCAGGGAGTGTCGAAAAACACAACTGAAAACAAAAACAAAGATCAAAACCTTGTTCATGGATTGAAGCATTAATAGGCAGGAAGATGGTAAGAATATTATCAGGCCTAAATGCTATTCCTTTAGGATAAAAATTTATAGCCACCTAAAAATAGATTACTTAAGCACTTTCCTGGAAAGGCTGGATTGCTCTTTTATAAAGTATAGAAAGGTGTTGGAATCAGTGCAAAAAGCTTTTTCATCCAAACATGCTTTGGCTTGAACCCTGCTTGCAGTTAAGTTTGTATGTGATACTTTTGGAAAGTATAGTATGATTAAATTTTCAGGCAGCAGAGGTTTTATTGTATGGGATTTTGAAGCTTATACTTGACCTAAATGCTGGGATACTTGATTCACTGGTGCCTGCTCAGGTGGAATGCAGCTAGTATTGCCAAGATAATCCTTGTACTGGCATTGGAAAACTCTTACTTGGAAATGACTGGACTGGCTAGTCACCTGCATGTTTCTTTTAAGTACTTCGAGTATTGTGCCATTCTTCGATTTTTTGAGAGAGAATTACAGATTCCAATTTTTTAGTTTACTCTTTTTATGGTAATGACTGAGTTCTGGATTTTTGCCCCACCAGTGAGAACTGTGATCTTGTGTGTTTTGCTCTTCCCATTTCTAAGAAATGGAACTCCCACTACATTTATAATCCTCAGACCCTCTTCTGCCTCTGAAAATGTGGCCTGCTAATTCTTATTATTAGTATAATTATGTTAATGTTGGTAATAACAGACACTTAACTGACTGCTTGAAATAATGAATCACGATTCTTTCCTTTTAATATAAATGATCCCATTTAATCCTTACAGCAATCCTGAGAGTTGAGTATGGTACATGTCATTATCCCTGTGCTTATTTTACTTTACCAAATGATGTTTTGTTTTTAGAGATGTCAATACTTGCCCCCCTTGAGTAATAGAGACCTAAGTTGTTGAAGAAGAAAAGGATCTGAAAAACCACTCAGTAGTATGCTCTTACTTTATAGGAGATAATTGATGTCATTTTCTGTGCCTGCATTGAGATAATTTTTTTGTATTAGGGGTTGGCAAAGTTTTCTTATACAAAGCCACATACTAAAAATGGTAGGCTTTTTGAGCCAATATGGTCTTTGTTACAACTCCTGGACTCTGCTGTTCTAGTGCAAAAGTAGTCATAGATGAGATGGAAAGGATAGAATGTGTTTGTGTTCCAGGAGAAGTTGGTTTACAAAAAAAGGCAGGAGGCTGGATTGGCCCCATGGACTGTAGTTTCCTAGACTTTGGTTGAGCTTCTCAATTCTAAACTGTTTGCCACTGTTAATTAGTATCTTTACCTAAAATACATGTTAGGTGTTTCTTTAGTAGGCATATACTCTTGGGGTCATCGAGTCCCCTGTTTTAAAGTATCACTCATGTGCCAATTCATATGTTTTTATCTCCAGTCTAAATCATTCTTCTCAGTTTTGAGAGGAAGTGTTCAAGTTCATGATGTTTAAAAAAAAAAAAAAATGGAACGTATTGTCCTCCCTCCAAGAGCTGGGTCCCTCCCCGCAGTCTCTTTTTTGTTTCAGTCTGACCTCCTCATTGCTACCATGACAGATTTTGCTAATTGCTAATGAAGAGGTACTCTCTCTATCAAAACCTTCTGGAGGTTTCTCATCCCCTTACTGGACAAAGCTCAGTAAGAGCATAAAGACTTGGTCTCAGCTGGTTTTTCTTGCTTTTATCACCCTGCTTCTCATTGCCTCACCACACAGTTGGCCTTCTGCTGAGGAACTTTTGTAACCTGTGTGCCATATTGTTTGACAGATGTATGTTGATTCTGGTGAGTTTTTTGACCCAAAACACCATTTTTCTAGTGTTTCTCCTGCCTTAAAATTTTAGTGATCATATTTCTTCTTGGAATCCTTCCTTAACACTCCTGTGCTCAGAGTCTTTTCCCTTTTCCCAACGAGCATGTGTAGACATTCAGAAATGTTTATTGATTTGAACTCGCCTTGGCATTTCTAGTCATAATGTCTCCTACTCCATCTTGTTGCAGTGTTGCCTACCATTAATAGATGCTTTGTGGTGACTTGCAGGAATGAGGGTGGCTAGGTATGCATCTCAAGGAATAGCTGTGTTTTCTTAAGGAGAATAATACTGCATCTATCTGAGATTTTAGGGTATTACTTACCATGTGTAAATTTAAACTATGAGTTTTATGATCTTGATTTATGTTATCCTTCTTTTTAGTGTAGTTCAATTTTTTTCATGTTATCTTTTTAGAAAAATTGTGTTTCCATTCAGCAAGTATAATTGTTTAATTTACATATATGTTTTTAGATTTTGTGAATCATATCTTTATTCTTCATGTTTGGAAGCACATCTTGTTGTGTCTAAGACTGATTATGTCTTAAGTTATTTTCTAGATTTATGCTAAAAAGTAGCATTAACCTTTGAAGTGTTGCTCATTCCTAAGAGAAAATCTATTTTTTCTCTTAAAAATTGAATTTGGGGAGTAATTCTCCAACATTTTTGGAGGAGACTTACCTTTTATATTTATTTAATTTTAAGTGGCTTACTAATATATTAAGCAAATTTTAAAATATGTGTTTATGATCATTAATTTTATTTTTTGGTTCATATGGATAGCATTGCCCGATAAGTTTAAAAAGAAATACTAAGTTATTTGATGAAGACAAAAGTTTGAAAGCAAAGAATATGGATTATAGTTGGCAATTGCTTTTCCTAGTCTATTTCTACATTTTATTTGGATTGTGTGATACACTGATTGACTTCCTAGATAACTATAATGTTAACAGGTGAACTAGGGTTTTTTCTTAGAATCGATCTTCTTCAATTAAATGAATCTATAAGCCTTTTAAGTAAAAAGTTTGTGCACCTGTCATAAATATAAAATTGAAGAAAAAGTTACCTTCAAACCTGTAATAAATGTTAAGATTGCAATATATCAGTAGAATGAAGTATTCACTCATTCTTCGGTATTTCTCAGTTTATTCTTAATCCATGTTGAAAGCATGTGCCAAGCAGATGTTTCTAGTTCCCCCTGGCCATAGAGTTGAGCCCAGTACACATATGCGCTGTGAGGGTGTACCTCCTTGTGCCATTCTGTGTTTGCAGACTTGCACAGGCCTGAATTTGGAAAAAATACACCGTGTCTTTCATCTTAGGCATTACATTTTTCATTTCTAGAAGTTTGTGTCCTTTTTACCCTTTATATTTTCTATTTCCCTAGTTAACGTTTGAATAAATGATAAACAGTTATGGTACCCATTTTAATATCCTTGTCGCTAATTGGCACATTGATACCAGCTCTGAGTCAATTTCAAGTGATGTATTTATCTCCTTTTTATGGGTACTTTCCTGGTGTTTTTATGCCTGAAAGAGTGAGTGAGTGTGTGTGTGTGTGTGTGTGTGTGTGTGTGTGTGTGTGTGTTTAAAGTGTGCTGTGTGGATTTTTAGTTTTCACCTAACTTGGAAAATTTTCCAGCTATATTGCTGGAACTCCAATTAATCTGTATTTTAGATTGTTTGAAGTTGATTCATATCTCACTAATTTCTGTTTCTTTTTCTTTTTTTCTGTTTCATTTTAAATAGTTGCTATCATTATACTTTTAAATTCACTGATCTTCAACAATGTCTAGTCTGCTGTTAAGCCCCTCCAGTGTATTTTTGAAAAATATAAGATGATGATATTTTCATCTTTATAAGTTAGGTATAGGATTCTTTTACATTTTCTTTTTTCCTACTTAACACATACATTCTTTCCTGGAGCATTGTGAACAATGGGACATAGTTGTAAATTTGTTTTAATGTCCTTTTTCATTCTAATAAATGTGTCATTAATGAATTGGTTTTGATAGGTTTTTCTCCCTATGGGTCATATTTTTCTGCTTTTTTGGACATTTTATATATTTTGATTAGCTGTTAGAATTTGTGAACTTTACCTTGTTGGGTATTGGTTATTATTTTTATTACTGTGAATATTTTTTAGCTTTTTTCCTGGGACGTGAATATTTTTTTAGTTTTTTTTCCTGGGACATTGTTGGAAACTATTTGATCCTTTTAGGCATTGTTGCTATTTTTAGATCAGATTAATTAGTGTATTACGTAGGTCTTATATTCTTCACAACTGAAGCGAAACACTTCTTAGTATTTTACCTAATGACCTGTAAATTATGAAACCTTCTATCCTGGCTCATGGCTCCCACCATTATTCCTGACCTGGGGGGTGCATCAGGCACCATTCTATCTAGTCTCCTCCATTGAATTTTTCCCCCACCTCAGCTTGTTTTTATTCTCAAATGCATGCACTGATCAGTACTCTGCTGAATATGGGAGAGAGTTAGCCTGATAATCACCAGCCTTCTCACTCTTCATACCTCTTTCCTCTCTGGAATTTTGCCTTGTGAACCCTACCCACCTAGGCTTTGAAACCCACATATCCACCTTTCCTTTCAATGTGCCATGGCCTGGAAACCGTTTTAAGGAAGTAAATTGCTGCAGACATAGGGCTCATCCCATCTGTTCTCATCCTTCAGAGCTGTCCCTTGTTGCCAGGTGTGTCATGTCTTAAAAATCTTAGTTTGGTTTAGTTTGTGTACTTAACTTATTTGTTTGAAGGGGAAAGGTAAGTCTGATCCCTTTTACTCCTACTTAGGCAGAAATAGAAGCTGGAACCATCTCAGTTTAAGAGTATTATGTTCATACATTCATACTGATCCACATTTTCAGAAATATATGTAAATAAGAAAAAGCTCAGTCGGTTTTGGGTCAGACTCTATATTAATTTTGTATATGAGAGAGAATTTTTCTAGCATTTTTAATTGTAGGATTAAACTAGTAACATAACATTTAGTCAGGAAAAAATAAATCCTTTTTATTACACAGACACATAAGTTAACGACCAAAACAATTAATGAGATATATGATGAGCATGATATTTTACAACCTTCTTTTGTTCCAGGCAAGTACAGCCCATTAGCACTTTCTGCAATGATGAAAAAATGTTTGATTGCTGTATTCATGTCTATGGCAACTACTAGCTACCTGTTGCTATGAGCACTTGAAGTATATCTACTGCATTTTCAGTTTTATTTGAATTTAATAATTTTGAATTTAAATGTAAATAGTCACATATAGCTAATGGCTACTTTAGTAGACATTGCAGTTTTAGACTATGTTTTATTTGATCCGCCTTTATAATGGGTCAGTTCTATTTTTTTTTTTTTAAGATTTATATATTTATCCTTTGTGGGGAAGCGAATGTGCAGAGGAAGGAGAAAGAGTCTTAAGGAGACTTCTGCATTGAGCCCAGAGCCCAACATGGGGCTTGATCCCATGACCCTGAAATCATGACCTGAGCTGAAGCCTCATTCTGATGCTTAAGCAGCTGAGCCATCCAGGTGGCCCAGGTCAGTTCTCTTACATGATGTAGCTTCCTGGAAAAAAAAAAATGTTCTCAGAAATAAAAGGTTAGTTAGCTCTATATTTTAATAAAAAATAGTCCATAGGAAAGCACCATTGATCTTCTAATTTGTTATTGGAAGCATTGTAATCGGAATTTTTGAGAATTGCATTTTCCCCTGAGGCTGATTTTTTGTTTTGTTTTGTTTTTTTGAGGCTGATGTTTTTAAGTTCCCTTAAATTAGCACAGTTTTTCTGTATCCTTTATATAATTAATGTAAGCTTAACATTATCAAATAATTCAAAAGAAATTTTGATAAGACCATAATTTCCTGTTGCTTTTCTTTATTACAGTATGAATTTCCTATTCCTGAAGTTGTTAAAAAACATTAATTGCTAAAATTATTAAAGTATTTTTGCCATACTTAATAAAAGACATAGGATGAATCTGTGGAGGCTATGCTAATATGTTTTATGTATATCATATACCTGCGTTTGATCCCCTTGATCACGTTTTTGAATACTTTTTGTTTTTACCATATAGTATTCAAAATAACTTATCTCCTGAAAATTTTTTTATTGTTTTTGCCTGTTGAAGCATATTAAAAATGTCAAGAATCACTTGAAAAAGTAGGTATATAAAAATAGAACAAATGTTTATAAATTTAAATGGACTTTGTAGTGGTTAGCATTTATTTGTGAACTCCAAAGATACTCATTATTTATTTTTTTAAACATACCATGTAATGCTTATTTAAATCACTGCCTGCAGACAACCTTGATAATAATTATAGATTGTTGGTTAATGTGTAATAAGCTTGATCATGTAAAATAAAATTTTGACAAGTCATTAAAATATATAAAGAGGATTATGCCAAACTTAGTGAAGAACCACATACCTGGTTTTTGTAACTTACTTTAGTGATTTAATATGTTTTAAATAATACTAGTTTAGCAAGTCAATGCTTCATATTAATCATTGTGCTTGCTGTTACCTTTTGATTCTAAAATTTGTTACAGATGGTACAGATGTTAATTGAAAAGATATATAATGTTTCACGTAATTGTCCCATAATACAACAGTGGCAGATTTCTATTCCTAAAGGAGAAATACCTTGTGAAATCAGAAGAAAAAGATCATTTCTAAGCATGTTCTCAAACTATGTTACGTTTTCCTACTGCCTGTTTAAAAATGTGAAGTTCTCGTTTTGTTACTTTTTGATCTTTTACATAAGGATCTGAAACAAAATGGGTATACAAATATGACATTTGTCTTGATACTATAAAAATTACTTTTTAATTCTTTGAATCAATAAAAATGTATAAATCTTTTCTATGGCTAATATTTTAATGTGAAATATTCTTTATTTACTACTTTGGTTAAATGCCCTCATTTCTCAACCTAATAGTTTTGCTGGTATTTTAAGATTTATAGATGAGTTGTTAAACATGTGCTCCGAATTTTCATGATAGCTTACAACTTTTAATGAGCTTCTATTCATCAGAATTATACATTGAATTGCTTGATGGTGTTAATTTAAATTTGTTCCAAAATAGGGCACCTGGGTGGCTCAGTTGGTTAAACATCTGCCCTTTGGCTGAGGTCATGATCTCAGCATCCTGGGATCTAGTCCCGAGTTCCTGGTCAGACTCCCTGCTCAGTGGGGGCGTCTGCTTCTTCATCTCTTTGCCCCTCATCCCATTCATGCTTGTTCACACTTTCTTTTATTTTCTTTTATTTTTTTATTTTTTAAAGATTTTATTTATTTATTTGACAGACAGAGATCACAAGTAGGCAGAGAGGCAGGCAGAGAGAGAGGAAGGGAAGCAGGCTCCCTGCTGAACAGGGAGCCCTATGCGGGGCTCGATCCCAGGACCCTGGGATCATGACCTTGGCTGAAGGCAGAGGCTTAACCCACTGAGCCACCCAGGTGCCCCCACACTTTCTTTTATTAATAAATAGAATCTTTAAAAAAAAAACTTGTTGTAAAATGAAATGATTCAACATTAAAAGTTCCTTTTTCTTTTGAAAAGCACAGTAAAAAATGAAAATACAGTTCATTAATTTTCATTAATAGAATCTATGTACTTCATAAATAGTTGAGGTGAGATGGAAGTTTCTCTAAAGTTATTTTTTATTTTTAATTATTTTTATTAACATTTAATGTGTTATTTGTCCCAGGGATACAGGTCTGTGAATCATCAGGCTTACACAATTCACAGCACTCCCCAATGTCTCCATCCTCTCCATACTCCCTCCCCCCAGCAACCCTCAGTATGTTTTGTGAGATTAAGAGTCTCTTATGGTTTGTCTCCTTCCCGATACCTTCTTGTTCCATTTTTTCCTTCCCTTACCCCCAAGGTCCCCACCCTGCCTCTCAAATTCCTCATATCAGGGAGATCATATAATTGTCTTTCTCTGATTGACTTATTTCACTCAGCACAATATCCTCTATTTCCAACCACGTTGTTGCAAATGGAAACATTTCACTTCTTTTGATGGCTGCATAGTATTCCATGCATGCTCTTACTTTGATCTGTTTAATATTGACCATTTTCATCTTTTGTTATCTCCCTGTATTTCTTTTGAAAAACGGTGTTGTGAGATGCTGGACCTGACTCACACAATGTACTTTTCTGTATAGATAGGTAAATAATTTTGCAGTATCTGTTGTGTGGATTCAGAGAGTCTCTGGTCTATCTACCAATTCTTTCTAATTTATTATTTGATAAAAACCATAACTTTGATTTTGACCATCCTTCCTTCCACTTTGGTGGGCATTAAGCAGTGCATATTTCTATATATACTGGAGCTTCAAAAATTGACTTCTTATTCAAATAAACAAAGACTCTGTTTCCTCTCCTACCACAGTTCTTGATTCCTTTCTCTGGCCTGTTAACATGGGTTCTGGAATGAGACAGAAGTGTTAAATGTGGGGTTGTGGAACATTCCTGAGGTTTTAAAGAATATTGTACTTGATATTAATTATTGTCCTTTAATTAATGTACCTGTCCTCTGAGACAAATGAAAAATTACATATTAAAGTATGAAAAATTAATTGCAATTCATCTGGGGCCAAGGATATATTAAATGGTTACTAGACAAATATAAAGCATGTGTAGAACTGAATGTAGAAGACGTGAGGCACAGAGGAGCATTTTCCAAACTCTGAGTGCCAGAAACGTTGCCCACCCACAAAGCCATGAAGCTACCCATATGTTAAATGTTGAAGCAGTTTACTAGTTTATAGGAGTCAATTTACTGTTAGAAAAAAATAAAATGAGAAATTCTTTTGGGAGGGGTAGGAAGATATTCTTACCTTTTTTTAATGTATGCATGGAAAAAAAACCACTAGAAATGACATCCTAAGGGGGAAATACTGTAACGATAATTTACAAGTAGTGAATGAGTGAACAGTTCAAAAAGAGATCAAAGAATACCTACTTGATGCAGCTATAAGCAAATCTGCAGTACTCAACCTAGATGAGATGTTTTGCTACATTTCAATGGATACAAGAGTGTCCATGTTGTAAGTTTGTTTTATTAAGGCAAAAACATTTACATTCTCTTGAGCTATCATGATCGTTTTGTAATCCTCTCCTGTAGTTATATAAACCTACCCTGTCTTTAAAATTAAAATCGATTGCTTTATTGTACCAACTGAATTTTTTTCTTGGAACTCATAAGTAACTGGTGTATTTTAGAAGTTCAAAAATTAGTATGCAATGTAAAGTGTATGCTTAAGTTTCATGGTATTGGTATTAGGAAATATACCTTCTGAAGTGTTTCTTCTGTGTCGGCTCAGTGTAAGATCATTATTTTCTGTCCTTTTTAATAAACAAAACACAGATTCAGCACATTTTATCTCTTGAGCCTTCTCATTCCAATATAGTTTATTCTTGTTGAGAGTTTGAGTTCTACCACTTTTAAGCTCCCAAAGTTATTATTCATTTTAGGCTCTCTTTAGGATACTTTTTAAGGAAAATTGAAAAATGAGCACTGGCTCCTAGCTTTGACTTTGCAGAGAGGTTCCCCTGGCAGATGCACTTCCTCCTAAGCCAAGTTCAATGGTGCTTTGCAGGGCAGAGCTCCATTCCTGGCTGTATCCATCATTCCTTCTTTAGTTCATATGTTACTAGCATTTCCGTTCTTTAATTTCTGTGCATTTTAAATCTATAAGGAAGCTGTAATTACAAAGTAGAGTGGTTTCATCTTTTCTGATCCTTGTGCTATTTTTTCCATAAACCCATTCTGCAATGCCCTTTATTTTACTGTGAGATTTATCAGAGCTGAAAATTTTTTAGGAAGACTTGTATTAAACAGGAAATATCTGCCTCATTAAGTATCTAGGCTATCAATAAAGTTGCCTGGATTGCGTGCATTGCAAAACTGTGGGGCATTCCATTCACATCAAGTACGTTGGGTATGGTGGCTCCTGGCATTTCATGGTATCTAAATAGTACAGAACATTGCACAGGTGAAAGAGTTAAATAGTACTGTGAGACCTGGAGCACCAAACAGCAGTGTTGTTCCTTAGTCCATCTTAGTCCAGATGGGGTATTTAATGACTTGGCACTATGGGCCCAGGAGAGAGTCTTAGTCTCAGCCACTCCCCTAATTATAGATTCTTAACAGGACTGCAGTTTCATAAATTGCCTGGGGTTTGAAGAATTAGCCTGCCTTTTTTTTTTTTTTCCTCCCAAACTCACAACCAGGAATTTTAGCTTCAGGAAATTATTTTAAACTCACAAGACTAGGAGAAGCCTGTGGCACTAGTTTATGAAATGTCATAAAGCACTACAGGACAGGAGAAAAGGCAGAGATGGACATGTCTCTTCAGCTTCCGCTCTTGAGCTCATAATTTCACATTAGCATAGGGCCTGTCTTTTTTCCCCCTCTACTTTTCCTCCACTTTCTCAAGGGGGGGTAAGGAGATCACAGAAGGTGGTATGTGAACCATCCTTCTAGAAGGCTCAGGCTACAAAGGGGAACTTGTATCTTTTTAACAGCTAATAGGTGTTTAGCTTCTAGGTCTCAGCTGGGGAACAACTGGTCATAAATTACCCTGAAGGAAAGTCTAATATTTATAGTTCATTCATAATTGTTCCAGTCTGGCTGTGGGTCACCAGTTTCAGATTATATTTGCTCTAAGTATTGTTGCATGGTGAAAAATCTTTGTAAGTTTTCAGGGAATCGCTGTTAGGGGAGGGTGTGCTGAAGGTCAGAGGGCACATTGTCTTCCACTATTTAGTAGATAGTAATGCCCGAGACCCTTTTTTGGGGTTCTTTTTAGTCTCCGTTATTTATTTATTTATTTATTTTTGCTTTTTTGTCTTTCTATTGGTTTCTTAATGGATAGAGCATTTTCTTTATTGTCACTTTAGATTTTAGGAGGAGGCTACTGTATGTGTATGTCTTTGGTTAATTATAATGAAAAGGTCTGAGAAACAGTGAATGAATATCTACTGAATTAATATTCATACATGTCCTCACATGATTTTCTTTTAAGAATGGATTTTAAGTGCCTTTCCCTGGAAAAGCAAAATACAGTGTGGTAGGTAAAAACTCATTCCCTTGTGTTACACCAAGAACATAGTAAGATTTTGTTTTGCATTTTCTAGAGGAAGGGAAAGGATTAGTATACTAGTTTTAAAATGCTTCTAGATAATAAATACAGGGAATTGAACAAATTATAATTGAGAGTTTCTTAAATTTGTTATTGTGAAAGAATACAAAAGTTTGAGTATAATTTGTTCCTTGTGTACATTTGCATCTTGTTTTGATACTGTTGTGATTACATATTTTATGTCCCACAAAAGATGAACAGTACCATAAAACTTCAGTAATTTGAAGGAAGAAAGCTCACCCTGAGCTCTTTAAAATTTAAATGGAAAATAATGTTTAAAAAATAGTCATTGAATAATTTCAAGAAAAATGCTATTTAACACTGCTGAAAGTTACATATAAAATTCTGGGTTTACTCTGAGAAATAGATGATTTATTAGAAATTAAATTATTTGAAAGGGGTTCTTCTAAAAATCTTGAGTATAATAAGTACTCCCTTGAATTTTATTGATATTGGTAATTAACATATTTCTATGTAGCTTAGTTTCAAATAATAAATTGAACAAATGGTTGAAATCATATATTCATTATACATTTGGCTCTGACACAAGTGGAAATATGATATTAGCATTTTGTATTTTTTAGCATTGTGTTCTCACTGACTGCTTACTGCTTTTGTATTTGTAAAGGAGGATTCAGCTTTAATAAGGATTTATGGTTGAAATGCTTGTCTAGAAATTAACACAAACTGAAAAAATAATAACAAACTGATAAAAATAATACAATTGTGTTTTGAACTTCTTTAATGTTAGATTTATCAAAGAAGAGTGGAAAGAATGGTATTCTAATGTTACATTTTGTATTATTTTACAGGTTTATTTTCTTGATTATAAATCAGTACATTTTGATCAGAAAGTGGAAAACCTAATGCAGATTAGGGAATATGCAAAGGAAGTGAGGAAAAGAAATATTTTATTATGTGGTCTTCTTATATATTATCCACAGGTAAGTAAAATTTTTTGTTTTGTAGACTACAGTTTGAATATAGGAAGCCCAATTTGTTGAAAGCAAAAATAAATTAATGGTAAGAAAAATTTTGGCTGGAAAATTGTGTGTGTTCTCTCATAGGTAGAACCTCTTTTGAGGGGACAAACAAAAATCAAAACAAGTGTTCTGATGAAGAAAAAAAAAAGATTAAATTGGTGAATATCTTCTACAAGGTAGCCCACATGGGGCTGCCAGATTTATCAAATAAAAAAATACAGAATACTTGGCTAAATTTGAATTTCAGATAAATAATAAATCATTTTAATTATGTCCTAAATTTGGAATTTGAAATTAGAAATTCCAGTTGAACCAGAATTTTGTATTTAACTGAGTTCAGAACTCAGCCATTTGTATAATTTGAAATGGCTTATTTCTTTTATGTTGTGCTAACGATGTTGGTGATCAGGTTTTTAATTACTTGAAAGCAATGCTTGACATTCCTCTAACAAGAGGGCATACTATTTAACAAGAGAAAAATTCTTACTGTCACTCTATTAATAGCAGAAAGTTAAGCTGAAGGCAAAATGAATTAGCATTATAGATTCTTAGTGCAAAGAAATGTTATTTAAATCAAACTATTTGGAGACTCTGTTAGGGAAGATGGATTTTCCCTTTGTGTGTAGATACCTTTCATTGAAATTGCAGAATGCTTTGTAGTGTTTTGGAGGTACCCCACAAGAATCAAGAAATTAAAATAGTCGATGGGGTTTTTATTGGTCTGGAATAAAAGTGATTTGGTACTGACCAAGGAATGACAGGCATTTAAAGTTGTATTGTTGATGAGTAACAGTTATTATTTGTGAAATGTTTAGGGTACCCTTTTAGCCTGAAGGCAACAACATTTCTTTTGAAACAAATGGATTTTAATTAAATATAAGGACCATCTTTTAGCCAGTTCCTTGGTTTTTTTTGAGGTGGTTTTCTCTGCTTCTACAATATGTGAGTATGACCTCTGGTTAGTCATCAGGAATGAGGCAAAGCTGAATTAACTTAGGTTCATGAAGTATAATATATTAGTTTAGTAAGGGCTATTGAAGTCAGGGCAGCCACGACCTGAAGAGATACACATACTTGCCCAAGAACAATGCATAACTGGAAGAGTAAGAATAAGAACTTTGGTCTGTATCTTTGTTCAGGAATATTCCATCTTCAATAGATTGTCTTTGGTTGTATTCCAGATTACTGTGGCTGGAAAAATCCTTTCTTTCTCTTGTGCCATGCGAAGGAGTCATGAATCCACACTACAAATGCTACACTAGGCAGATACAAAAATAGTTCATTGAGAAAAATCTTAGAAGCTAAGAAATGGAAAAGCACATGCAGTCCCTGGGACTTGCTTTTTCCTGTGATTTAGGCTAAACTCAAAGGGTTTTTATGCACTGTAGTTGATATTCAAGTGGAAGAGTATGATCCTAATGAAGTACAGCATGCCAAGTGAGATCTGAATTTCAGATAAACAGTAATTTTTAGTACAAGTATTCTGAAATATTACAGGAAACATACTTGCACTAAAATTCTTCGTTATCCTGCCTGAAATTCAATACACCTGGGCATTCTGTGTTTTTATTTCCTAAGCCCAGTAACTGCTCTGGAGTTCATAGTCACAGTAAGATTATTCATTTCTACACACCTGGCATTCTGTACACAAGAGTAACAAGGAGTTGTGTATCTCTATGACTGTGCACCTGTGAAGGCTCCCTGGTTGGGAAAGTGGCCTTGTTGAAAAGGACGAGCCTTTCTTTGCAGCTGACCATTTTTATTTTGAGCCAATTTGGACCCATTAAACAATCTGTCTACTTAGCCATGAAGATGATGACCTTGTGAAGCCTCCAAAATATGTCTTTCATCATTTTAAGAAGCAAAAATAGCTTACTTGGGTGTTGCTTTTCTTTCCTTAAAAGAATGAAGATGTCTGAAATATGTTAAGAATTTTTAAAATACAGGGTTTACTTTTGTCCTTAAGGACACAGGTGCCAGTTGATGCTTCCTAGGCTAATACATGTCCAGTGCATGATTCCACATTAAAGAGCACTTACCAAAGAGTTCTGTGATATTCATCAGACAGGCCATTAGAAGGAGACTATGGTTAAAAAATTGGGGAGGCATCAGTGAGTAGAGTTAAACGATGTCTTCCATGAAGGGTTTCTCACAGATTCTTATTATGCTGTTGAGCATTTCATATCTCCAAATTGGGGGCAGGAGGGATATCATTTTCCATTTTCTACTGTACCCTTTAAACGTAGGCAACTCAGGCTAATACTCTCTAAATGAAACTTGGGGACAGTCCTCATTAATGGGCTCTACATAAAGAAACCACTGCCTCTGGACAGTCTTTTACTTTTTTCTTTTTTTTCTCTTACTTTTACCTTTTACTTCAGTACTAATTTTTCCACTTAGTCAAATCAGTATCTTTAATTTTGAGTGCCTACTTGACCAACATTGTATCAACACTAAAGATATGAAGATTAATAAGGTAAAGCTGCTTCACTCTTAAGCAGGAAGCGTTGGTTTGTGTTCTCCATGATGCGGTCAGATACAGTTTGTTATGGTGTTCACACATTGGACTTCATTCCCTAAACTAATCCATTGCTGGGATAGCCATTAAGGTGTTTTCAAAGATAGTTAATGTGTTTCTTTTCAGTCTCTGATTAGTGAAACATAGATTAGTGAAATCTGGAAAGTTATTTAACCATAATTAAGAGCAGAGCATCAAGACAGAGCATCAAGAGCTTCTTTGGATAGGCTTTCAGTTGATTGGTGACCCCTCCTTGGATGAGGAAATACATTGGCTTCAGTGCCTGGGCTAGACATACCATCTTGCTAGTTTCAAGAAGACCCACATTGTATGTGTGTAGTATCTCTGGTGATGTGGATGGTCTGGCTGGCTTGGTCGCTCGTTCATAGTATATGAATGTGTGTATATGATATATATATACGTATATATATACATATATAATTATACAAAGATGTATATGATATCTATAGTTAAATAGAATTATGGGAGCTCTTTTTGTTTTAATACATGGTGCTGTTAAGTCTATTTTTTGTGCTTCCATAGAGTTTTACACATATGTAGGACTTTCTGTGTTTGAATTCATACTTATTAGTTACATTTCAGTTTTTTATCTTTTGGGATTTATAATATAGCCTCTGATTGATTAGCTGTACTTTCTTCATAATGATATATTTTCAATTTGTATACATGTTTAGGGGAGAAATTGATTTGGAAAAGGATAAGGATTGATACCTTCTTGAATATCTGTAAATGTTTTGCAGTGTTGCCCATGATCAATTATTGGTAATTCTTTGGTAATTCAATTACCAAAAAATGCATCTAATTGTATAATGTTTCAACTCCATTTATCCATATATTCTTTATTGATATAAGAAATTTCAACAGGTCCTTTGCTTAACTCGAGATATGCTCTGTATGTGTGCATTTTTTCTGGTCAGAGACATCATTTGAGAAAATACTGAATATGCTCCTTCCTTAGCTGTATTAATGGAGTAAAGCACAAATTGTTTCCAAAATTGACTTTAAAATATTGTGCTAGCCTCAGCTTCAAAAAGTTAATAATTTAAAATAGGCTCTTAATGGGTAGCTTAAACTTAGACTTAGGGATCAAGTGGCTGGCTTGACCATTTATGTATAGTATAAAGTTTCCTGACTTTATTATCTAGTGCTCAATTTCTCAAGTTGTAAATAAATAAGGAAAGACTTGAAATTTATGCTCTAGACTAGAAATGTAGCATAAAGTTTGCCCTTATAATTTGTTGGATGAATTTTAATCAAATCCTATTTCCCTTTCTAAAATAACTCTACAAACATAACTATGAATAATTAAAACTTATTTTATAGCTTAATCCTCATTAAGGATCTTAGTCCTTAAGTATTATTTTAAGATTATGTGTAAAATATTATTCTTCATCCTATTATTGTAAGTTTGTCTAAGTCACCCTTGAAATCTGTGATACAAAATGATGTATTTGGGGAACCTGTTCTAATTATTGGAAAATCTATATCTGATGATAAAACAGTGAAGTTATAGACACTTAGTATTTCTGGCATGGACTGTTCAAACCTGTAGTTCAGAGCTTTCAGTTTTAATTTGGGTGAAGTTAAATATTTTTATCCTTTGTTTTTTAAGGCAAACATTTTACAAGGAGAGAGATATATCTCTCTCCTTGTAAAATGTTTGCCTTAAAAAACAAATATATGTATATGCACACACATTTAAAAAAATATTTCTTATAATAAACAGTGATATTATATAAAGTATTTTCCTGAGTTCTGTGAGCCATTCTAGCAAATTATCAAAGGCAAGGAGGGGGGTAATGGGAAGCCCTGCTCTATGTATAAACTGTTGGTTAGGAGTACACATGGTCCTGACTTGGATTATCATGTGAACTGGAAGACACTCATGTGGGACTGAACCCTTAACCTGTATGGTCTGTGCTAACAGGTAGCTAGTGTCAGAACTGTTTAGTCTGGAAAAATAAAACTCCACACATTTGGTGCCCGAAGTGTTGAGAGTAGAAAACAGTTACCTATTTAGTCAGTATA
Organism: Mustela lutreola; assembly: GCF_030435805.1. NCBI lineage: Eukaryota > Metazoa > Chordata > Mammalia > Carnivora > Mustelidae > Mustela > Mustela lutreola. Next base: position 144,010,383 of record NC_081293.1, on the reverse strand, counting down.
AAACTTGATATATCTGTAATCTACTCACTGCCACTAGAGATCTTGGAAATTGTGGACATTCTTTCAACTTAAGTCCTTAGTGAAAATATTGTGAATCCGAGCCCCCAGCAAATTAACAATGGGTGTATAGTATGAAAAATAAACTTCGTTGTTACTGTACTACAGCTTAAGCTATAGTGAGCATTTCACAGAAGGAGTTTCTATGTTAGAAGGATATCATTCCATTGGTAAGTGTGTTTTTTTTCTTTTTTGTATAGATATTACTCCATTGAATAATCGACCCAATTTTGCATTCAGCTTTATTTGTCTAGCTTGTTCACCAAGATATCATGAAACATCTTAGTAGATATTTTCCTGAGGTCCAGATTGAAGATTTATATACTTTTCTCTTGCTTGAGTAATCCTACTGTTATTCTCAGAGGAAGAAGTAAGTTTGTTTGAATGAACTTATATTAGGCCCAATTGATGATTGATTTTCAGAGGCCAGTGGCTTCTAAATACTGGTTCTTGGAAAAGCCCTTAGCTGGCAGTATTGTAGTCCCCTGAGGAATTTAATAAATATAGATTCCTAGTCTATACCTTAGAGAATCTATTTCAATAGATCAAGCTTATACTGGGAGCTCTATATATTTCATAAGCTCAACCTCTGTTGAAAGTTTAATGTAAACCAGATTTGGATGACTGACTTAGGTCAGTGGTTCTTAAGTATATTGACATATTGGAATCAACTATTGACCCTCTTTAATCTATAAAGGACTGTCACATCACTCTTGGATACCAGGTGGCAGTTATGGAATGTTCAGATGAAGCTGAGTAAGGGAATGAACAATGACCATTTGAGAAATTTTCTAAGCTAACTGTGAGATCATCTCTTCTTGCTCATTAAGGGCAAACATTCTAAGCAATCACAAGCTATCTGGCTAATGGGTCAATTCTGTTGATGAAGGCTCTTAGTTTTAAACAAAATGTATCTGTAATTGTCTAAAAGAAAGATTTATTTTAGGGCATTTTGTAACTTATAGAATTTCTGAAGGGTCATGGAACCAAATTAGAAAATACCTAGCCAAGAACGGTGCAAATGGCAGAAACGCTCAACCCTTCTGGGACTGAGCTAGCAAAAGTGCCTTCCATTACTGACTCTGGGTACATGGAATGCTGGGGAACCACAGATAGAAACTCTGCCATAGCTGATCCAGGAAACACAAAGTCTCTGTCTTAGACCTAGTTTCCCATTTCTGGCACCAAGCCAACCTTACTGCCACCTGTCAAGTCTCCTACATGTACATAGTAGATAGAATCTGTGGAATGTTGATAAAACAGAATCTTAGGAAATGTAGTTTCTTTTCCTCTGTGGTGTCTATAGCATGGAAATGAAAGTTGGAATTCATTTGGAGAAGGTGTTTGTTGAGCCGCTTTGCAGAATATTAGCCCCATCAATCTAGGTTATAAAATCTTGTCCTAGGTTGAAATCAGAGCACCGTTAACACATTATATTTACTATCAAGGGCTTGTCATTTGCCTGCATCCAGGATTTCTGTGTTGTGTCTTACTATCCCAATTACGCATTTTTAAATAAAATTTTACACATGAACTTTTATGATAATTATGAACTCTATAAGATATATAAAGTCCTTTAGCAGTTTTTCATTTAATCTGTGCATTATACATGATCAAGGATTTAGAGATAGAATCACACAGGTACATGTTTAAAGAATTTTCCAAAACTGGGTAGCCTGGGTGGCTCAGTGGGTTAAAGCCTCTGCCTTCGGTTCAGGTCATGATCTCTGGGTCCTGGGATCGAGCCCCGAATCAGGCTTTCTGCTCAGTGGAGAGCCTGCTTCCTCCTCTCCCTCCTCTGCCTGCCTCTCTGCCTGCTTGTGATCTCTGTCTGTCAAATAAATAAAAACAAAATTATTAAAAAAAAAAGAGTTTTCCAAAACTATTATAACTGATTATTTCTTGGTTTAAATTTTAGCATCACTCCATGAAATCGAAACAACTAGCTATGTGATTGATCTTGAACAAGTGATAGAAGTTGTGTAGTCCTCTGATTATTCATTTATAAAATGCATAAGTCAAATTTTTAAAGCCTCCACTGATAAGAAGATGAAGACCTAGGAGATGGGCATTCTGTGTCACAGGCATCATAACTGTTTCTCACTCTGATAGGGAAATTCTGAAACTGAGCCTGAATTTTCTTTCCTTATATGACCACAAACTTTACCCATACTCTTATTTTGTTGAGAAATTATTTTATTATAGTTCGTATGTTTCATTATGGTTCAGAGAGGAAATTTTTTCTTTTTGGGTTTTTATTTTGACACTTCAAAGTAAAAGCCAATGAGGAGAATGTCTGAGTCTATTCTGTTGCTATAACAATGCCACTAATTTGGTGGCTTATAAACAAAGAAGTTTATTTCATATGTTTCTGGAGGTTAGGATTCTGAGATCACAGTGCCCACATAGTCAAGTTCTGGTGAAGACCCTCTTCGCTATTGCAGACCACCATTTTCTCATTGCATTCTCACATATCAAGAAGAGGGTGAGGCCTCTCTGGGGTCTCTCTTTATCACTGCACTAATCCTATTCATGAGGATTCCACTTTCATGACTTATTCCCCAACCAAAGGCTTCACTTTTTAATACTATCACATTGGGGGTTAGGATTTCAAGAGTTCTCAGGGACACACACATCCAATCTGTAACAAGGAAGGAATCACCATCCTTGATAGCATGGCAGGGAGTGTGTTCCATTTTAGCCTATCCATTTTCCTATCTCCTTTCTTCTCTGAGCTGTGATTACCCTGGGTTTGATGCAGCGAGAATTGGGACTTTGGAAGCAACATTTGGCTTGTTGAGTATTTTTCGCAAGATGAGGCCATTAGAAAAGACTGATGTAATTGACAGAAATAGAAGATCCAGGTCCTGGAGAGGTCAGGAGGTAAAGTAGATGAGCTCAATGACCTTCTTATTGCTCTTGGACACTACTTTTTCTTCAACTACAGCTATGGCTCTGGAAGGCATACAAACAAGAAAGAAAGTTACCAAAGCAGGTTTGTGATTCTGTTTTTTTTTTTTTTTTTTTTAAAATAATTACTTGTAAAAGAGTAGAGAATTCTTCTAAAAGCTTCCAAAATAAGCTATGAAATGGTGAGATGAAATGGTTTGGCTACAGATTAAATGAGATAAAGCTATGTAAATTGATTTTCTGTCAGAAAGTATAAACCAGATCTCTCTACTTGATGAGTTAAATATTATTGTCCTTCTCTATTGTCTGAATTTTAAATGTTTTTCATGTACTGTAAAGGATGTCCAGAACACATTCTTGTCGATGTATCTCTTTGTAGTTAACCCCAGCTAAATTCATAATGAACCATTAAGAACTGCATGAACAGTCCAACTGCTGTCGGATACTTTTGTGCCAAAAGATCTGAATTTGTAGGATACAGGGATAGTACTTCTTCTCTTTTAAATACACCACATTTGCTGTGTATCTTCTGGGAGTGTCATCCTTTAGTGTGCCTATTTAGAGAATTGGCTATGCTATCAAATAGCAGAACATCATGTTTTTTTCTTTTTAATGATAATCTTGGGGGAAGTTAGACTTAACACTCTACTTTCTGCAATGAGCAATTACTTGTAGTTTAAATAGGAATTATTTACTAAACACAGTACTTATTGTGGCACCGAATCATGTGGCATGCACACCAAACATGGAATACTAAATCTGTTTACAGACACTCATAATACCCTGTTCAGAGCAATCAGGCTTTTTTGATGTGGGTATGTTTTTGAGACTAAATATTTTTCACTTTCAATATTGTTTTGGCTTCTAATGTTTAGACTTATTCATTCTTTGGGAAAAACTGAAAGTCATAAAATAAAATGTCTCTTTAAAATTGTGTGAGTTTGAAAAACAAAACTTTTTAGTTTGGGTAGCTTACTTATGAGACTCATTCAAGTGGCAATATGCTGTTAGACAAATGTAGATGAAATAGAGCATTAGATATGAACTTCTAGTACAGACCTCCCCTTAATTTTCTTGAAAAAGTGAAGCAACGTTACAAATGAAAGTGGCCATGGAAAATTAATGCACTTACTCCTTTCAACAGTGTATTAGTTAGCTATTACTGCATAACAAATTACCCCCCGAACTCAGTGGCTTAAAATAACATTTATTATCTCATAATAATAAATGTCCCTTTGGTTTCACCTTCTCTGGGTCTTTATCAAGACTGTAGTCACCCCAAGGATCCCCTGGGAATAATCTGCTTCCTAATTCACTTACCTGCCTGTTGGAAGGACTTGGTTCCTCTGAGCTGTTGCTCTGAGGACTCAGTTTTTCACAAGCTTGTGGTTGGGGGCCAGTTGATAGAGTATCTCCCAGTGTTACACATACAAGAGAGAGGACTGAGACAAATCATCCGTACATATTATGTACAGAAGTTTCCTGTAACATATTCACCAAGTGACATCCCATCACCTTTACTGTGTTCTCTCCATGGAAAACAAATGACTAGGTTCCAGCCATACTCAGGGAAGGTGATGACACAAGGACATAAATACCTAGAGGTGGTTATCATTAGGAGTCAAATCGGACACTGTCCCCCACAGTGATACCAGAGTGTTAATATTAAGGTTAAGAATTAACCTTAATGTAATGAACCCCATGTAAATTAAGGGGTTGATAACTTAAATTGGGCTAGAAATGTTTAAATGAAAACATATATATGTGTGTGTGTATGTATATGCAGTACACACACACATATATATAATATCTAATATATGTACCTACACTAATCATACACACTTTGGATATGTGAAGAGAGTAATAACAGCTGGAGATGCTATAGGAAGGAGATGGAGAACCCCCCAAAATGCACATGTATTTTAATGTTTATAACTTTTCGAAGAGCTTGATTTAGGTCATATCCATATCAAATATGTTAGAAAACATATATTTATAGATAAGCTATCTTAGTTCAAGTTAGTGAACCTTGTATTACCAAATAATAGCTATAAAATGGTGGTATTGTCTTTGAAAAGTTGAGACCAGTTACATTAAGAACTTATAACCCAGAAGTGTTGTGTCTTAGATGCTTGGAAATGAGTTTCTAGAAAAGAGAGGTGCTGTAGAAAGCCTAAAAGACTAGAAATAAAAAGAATCCAATGAATCTGACATCCTATTGATAATATTCAGGGAAGACAGGTATGTGGACTTACAGAAAATACTGAGAAACTTCAGAGAGAGTCATGATTTTCTATAAAAAAAATTCCCCTAGTAAAACTGCTATCTTACTAATATCAATGCCAAGTTGAAAATAAGACTTAATTTTAGTCTTTGTCCAAGTTCTGATATTTTGACTAATGAGACAAACAAACAAACAAAAAATAGGCATAGCAAGCAGGACGGAAGAGCAATCTAAATAATTAGTCCTTGGAAAATTGAGGGTTTTCTAATGTATGTGGCATTCTTTCAGCCCTTTGAAATAAAATGTGTTGTATATATGTTGTGAGTTTTATGTAGACTTTTCCTTAAATAACATTGGAGGGAGATATCTTTCTCTGTTTATTTTCATTTTATGGAAGACTAATTATCCAAACTTCAAAAGCAGCTGTACAAAGAACTAAAATTGCAATGTTTAACTGAATCATGTGGAGGACATCCTGTGCCCACTGGTGGAGTTGAAAATAGCAAGTGGGGTGGGAAGTGAAACTCCATAAGAGAAATGCAAAATCAAAATAAGTATTTGAAGATTCGACATTCTCAGTCAATGGCGGTAACTCTGAATACTTGGAAATATTTGGGATGTATTGACTATTAGGTATTTCATATCATTGAGAATTAAAAGTAATATTTCTAAGAGACTATTAAAGGGCTGTTTTCCTGAATGAGAGTTGGTTTTATATTTTCTGCCTCAGTCCCTATTTTGGAATGAGGATAGTTTGTAAACTGAGAACACGTGTTTATTGTCTCTGAGAATTCTGTCAGCATTTGATTTTGATCATAATGGAAATACAGAGGGACCTTCTCCACTGAGAGTCAGGGAGATATGAGTAATTTTTGGCAACTAGATTTGTGTATAGAAAATGGTAGGTTTATTAGTTTTCCATCCATCTCATTACTCTCCTTTGACAACTGCTAAGGAAATATATTTTAATTAAGCTTTAACGTCCTCTTACTGAATGCATAATGGCAATTATATACCAATGCTCTTAGGATATGAGTTGACAACAAACATATCTACAGTCACTTTTTGAATCTGAATTTTAATGAACAGAAAAAACAGATATTTTACTAAGATGCTATTCATGACTACTATTAGGCTTCTGTTATTGTTGACATTTTGTATGTTCCTAAACAGTATCTTGCTGAAACCCTCTGTTTGGAAGATACAGAAGGAAATATTCTGCAAAGAGTACCACAGATAATGTACCACTTTTCAACTAAAGTTACATAATTTAGTCTTTTGCATATTTGTTCCTTAAAAATTATTCTCAGTGTGTATTTATGGCCTAAAAGGTATAAATCATAATACTTTTTTTTTAAACTAGGCCTCTATTATATGAGCAAATTTTTTAAATGAGGTTGTTCAGGAGCACAAGAGATTAATTTTTACTATAGGATATGCTCAATTTTTGTTTACCAAAAGAGCTTTTTCCATTAAAATTATTGAATGAAAAAAGTTTTTTTTTAAACATATATTTGCAAGCTGAAATTGGGGTGTTGTGAAATGTATTAAAATAGGGACCATGAAACTAATCTATATACCTACACCTACTGGCATGTTCTTAAAGTCAGTTTGCAGGTCTGAGCCAACTGTATGCTTTTTTTGTTTGTTTTTTTTTGGTAAAAGTGTATTTATTTGAGAGAGAGTGCTAGTGAGTGCACACAAGCAGGGAGAGCAGCTGGAAGAGGGAGAGAGAGAGAAACAGGCTCCCTGCTCAGCAGGGATCCCTTGAGGGGCTGGATCCCAGGACCCTGGGATCATGACCTGAGCCAAAGGCAAATGCTTAACTGAGTGAGCCACTCAGGTGCCCCCTACTCTCCAATTACTCTAGAGATAATAAATAAACATTTGAATTCTCTAGTGAAAATATATGTTTGTGAAAAGATATAAACTTTAAATAACAACCTACATAAAATATTAATGTATGAATATGTATATTTATGGTTTTCTGATGCATTTGCATTATACTCTGTTAGTTCTAGTTCCTTTGTAGTAAGAAGTCGGGTCATTTCTTTCTTGTCTACTGGGCAAATGTCTTTGATTCTGACTTGATCTGTTTGGTTTTGAATTTTAAATAGAAATAATAGCACACACTTGTGTTTAAAATATGCCGTATTCTTCACCATCTTAATCCTCTTATTCCCTGATTAAATTTCTGACTTAATATTTAAAATGTTTTGTTGTAATTAAAGGATTTAGGTTCTTCGGAGAGGGTGGTCTCTTTCTCTCTCTCTCCAATCTCTCTCTTTCTCTCAAAAAGTCAAGCATTGACATCAACGTACCACGTTTTTTTCTGACCTTTATGAGTAGAAATAGTCTAAAAATGTAGATGGGAGATTATGGAAAATCTAGTTACTGAATTATCAATTCTGGCCCATTGGAGAGAATAGGCATATTCCCTAAATCTAATTTGTTTTATTTGGATGTTACATAAAACTTTCCTAAAATATGCTGATCAAAGCCCAAGAGCTGGAACATGCAATGACAAATATTTTTGAACCTTGGGATAGCAACTTTAATAATGAACACATTACATTTTTAACCTAAAAGTAACCAGTTTGAACAACTGTATAAACACAGTTGGGGAGGGTCTTAATGATTGTCAACAATGATCTGGCCAATAAAATTTCAAAAAACCTCTATGTATATTATGTATATTTTCTAAATTAGTGCCTTCCATTTTATGGTTTGTTTATTCATAAACTATAAGGTTACCAGGCTTTGTCAACATCATAAGAACGTGGATTTTCTTCACCAATCAAGTAAATCACAAGTGAATGCTTCCAACCATTCCTCAGATTTTTGCAGATTGTTTTAAAACCTTGGAAAGAGACAAGTTTTGTTTTTATTTTTAAGTATGTACAAGTCCCTTTGTAAGGGGCTTTGAAGAGGTCAAATGATGGCTGAGATGCTTACCTTCAGGCAGAGGTTTCAATGAAGAAGCTCTGTCAGGTTAACTGAGTGGTAAAAATGTATCACTTTCGCTTTTTAGACCTCAGTTATTTCCCCACATGGGTGTTTCCAGCAGGTTAGCTCAGCAATAGCAGAGGCAACCCTTGTGGTAAATTCATGAAAATCAGTAATAGGGAAATAGTTGTTTTGCCTTCTTCCAGCAGCGCTGGTTCTAGGGAAGCCTCTACCTTTCTAGAACCCTGTATATTGCCCTTGAGACTACAGATCTTTTCAGCTAGTGGATCTTAGGGACTTAATAAGAAGGCATGTGTACTAAGACAAAATAGCAGAGCTGTGCTCTTGTCTCGGCCTTTGAGAATAGTGAACTTCATGGCTAGAATGTACAATAAAGGAAAATAATCAGCAGAAATTCCCATAGCTTACCCAGATACGGTTTTTTAAAAGAAGTCTTCGAAAAGTTTAAGAAACTAAATTTGAAAAAAAAAAAAGAAAGAAAGAAACTAAATTTGCTTCTCCAGTAGTTTTCCTTATTTTTAGCAAGGCTTATGAATGAAAGGGGATTTTTCTTTCTATGGCATTTCATTTAAATTGTCTCAAGTATCCAAAGTTTGACTTAGATATGGTGGCTTAATTACTGCTAATTTAAGGCCTTCTCAGAGTTTATATCAGTTGGTGTTATTTGAATATTAATTTGATTGAGGTTCATTTTGTGTGTGTATCAATCTTCTTTATCCATTCATCAATTGATAGACACTTGGGCGGGCTACTTCCCTAATTTGCCTATTGTCAATACTGCTGCAATAAACATAGGGGTGCCTGTATACCTCTGAATTAGTATTTTTGTATTTTTTTGGTAAATAGTGTGATAACTGGATCATAGTGTTTTTTTAACTTTTTAACTTTTTGAGAACTCTCCATACTGTTTGTTATAGTGGTTGCACCAGTTTGCATTTCTGCTAACACTACAAGTGGGTTCCTTTTTCTCCATATCCTTGCCAGCACTTGCTGTTCCTTGTGTTGTTGATTTTGGGCATTCTAACAAGTGTCTCCTGTAATTTTTTAAAATATCAGACATAGCCATCAGCTGTTACAAGTTTATATTTCTTTAGTAAGCTCCATGGAAAAGATGGTCTTTATTCCAGTATTATTGCCAAAAGTCTTGGGTTTTGCTTTCATTAAGCTTGTTTATAAAACATGTCTTTATTTTCTGATCCAATTACTGTGGCCCAAGTGGATATCCATTCTTTTAACAGGCTTAGTTAATATGTCTGCCTCTAAAGCCAGGTCAGCTCCCAAACGACACGGTTGATTACAAGGACTGGGTTCATGCTCAAAAGAAACTTGTGGAGCCATTTCACACAGAATGAGGAATAGATGCTGGACAGACCCAAATTCTATATCTGTTAATGCTATGGACAGAGCGTTTTTGTCTCCCCCAAGTTCACACTTTGAAATAGTAACCCCTAATGTGATGGTATTAGGCAGTGACGTCTTTGGGAGATAATTAAGTAATCAGTGTAGAGCTGTCATGAATGGAATTGGTGTCCTTATTCTCTGCCACATGAGCATACAAGAAGACAACAGTATGCAACACTGGAAATGGTGCTCACCAAATACTTATCTGCCTACACCCTGAGCTTGGACTTGTCAGCCTCCAGAACTGTGAGAAATAGTTGTTTAAGCCATCCAGCCTATGGTAATTTATTATAGCAGCCTGAATGTTTCATTGTTTGGGGGTATTTTTCTATCTTAGTAAATATGTAAGATAAAGACACTAAAATATTTGTGTCCACATGATGTAAATTTGGGTGTTTGTTTCCTCATCTGTGGAATTACAGAGTATCATACAAGATTTTTAGAAGAATTTAAAGTACAGCTAGGCAGGCTCTTCTTGAAATGTTGCCAACCAGTTATTTTTAGCCTCTTGTGAAACATACTTTAAATTATATATTACTAAAAATAGTTTCAAAGTTTAGAAAATATTGACTTGAATTAATAAAAACCATTAGCCACTACAATAGTAATACCCATTTGTCTTATGTTCATTCCGGCACGTTCCTGGTGGAGGAGGGAGAGAATAGGTGACAGACACTCTGAACATGATTCCTTATTTTTGTTGCAGTGGAAGGAAATGGATTGAAAACTGCTTTTCTATGTATCTATCATTCTTACCATAAGTGCCTTTTTTTCCAGAAAAACAATAGTTTCTGTATATTTATGCTATTTATCATAATACTTTTGTTGCCTTTATTATATTTATTTCTTTCCAGATGGGATTAGTAGTGAATATGTAATCACCTTGTCCTTCCACAACTCAAGTACTCATTAACCATCCTACTTCTGCACAGCAATTTAACACAATCTGGTGCACAGTGTTTTTTACTTACATATATTATCTATCTCCCTTACTTAAAATGGGAGCCCCAGGAAGGGTATGTGTGTGTTTATGTGCATATGTGTGTTTTGTTCTGGTCTACCAATTTATTTCTAGCATCTGTAGTAGTGCTGGAAATAAGTACCTTGATACCAATGCTGATTTACTAAAATGTAATGTGTTAAAATGTACATATACTTTGAGGTATTATCAGAATATCATAAAATTGAGAAATAGCCTTGTTTACTGTACTTCTCTCATTAGTGTCCATGCTATACCTGTTGTATTCCTGAAAGTGTAAAGCATTCACAGGGAGGTGGTTAAACCATATATAAATGTTATCAGTTGAATTTATAGAGAGGTAAAAGTGAATACATTCCAATGTGAAGGTCAATGTCATTCATAAGTAAGTGCCAGTTGGTTTATTCTAGGGATACAGAGATAGTTTATTCTTAAGCCCAATACACTAATTTACCATTTATTCAAACTAAAAAAGAAAAATATCTGAAGTTGGAACAAAAGTGTGATAAAATTCATCACCCAGTCATGATGAACTTTTAACTAACTGGAGGTATAGTTTCTTAACCTGATGAAGTGACTTACTGAAAATTTAAAGCAAACATCAAACTGAGTATGTATTAGGAATGTTGCATCTAAATTAAAGAGCAAGAAAAGCATAGCTATAATCACATAGCTATTCTGGTTGACTTCGTCTGGATGTCCTACTGGAGCAGTAAGGCAAAAGAGAGAATAAAAGGTTAGAGGATTGGAAAGTAACAACAACAAAAAAACCTACCTGTATTTGTAAATAATATGTTTATCTCATTAGGAACCTCAAGAATTTGTAAATTTTCAAATTTAAGAACTCAGGAATATGTGTTATATGATCAACATACTAGTAAACTTTTACTTCAACATGAAAGCAACAAACTGTTACAAACTTTAAGTGCTACCTTTTATAGACTTACACTAAGTAGGTATGTTCCCTTGATCTCTTCTTTCTTATAGAATCTCTAATGACTATTTCATTGACCCTGAATTAATGTGTTTTTCTTCTTTCTTATAGAATCTCTAATGACTATTTCATTGACCCTGAATTAATGTGTTTTTATATATCTGTTCAATTATCTTCATTCTTAGCTCAAAAGTAATGAGGGAAAGATATTTAGAAAAACATAAGAGCACTAATTAAAAGTGGAGAACGAAACTCTTTTTGACCGAGAAGAATTCAGTACTAACCTTTCCCTGGTGAACTATTAAGCAATAACAACTTTTGATATCTACGTACTGGATGTTTCTGTTTCAGGTTTCTGCATGCTTTCTTACCACATTACCGTGTGAATGTTCATTGTCAGGTAGTTGCTTTGTCGCTTAAGGGAATTGGTGATATGCCAATTTATTAATCTTTCACAATATTAGGAATTTAAAAAAACATGCTACTTATATTTTGTAAAAACCCTTATACTGTTTTTTTTTTTTAACAATTTTTCTGCAAGAAAACTTTTAAATTAATTATAAAACATCCCAAGATGCCGTAAGGTAATGCACCTGGATTAATTATGTGGTGTTTTCAAATCAGGTTAGTCAGTAACTTAAATTTTTAGTTGAAACTCTGTACCTTGAATCATTCTAGAACTTTTGAATTTGTAGGAATGTGAATGCCATACAGAAAATATTTAAGGTAGCTCATGTTTATAGTATTTCTTTCTAGATGCTCATTATATAATATAGCTAATCTTGTGATTAAATAACTTGATATAAAATTTTTTTTTTTATACTTTTTTAATTTTTTATAAACATATATTTTTATCCCCAGGGGTACAGGTCTGTGAATCACCAGGTTTACACACTTCACAGCACTCACCAAAGCACATACCCTCCCCAATGTCCATAATCCCAACCCCTTCTCCCAAACCCCCTCCCCTCGGCAACCCTCAGTTTGTTTTGTGAGATTAAGAGTCACTTATGGTTTGTCTCCCTCCCAATCCCATCTTGTTTCATTTATTCTTCTTCTACCCACTTAAGCCTCCATGTTGCATCACCACTTCCTCATATCAGGGAGATCATATGATAGTTGTCTTTCTCTGCTTGACTTATTTCGCTAAGCATGATACGCTCTAGTTCCATCCATGTTGTTGCAAATGGCAAGATTTCATTTCTTTTGATGGCTGCATAGTATTCCATTGTGTATATATACCACATCTTCTTGATCCATTCATCTGTTGATGGACATCTAGGTTCTTTCCATAGTTTGGCTATTGTGGACATTGCTGCTATAAACATTTGGGTGCATGTGTCCCTTTGGATCACTACATTTGTATCTTTAGGGTAAATACCCAATAGTGCAATTGCTGGGTCATAGGGCAGTTCTATTTTCAACATTTTGAGGAACCTCCATGCTGTTTTCCAGAGTGGCTGCACCAGCTTGCATTCCCACCAACAGTGTAGGAGGGTTCCCCTTTCTCCGCATCCTCGCCAGCATCTGTCATTTCCTGACTTGTTGATTTTAGCCATTCTGACTGGTGTGAGGTGATATCTCATTGTGGTTTTGATTTGTATTTCCCTGATGCCGAGTGATATGGAGCACTTTTTCATGTGTCTGTTCGCCATCTGGATGTCTTCTTTGCAGAAATGTCTGTTCATGTCCTCTGCCCATTTCTTGATTGGATTATTTGTTCTTTGGGTGTTGAGTTTGCTAAGTTCTTTATAGATTCTGGACACTAGTCCTTTATCTGATATGTCGTTTGCAAATATCTTCTCCCATTCTGTCAGTTGTCTTTTGATTTTGTTAACTGTTTCCTTTGCTGTGCAAAAGCTTTTGATCTTGATGAAATCCCAGTAGTTCATTTTTTCCCTTGCTTCCCTTGCCTTTTGCGTTGTTCCTAGGAAGATGTTGCTGCGGCAGAGGTCGAAGAGGTTGCTGCCCGTGTTCTCCTCAAGGATTTTGATGGATTCCTTTCGTACATTGAGGTCCTTCATCCATTTTGAGTCTATTTTTGTGTGTGGTGTAAGGAAATGGTCCAATTTCATTTTCTGCATGTGGCTGTCCAATTTTCCCAGCACCATTTATTGAAAAGGCTGTCTTTTTTCCATTGGACATTCTTTCCTGCTTTGTCGAAGATTAGTTGACCATAGATTTGAGGGTCTATTTCTGGGCTCTCTATTCTGTTCCATTGATCTATGTGTCTGTTTTTGTGCCAGTACCATGCTGTCCTGATGATGACAGCTTTGTAATAGAGCCTGAAGTCCGGAATTGTGATGCCACCAACGTTGGCTTTCTTTTTCAATATCCCTTTGGCTATTCGAGGTCTTTTCTGGTTCCATATAAATTTTAGCATTATTTGTTCCATTTCTTTGAAAAAGATGGATGGTACTTTGATAGGAATTGCATTAAATGTGTAAATTGCTTTAGGTAGCATAGACATTTTCACAATATTTATTCTTCCAATCCAGGAGCATGGCACATTGTTCCATTTCTTTGTGTCTTCCTCAATTTCTTTCATGAGTACTTTATAGTTTTCTGAGTATAGATTCTGTGTCTCTTTGGTTAGGTTTATTCCTAGGTATCTTATGGTTTTGGATGCAATTGTAAATGGGATTGACTCCTTAATATCTCTTTCTTCTGTCTTGCTGTTGGTGTAGAGAAATGCAACTGATTTCTGTGCATTGATTTTATATCCTGACACTTTACTGAATTCCTGTATAAGTTCTAGCAGTTTTGGAGTGGAGTCTTTTGGGTTTTCCACATATAGTATCATATCATCTGCGAAGAGTGATAATTTGACTTCTTCTTTGCCGATTTGGATGCCTTTAATTTCCTTTTGTTGTCTGATTGCTGAGGCTAGGACCTCTAGTACGATGTTGAATAGCAGTGGTGATAATGGACATCCCTGCCGTGTTCCTGACCTTAGTGGAAAAGCTTTCAGTTTTTCTCCATTGAGAATGATATTTGCGGTGGGTTTTTCATAGATGGCTTTGATGATATTGAGGTATGCGCCCTCTATCCCTACACTTTGAAGAGTTTTGATCAGGAAGGGATGTTGTACTTTGTCAAATGCTTTTTCAGCATCTATTGAGAGTATCATATGGTTCTTGTTCTTTCTTTTATTGATGTGTTGTATCACATTGACTGATTTGCGGATGTTGAACCAACCTTGCAGCCCTGGAATAAATCCCACTTGGTTGTGGTGAATAATCCTTTTAATGTACTGTTGAATCCTATTGGCTAGTATTTTGTTGAGTATTTTCGCATCTGTGTTCATCAAGGATATCGGTCTATAGCTCTCTTTTTTGGTGGGATCCTTGTCTGGTTTTGGGATCAAGGTGATGCTGGCCTCATAAAATGAGTTTGGAAGTTTTCCTTCCATTTCTATTTTTTGGAACAGTTTCAGGAGAATAGGAATTAGTTCTTCTTTAAATGTTTGGTAGAATTCCCCCGGGAAGCCGTCTGGCCCTGGGCTTTTGTTTGTTTGGAGATTTTTAATGACTGTTTCAATCTCTTTACTGGTTATGGGTCTGTTCAGGCTTTCTATTTCTTCCTGGCTCATTTGTGGTAGTTTATATGTTTCTAGGAATGCATCCATTTCTTCCAGATTGTCAAATTTATTGCCGTAGAGTTGCTCATAGTATGTTCTTATAATAGTTTGTATTTCTTTGGTGTTAGTTGTGATCTCTCCTCTTTCATTCATGATTTTATTTATTTGGGTCCTTTCTCTTTTCTTTTTGATAAGTCGGGCCAGGGGTTTATCAATTTTATTAATTCTTTCAAAGAACCAGCTCCTAGTTTCGTTGATTTGTTCTATTGTTTTTTTGGTTTCTATTTCATTGATTTCTGCTCTGATCTTTATGATTTCTCTTCTCCTGCTGGGCTTAGGGTTTCTTTCTTGTTCTTTCTCCAGCTCCTTTAGGTGTAGGGTTATGTTGTGTAGTTGAGACCTTTCTTGTTTCTTGAGAAAGGCTTGTACCGCTATATATTTTCCTCTCAGGACTGCCTTTGTTGTGTCCCATAGATTTTGAACCGTTGTATTTTCATTATCATTTGTTTCCATGATTTTTTTCAATTCTTCTTTAATTTCCCGGTTGACCCATTCATTCTTTAGAAGGATACTGTTTAGTCTCCATGTATTTGGGTTCTTTCCAAACTTCCTTTTGTGGTTGAGTTCTAGCTTTAGAGCATTGTGGTCTGAAAATATGCAGGGAATGATCCCAATCTTTTGATACCGGTTGAGTCCTGATTTAGGACCGAGGATGTGATCTATTCTGGAGAATGTTCCATGTGCACTAGAGAAGAATGTGTATTCTGTTGCTTTGGGATGAAATGTTCTGAATATATCTGTGATGTCCATCTGGTCCAGTGTGTCGTTTAAGGCCTTTATTTCCTTGCTGATCTTTTGCTTGGATGACCTGTCCATTTCAGTGAGGGGAGTGTTAAAGTCCCCTACTATTATTGTATTATTGTTGATGTGTTTCTTTGATTTTGTTATTAATTGGTTTATATAGTTGGCTGCTCCCACATTGGGGGCATAGATATTTAAAATTGTTAAATCTTCTTGTTGGACAGACCCTTTGAGTATGATATAGTGTCCTTCCTCATCTCTTATTATAGTCTTTGGCTTAAAATCTAATTGATTTGATATAAGGATTGCCACTCCTGCTTTCTTCTGATGTCCATTAGCATGGTAAATTCTTTTCCATCCCCTCACTTTAAATCTGGAGGTGTCTTTGGGCTTAAAATGTGTTTCTTGGAGGCAACATATAGATGGGCTTTGTTTTTTTATCCATTCTGATACCCTGTGTCTTTTGACAGGGGCATTTAGCCCATTCACATTCAGGGTAACTATTGAGAGATATGAATTTAGTGCCATTGTATTGCCTGTAAGGTGACTGTTACTGTATATGGTCTCTGTTCCTTTCTGATCTACCACTTGTAGGCTCTCTCTTTGCTTAGAGGACCCCTTTCAAGATTTCCTGTAGAGCTGGTTTGGTATTTGCAAATTCTTTCAGTTGTTGTTTGTCCTGGAAGCTTTTAATCTCTCCTTCTATTTTCAATGATAGCCTAGCTGGATATAGTATTCTTGGCTGCATGTTTTTCTCGTTTAGTGCTCTGAAAATATCATGCCAGCTCTTTCTGGCCTGCCAGGTCTCTGTGGATAAGTCAGCTGCCAATCTAATATTTTTACCATTGTATGTTACAGACTTCTTTTCCCGGGCTGCTTTCAGGATTTTCTCTTTGTCATTGAGACTTGTAAATTTTACTATTAGGTGACGGGGTGTGGGCCTATTCTTATTGATTTTGAGGGGCGTTCTCTGAACCTCCTGAATTTTGATGCTCGTTCCCTTTGCCATATTGGGAAAATTCTCCCCAATAATTCTCTCCAGTATACCTTCTGCTCCCCTCTCACTTTCTTCTTCTTCTGGAATCCCAATTATTCTAATGTTGTTTCGTCTTATGGTGTCACTTATCTCTCGAATTCTCCCCTCGTGGTCCAGTAGCTGTTTGTCCCTCTTTTGCTCAGCTTCTTTATTCTCTGTCATTTGGTCTTCTATATCACTAATTCTTTCTTCTGCCTCATTTATCCTAGCAGTTAGAGCCTCCATTTTTGATTGCACCTCATTAATAGCTTTTTTGATTTCACCTTGGTTAGATTTTAGTTCTTTTATTTCTCCAGAAAGGGCTTTTATATCTCTCGAGAGGGTTTCTCTAATATCTTCCATGCCTTTTTCGAGCCCGGCTAGAACCTTGAGAATTGTCATTCTGAACTCTAGATCTGACATATTACCGATGTCTGTATTGATTAGGTCCCTAGCCTTCGGTACTGCCTCTTGTTCTTTTTTTTGTGTTGAATTTTTATGTCTTGTCATTTTGTCCAGATAAGAGTAAATGAAGGGGCAAGTAAAATACTAAAAGGGTGGCAACAACCCCAGGAAAATATGCTTTAACCAAATTAGAAGAGATCCAAAATCGTGAGTGGGGAGAAAGGGGATAAAAAGAGGTTCAAAAAGGAAGAAAGAAAAAAAAAAAACAAAAAGAAAAGAAAAAAAAAAAGAAAAGAAAAGAAAAGAATTTTTAAAAAAAGAAAACACCTAAGAAAAATGTAAAAAAGAAAAAATATATATATTAGATAAACTAGTAAAAAATCGTTAAAAAAGAAAAAGGTAACAGTTAAAAAAAAATTTTACCCGAAGGCGAGAAAAAAAAAACAAATGAAAAAGAAAAAGTCAAATTAACTGCAAGACTAAAAAAAATCCCAGGAAAAAAGCCATGAGTTCCGTGTTTGGCTTTCTCCTCCTCTGGAATTCTGCTGCTCTCCTTGGTATTGAAACCGCACTCCTTGGTAGGTGAACTTGGTCTCGGCTGGATTTCTTGTTGATCTTCTGGGGAAGGGGCCTGGTGTAGTGATTCTCAAGTGTCTTTGCCCCAGGCGGAATTACACCGCCCTTACCCGGGGCCGGGGTGAGTAATCCGCTCGGGTTTGCTTTCAGGAGCTTTTGTTACCTGAGCGCTTTCCGTAGAGTTCCGGAGGACGGGAATACAAATGGCGGCCTCCTGGTCTCCGGCCCGGAGGAGCCGAGAGCCCAGGGCCCCACTCCTCAGTGCGCCCTCAGAGAACCGCGCCCAGTTACTCCCGTCTGCCTTACCTCCGGCCGCGCTCCGAGCTCACCGAGCCTGCGACCGGTTCAAGGTAACACCGAGCTGCGAGCTTACTGTCGGCTCTGTCTCTGTAGCCGGCTTTCCCGTTCCAATACCCTCAAGCTCTGCGACACTCAGACACCCCCGATCCTTCTGTGACCCTGCAGGACCTGAGGCCACGCTGACCCCGCGTGGGTTTCGCCCCGGTTTAGCCTCTGGAGCGATGTCCCTCAGCGGAACAGACTTTTAAAAGTCCTGATTTTGTGCACGGTTGCTCCGCTGCTTGCCGGGAGCCGGCCCCTCCCCCCGGGGTCTATCCTCCCGTCGCTTTGGATTCACTTCTCCTACCTTTCAGAAAGTGGTTGTTTTTCTGTTTCCAGAATTGCTGTTCTTCTTCTCTTCGATCTGCCGATGGATTTTCAGGTGTTTGCAATCTTTAGATAAGCTATCTAGCTGATCTCCGGCTAGCTGAAGCAGTCTCAGCTTGCTACTTCTCCGCCATCTTGACTCCTCTCCTCTATAAAATTTTTTTTTTTTTAAAAATACTATGTAGATGTGACATTTATAGATGAACATTACCAATTTCTAGTATGAGGCAGTGCTTTTCAACATCCATGACTTTTAACAATTTTTTGTCACACTGAGGTATGAATTTAAATCACTGTAAATCACTGTAATGATGAGGAATGTGTTCTTAGTATTTAAGCATAACCATGCTGCTTTTTGGCAAAAGAATTCATTTGAAGTGATAGAAATCCATTTATTTGTAGAAAAATATTTACGTCCATCAAAGTAAATCCAATTCTTTTGGATGTTTACAAATCTTAAGGTGATAGTTTTGGATTCATTTAGAGTAGCATGTCTGACTTGGGTCCATGAAAGAATCTGGAAACGTGGAATACCACCAATGAATCTGTCATAATGAAGACTTTAATCAGTGTAAAAATACTTCAAGTGAGAAAAATTATTACTGAAGTTTAAAAAAAATTTATGCTTTGAGCATATACTTAGAAAACATAGGAATTCTCTATGGAAGTATGATTCAGAAGAATTTTATTTTTATGGTAATATAAAAATGATTTTAGTTTTTGTTTACAGAATTAATTTTTTTTTTCTTTTCTGGGCTCATTTTACGAAGTTGGAACTTTGTAGAATCTGATTAAATGGCCTACTTGAGTTAACAGAATTGTTGGAAGATTTATGGCCTTCAAATAAATATTTTAGTTCTTTGATTAGTTCTAATCTATTTTATTGGAAAATTTCATCTTGTGATGCTAATCTAGATTTTAAAAATTAATTAGCGTTTTGGACATAATTTTTACACATAGCAAAGTCACTGCTGTCAGAGATAAGCACAGCCAGACATTAGGTAAAGCCATGAAAACAGATTTTTTCAGTAACTCCTGACAGTAGGAGAAATAGCTGAGCTCTGTTCTGATTTGTGCAGAGGTGACTGGGACTTTTAAAGGCACATGAAAGAGTAGGAAGGAGCAGAGAGTGGGGTTCAAGTAAAAAGTTACAAAGGATGTCAACATAAATGTGATTAGGCTAGATGTGTCTGCTTCTGGTGATCGTTGGGCTACTGTCCTCCCCCAGAGTCTGGGAGACCAATGATCTGCCCCTCCTGATGATTACATGGAAGAAAGGACTTGAGAGGTACACTCATGACTTGTAGGAGATGCACCTGCATCTCAAAGGGACAGAGAAAGGATTCTTGATTTTAAGCCCTTTTTAGTAAATGCTGCGAAAAGAGATCACGGGGCTTATCTTCTGGTATTGGTTAGAAAAGCGGTTAAATTCTACTGGTGGTGTTTTCTTGGGCAGGCATTTTAATAGGGGCTAGGTGTCATCCTAGGAATGTGGTCTTAATGCTGCCAGAAGCCATTCTAAAGTCTTAGCATCTCTTTGTACAGTGATGTGGGCAGGGTCTTAGTTACAGTTCTCATTACTTAATATATAAAATTCAAATGAAAAAGGATATTTCTAATTTTCAATAGAAATTAGAGTATTATTAATTTGACATCTAAAGGAATGAAGGAGCTATATTTTTCTGAATTGAAAGATTTTTTTTCATGACACAGTGTTAAGGATTACAAATATATTCCCCCACCCCGTTTTTTTTCCTTTTGAGGAAAGTGAATCCATGTGATTCTAAACTTAAACCATATATAATTTAACCATGCCCACAGTGGAAAGCCTCCTACCACCATGCCCTCACTATCCTAGTCCCCAACTCCCTCTCCTGACAGTACCATCTGTGCTTCCCAGGTGTGTGACTGGGTTTCATCACTAAGCATTCTGTGCCCTCAAGCTTTCTTCCGATTCACAATGGTGTGTTCATGATGTGGGTGTGTCACGTTTAGCCTGTTTCCCTTACTCTGTTCCACCTGGGTTTGGGTAGGTTTTTGCCTTTTTAAAAAAAAGGATTTTCCCAGCTATGTTGTCAGACCAATAGACTGTCTTCTATATTTCACTGAAACATGATTGTCAGTATTTGAGTCATCAGCAGGGTTGGCATATTTTGTGTATGAGAATAGTTTACACCATTAGAGTATAAGAGACATTATGATGGAAACAGCAGCAAAACTCTCAGCGTAATTTAGTGTTTGCTGTCTTTGCTGTTCAGGGAGTATGTAAAGAGTGATGGCTACTTTTGTGTGACCAGTTTGATATAAAGGAAACAGACTTCACCTCATCAGTGAAGGGGACTCTTGTTGACAGTGAGTTTTCGAATTCTGGAGTCTCAAACCTGAGTGTCTGCAGAGATACTCTATATCTTTGAGTCTTTGAAGTTTGATCAGCCACATTATTTAGAAGACAGAACTGCATTTGTCTTGAATGAACTTTGTCACAGTATTTGTAGTATTCCTTCTACAAGTAGCATTACTTGTAGTAATACTGTAGGATTACTTCTCTTAAAATAACCCCACTAACTCTGATTATTTATCTTTTGCCCATGCGTAGCTGAGTGACACTGCTAAATGAAAGGCATTTGTTAAAATTAGCCTTTCCTAGAGGATGGGAAGAAGACTTACAGTTTTGAGCATGGTGTGCTCTAGGTACTTTTGTATACACTCTCACTGGAACTTGAGAACAGTCCTGTGAGATGGGTGTTGATACCTCCAGTATATACTGTTCAGGAATGCCAGATCTAGCACCTTAACTCATTATGCCATGAGCTAATGAGTGGTTGAATTGGGTTTGGACCTCAAATGCACCACCATGTGCCTTGCTCAGCAATGCTTCAGTAGAAGAGTTTCTTTTAAAAATTCCTCTCAAAGGAAAGCTATGTTATATTATTAACATTTAGTGGACTTCTGAATTATCCTAAAAACCAAACTTCAGTTTTCTAGATTATTTTGAGATCCGATCTCTTCTTCTTGGCTACGGAGGGCATGTGGAGTATGGAGGTTGGCAGGGTCTTTCCTTGATGATATAGTGTGGAACTGGGAAGAACAAAAGTGATCCTGGCTTTGCTATTCTTATAAACCCAGAACCAGTCTTTGTCATCAGTCTTTACAGAGGAGTGAAGAGCAGGAATTGGAGCTGAAGCAAGTGGTGTATTCCCATGGAGTGGCAAGAGTGGATGTGCAGGGTGGGAGGGGCCTTGGAGAAGAGAGCCCAAAGGCAGCCCCTAGGAAAATGGCCTATCATGGAGAGGAGGCTTTTACACAAGAACACCTACAGCCTGGCCCCAGGGAAGAGGAGAAAGATACTAAAATTGCTTGACTATCTCAGGTATCTCTGAACTTTCTCAGTGTCTAACTCTTGGCCAAGGTGAAGCTGAGGACTTGGCAGGACTAGTTTTGCAGCATCCTGGAGGTTGTAGGCTGAAGCCCTTCTCTGCTCTTCTAGGAAATGCCTGTCTCTGCATTTGGATCTGACATTGACAGTGGCATCATCAAGATCCAGAAAGATTGTTTCCTAGTCTGTGCTGCTTTGACCAGTGCAGGTGAGGCCATATTAGGAAGAAAAAAAGTTTCAACTTTTCAAAAAACTAGAGTAAATTTTAAGTCAGTTTAAAAAAATAAACCCTGTTAAAAAGGCAAAGCTTCTATGAAATACTTAGTTCCAGGAAGAATAATTCTTAGGTAGTTAATTTGTTTCACTGCCAGAATTGGCTTGGTGGGATACATTCCAGAGAGTACTAGGGAGCCATAACACTGCTTTTTAATAATGCTCACCTTAATTATCTGCTTATCTTAATTATCTTTGCTTCCAGGGATCATTGTGTAGCTTACTTTGTTTTGGGTTGGGCTCCTAATTGTATATTACAAAGAACATTGTAAACAGTGTTTTTCATGCTTTGCTTTTTTTTTTTAATTTGCCTCCATGATTCTTTGTGAGGTATGGTAATAATTGGTGTTGGTGAAGGAACCTATCAGAATGACCTGGGGAATTTTTCAAACTGCAGAAATCTCTACTCTTGAGGTAATATGCCACTGTATTTTTGTGTGTGTGTGTGATCGGAATTTCTTTTAGCCCCTTTTTAAAAAATTTTATTATGTTAGTCACCATACAGCTACAACATTAGTTTTTAATGTAGTGTTCCTTGATTCATTGTTTGCGTATAATACCCATTGCAGTGTATTCTTTACTTAAGAGTGCTCCCCACTGTGACCCTCCCCACCAAAAAAAAAAAAAAAAAAAAAAAAAGCTCACTGAAAGGAAAACAAAATGTTTAAACTTACAGAGGATAATTGTGAAAGTTTGTGCAAGTTTCAGAGTGTTAAGGTAGATCAAGTTACTGTTCAATCTGATCATGATTATCTTTAGTACTCTTTATCTTCACTCTGAAGAGAAAGTATAAGTATACCTTATATTCCTGGAACTTGAATTAAAAAAACAGACAAACAGAAAACCTCATGAAAACTGTAGTAACATAAAACATGATATAAGAAGTGAATTCAAAATTAGTTTCTTTGTCACCTAGATTTTTGGGGGGAGAGAAGTATTTTCCATAGATCTCTTTCTTTTCTGATACATGTAGTTTGGTTTGTGATGACAGAGGTTCTAGCTCCATGATTTACTACTTTGTTTAGAAGCCTTGTAATCGTATTTAGGAAAAGATTAAGAGGCAAAGGAATGTGGATAGACATGGTACGGGAACTTGAAACTGGAAAATAAGTACTAACCAAAATACGTGTGGAATTATAACATCTCCTTGTGGGGAGAAGTAGAAAATGTCTGTCCGGAAAGACCCTCCTTTGCGGGCTCATTGGAGGGCTTCTGTGTGAACAGAGTAGGCACCATAGTTTAGAAGGAGCTGGAGGTAAGAGCCCTGTCTTATGCACTTGTAGAAGGCTTTCCTAGTGTATCTCAGGACAGTGGTGGTATATCTGGGACATAAAGGCCTATCTATGTTCATAGCCCTCTCTGCTTACAATGTAGCTTAAAAGGCCTACATTAGTTTTCCTCTAGGGCTGACAAAAGAATCCTCCCGTGATTTTTTTGTTGTTGTTCTTTTTTTTTTTTTTTTTTTTTTTTTTTTTTGATTGAAATTTTAGGTAGTTAACATACAGTACAATATTGGTTTCTGGAGTGGAATTATGTGATTCATTGCTTACACATAGTACCTAGTGCTCATCAACACAAGTACCCTCCTTAATATCCATCATCCATATAGCCCATTCCCCATCCACTTTCCTCCATCAACCCTCTATTCTCTATCATTAAGAGTCTCCTATGGTTTGTTTGTTTCTCGCCAAATAGAGTTGTTTATTGAAGTAAATTTACATTGGAGGTAAACAGCTTTTTTCTCTATCATACTATATAGAATATTCCATAAGTTTTAGTAAGTATTTCATGAAAAAGTCCCATAGTTAACTAACTTTAGAAGGATATTAAATTTCTGTAGCCATAAGGTTAATACAGAAAAATCAATTTTATCTTCATATGCTAAGAATGAAAAATTTTAAACTAAAATTAAATAATAAAACTCATTATAAAAAATGAAAAAGTAAATAGAAAAATGTTGAAGATCTCTGTACTTAGAATTACAAAATATTGAGAGAAATTAATACCTAAATAAATGGAGATACATAATGTGTTCATGGTTTGTCAAGATGACAGTTTTATACCAGAGGAGCAATATACTTGAGTGCAATCCCAATCACAATACCGAGAGTCATTTATTCTTGAAAATAGAAAACTGATTCTCAAATTTATATAGAAATGCAAGGGTCCTGGAATAGCCATAGCTTTTTTTAAGAGAACAAAATTGGATGACTCACTCTTCTATAAGGGCTTGTAAGTCTATAGAATCAAAACTGTAGAATTGGTGTAAAGAAGAGGAATGGAACAGAATAGTCTAGAAATAGATCCACACATAAATGGGCAATTGATTTTTACAAAGGCATCAAGATGACTTAATAGGGAAAGGAAAATCTTTTCAGCAACTATTTCTGAAACAATTGGAAGGAGTTATCAGAAACATTGAACTTCAACCTCTTTCTTTCTCTGATACAAAAGGAAATTGAAGATGACCAGAAACCCAAGTATAAAAGTTAAAAACTAAATCTGTAGAAGCACACCCAAAAACACAGTTCCATTTCAAAAACAATATGTCAAACATTAGAAACCGTTTATGAAAAGGGTACCTGGTTCGGCTCAGTTAAGTGTCTGCCTTCAGGTTAGGTCATGATCGAAGGGTTCCTGGGATGGAGCCCTGCATCAGGCTCCCTGCTTAATGAGGATTCTGCTTCTTCCTCTGCCCCCTCAACCCCTCCCCCTATTCTTGTGTGCACCTGCATGCTCTCTCTTTCTTTCTCTCTCTCTCTGAAATCTTTTTTTTTTTTTTAAAGCATTTATGGAGGAATACATATATGTGAACTTCTATGAAGTTCTTTTTGATAGGTAAAGCTATGGTAATAAAAATCAGAGCTATGGAAAAAAGCAATGGGTTGATGGAAATACTCTGTATATTGATGGGGAGGGTGGATATACAGTATTTGTCACAGCTCATTATACTTTATACTTAATATCTGTGTGTTTTATGGTGCATGATTTATGTCTCAAAAGTAGTTTCCTTACAGGGTACCTGGGTGGCTCAGTGGGTTAACGCCTCTGCCTTCCGGCTCAGGTCATGATCTCAGGGTCCTGATATTGAGCCCACATCCGGCTCTCTGCTCAGCAGGGAGCCTGCTTCCTCACACTCTCTGTGCCTGCCTTTCTGCCTACTTGTGATCTCTGTCTGTCAAATAAATAAATAAGATCTTTTTTTTAAAAAAAAGTAGTTTCTGTAAGTAATTACTTATTAAATCATGCATGTTGCCTTTGCCTCTCTAAGCAGGCACATCTCTACCATTGTTTCTAAAACTTAAGGTGCCTCAGAGTTCTATTATATTAATGAGGGTTTTCCAGAGAAACTGAACCGATAGAAAATACATAGGGAAAGAGAGAGAGAGATTTCCACTTAGTTGTGAGAACCAGCAAGTCTAAAATCTGTAGGGAGGCCGGCAAGCTGGGCAATAAGGCAGGATTCCCATGTCTCAGTTTTGAGGTGGAACTTTCCTTCCTCTCTGAAACCTCAGTCATGGCTCTTAAGGCCTTCCAGTGATTGGAAGGGGCCCATCCACATTATGGAGGATAATCTGCTGTGCTTAATGTCAATGACGATAAATGTTAATCACATCTAAAACGTATCTTTATAGCCAATCTAACCTTAGTCCAAAACAACTGGGCAGGTCGGAGAGTTTTCCATTCCTTCTTCATAGATGAAGGATCAGGATCACCAAGATGGCATGATTCGTCAAAGATGTGATCATTAAAAAAACCCCAAAAAACCATGCCAGGTGTTATTTGAGAAGCTTGGAATGCACCAGGGAACAGAGGAAAGGCTCTGAACTTGTGGAGCCTGCATTCTAGTGGATAGAAGACAGTAAAAATACTAGAAAATTCTGTAGTAATACAGAGAATGAAAATAATAAATGTTTGGGAAAAATAGGTGGGCTAATTTAGGGGGGCACTGAGACTTTCCCATGGGGAAAGTTATCTCATGGGGTTTGCCTCATTTAGAAGGTGGCATCTTCAGCGGAGGCTTGAAGGACCCTCATGGATATCTTGGGAGAGCCAGTCCACTAGAGGAAGCTGCTAGTGGGAAAGTCCAAAGCGTCCTAACTAATGCTAGAACCCTGGTCTTACGTTGTTCATTGTTTAAGCCTGAATACTGAGCACACTCTTACTGTGGCATGTGCTAGACATTGGAACTACAGTAGGAAAAACACATATTGTGCCAAGAAAATTCCTAATTTTTAATTTTCGTTATAGGAGTGGTTTTCACCCATGAGTAAGAAAGTCATTCCAAAGATCTTCAAATCTATTTTGTTCTCAGAATTTTCTGTAGATAATAATTATATTGCCTTAAATATACGTGTTATTGATAAAAAGAATGTGGACATTACTAAATTCATAATTATGTGTTATTCCGTTGATAAATATCAAAAGTTCCATTATGATCCTGCTGGGTGATATGTAATCTTTTGGCTATTTTGAAATTGAAAAGGGCCCTCATTCTTGAAAATGTTTGAAACCTCTATTCTATGCCATGCATTTGCTGCATTAAATTGGCTCTAAAAGCCACACCAAAAATTTGCTGTTCATAAAGACAGGGAAGGCCTTTGGAAATTTTTAACTGGAGGAATAGCATGATGAGACCCGTGTTTTGGGGAAGATATCTTTTCATTGGGAGGTGTCCAGAGGAAGTCAAATGGAGTAAATCAGTTGAGGAATGCTCATGGTTTGATTATAGTTTCTTGGTTCATAATGCAGTGCTGCACACTTCACTATAGTTAAATCTTTGTTCCTAATGCTGGAAAGAACTTCCAATCCTAATTTCTCTGCAGTACACATTGCTTAACGCAGTATTTCCAAGTTACGGTTATCATCTGTTAGAAGTCAACAATTAAAAATTGATTTCTAGCTTAGTCATACCTGGAACACTTGAAATGTTAGCAGCAGTTAAAACAGACCCTTTTGAGGGTATATGTACATGCTAGCAGGTAGATGTCTTGTTTATGTGTCTGTAGGCTATTTTGACATTTATATGTTGGGATGAACTTTCATTTTATTCTTATGTTTAAAACTCTAGCTTTCAGAATCTGAACTTACTTACTTTAATTTGATCTTGATGGAGAACCAAAGAATTACTGTTGAGAGATTTCAGAAAATCCACTTACTATCAGTAAAGGTCCCTCTACTGGTAAGTAATATCGAAGGTTTTAAAGTAGCAATAAATACTTAAGAAAATTCAGAAAGGTAGAAATCAGCATACTCCGATGTGACAGGGTAAATCATTCATATCTTTGTAAAGGATTTCCAAAGCCTGCATTTGATCTTGGATACTTTTACTTGGGGTTCTCCATGTGTTTTGTATTCTATTCCTCTGCAGTATTCTTTCCCAATCAGAAAGGCCATTCCTTTGTGATTACTACTCTGCTTCATTTCTTCACACTAACTAAATAGGCACTCTTGATGCATTATCCTATATCATGCTGTATTTTGGTCTTTGATGTTGCTGTCAAACAGAATCTCAATATGAAATTGTAACAGTTGTTTGCATTTGTGTTTAATTCAACCTGTGTGGTACTGGCAACCATATGAATATTCATTCTTTGGCAGAACGTATGCTTCTGTCTTTGTTGCTGATTCAGATTTTCCATGCATCTGGGTATGTGGTGGTTCTTGCTCAAACATCTAGATGGTGTATTGTTAATGCTTCCACTTGCCAGATGGTAAATATATAAGCACAATTTTCCAGACGATTGTTGTCTGGGTAGAAATCTATGTGCATTCTGAATTTTCTTGTATTCATTTTTTTAATCACTCTGAATATTAAATCTCTCCACCACAAAAATGGCTCTCCTGTGCCTAACCCAGTTCTGTTAGTCCTCAGGATTCTGTATTTGCAGTGGTTTTATTCACCATTAGAGAATCTCTTTCCTTGTTAATACCCTTGTTGTTACTGAGACTAGTGAGATAGGCTCAGAAGCACTCATGCTGAGACTGGCTGTAGTACTGATTCCTCTATCAGGTAGAGAGAAGTAATTGCCATCATTGAAATCTACTTAGGATTGTTGATGTGTGTCTGTTCACCAAGGGCCACGAGATGCTGGACATACATGACAAATGTATGCCTGGGAGTCAGTCACTGAGTCTGCGTTCAAACTGCCTTTCTTTTCTTTTGTTTTTCTTTTTGATTATTATGATTAGAGGACCTTAAATAATGGTCCTTTATATTTCGGAACTTGTTAAGGAACTTGTCAAGAGGCTAAAAAAATTTGATATATACTAGTTGATTATTTATAAATACATTTAGATTGAAAAAATGACAGTTAAAATTTCCAGATTATCTTTGTAAAATAAGGCTTTTCATTATGAACATTAAATTAGTTTAATGTGTACAAATGGGCATTTATTTTGAAAGATGTGCATAAAAGTATATAATTCAATATAGATTATACTATTTTTGAGAAATTAGGTAGAGGATGATGAAGAATTACATTATTATTTACTGAGGGGCTACTATGTTCTGACACTGAGTCTAGTTTGCAGGTTCATTATCTAATGTTAGGCTTACAGTGACCCTACTAGGAAAAGTATTACCATAGGTATGAAAACTAAGGCTCAGAGTTTCTGTGACTTGCCTAAGGTTTTGCTGTAAGAAGAGACAGAATAGAATCACAAGTCTGTCTGATATCTAAGCCTATAATATAAGCAACTACAATACTGTATGATACATTGTTTGAATATATATGTAGTACACATATGCATAAGTATGTGTGTGTTTATATAAACAAAATAATGTTTTGGTCGGTGAATATGGTTTTGAAACCTTACTGTCATCTGTACCATCAATTATGCCCTCTAATAGTTGACCATCTGTCATATACCACTGCCTCCTCTTGTCCCTCTTTGTATCACCACCACACATTTGTTCTTACTGCCCTGGTTGTAAAGTAAAACAAAACAAAGATTACTGAGGGGTTGAAATAATGACTTCATCCAAATCCTTCTTCCATCTTGTCTTGGCTTTGAGACAGTTCCTCATTTACCTCAGACCACAAACTGGATAATATTATCACCGGAAATGTTTATTTCTGTGTATTTGCTCTTACCAACCTCAAGTGGGAATACACCTTAAGGTGTTTTTTTTTTTTTTTAAATCTTCAATATAACTGTGTCAGCTATATGATCCCCAAACTCTACCTAACGCTGTTACTCCTATCTTTGCTTCTGTGAAGGTTTTCTTCTTCATCCTCTTATCCAGTCCATGTATCTTAATCATTACCTTCCCACTTCTTAGAAATTAATTCCTATTCATCCTCTTTCCCCCTCAGACTGCTGAATGATGTATCTATCAAGTTATGGTCATATTTCTCTTTATATGGAGGATTCGGTGTTTTTCTGTTGTTTTGTGTCTTTATTTCCTTGGTGGTATATATAATTATGTCAAAAACTGAAGATACTTATTTATTGTTGAATGAGTTGCTTTGGAACTTTTAAGATTTATTGAAAAATGAAATATCTAGAATATTTTTAAAAATTGATAAGCAGAAATTAGGCTTGAAAAGATTCAGGAAAATGCCTCATTTTATATAGTTTATCTGTTACATTCCTTCTGCAGGTGTGGGATATTAAAATGCTAATAAAATGTCTTTCTGTCTAAAGGAAACAAAAAACTATATGGGCTTATTGGGCCATAACTCAGAAATGTTACCATGAGGTTCAAGTTTTAGGAACAGAAAATCCCCTTGAAATTTATGTAGAGACTGGGCATGTGTTTTTACTATACCATGACTAATTAAACACATATGAAAAGAACACAAAGAAAGAACTTGGTACATATGCTTAATGGGCCTAAAGTAATGAGCTAGATACCCGGAAGGTAATACCTAAAGAAAGAAGACCTTATCTTCATAATTTAGTCTGTAAATTACTGAATATTATTTGACGGTACATACTAAAATTATTCGATACTTTGTTTTTTTGGTATCATTATGAAATTGAAAGGGAAAAGTTTCTATTGAAGTTTTTCTTCTAAATGATTACTCAAAACCCTTTTCTGAAAAGTGGAAATTACAAAAAGAGGAGCTCACTTAAATATTTGCTATTTTTTG
Organism: Mustela lutreola; assembly: GCF_030435805.1. Lineage (NCBI taxonomy): Eukaryota > Metazoa > Chordata > Mammalia > Carnivora > Mustelidae > Mustela > Mustela lutreola. The sequence goes on along the minus strand of NC_081293.1, from coordinate 143,980,120 downwards.
TACAGGAAAATCAGTTATAAAATTTTGGTCTAAAATCAATATTAAAAATCTTTCCTAGATCTTTTCTGATAAGCACTTTTAGCAAACTTACCGTGTAAGTTTACTAATACTGCTAAATAGATTGCAGCCCTGAATGATGGCCCCAGGTCTTTGATATTTCCATTCTCTGAGTCTGTCATTCAAGTGACTGCTCCTCTGAGTCCAAAAGTGTCCTCTGAGTGTGCCTCGGAACCTCAGGACCACCTTTTGGTCTTGCCCTTATTAGTAGTAGAAAACCAGTACTCAAAATTTTGGATAAACCTAGATTGTGTTGAACCATATCCTAAGGCTAAGACTTCTTTGGTAGTCATTACCATTTTTCCTTGTGTGAGTAGGCTATCATTGTTAACATATTTGCTGAAAAATAATAAAGACATCATACATCAATTAATAACTTCCTTTTAATACCATTTTTTCCCCCAAAGATGACGATAGGTAACATTTTAGTGAGTGTCTACCTGGATAAATTCCTTTGCATTATCAAATCTGTCTGTATTTACACATGTATACATACATTTTTACATCCTGCAGGACCCTTCATGCTAATGTGTTTCAGTCAGTCATTTGTTTTAACTGCTATCAGCCATTTCTTAGCCTTTTGGTTCTGGAGAGAAGAATAAGGTATGGGAGCACGTGCCGTCATGCTCCTGTGTGTCTATTTCTGTGAAAGAGAAACAGTCTCTTCTCAGGAATGGAATTCTTAAGATTCATCCCATGTGCGATCCTCACTTTTCCAATGCCTTGGAGCTGTGCCAGTAGCCATTAAAGGTATTTCATATATAACTTGTCAAATGGAATATTTACTTTTGTCTGATTTTCACCCCCCCCCAAGGAACATAAAATAAGTATTTTAAATTGTTCTCATATTGTAATTATTGTTCCCCTCCTAATCATCAACTGACCATGCAATAAAATTCAATAAATGATCCTTTAGAGTGTAAGCTTTACACATCTATATCGGGAGGGGTCACAAGAGTTCACTGAATTTTTTATTTCTCTTACGACCACCTTTATTGGGCCACAATTAGACAATTATAAGAGCAAAGGTATAGGGTAGTAAAATGAGTCTTAGAACTTTATATATATCTTAAATTGTCTACATGATGTAAACCCAGTTATTTTACTTTGGACAGTCTGTCCTATTTATCTTAAGTGCAAAAAACTATATGCATAGAAGTGTCCTAAACATTGGAAATCACTTGAAAGACTCCATAGAAATGGTTAAGTAAATTGATATACAACCTGAATAGTAGATAATAGATTTATTAAAAATTGCTAATTACAGTTATAAGAAACATGGGGATATTTGTTATGTCAGGTAATCAACAATCAAAATTATATGAAAAGATGATTCTAGCTATAAAACCTCAAGCCATCTAGAATAAAAGAATGGGGATAATTTTTTTTTTAAAATTGAAGACAAAACAAAACTAAACCCACCTAAGCACTGAGAAAAAAAGACAAAGTTACTACCAGCAACTATCATATAGTGGAGACACAGACTGGGAAACTTTGTGTTTACTTAATGTTCTTTAAAACTATATTTATTTTACATAAAATCTATAATAACCAGCATGTGTATTTTGATTTTATCTCCCAGAGTCTCTTTGCCATTGAGAAGCAGTCAAAAAATTATTTTCCAGACAGTATCTTCTGATTTTCCACTAAAACTACTATGGTTGGTGTATTCATATTGTTTTTAGTTCATATGAGGCCATTTACTTTTTTGTCAAATTTGATACTTGTTAAGTAATTGGGATATCAAGAAAATGTTAAGAGAAAAGCAAATTAGTTCTGCAAGTTAAATATGAATATGGGATGAGACTGCAAGAGCATATATTTTATGCATTATCTGCTAATGTTTTATATTGTTTTGGTAAGCCATTTACAATATTTAACTGGAAAAAGAGATGATGTTTGGTAATAGGTTACAGATCACTTTATGTGTGGGAAAACCTGAGGTACTTTTTTTCCTCTTGCTTGAACTGCTTTAATAATCAAGTGTTGATAGTAATTAAATTATGTAATGTGGATTTGTGCCTTAGTAACTATTAAATTTTACAAATCTGGGAACATCATAATATGGTTTTTAAAATAATTTTTACTGAATAGATGGGGAGCTTTAGATTTCTTTTTTCTTTTCTCTTTCTCTCTCTCTCTTTCTCTTTTTCTTCCTTCCTTTTTTTTTTTTTTTTTGCCTTTCTGCAGTTTGACTTACTACACTGACTCTGACATAATAATCGTTTGCAAAAAAAAAAAAAAAAAAAAAAAGCGTGCCTTGGTGGAGATATATATGTTATATATACGATAGTTCTTTTTTGATGAAGTATACTTCGGTAAGATGTTTTAGACAGCAATATTGGTAATGGATTTTGAAATAATTTAGTAACAATAGGGACCTACCCTGCTAATGGGATAACTTAGTATTTTATTAGAAAACTTAATATTTGTGGGTAGTTATGCTGTGTGAAATGGATTGATTTAAAATGAGGGAATTGATGAGAAGAAATCATGTTTAGGAAATGAAAATAAATAGAAGTTCATTATCAAGTGTGTACAAGGTACTATGCAGATGCATTATGCACACTTTTGCTTGAAGCTCTCAAGCATTAGTATCCCTGTTTAACTGATGAGGAAACTGAGCCACAGGGAGTTTAAGCCGTTTGCCTTAGATCAAAGAGTAAGCAACTACAAGAGCTGGGACTTACGCTGAAGTCTGTTTGTTGTCAAGTCCCATGTGTTCTTGGTACCTCCCATTGTACTGGAACAGGAAGAATATCCAGCCCTAAATAATGGTAGTAAACAATTATTGTAATTGTTTATTATATTACCCTGATTCATAATTCTTAGAAACGCTTGGGAGATTCTGATGGAAAGACTATGATGGAGGCAAATCATGTTTATTTTGCAGATAAACTCTACTATTCAAGAGCTTTTGTTTCAGAATTGTTCTCCATATGTTCATTACATCTAAAACTGAAGAGTGAGCAAAATATTTGTTGTGGTCTGGTGGTTTGCTGTCTACATCAAATCTATTCAAATTGTTAGTCTAATCTAATCATGACAATCCTATTTTCCATGCTGATAATTTGCTTAACAATGGGCATTGAAACTAATCCTATGCATTGAGACTTAAAGGGAATTCTACAGGATTATGGTGAAGTTTTCCTTGATCACAAGAAAAAGTGATAGAGAAAAAAGGTCTTCCTTCTTTCCCTGTACACTGTTGTGTCAAGATGTGGTTTCTATAACCATTCTAGCTGTCTTGATAGCAATTTGTCAGTGGAGCTACCATTAAAGATCTCAAAGCAGACAGAGAACATTAACATTGGACCTTGGTGTCATAGTCAAATTGCTGTATCGGCCAACTCTCCAGAAGGTAGTCTACATTTGATTTCTGTTATGTGACCTAATAGAAGTCTTTCTTATATAATCTGACTGGAATAAAAAATATTTGTTCTTTGCACCAGGTACCTTTTTTTTTTTTTGGGCATAGTATTTATGGAGTTTATGGAGTTGGGCACTGCCAGTCAAACATTCATTCTAAAATGTACTCAAATAAGTGGAAGATTTAGGGAGTAGAACATTGAGGCTTTACTTTTACAGACTGGTATGTAGGTGACTCCTGTTATTTGGTTTCCAAAAAATTAGAGAAGTATTGCTTGTTGCACCTTTGAAAACTGACTAGGTGCCTAAAGATGCTGCAACATTAGAGGAAATGGTGCAAAAAATTACAGTACTAGACCACCTTGACTTTTTTTTTTCCCCAATCCACAATAAAGAAACAAACATAAGCTGAAGAGTGGCTCATTTGAAAACCGAAGGAAAAAAAAAAAAAAACCATGACTTTACTTGGGCAGTATCTTTCTATGTGTGGCCTTAAAATTAAGTTGAAGGAGAATTTGAAAATTTGAAACTCTCAGGGTTAGAACAATTGAATTCTGTGTCTTAAAGTGCTGGCAGTGATTATAAGGTTGAAGACTTAGCAGGAGATAAGTTTGGGAAAAAAGACAAACCTTATTTCTCTGTCTTTTTTACAAGTACCTTACATTATCTTCTGTCCCACCAAAGGGACAGAGACAGGATTGTATGTTACATGCAATAGGAGGCAGTTTTTTCAGTTGCCTCATGGTAGAGACTATTCAGCTGAAGGTGGTGGAATAGATAGTTACAGAGCCCTGGGCCAGTGGGAGACCAGAATTTGCAGGCTTCTGGACTGGGTCTAAAGAAGCTCACTGGTTGTCATTGGAAGCCCCTAGGTTGGATCAGATGCAGATACACTAGAAGTTTTCTGGTTGTGTTTTTGTTTGTTTTGTTTTGTTTTGTTGTTGTTGTTTTATGAGAAACATATAACCAAAGAAATGCAAGCTTGGTAACAGCCTGTGCCTTTTCAACCCATAAAGCAAGTTCACAGGCTCCCCAGTCTTCCAAGGAAATGAGCTAGTAAGTATATAGCTCCCTCTGCCCCCCAAAGGCATTCTTCACCAAACTTTGCTCATTGTGGCCACAGAGGAAAATGGATGAGGATAAGCAGAAACGTGGGCTAACCAAGAACATATGTACTTACCTTGTCCAAGAACATAAGCTGTGAGGGTGCTGTGAATCAGTGATTACTTTGGGTTGCTTTTTATTGACCCCTTTACTTTTTTTTTTTTTTACTTTTTTTTTTTTATAAACATATATTTTTATCCCCAGGGGTACAGGTCTGTGAATCGCCAGGTTTACACACTTCACAGCACTCACCAAAGCACATACCCTCCCCAATGTCCATAATCCCACCCCTTTCTCCCAACCCCCCTCCCCCCAGCAACCCTCAGTTTGTTTTGTGAGATTAAGAATCACTTATGGTTTGTCTCCCTCCCAATCCCATCTTGTTTCATTGATTCTTCTCCTACCCACTTAAGCCCCCATGTTGCATCACCATTATATTTTATGGTTGCCCTTTTTTTTTTTTTTTTTTTTTTTTTTAATTCCCCTGTTAATTTGTGTGTGAAAGTGAGGGACTGGGTACTTCATCATTCAGGTAAAGTTCACTAAGCAACTTAGAGCTACTGGAGATAAGAGCTACCTGGAGATCCTGCACTTAGACTTTGATGCATTTACTGGTTGAGACTTCAGGTCTTGTCCTTCAGGGAAGGGATAGAAACAGGCAGGGCTGGGCAGTTTGGATATTAAGGTATTGAGGCTGGGTATATGTATTGGGTAGCTGAAGGAATAGTTAACATTGATCGCTGACTACCCAGTAACCATGATTCCCCTCTTTTTTTTCTAGTAGAACCGAAATTTTGCTCAGTGTCTGTCCCTGTTGCAAAAAGTCATGTGTCTGAGAGAAAACCATCCAATTATTTGTCTCAGAGATAGGCTTGTTTAAAGATAATGTCATATGCCTTGTGGATGATTGCTTCTGGGCATGACTGAAGTCTGGCTGTAGGGAGGCAACCAGTTTTCAACCATATCTTCTTTATGCATTCAACTGTTGATAGACATATAGACCACAGTTTGGCCATTATGGACATTGCCAATATAAACATTGGGGTGCAGGTGCCCCTTCCAATGGCTACATTTCTGTCTTTGGGGTAAATACCCAGTAGTGCAATTGTTGGGTTGTAGGGTAGCTCTACTTTCAACTTTTTGAGGCACCTCCATACTAGGGGACCTGCACCCCAATGTTTATAGTGGCAATGTCCATAATAGCCAAACTGTGGTTTATATTTCTATCAACAGTTGAATGTATAAAGAAGATATAGTACAGAGGTGCCTGGGTGGCTCAGTGGGTTAAAGCCTCTGCCTTCGGCTCAGGTCATGATCTCAGGGTCTTGGGATCGAGCCCCGCATCAGGCTCTCTGCCCAGCGGGGAGCCTGATTACTCCTCTCTCTCTGCCTGCCTCTCTGCCTACTTGTGATCTCTGTCTGTCTAATAAATAAATAAAATATTAAAAAAAAAAGAAGATATGGTACACACACACACACACACACACACACACACACATTGGAATGTTATGCAGCCATCAAAAATATTTTTTCACTCTCTTAAGAGAAGTCTTTGGTAAAACATTCTTTCCCCTGTTAGGCGTAAATAGGGAGATCTCCATTCCCTCTATGTCAACAACTAAAAAATAACCTCAAGATGAAGTCAACACTCTTGACAACAGATGGAATTTTGGAGAGAATCCTTGAGAGAGAGAACGGACGCTCTGACTTGGAGCATGAGATAATAGTGTCCTCATTCTTTAAAAGTTGAGCGAGCTCATGTGATCTAAGATTTTCTGTTATGTGAATCACAAAGGTATCTACTGATAAAGCCATCCTTTGGTTATTTACAGGAAGTGGCATAAATCAACCTAAAGGCAATTTTTCATCCTCCTTTGACTCTGTGTCACTGGAGCAGTTTATGAGTATGCACTTAATAAGGGTAAAGATGGATTTGTCAGACCTTTTTTGTCTTGATGGTTTTCGACTTGAGTTTGAGCAGTGTTTTGCAAGGGGAGAGACATAGAAATCCAACAGGGTAAAAAGAAGAAAAACTTGGCACAAGTCACAAATAAAGTTCTAATTGATTAAAAAAGTTGTGAATCAGCACAGTCTTGATGTGGAAATTAGGGAAGGACTGATGCTTCACTAACAATAATTTTGGTTGTGAAAATAATTTTTTTTTTTTAAGTATCTGCTTTCTTGTCTTAAAATGAGAGGGCTGAAGTAGATGCTCTGTAAAGTCCCATCTACCCCAAATTATTTTGGTCAAGTTAATACTGGGGTTTTCCTTGTGATAATTTATGAAATACCTCATTTATTTAACAGTTTGTTACAGACGGCTTTGTTCCCAATGGGCTGCCTTATGATGTAATTGAAATGTTTATGAACATTGATGACATTCTATACTTTCGTAGTTCTTAAATCATTTTCTGTTTGAACAAGGCATTTTGCTGTGGCTTGTTTACCAAGAGTCCCTTCCCTATCCACCCCAAAATAATTCTTATTAAACCTCTCTGTAGTTCATAAAACTTTAAAGTTTTAAACTTAAAAAAAAATTAATACTAATGAAATTTATTTCAAGTATACCATAGTTGATACAATTTAACCAAGAAAAAACATTTTTCCCGTTACCCCTGTTAAGATTGCTTAACACCAACTTGTTGGCCAATTATAGAAGAATCGGATATAATGTATTTCAACCAGATGCCAAGAGATATTTTATGAAACAGATCCAGAGTATGGATTACCTATGTTTTTACTTATTTTTTGGTGGTAAATGTTTATTCTTCTTTATAATAACTGAACATTAGGTTTACAGATAGAAAAATATATTTTTTAAAGATTTTATTTATTTATTTGATAGAGATCACAAGCAGGCAGAGAGGCAAGCAGAGAGAGGAAGTGAAGCAGGCTCCCCGCTGAGCAGAGAGCCTGATGCAGGGCTCCATCCCAGGACCCTGGGATCATGACCTGAGCTGAAGGCAGAGGCTTTAACCCACTGAGCCACCCAGGTGCCCCAGAAAGATAAATATTGATGAGAGTCAAAATTACACTATTCTGTTGTTCATTAGATATTAATTATGTTGTATATATTTATGAATTATATCTTAAACAATTAAAAATTTGTATAAATTACTTACTGTAAATACAATTGTCTTAAACTATTTTTGTCAATAGATACACAGTGCTTTTTTTTGCTAATATTGAGTATTTTTAATATTTCTAAAAGTTTTAAAGTATAAAAGTGTCTTAAAAGCTGTTATATATATATATATATATATATATATATATATATATATCATTACATATTGGGGAATAGGAAGTACCACAGCCTTGCATTAATAATTTCTACTTTGAGAAAAGGGTTCCTGTATTTTCAAAGGGAATATCATTTTGAAAAAAAAAATACTCTGATAGAATTTGGATTTTAACAGTGAAACTGTCAATGAGTTCATATTTTTGATTATTTTGGTGCATTTGATTTCACAGGTTTGTTTTTTTTTATACCTTGAAGTTAGAGGTGTAGTATATAAGTCCCATAAAGAGTAATAAAATTCAACAATTTGAACTGTTTAGAATCGCATATATTCTTCTACTTGTAAATGTGATTGTGGTGATAGCTGATGAATGATAGGACATATTCTAAAATTCTAAGATGTTCCAAAGTTAGAACAACCTAATGGATATTAGTACATTTTAAATTCCTTTGGAAAGTATGTTCTTAAAGGTCTCTAATTAGTATATAAAGTTTTTTTCTCTTTTACGAAAAAGTCTAAGTTCAGATGTAGTGTTTTCTTAAGAATGATTCCCATATGCCTCAACCAATATTTCATATAATGTAAAATATGTTCAGTCATATAATTAGCTTTTTTAATCTTATAAAATTAGAATTTCTGTATCTTGACTTTAGTGAAGATCAAAACACTGAAGAAAAATACCAATAATCCAAGTAAAGGCTTTGACTTTATATCATACTTTTCCTACAAAATTATATTTACAATTAGAGTGAAGCTTTCCTAATTATTTGTATCACATCTCTTCTATCCATAGAAATAAAAAATGATGAAAGATTTTCCTTTTTACCTGAAACTGTTCCTTATGATGTAATTGAAATGTTTATGAACCATAATGACATTCTATACTTTCGTAGTTCTTAAATCATTTTCTGTTTGAACAAGGCATTTTGCTGTGGCTTGTTTACCAAGAGTCCCCACCCTATCCTCCCTGTGGTTTGGAGACACCAGTACAACCTTCTAAGTCACATAGTTTTGATATTCTCCAGGAATAATACCTTAGAAATACTGTGCTTTTCACTTTTATGAGAAACCACGTGTAGGCATAAGTCCCAAAGGGTAGATTACTAGTTTATGAAGTAGAGCTTTTCTTAAATCTTTAACACAGACTTTGTAGCTCAGTTTTTCTTCAGAAAAAAAAAAAAAAAAAGCTGTAACAATTAGAGAATTGGCATCATGTGGTGAAACTTCAATTTAAGAATAAAATTACAGAAAATGTTATTAGAAATGTGTATTCAAGTATATGATTTTGAAATAGATGCATATCTATTATGTGGTCGACACATAAATGCCCAGTGGTTTAGAGAAATCAGTGCATCCGCCATTATTGCAGTGCCTGGGTGACTCAGTCCATTAAGAGTTTGCCTTCAGTTCAGCTAATGATCTAGGGTCCTGGAATCAACCCCCACGTGGGCTTCCTGCTCCATGGGAAGTCTGCTTCTCTCTTTCCCCTCCTGGCCCTTCCCCCAGTTTGTGTGCTCTCTGTCTTTCTTTTTTTTTTTTTTTTTTTTAAAGATTTTATTTATTTATTTGACAGAGAGAGATCACAGTAGACAGAGAGGCAGGCAGAGAGAGAGAGAGGGAAGCAGGCTCCCTGCTGAGCAGAGAGCCCGATGCGGGACTCGATCCCAGGACCCTGAGATCATGACCTGAGCCGAAGGCAGCGGCTTAACCACTGAGCCACCCAGGCACCCTGTGCTCTCTGTCTTTCAAATAGTCTTAAAATATATTTGCCACTATCATCCTCAATAAAGGAAGGATGGCATCTTCCAGTATAGTAGAGAGCATGACAAATACGCTCCCATATAGTACATTGGTTGCTTTCATATATTGTTAAATAACTGTGAACATTTTATTTCCCTTAACATATTTTGTTACTAAGTGTTAGAGAAAATAGTATTTTAGGGAAAAAAAAATACCTAAATTGCTGGTTCCCAAGTCTGACTGTATATTAGGATCACCTGAAGGGCTGTGAATAAATATTAATATCTGGGTCCTACCCTAAACAAATCAGAATCAGATTAGGGTCAGGCAGTCAGATTTATTTCTGGAATTGCTCAGGTGATTCTAGTGAGCAGTGTAATTTGCAGACTTGTAATCAATATACTGTAAGATTGGGGCACCTGGGTGGCTCAGTGGGTTAAAGCCTCTGCCTTTGGCTCAGGTCATGATCTCAGGGTCCTGGGATGGAGCCCCATATCGGGCTTTCTGTTCAGTGGGGAGCCTGCTTCCCCCTCTCTCTCTGCCTGTCTCTCTGCCTGCTTGTGATCTCTGTCTGTCAGATAAGTAAATAAAATCTTAAAAAAAAATAACACTGTAAGATACTCATCAACTATTATATCATTTGGTTAGATTTAATGTGGTTTGATTCCATGACTTCCATAGTTCTTAAAAACAAATTTAAAGTATTGACCTATAATATTATGGTTTTATTGCTCATGTTCAGAAAGTATAACTTTCTTCATATAAATATATGCTAAAATGAATATAATCTGACAAAATAGAAATTCAAACACTTGGAAGGTAATGGATATGGCTACTATTGCTGCTCAGTCTTCGGGATTTTTTCTTTAACCATTCTCAATGTGAATGGCCTAAATGCTCCCATAAAATGGCACAAGGTTGCAGATTGAATAAAAAGATATGACCCATCCATATGCTGTCTACAAGACATTCATTCTGAATCTAAGATACATCCAGACTGAAAGTGAAGGGTTGGAGAACCATCTTTCATGCCAACAGACTTCAAAAGAAAGCTGGGGTAGCAATTCTCATATCAGACAAATTAGATTTTAAGCTAAAGACTATAGTTAGAGCTACAGAAGGACACTATATCTTTTTTAAAGGATCTAACAGTTGTAAATATCTATGCCCCAACACGAGAGCAGCCAACTATATAAGCCAACTGTTAATCAAAATAAAGAGATATATCGATTATAATATGCTAATAGTAGGAGACCTCAACACTGCACTCTCAGCGATAGACAGATCATCTAAGCAATCAACAAAGAAACAAGAGCTTTGAATGACACATTGGACCAGATGGACCTTATAGATATAAACAGAACATTCCACCCTAAAACAACAGAATACTAATTCTTCTCAAATGCACATGGAACTTTCTGCAGAATAAACCACATACTGGCTCACTGTCAGTCTTAAACGATACCAAAAGGGTGAGATTATTCCCTGCATATTCTCAGACCATAATGCTTTGAAACTGGAACTCAACCACAAGAAAAAATTTGTAGAAATTCAAACACTTGGAAGGTAAAGACCATTCTGCTTAAGAATGTTTGGGTCAACCAGGAAAACAAAGAAGAACTTAAACAATTCATGGGAACCAATGAGAATGAAAACACATAGGTCCAAACCTATAGCATCCTGCAAAGGCAGTCCCAAGGGGGAAATACATAGCCATCCAACAAATAAATAGAAAAATCCTGACTATACAAATTAATTTTTACACCTTAAAAAACTAGAGAAAGAACAACAAATGAAGTCTAAGACACACATTAGAAGAGAAACAGTTAAGAGCAGAAATCAATGAATTAGAAACCAGAAATATAGTAGAGCAGATCAAGAAAATTAGAAGCTGGTTCTTTGAATGAATAAGATCAATAAATCACTGACAGGTTTATCAAAAAGAAAAGAGAGAGGACCCAAATTAATAAAATTATGAATGAAAGGGGAGAAATCATGACTAACACCAAGAAAATAGAAACTATCAGAAATTATTATCAACAATTATATGCTAATAAAGCAACCTGGAAGAAATGGGTGCATTCCTGGAAACCTATGAACTATCAAGACTGAAACATGAAGAAACTGACAACATTAATAGACCAATAACCAGTAATGAGGTTGAAGGAGTGATCAAAAACCTCCCAAAAGGGGCACCTGGGTGGCTCAGTGGGTTGGGCCTCTGCCTTCGGCTCAGGTCGTGATCCCAGGGTCCTGGGATCGAGCCCCGCATCCGGCTCTCTGCTCAGCGGGGAGCCTGCTTCTTCCTCTCTCTCTCTGCCTGCCTCTCTGCCTACTTGTGGTCTCTGTCAAATAAATAAAATCTTTTAAAAAAACCAAAACAAACAAACAAAAAAACCTCCCAAAAAATAAGAGTCCAGGGCCTTCCCTGGGGAATTTTACCAAACATTCAAAGGAGAAAAATGTCAAGAATGGTTTGTGGATAAAAAAATACATGGGCAAATAGAATGAACTCTATTTACTGCACAGATGTAGGCCATAGTGTACTGGTTTCCCATTGATGCTATAATAAATTACGTCCAATCTAGTGTAGTGTCTTAAAACAGCAGATTTATTGTCTATCCATTCTGAAGGTCAGAAGTCCTAAAATCAGTATGTCAGCAAGGTTTCATTCTTTTTCAAGACTCTAGGAGAAGATCCCTTTTCTTGTCTAGCTTTTAGAGGCTGTTTGCTTTTGATTTCTGGCCCCTTCCTCCATCTTCAAAGAGTGTTATTACAATTTTTGTTTCCGTGGTCACATCTCTCTCATTTTCTCATCCTCCTACTTCCCTCTTAGATGTACCTTTATTATGCTTTCTCTTCACCAAGATAAAGATGATCTAGGATAATCTTCCCATTTTGAGATCCTTAACTTTATCACACTTGCAAAGCTCCTTTGGCCATCCAAAGTAACAAGTTCCTGGAATTTGGGCAGGAATAGCTTAGGGAAACATTATTTCATGTATCACAAGCAACTGTGAAGTAGTATTTTTTCCTAAAGCAGAGCCATTTTTTTTTTCTTTTCTTTTTTCTTTTTTTTGCTTTGAACAAAGTATTTGAAAAGAAAGAAACAAAAAGAAGGTGCTGGAGTTTCAAAAGGAGCAGGACAGTGACAAGTGAGAAGTTGCTCAAGGACGCCTTTACCATGATTTTTATGACTTTGAATCTAGTAGAAATATTTTAATTCATTATTTCACATCACTTCTCTCATTGTTTTGTTACGCAGTTTGAGTTTTCTAAGAGTCTGACTTGAAATAAGTATTATGTATGCATGAGACTTCTCAAGATACACTCTATGGTTATATTTCCATACCCCTTTACGTCTTCATATTCTTCATCAATAACCAGATTAAAATTTATGGGGGTCTTGATGCCTAACTGATGTAATTGGTTACATCAGTAACTCTTTCTCTTCACATAGCAAAAGCAACATAATAAATGAACAATAAATGGTAGTACTGCTTATCCTTAAAAAGTGCCTATGCAGACATTGCAGTAACATTTAATTTTTGTAAAAAAAAAATTTAATTTTTGTTACATTGGTAGATTTGTGTATTTATTTGGCAATGAACATATGTCTATTGGATGCTTTTATGTGTCTGTGCTTTTCTTTTTTTAATGTTAAGAGGTAGATAAATGGATACAAAAATAGATCATTGATATTCTGCTCTCACCTGAGTATGTAATACCCTATATGGAAATGAACTTAAAGGCACTCTAAGAGAGGTGCAGGAAAATGATTTTAGTTTGGAGGATACTACTAAAGGTTATACAGTTTTTTATAATAGTGTATGCATGCTACATTTGTTTCTTAAAACTAAAATTATTTACCATATTTCCCAGTAATTCATGTGAGAGTTTGTGTCTGTATGCATGAATTTTTTTTTTAGTTTTGATATTCTACCAATTCTTTTTTTGAAATTCTAAGGCATTATAGACATCAGTATGACTTTTCAGAAGTTCTGCTCAACAACTGTGCTTCATATGGTTTTAGAATCATTAATAAACCATTCTGAGTTCCTTCCTAAATATCCCTGCCCATGTCCAGACGCCCGCAGACAAAAATCATTAGCAATTATACTATTCTTTGTGTAAGTCACTTCCATCTTTAATTGCCCCGAAACACATCCTACTTTGTTTCCTAGGTGACAAAATCTTCTAAGTAAACATCCTCTCCCTAAAGTCAACAGCGAGATATCTTCAGCCATAGCCAAGGGAAAGGCCTCAATGCTGTCTTCAAAAACATTCAAATGTCTTCAGCAAGTTCCACTTAGACCTTCTCTGCTCTGCCCCCTGCCTTTTTCCCTCTATCCTAGGCAAAGGTCAGAAGTGTTAATCTCTTTTCTGCTGTTTACACTTTACTGAAATTATCTCCTGGCTCTTGATTTGATGGGAAAAGTTGGTATAATGGCTTTACAGAAAGATAAAAAAGGAAAAGTTAGTACTTACAGTGCTTGGAAGAACTGCAGTTGCTAATAGTAGGTCTGCAAAAATTCTAAAGGGAAGATAGCTCTTCAGTTGATGGCCTATGTAAATGAAGGCCTGTTTTATAAAACAGCTGTGTTTTTAAACATTGCTATTTAAGCTCCTGTACTTCTATTTAAACAGGAAATATAGGTTTATGAGAAAAACATTTAATTGGGAGTATGTGTTTTCTCAATTCAATACTCTAAATCTTTTACTAATTTGCCTTTGAACTTTTTGGTGTTGAAAAGTATTTGGTAGAAATATATACATTTATTATTTTCTTCTCTGAGTTACTACATCGATTCTGTTCATTCATGTGAAGACAACCTTCCACTGATTATCTCCAAATCTAACTGATCGTCTGATTGCCATAATCTTAGTTATAACTGCTTCATAGAATTAAGATGCTGTATGTTGCACAGAGGCTGTTGAACAAGAAATTCTCCGTCACTGCTCGTTTTTTTTTAACATGAATTATTATCCCTCTCTTTAAAAAAATGAATTAATGAATGAGTTTGAACTCAATAGAACATATTGTATACTTCATCTTTTTGAATAATACTTTTTTGCTTATTTTGAAACTTATGTTCAATATCTATATGTTTGTCTGTAGTGTACAGTTCCATTAGTTGTAAGAAAGGTATCCAGGGCACCTGATGCCTCAGTTGGTTAAGTGCATGCCTTTGGCTCAGGCTATGATCCCAGGGTCCTGGGATGGAGCCCCAAGTCAGGCTGCCTGCTCAGCAGAAAGCCTGTTTCTCCCTCTCCCTCTGCCCCTCCCCACTGCTTGTAAGTGCTCGCTCTCTCTCGAATAAACAAATACAATCTTTAAAAAAAAAAAATGTGTCCAGTAACCACTAGTTCAATTAGAATAACAAAACAGTTCCCTTACTTAAAAAAATCCCTTACCTTGTCCCCTTTTAGACATCTTTCTATATCATTTAGCACATATCTCTACGACCAACACCTGGCAATAACTGATTTCCATCCCTAAAGTTCTGGCGTTTTCGCAACGTCATATAAATGGGATCAAACAGTATGTAACCTTTTGAGTCTCCTTTCATTTAGCCTTACACATTTGAGATTAATTTGAGTTGCTGATTGTATTAAGCTTTTATTGCCAAGTAATATTGTTTTTTGTTGATTGTGTTTTGTTTACCATGTAGGAGTGTATTTGGTTTGTTTTAAGATTTTGATGATTATATGTAATGTCATCACAAATGTTCCTGTGCAGGTTTTTATGTGGTCAGATGTTTTAGTGTTTTTAGAGTAAATACACGAAATCAGTAAATCATTTCTGGGTCATATGAAAAGTGGATATTTAACTTCATAAGACTTGTTAAAACTGTTTTTCGAAGTAGTTCTACCATTTTCCATTATTATCAGGAGTGTATATTTCCAGTTGTTTCACTTTTATTCTAGCACTTGATGTTACCTGCTTTATTTTTATTTCAGCCATTATAATAATACAGTGTAGTGGCATCTCATGTGGTTTTAATTTATGTTTTCCTAATAGCTATTGATCTTTAACATCTTTTAATCTCCTTATTTGCTATCCATATAGCTTCTTTGCTGAATTGTGTTCAAACTTTTGGCCCACTTTTTGTAGTCTTGGTGCTTGTGTCTTGAGTGTTCTTTATATATTCTTCATTAAAGTCCTTTGTCTGACACTTGATTTATCCTTTTTTTTTTTTTTAAATCCCAGTGTGTGTGTCTTCTTGTTCTTACACTGAGATATTTTACAGAATAAATATATTGTTTTATATGAAATCCCAATGTATTTTTTTTTTCTTTTATGGAGTGTCTTATATAAGAAAACTTTGTTTAATCCAAGGGCATGAAGATTTTCTCTTATATTTTCTTCTAAACACCGGTTTTAGGTTTTACCTTTACATATATGACCCACTTTGAGTAATTTTTATTTGAGACATGAGGTATAGGTTTGGTTCTTTTTCTTTTTCTTTTTCCTTATATATAATAAAATCTACCACTATTTGTTGGAAAGACTATACTTTCTTCCCGGAATTGGCTTTGCTCTATTTTCAGATATAAACTGGCAATACTCATGCAGGTATTTCTGAACTAATAAGATGTTGTCTTGATTATCGTGGCTTTATAATAAAACTGTTCATTCAAGATTCCGAATTTTATTGTGCCTTTTCAAAATAATTTTGAGTGGTCTGTTTCTTTTCATTTTTATATAAATTTTAAAAAGAGCGTGTCAGTATCTATAAAAATTCTTTCTTGGGTTTTGCATTCTGTAGATCAATTTGAGGAGAATTGATATCTTAACATTGTTCTAAACTGTGAACATAGTGTATTTGTACATTTACTTAGAACTTTTATTTAGCTTTTTATTAGTGGTGTGTAGTTTTCAGCATACGGATCTTAAGAAGTAATTCCTGAGAATTTCTTGGTTGGGGAGGGGTAGTGGTTAGGAGAGCTTTAGTGAGTAGTAATTAAAAAAATTTTTTTTTTTCCTGGTCATTGACTATGTTATTGCATAGAATTATCACTGATTTTTTTAAAATATATTCACCTTGTGTCTTTTGATATTACCTAACTCACTTATTAGTTTTAGGATCTCTTTTGTATATTACTTGAGATTTTCTGCAAAGGCGATCAAATCATGTTGTTTACAAATAGAAAATTATTTTTTTCTCAATGTGTACATCTTTTATTGTTCTTTCCTTGCTGCATTGGCTCAGTCCTTCCATCACTGTTAGAGGAAAGTTGTCAGCAACAATATCCCTTGACTTAGTTCCAGTATTAGAATGAA
This sequence comes from Mustela lutreola, assembly GCF_030435805.1. Classification (NCBI taxonomy): domain Eukaryota; kingdom Metazoa; phylum Chordata; class Mammalia; order Carnivora; family Mustelidae; genus Mustela; species Mustela lutreola. Next base: position 143,963,326 of record NC_081293.1, on the reverse strand, counting down.
GGCGCTCAGGCATTCATTATTAAGTATGATGTTAGTTTTAGGGTTTTCATAGGGCATTGTATCAAAGTGAGGAAATTGAGGTTTTTCAATTTTATTCTTTTCAAAGAACCATCTTTTGGTTTCATTGATTCTTTTTCTGCTGTTCTCCTCTTCTTAATTTTTTATTAACCTCAGCTCTTTATTATTTTCTGCTTGCTATGGTTGTTTCACTTTTTTCTTTTTAAAGTGGAAACTTAGATTATTAAGTTACGACCATTCTTCTTTTCTAACATAAGCGTTTACCATTATAGATAACTATTGTCACTCTTTAAGCTTTGTTTCAAAAAAATTATTTTCATTATTTTAGTTCAAAATACTTCCTAATTTCTCTTGAGACTCCCTTTTTGGTTCATTCTGTGTTCGTAAATATGTTGTTTAATTTCTGGATATTTTGGGGATTTTCGAAGTATATGTCAGTAGTTGATTTCTTATATAATTCTATTAGGATTAAAAAATATACTTTATGTGATTTCAGTCCCTAACGTTTGTATTAAGACACAGGATATTGTCCATTTATATGCAAGTAAAAGAATGTGTAATCTGCTTTTGTTGGGTGGAATGTTTAAGTTGGTTAGTCGGTCTTTTCAGGGCTTCTATATATTTATAGTTTCTATGTATGTTAATGTCTTAGTGAGTAATTTTATTTCCAAGTATAATTGCTCATTTGCCCGTGTCTGCATTTATCAATTTCTGCTTCATGGGTTTTCAAACTCTGTTGTAAAGTGCTACCAAATATAGCTCCATCTTCCTGGTGAACTGACTTTTACCATTGTATAATGCCCTCTTTATCCCTAGGAATTTACTTTTACCTAAAATCTTCTGTGTTTGAAGTTAATATTTTCATTACAGCTTTCTGTAAGTTGGACTTTTCATGGTTTATTTCTTTTTCCTATCATTTTACTTTTATCCTAACAATAAGTTTTTAATTGGTTTCTTATATGCAGTATATTTTAATTTTTTTATTCTAATTTCATTTTTTTTTCTTTTACCTGTTCAAATCATTTGCATTTAGTGTTTTTCTCGACATGGGTGAATCCCATTTATAATTGTTTTATGTTTGTACCCTTTTTTTTTTATTCTTCGACTTTCCCTTTCCTATGTTCATTTGTATTGTTTCAATATTTTTAATACACCTATTTAATTATTGTTTTTTAGTTGTCTCTGAATATTTTTGGTTGATTGATCATGACATACTTAATGTTCATCATCTGCTTAAGGTTGATGTTTTATCACTTCAGATGAAATGAAAAAGGTGCAATCATGGATTCTCCTTAGACCTGTATGTTAACAGTTGTCCCATGCCTTGCACCCGCACACTGAAACCCTTCCAGCAGTGTCATAGTTTTTACCTTATACAGTCATTCATACTTAATAAACTTGAGAAAAAAGTTTGTTATATATACCTAGGTGTTTACTGATTCTATTGATTTCCCTTTGATCCTGAATTCCAAGCTCATTGCTTCTAGTATCCTTTCTCTTCTGCCTGAAGAACTTTCATTAGCATTTCCTTTAGAGCAAATATTCTATTCCTGAATTCTCTTTTCATTCATTGGAAAATGTGTTCATTTTGCTGTAGTTTTTGAAAGGTATTTTTACTGGTTATAGAATTGTTAAATTGTCAGTTATTTTCTTAGAGCCCTTTAAACTGCACTCTCTTCTGGGTCTTTATTTTGTGTTAGTAAATCTGAAAGCATTAAATTCATTGTTCTCCTATATGTAATGTGTGTCATTTTTCTTCTGGCTGTCTCTCAGATATTTTCTTAATCTTTAGTTTTCACCTGGGAGATTATTTAGTTTTTACCTATGAGATGCAGCTGGTCATGATTTTCTTTTTATACTGTTTTGGGGGTTTGCAGGGTTTTTTAATCTGTAAAATATCTATATCTGTATTTATATCTCTATATATGTACATATATATATACACACATACATATATATGTGTTGTGTTTTGGGAGATATTTATTGAAGTATAATTAACATAATATTAGCTTCAGATGTACAACATAATGATTCAGTAATTTGATACATTACTCAGTGCTTATCAAGGTAAGTGTACTCTTGGAAAGACAGAGATCACAAGTAGGCAGAGAGGCAGGCATAGAGAGAGAAAGGGAAGCAGGCTCCCTGTTGAGCAGAGAGCTAATGTGGGGCTTGATCCCAGGACTCTGGGATCATGTCCTGGGCTGGAGGCAGAGGCTTTAACCTACTGAGCCACCTAGGCATGATAAGGTACTTGTACTCTTAATCCCCTTTATCTATTTTAACCATCCTCAACCCCCCTTCCCTCTGGCAATTGATATTTTGTTTTCTGTATTTAAGAGTCTGTTGTTTGTATGTCTCTGTTCTTCTTTGTTCCTTGGTTTTGTTCTTAAATTTCACATACTATTATATGGTATCTGTTTTTCTCTTGACTTACTTTCCTTAGCATTATATTCTCTAGCACTATATATGTCATTGCAAGTGGCAAAATCTCATTCTTTTTATGAATAGTATTCCTTTATACACACACACACACACACACACACACACACGGCATCTTCTTTATCCATTTATCAGTGAATGTATTGCTTGGTTGCTGCTATATGTTGATTATTGTAAATAATGCTGTAGTAAATACAGGGGTGCATATATCCTTTCAAATTAGTGTTTTCATTATTTTTTTTGTTAAATACCCAGTAGTGAAATTGCTGCATCATATGGTTATTCTATTTTTAATATTTTGAGGAACGTCTGTACTGTTTTTATAGTGATTGAACCAATTTGCATTCCCGCCATCAGTGCAGGAGAGGACCTTTTCCCCCACACCCTAGCAAAAACTTACTCTTTCTTGTGTTTTTGATTTTAGCTATGCTGACAGGTGTGAGGTTTTGATTTTATGGTTTTGATTTTCATTTCCCAGATGATCAGTGATGTTGAGCATCTTATCATGTGTCTGTTGACCATTTGTGTGCCTTTAGTGCAAAATATCTTCAGATCCTCTGCCCATTTAGAATTGGATTATTTGGGGTTTTTTGGTGTGGTTTTTAAATATATTTTGGATATTAACCCTTTATTAGAAAAATCATTTACAAATATGTTCACCTGTTCCATAAGTAGCCTTGTTTTGTTGATGGTTTCCTTTACTGTGAAAAACTTTTTATTTGGTGCAGTCCATTAGTTTAATTTTGTTTTTGTTTCCCTTGTCTGAGGAGACATATCTAGAGGAATATTTCTTGGATGATATCTTTTGCCTATGTTTTCTTCTAGGAGTTTTATGGTTTCAGGTCTCACCTATAGGTCTCACAGTAGTCTTTATTTTCTAAAAAAAGTTTTCTTCGTCAGTCTTTCCTCCTGAAACTTTAAGGATACTTACAACAGATTTGATATTTATATTGTCTTACAGGTTTCTGAGTCTCTGATGAACTGTTTTAATTATTTTTTTTATTTGACAATTTTTTAAAAAAGAGATCACAAGTAGGCAGAGAGAGAGAGGGGGAAGCAGGCTCCCTGCCAAGCGGTGAGCCTGAAGCGGGGCTCGATCCCAGGACCCTGGGATCATGACCTGAGCTGAAGGCAGAGGCTTAACCCACTGAGCCACCCAGGTGCCCCTGATTTGACAATTTTTTAATGGTCTGTTTTGACAGGAACTTTCTTCTCTTGACTTCAATCTGTTATTGAGCTCATCCAACCCAAATTTCAGTACTTAGCTTTTTTTTTTTTTTTTTTTTTTTAAAAGATTTTTTATTTATTTATTTGACAGAGAGAGATCACAAGTAGGCAGAGAGGCAGGCAGAGAGAGAGAGGAGGAAACAGGCTCCCTGCTGAACAGAGAGCCCGATGCGGGACTCGATCCCAGGACCCTGAGATCATGACCTGAGCCGAAGGCAGCGGCTTAACCCACTGAGCCACCCAGGCGCCCAGTACTTAGCTTTTAAATTTTAAAATTCCATTGTATATTTTATAATTTTTAAAACTATTTTTAAAAATTGTGATAAATATACATAGTAAAAATTTACCATTTTAAGCATTTTTAATGTGCAGTTTGGTGACATAAGTACATTCATGTTGTTGTACAACCATCCCTGCCAGACATCCAGAGCACATTTGTCATCTTGCAAGACTGAACCTCTGCACCCCATTAAACAGTGACTCCCTATTCCCCTTCTCCCCAGTCCCTTGAAACCCCCATTATACTCTCCATTTAAAAAAAAAATTTATTTGACAGAGATCACAAGTAGGCGGAGAGGCAGGCAGAGAGAGAGAGGAGGAAGCAGGCTCCCCGCAGAGCATAGAACCCGACGTGGGGCCTGATCCCAGGACCCTGAGATCACGATCTGGGCAAAAGGCAGAGGCTTTAGCCCACTGGACCACCCAGGTACCCCTATACTCTCCATTTTTATGTAATTGAATATTCTAAATACCTCATCTGAGTGGAATCGTACAGTATGTTTTATGACTGGCTTATTCAGTTCACATAATGTCTCAAGGTTCACACATTTTGTACTGTACATTGGAATTTGTTTCCTTTTAGAGGCTGAATGATATTCTGCTGTGTATATATGCAACATTTCGTTGATCCGTTCATTCATTCTTTGATGGACGTTGGGTTGCTTCCACCTTTTGGCTGCTGTGAGCATGGTTACACAAGTGTCTCTTCAAGATTACTTTCATCGTACCCCTGGGGATAAAAATATATGTTTATAAAAAATAAAAAAAGTATAAAAAAAAATTACTTTCATTAATTTGGGGCATATACCCAGAAGTAAAAATGGTAGATCGTATGTTTAATTATTTGTTTCACTTTTTGGCAAACACCCACACCATTTCCCCTAGCAGGTTCAGCACTTTGGATTAATACTAACAGTGCCAAGTGTCCCAATTTCTCTACATCCTTGCCTACACTTTTGTGTGTGTTTATTATCTATTTTTGATGACAGCCATCCTAGTGGATGTGAACTCATATCCTATTGTGTTTTTGATTTCCATTCCTCTGATAATCAGTGATGGATGTTGCATATCTTTTCATTTGCCTATTGCCAATATGCATGTTTTTAGAAAATTATCTGTTCAAGTGTTTTGCCTATTTTTAAGTTAGATTTGTTGCAATTTATATTTTCTCTGCCAAGGCCATCTACCATTCCTGTAAGAGTTTTTGTTCTCACTTCCTGGGGCATGGTTATTGCATCCACTTAAAAGTCTGATAATTCCACCACCTGGGTCATTTTGAGGATGGCGTCTTTGATTATTTTTTACTTTAACAGTTGGTATTTTTCTGTTTTTTGTGTGCTGATCTTATCAATAACGTTGATTTATTTTTTATAGTAGTCAATCCACCTAATTATTTTTAGCTTACAGTTCTCTTTTGCCTCTGGAGTGCTATGGTTTCAACATTCAGTGTAGTTTTTCAGACTTCTCTCTAATGGTATCAGGTCATTGTGTAGATGTGCCACCAGAGCCAACTCTGGTACCTGAGCAGTGTTCTCTTTATAGTTCAGTTTTCAAATATTTTGCAGTATGTATTTAATTGAGTCCACACATATGCAGTTCAGAATGTAGGCTTCATATGTAGATTTAGAGAATCCCTTTTTTGTACCCCATCATCATTGGTTCCCCTGTATTCCTGAGTCTCAGGGACTTCTTTGAATTTACATTTCTGAAAGACAAAAGACTTGGATCTCTGAGTTTTGGATAAAGGCAAGCCATTGTGAGAAACATGAATTTTGTGTATATTGTAAAACAAATTCTTGATGATATATCCATTAAAGCCTATACATGACTTTTTTTTAATGAGAATTTTAAGGTAAAAAATATCCCTCCCCCCAAATTGATGAGTTCATGTTTCACAATAATTAAAATAATGGAAAATTTTAAGACTGTCTATATTAGAGCAAAATCTGGTTTCGTATTAAATTTTAGATTTGAGACAAAGTATTGCTTTGGTGATGTCAGGGTTCAGAGACATTGTGACTGATAACAAAACTTCAACAATTTTAAGTCCAGAGTGACTCATAGTTACAGGCAAAACAATTTCTTCTAGTAATTAAATAGGCATTCCATCTCTTCTATTCAACATTGTATCTTAATTGTGATCTTTGCATTTTCCTGATGTTTGAGAATACTGTGTAACTCCATTAAATCAGGGTTTTGTTCTCAGGTGGCCACTTATTTTCCCTGGAAGCATATTTTCAGTGTATCATTCACACTGCACTTAAGTATTTAAGCCATTGTCAGGGTTGTAGTTGCTGTTTCAGGGGTGTCTCTTCATTTCATTTGATTTTTCATTCTTGCCACCAAAAAACTCTCTGCCTCAGTAACCAGCTCATTATGTCTTATCATCTTAGTTGACTACTTTGTCTTTGTTCAGACTGACAGCCAGCTTGATTATTCATTTATTCAATTACATATTTATCTACTTCTGTTACATTCATTTTCGTAATGTTTAGGTTATATGAAACAATTTACGTTTTTTGCATTTTTTGGTACAGTAAGGAAGGGTGCATAATTAATGAGATTTTATTGAATGGAATCATTGTGACTCAGGAAGTCTCTGTGTTACTGATACTCTAATTCACTTACATCTGTTTTCTGAAGTTTCAGTGGAGAAATTGCCTTTTCCTTGAACTAAGAACATTATATAGAATTTTAACCTTAAATTGTAAATATATTCAAATGGCAACCTGGTGTTGTTTAAGATGTTAAAGTGTGAAGTATATTTATTAATTCAGAAATATATCCTGAATTTTTCAATATTGTACACACTGTTCGAGACGTAAGAGGTAAAGTAGTAAACATAGTAGACAAGACCTTCTGACTTCATTGTGGTTCCATAGTATTGGGACAGACAACAGCGAGTACTGGAAGGTGAGGAGTAAGAAGGAGAAAAAGAGAGAATGAGATGGAGTTAGTGGGGTATAATCTGATATATTAAAATAGAAAGTCAGTCTCCAAATCTCTCCACTAATCTACACTTCCACCAACCATGAATGAAAGTTTCTAAATCTTCACCAACCTCCCACTTCTGACAATATTCAGTCTTGTAACCTTTCCTAAGTGTAACTGATATCTTGTTTCACCTTTTCCATGTTTTTCCATGTTTTTGGACATTGCAAATCTCTTTTCTCCAAATGCTTCTCATGCTACCCTTCTTTGGATATAAATCTCAATATTTATGTAGCAATCAATTTTAACCTTATAATTTATGATTTAAAGCAACTTTTGTCAGGCTTAATGAGGTATAATTTGCATTCAGTATTATGCATTTTAAAATTTACAGTTTATTGAGTTTTAACAAATGTATATAATTGTGCAGTTACCATCAGAATCAGTATATCAAACATTTCTGTCATACCAGAAAGTTTTCTTGCATCTCTTAGCAGTCCTTCTGTCCTCTCACCTCTAATCCGCGACAACTACTGATGTGTTACCTTCTGTTAGTTTTGCATTTTCTAGGCTGTTTTATAAATGGAATCATAAAGTATATAGTTGCTTTTGAAGTTTATAAAGAAGTCTTTCCTCACCCGCATATAACAAAAGTTATGTATTCTCTAATATATTTTTTTTATTAACACATCAATTTACCTTCCACACTTAGCAACTTGAATCCATCAGGACTCCAATTTTTATGTTTAGTTAAGAATTGAATTTTTTCAGAATATAGGGATGGGCTTGTTTCAGTACCATCTGCTAATTAGTATTCCTAAGGAAATGCAGCTGGGATTTTCATTGAGAATGCACTCAATATATAGTGTTACTTAGAGAGCATGGCTATATAGAATCATCTTATCAAATAACATGAAATATCTCTTTATTCAGTTCTTTATGCCTCTTAAAAAGCCTTTAATTTTTTTCCTATAGAGATCTTAAATGCTTTAATTAATTCCTTCATAGTGAATTGTTTTTCTTAGTATTGTGAATTGCTTCCTACATTCTGTATGTATTTATTGGTAAATCACTGGAGTGCTGTTGATTCTTATAAATCAATCTTCTACTTGGCCTTAGCACTGAACTTTCTGATGAGTTTTAAGAGTTAGTTATTGATTTTATTGGCTTTTGTGAGCAGACCATGTAGTCTGCAAATAGTAACAATAGTATTCTTCCCTTCAGGCTGTTATATATGCTATTTCTTCTTTTCTGAAAATATTGATTAAGACTTGCTCAATTAAAACTAGTGATAAGAATAGAAATACTTATCTTATTCTCTATTATTTAAAAAATGGCATCTGTGAGCTTCACAGGGATTTATGCAACCAGTTTGAGAATCACCAGAGTTGTCCTAATTAATGTCTGATTAATGTCTGAAATTAATGTCTGAAAATGATGTATCTAAACTAGTTTAAAATTTTAAATTTTGACTCCATAGTTGAAAATATATTGACAAAACTATAGAGAATTGTGTATTTCTTCATGGATATCATGAATTTTAGTATGTTAGGAAATATAGTTAGTTGGGGAATTCTATGTTAGGTATACTGATGGCATACCAATACTTAAATTGGGGGTGGGGTTGTTTGTTTGTTTTGTTTTGTTTTTTTAAGATTTTATTTATTTATTTGACAGAGATCACAGTAGGCAGAGAGACAGGCAGAGAGAGAGGAGGAAGCAGGTCCCTGCTAAGCAGAGAGCCCAATGCAGGGCTCAATCCCAGGACCCTGGGATCATAACCTTAAGCTTTAACCCACTGAGCCACCCAGGTGCCCCTAAATTGCTGTTTGTTAAAAGGTCTTCTACCCACCACAGGATCCCTCATATCCTATTTAAAAGTTTTTCTAAAATGAATAGGGGTTAAGATTTACATGTTAAGTATCTTTTATCCAATATTGTCACACCTATTCTAGATCTGTATGATTGTCACGTACGATAGATAATGTGCTCCACAGTATGAAATATTTATAACCACACATAAATTCATAAAAGTAATTCATAAAAGAAAATCTACTTAGTGGTATTAATTTGTCTGCATTATCAGAATATGGGTTTACTCACCACTCAAATATTAGCAATCTCCTGTTTAAAAGACCTTCCCTAGAAATGATCCCTATGTCCAGATTTCAATGCTAAAGTTCTTGGTCAACAGGGCAATCTCTACATGAAGAAGTATCCTCCCAGATTCCCTGTGTTATGGGACATATGTGTCTTCTACTTTCTACCCCTTTTAGTCCCTGACTGCCCATTTCCCGTGTTGCAGTGCCACGCAGCTTCTGACTCTTGGCCAGTCTCCCAGGATGGAGCTCCTCTCTGCAGCTGCCTGGTAACCATTCTTTCCCTCTAGCAGCAGCTACAGTTTCAGAACAATGAGCGCCAAACTCCTCCATGTCTACTCTGCTCCCTTCCCTTTATATGGTTGTGGAGAAGAAATTCTTCATTGTCTCTACGGCCTTATCTATGTTGGGAGAGGAATTGGGCAAGAATCCCTTGTAGAAATCAAAACCACAATGAGATATCACCTCACACCAGTCAGAATGGCTAAAATCAACAAGTCAGGAAATGACAGATGCTGGCGAGGATGCGGAGAAAGGGGAACCCTCCTACACTGTTGGTGGGAATGCAAGCTGGTGCAGCCACTCTGGAAAACAGCATGGAGGTTCCTCAAAATGTTGAAAATAGAACTGCCCTATGACCCAGCAATTGCACTATTGGGTATTTACCCTAAAGATACAAATGTAGTGATCCAAAGGGGCACATGCACCCGAATGTTTATAGCAGCAATGTCCACAATAGCCAAATTATGGAAAGAACCTAGATGTCCATCAACAGATGAATGGATCAAGAAGATGTGGTATATATACACAATGGAATACTATGCAGCCATCAAAAGAAATGAAATCTTGCCATTTGCAACAACATGGATGGAACTAGAGCGTATCATGCTTAGCGAAATAAGTCAAGCAGAGAAAGACAACTATCATATGATCTCCCTGATATGAGGAAGTGGTGATACAACATGGAGGCTTAAGTGGGTAGAAGAAGAATAAATGAAACAAGATGGGATTGGGAGGGAGACAAACCATAAGTGACTCTTAATCTCACAAAACAAACTGAGGGTTGCCGGGGGGAGGGGGTTTGGGAGAAGGGGGTGGGATTATGGACATTGGGGAGGGTATGTGATTTGGTGAGTGCTGTGAAGTGTGTAAACCTGGTGATTCACAGACCTGTACCCCTGGGGATAAAAATATATGTTTATAAAAAATAAAAAATTAAAAAAAAAAAAAAAGAATCCCTTGTAGAATAGCAACCTGACTCTGCCAGTCAGGTTGGGAGGTGAAGCAAGTGTGTGGGACTTAAGTGGCAATTTCAATAGGAAAGGAAGGAAACTATGGTGGTATATGTAACCTAGTTCACCTTTATTATCTGTTTAAATCAACTACTTGAAAAAATTATACTGTGTGTATCAAGAGGGTTGGTGCAAAGAAGGGGCGAGTGAACAAGTGTGCCTGTTAAGAGCATATGCTTCTTCTTGCGTGTCTTGGCAAGGGAGAAGTATGGAGAACCATGGATATGAAGCAGTTATTTCTAAGAGAAAATTCATCCTTTGTCCTAAACAGCTTTTCTTCAAAAGTACTTTTTGATTAGATTCAATTAGGGAGTTGGGGCATAAGCTTTGAGGTTAAAAATCAACCAGATACATTTTAAGCAAAAACTATGTAAGAAATATATATAAAAATTCATAAAACATATTTTATTGTTAAAATTTCAGTAAAATTAGTTTTTTAATTATAAAATGCTGGGCAGTCAGTTCTGCATTATATAAAAATAGAGGTAACATTTTAAATGTTTTGCTGATGCTGTACAGGTACTTCATGATACGCAGTAGTGGAAGATTTAAAAACAATGTGTCTCAGCTAAAAATCTGTTCTGTAAAAATTTTCTAATGATCTTGGGTTGAAATGTATATTCTCTGGCTTCCTGTTTCTTAGTTGTTGGCTAATTAATTATATACAGCTTTAATTGCTTTCTGCTGCTGCAAAGGAAATGGGAAAATATGGGTGAATAATACTCTCAAAGAGATTATGTAAAGAATCAATTCTGTAAGTTAACAGAAATGATTATATTCTACTTAATGGGATGCTTATGAGTTATGCTTCCATATTTTATTTGGTTATAACACTTAATTTAAAATTAGAGTCTAAACATTCTCTTTAATAATATCTGGTCATGAAAATGTAGAATTTTCTAAAACTAGTATATCATCATGTCTACCAAGAGAACCTAAATTATTTAGTAATGCCAACATTTGTATTTATCTTTATATTACCTCAGTACAGTGGTTTCATTTGTCTGGGTCTAAGGAGGGGTTTTTTCCTTTCTTTTTTCCTGTCATCTGAGTAGACAAAAAGACCAGTTATTGGAAATAACCTGTTTTGCCAATCATTGAGAAGAAGCATTTTAATTTTATAATTTCCTTTCTGGGTCTAATCCTTGAGAGGCACCTTGTGAAGTGGTGATGCACAGTAGGGAGGGGATGAGCAGAGAGAGCTCTGGCTCAGGACTGGGTATTCTTAGGCAAGTGAGTCACACTGTGAATTAGCAGGACATTAAATGTCACTGAATTCACTTTTCTTTCTTGAGTTTTAAAACCTTAGTATTTCATGTTTAAACTTCCCACGTTTAAGTTAAGCATGCTTCTGTATTATGAATGCTTACTGTATTGTAAAAGGCAGTCATTTTATCACTTTATGAGAAATACTTAAGTAAATTCACTTTCCTGGCTCTCAGTTTTAGATTATGTTTAGCAATGTTCAGTTATATAAATGTTTGAGACAAAAGGTAGAGTTAGAGCGTATAGCTCAATTTTGTTTTCTTTCAACATAATTTTTATTTCTTGGAGAAAGGATTGGATTTTTTTTATCTTATGAATTCCTATCCCAACTTCATTTCTTTTTTGTTAATATAATGCCTGTACTTTTTAATGTGCCTCAGCAGCATTTTTATCCATCCGAATGATGGCTTGCCTTTTATAAATTAGGGAGTATATAAACCAGGTAGTTAAGTGACAATAAGAGCAATAAGATGTAATTCCTGTGGTCATTTTTTTTTTAAAATCTGTATAAGACCAGCATCATGGTACAGCTCTGCCCGCTAAGGAGTACAGAAAGTCACGTTTCTGGGAGTTGGAGTTTAATTTTTAAAATCTTGGGTCCTCGAGATTTCCCTTAAAAATTTGGCATACATATGAGCATCAACCACAAGTCTTTAACTGTGTGAGCTTGTGATTTTATTTAAGAAGCCCCCCCCAGGGACCATTGGTTTGCCAGGTAGTGTCAGCCAAATCTTACTAACAGCTTGGGTAGTTATCATTACCTGTTTGTTGAGAAAACTTTATTTGCATTAAAAGTTGTGTAAATAAAATCACACTGTATATATTTCTTTCTTTTCCCCCCTGCTTAAAGATGCACCAGTTAACCTTAACCTTCAGTCTGACTAAATTGAACAAGTGAATGTATTTGTATAGACTGAGGTTCTTTAGAATTTTAGATAAATTATTTCTGACTCATTGAAGTTAAAACTCTTTTTAAAAATATCTGTTTGTTTATGTATTTATTTATTTATTTTAGAGCACTCTTGTTTTCTTAAGTGTCTAATTTCGTTGAGAATCTCCGCGTCCATTCTGATTTTGGTACTGTGTTAGTAGGGTGTGTGTGTATGTGTGTGTGTGTGTGTGTTTTCATTGGTCTTAATAACTTGTATCAGTCCGGATTCTTACTTATGCAGGTTGAATGAGACTGAAAATACTGGTGCTAGGTATGAAAGTATTTATACCTCTCAATTTGCAATTCTTATAGTCTTACTCATGAAATCTATTCCTGTATAGCACAGATTAGTAATGGTTTGTATACAAGAAACATTTCATATCTCTTCACGTAGTGTTTTCTGTCTGTTCGCTTAATCCTAAGTAGCTTCACATTAAGTCATTTAAAAAAAAAATTTATCTGTCATGATTCAAGTTGTAAGAGTATGTATAGGTATTAAAATGAACAGTTAACTTAGATATTCACCATAAATCCTCTGTTTTTCTGGTTCATACAAAGAGGATGTGGACCCATGTTTGTACTGTTTGGCCTGATCTTACAATTTTCCCTAAACAGCATAATTTTGTGTTTTCCCACTTCACGTTCTGGCATGATGGTTGATGAGCATCCTTAAATGCCAAGAAACACATCAAGGAATAAGAAAAATCACTATGAGATTTTAACTACAAATCCTACAAAAAAAAAGAGAAAAGAGGAAAAGAAACAAATATTCAGCAATGAATATTCATATATTTACATGGTGCACTGGATATACAGTGTGGACTAACACTATGAGAACCATGCTTTTTAGCAGGGTACAGTTAACCAGGGAAGATAGCCATTGAATAAATAAAATAATAGGAGGAAGGAATAAGAAGGAAAGCTTCTGAAAGAATGTTCCATTTTAGGATAGGAAGTAACTAGATAAACAGATGGAAAATAAATAGACAGAGGGAAAAGCCTGAGGCAAGATATGATCAGTTTATTCAAAGAAATCAAAGAAGTCAATGAAACGTAAGGATCCTTATCCTTGAATTTAAACAAAGGTGTTAGTGGCTCAGAGGTGACCTTGATTGCCTAAGATAAGACAGCTAACAAGTAGAAATCCTTTTTTTCTTACTTCTTGGAAAATCTCGGGCAGAAACTGTTTTTGGGTTGCATTTTGGGGGAAGCAGAAAATGTTTTACTCTTTTACTATATTTGAGATTATCAATCACCTTCCATGTAGGTAAGAGATGTCCAAAATAAATTATAAGATATATTTCTTATGCTTACAGAGTACATAAATTAGATGACAAAACTGAATCAAGTTAGCACAAATCACTACAACAAATAAATAGATGGCAACAAATAAATAGATGTTAGTTTGTCCTTTGACCTAACGAATTTTCCACGAACTTGTAGAAGTTGGTGATGAAAGTAGGTTGGAAAAGATGGAGAAAGCTTTCTTTAAGAGATGATGAACCATCTTAGGACTGCATTGTTCTATTGAAAAAAGCGACTAGAAAGGCACTGACAAAGGTAAAGAGACAGGAAGAAGCAGGACAGCTACAGTGAGGGTTTGCTGAATTTCTCTTAATGAACAGTGAGACCCAGTCAAGCCCCATGGAGAGTCTTGTGAAGTAGTCCAAAGAGTTTAAACTTAGCACAGTAGATAGTACAGAGATACTGGAGGCCCTTGACAGGCCAACACATAGCTAACTGATAAGTAATGAAATTCATAGAGTTTCCTTTCCTTATGGTCTGTAGTTTAGGCAATAACAACAGTTTTGGAAACATTCATTAAAAAGAACTGTTTAAACAGAGAATTGCTTATCATTTACATCTAGTATCTTTTAAGAGTCTGCAAATGGAAACAGGCAAAGCAGGTATAGTTAACAAAGACTCTTGAACAGAAACATAGGCTTAATTTTGTACAGAAAAAAGGTTATTATAACCTTTAAGACATAGTGAATGAAGGGGGAGCCATAAAACTTTCATGTTTAGACAGAATGTGATCAGGGGAGTTTTGTGCTCTGTTTCAGTTGAGAAAAATTTAATATGGGCTTTTGAAGCTTTTAAATGAAGAAGGAATGATGATGATAATGTAGCTGGAACCTCATGGCCTCCTTTGTTCTGAAGATTTCACAATGTAAAGTTAGACTGAGTCTGACCCCTAAGTCTCCAGAAGGCTTTTCAAGTAAGTACGCCTGGCAGGACCACTGTAGAAGTGTATCTGGCCAGGCTTACCAGCATGAGCCATGCGTTTTCTTGTTTGGGTGCTAGGGATCTTTATAGCAATCTGATTGGAGTGTGTGTTGGAGGGGACAAGAGAGAGGGAGAGAAGAAAGCAATTATGACATTTTCAAAACCTCATCCTAAGTATTTTCTAAGGAAATGGCTATTTTTGATTATGCATTTGCATGTGGGCTACATCTGACAAAATGAACATAGGAAGTGAATTAATTGGTGCCGGCTCGTGTGTGATGGTCGTATCCGCGGATTGCTCCTACAGCACATCCAGTCATGTTGCTCTTCAATGGCGAGAATATGTTTATGGCATTGATCTAGTTCCTGGAACTGATGATGGCTGAACACATTTTAGAAATATGGCTCTTTCTTACATGTCAAAAATCAAGTATCTGGACTTAATTTATAAGACAAATTTAAATACACTATGCTCCTAGTACTATTGCTAGTTCATTTGTATTACTTAGATCATTTAATCTCTCAGTGTTTCTCTTTTGTCATATGTAATCATAAATAAAACTTACAGCCTTAATTAATTAAAAATATCCAGATGGTTGGGTTTTTCTTGGAGAGAGGATTTGAGAAGATACTTGAGAAGAATTGTATGTATATCTTAAGGTAAGAAAGAAAATGATGAGAAAATAAACTTCTGAAATCATTCTACATAAAAGTAGTTTCCAGAGTCTGCTCTATGTTAGGTTTTTTATTTTCTGTTCTGCTATGTTTTCTATAAATAAGGCTCTGGCACTGCTATAGAAAATTGTATTTAATAACAATGAGTTACAATAACAATGAGTTAGTTTGAAATACATTATAAATTTCTCAATCACTATAATATCAGCTATGTTCAAAAAACTCTGCAAAACTGAGAATTTTTTTTGAGAAAAAATTTTAAAGTAAAGCACTCTTTCTTATGAAGTTTTTAGAACCAAATTAAAGTGAACGTCCTACCACTGGGATATTTGGTCAGTTGAATGATTGCCCACTGGAAAAACAAATTGGGTTTAGATCCCTACTCAGTGAGATTAATTACTAAGAGCAAGAATAATTAAGAGAAGCTTTTAAGGCTGACACACTTGAGTTCAAATCCTGGTTCATATCCTCAAATGATTGGCTTTCTCTCTCCATGCCCTCAGTTACCTTATTTGAGAAAAAAGGAGTTTAATCACATGAATGTTGTAATGATTAAATAAGATAATGTGTATAAATGTATTAACTAAATGACGCACCACAAAATAAACATCATAACTATTCTGTGCCTTTGGGCAAAGCATTTAAACTCTTTGAACATAAATATCTTCATTTATAAGATGGGTACTACAACCTCACTAGACGGCTACAATCAGAACACTGAGATGATATTACAAAAACATTTTGGTATTGTCAAGAGGGAGAAATTGAGGATGATACCCGTGTTTCTGCCTGGACTTCTAGTTTATGATGGATTCTTTGACCGTAATTGTGACACAAGGCAGGAAGCAGGTTTGAGGGAACAGATGATGAGTTCTATCTGGACATGATGAATTGGAAACTGAAACAGCTTTAGAGTAGCAAATCTCAACTGAAAGTCACACACAAGGCGCAGGTCTTGTTAAAAATAAAATGATAAGAATTTCTGCATCGGTCATGTGCATACCTATTATGGGTAAAATGTTATTTTGCCAGCTGCCATGACAGTGACTTTTTCATAAATCTGTGTACCTAAAATGGACATTTTTAAAAAAGATTTTTATTTATCTATTTGACAGAGATCACAAGTAGGCAGAGAGGCAGGCAGAGAGAGAGGAGGAAGCAGGCTCCCCGCCAAGCAGAGAGCCTGATGCAGGGCTCCATCCCAGGACCCTGGGATCATGACCCGAGCCGAAGGCAGAGGCTTTAACCCACTGAGCCACCCAGGTGCCCCTGGACATTTTTTATTACTACTCTTTTTTCCTGAGTTGGAGAAAATACATATATTCCCCTGTGAATGATCTTTGGTCTGGGCCTTTCTATGTTGTGATGGTTAATCAGTGTGCAGACCTAGTGGTGCCATTAGCTCTTCATGAATCACATGCTTAAACAAAAGTGAATATTACGTGTATTCTGAAATGTTATGGAATTTAGTTCCTCTAAATGACCTGATGTCTGGCATCACAAATTAATAAAGTATTTCAAAACATAATTTTCACCTTGGAAAGGTCATAATTAAATATATATTTAAATTATGTATTCAAACCATATTATGTAAATGAAGTCAGAACATATTTCCCTTTAACTTGATTAACATTCATCTTGATTGTGTTTAGGCCTGGGCTGATACATTTGATCTCACTTGAGGCTCTCTGTTGACCAAAGGCTTTACATGTGCCTGTCCAGCTGGTCATGTGGTTGACATTATATAAAAGTCAGCTGTATTTGGTGAAGATACACCAGAGTCATGTATTAAGATTGAAAGTCCAAAAGGCAGTGTGGATAAGGCTTAGGGTATTGAGTTGGAGCTAGACTTGAAGTTATGTCACAGTAAGGTTATGGGAAACATCACAAGGACATTTGGAGGTAAATATCTGATTTGAGTTGTGGCTCTGCCACAGACACTAGTCTGTCCATGGCCATGGACAGGTTGCTTAAAGCTCAGAACTTAAGTACGTTTTTGAAAGTGGAATAAAACTGGAATAAAAATAGTACTCTCCTCATGGAGTTGTTTTGAGGATTGGTTGTGTTATGTTAACATATGTAAAATGTGTGGTAAAATGTGAGAGTAAGAGAAACGGTATCTGCTAATACTATTATTAGAATACGGTCATAGGTGTTATCTATGACATCTAGGACAGAGTCCCAAGGAAGGCAACATTTAAGGGATGGGTAGAGGAGTAGAGACCTGCTGAGATGTAACCATACATGTAGGGAAAATATCAGACAAGTAGAATATTGTGGAAACTAAGACAAAAGGACATTTTAATTAAAAAGAATTGGCTAACATTACCAAATACTAAAATGAACATGCAAACCCCCCCAAACAAAAGCAGATTGCAACATTTTGCACCTCCACATACCATTAGTTGGTTGTAACCACGTAATTAGAACCTACTGTCTGATATTCAGATATTACATAGTGAAGGGTTTGCTCAAAGTTGGTTTTTGCAAGGGATTCTCAACAAATTGTCTAGATAAGTATTTCCATACATTAGCTTTACAAGGTAGGAAAGTGGACACCTTGACAAGAGCTGTTGGAGTGTAACTGTTAGGGACAAGTCCAGTGGCAGGAAGCTGAGTCTGAGCCTTGGGAAATTGGAAGACCATAGTAATACCTATGGAGAGGCAGGCAGGAAGGATGGGCCTGAGGGAGACTGGCAGGTTTAGGAGATTTTTATTATTCTAGGATGGGAAAACATGCTGGTGTTAAGGAGAAGTTAAGAAGGTGGCAATATGGGGGAAAGAAGAGATACTCACCATAAGGATGTCAAAGCAGTAGGATACGTAGTTAAGCAGTGAGACTTCAAGGGACAGTGATAGAAGGGACACTGTTGTAGGTAATGGGATACATGGAGAAGGGGTGGTTCTGGAGCAGATACTTTGTAACTTGGTACCAAGTTCAGGAAGCTCCTGATGGCTAGCAGGCTAGCAAGCTCCTGATGGCTAGCACTTTCTCTTTGAAACGAAGAGGCAAATTTTAAGAATTTCATAAGAAGTCAATATCCAACTGGGAAGCCTTGTACCACTTGGTACTCAGAAGTAAGATGTAAGAGTCGTAGAGCGAGTCCAGTTCTCATTTAATGGGGCTTACTTACTTAAACTACCAGACCTCGTGGACCCTGCTGGTGCCAGGGTGCAGCCGGAGCCCTTGGAGTGGTGTCTTGATAAGCATCCCCAAGGAGGCAAAGTCTGCTTTACAAAAGGCAGCCAGATTACGCAAAGCCATGAAAACAATACCAGAAATGATGCTGTAGAGCTGTCCGTTATGTCTTTCTCACTGCATTTAAAAATGCTAGGACATGAGTACTCAAAAATGACTTATCTCTTTACCTATTTATTTGTAATAGCAAAAAATTGCCTTCTTTGAATACTTTCCTACAGAGAATCACTTTTTCTTGATAGCCCTATTTTTTTTTTTTTAATGAGTGAACTTTGGCCTTAAAAATAGAACAGAAACCTGTTCTATTTTCATTTCTGGAATTAATTACAAAAAATGCATAATTGAGACAAAAATGGAATTTTTTATTCTGAATGATGTCACCTTGAAAATTAGAGAAACTAGATTTTAAGTAACTAGTATTTTCACTGCTGTGTTCCATTAATAATTACGTATTTCACGTGTAACAAAAGAAATTGTCAGTCTTCTTTTTTTTTTTTAATGACTCAGAAGTTATACTCAAACTTCAAAGATTTTTTAAGGTAATATAATCATTTTTGGAAAACATCAGCTTGTTGGGGTTTGCATTATATGGTTCTTTTTTAAGCATCTTTGCATTCCTCTTTCTATAGGGCTTCCTACAGGAAATTTTATCATGTCCATTCTACATAAAAGGTTGTTTACCTTTGTCAGCAAATCATTTATTAATACAGACACAAAGCTAACTTTTTTTTTAATATCGGGTCTTACAAAATTAGCTCTCCAAAATCTTTATACTTTAGAAAATGAGCTTCTCATAATAAATATTAATATTTGCTAGTTTTAAAAGTTCTGCTTTGAGGATTTATTTAAATTGGGTAAAAATATAATAGATATAGGAATATACAAATATTTGTAGTCTTGTAGTTTCTGATACTGTATCAGTCCAGGTAAAGGCTAAGCTCCTCTAACAGAGACATCTGGAAGCAGCAGCTCAAATAAGACAGAAGTTTATTTCTGTCTTGGGTAACAGTCCAGGTAGATCATCTGGGTCTTTTAGCAGCTCTGTTTCATGCAGGTCATGCCTCTGGCATTTTCAGTGTGTAACTTCCTAAGTCCCTGGTTGCCACACCTATAAATAAAAATGGAAAGGAAAGAACATAATCCTTGGGCCAAATACTTCCTTTTTAGCTAGTCAAATAGAAGTTGCTCACATTTTTCTTGCAGTCCATTAGCAATGAGGGATGAATCACATGGCCAAGCATGTACCAAAGGAAGCTAGGAAAAAATGGTCAGCCAGCAGCCATGTCTCAGCTACACTTTTCTGCTAGAGAGAAGGAAGGAGAAAGTCTTTAGTGGACAGCTAACAATATCTGACACAGATACAATGAGTGGAAAAGAGAAACACTGTTGTGAGAGCAATATTCCACTCCTAGAGATTTTTGAAAAGTATGACTTTGGGGTGTCACATTAATAGTCCAGGTTACCCTGTGCTTTGTAGATTTGATTATAAACTGCAAAGTTCATTTAACATGTCTTATACAGAACCAACAAACCTCCTTAAGGAGGGAATAACAGTGTATCCTGAGATAAAAAGCCATGTTATACTGAGAATTTCACCTCTATCTATTTTATGCATACCTCCTTTCCAATTGCTTACTTTCCCAAATTAACTGTGCATTTGTAAATATATTCATATATATTCATTTCCCCCATCCCATGTTTGGTATTGGGCTCCCTCCTACCTAGAACTTTAGAGTTCAGAAGGGGAACTGTATCTGGAGACAGTCATGTATAATACATGAACTAGATAGGTAGCAAAAAAGGAGGTGTTTCAAAAAGAAGAGATGAGCCTACTTGGGGTGTGAACAATGACTAGAAGTATCAATATTTACAAAAAGGAAAATCACAGTAACGTGACAGGAAGAAAAAAAAAGTGTGTCCAAGGACATTGGATCTGGGGGACTGCAAATTAGGTGATAGCAGTAGAGTGAAGGATTCATAAATGGGACAGAGTGTTCAAAAGGACCTTGGGTGCCACGCTGATATGTCATCATGACCTATTTGGTGAGTCTAAAGCCCCTGGAATATGAGACTGTATTTCTGGGATTTATGTCACTCTGGAGATGTCCTTGCAAATGGTAGTCTAGAATATTTTTTCTTTTTTCTTAACTTCAAGCATAAAACATATCACCATAAAAAATAAACCAGCTGATTTTTTAGCTCAAAATATGAAAATGCAAATTTCAGGATATAATAGTATTTTTTAAATCTGTTTTTCATTATGTAACGGAATAAAAGTTCAGTTTACATTTTAATATGCAATATGCTCTAAATCTTTTTTTAAAATAGTAAGTATATGCCTTTTCAATAAATGGTGCTGGGAAAATTGGACAGCCACATGCAGAAAAATGAAATTGGACCATTTCCTTACACCACACACAAAAATAGACTCAAAATGGATGAAGGACCTCAATGTACGAAAGGAATCCATCAAAATCCTTGAGGAGAACACGGGCAGCAACCTCTTCGACCTCTGCCGCAGCAACATCTTCCTAGGAACAACGCAAAAGGCAAGGGAAGCAAGGGAAAAAATGAACTACTGGGATTTCATCAAGATCAAAAGCTTTTGCACAGCAAAGGAAACAGTTAACAAAATCAAAAGACAACTGACAGAATGGGAGAAGATATTTGCAAATGACATATCAGATAAAGGACTAGTGTCCAGAATCTATAAAGAACTTAGCAAACTCAACACTCAAAGAACAAATAATCCAATCAAGAAATGGGCAGAGGACATGAACAGACATTTCTGCAAAGAAGACATCCAGATGGCGAACAGACACATGAAAAAGTGCTCCATATCACTTGGCATCAGGGAAATACAAATCAAAACCACAATGAGATATCACCTCACACCAGTCAGAATGGCTAAAATCAACAAGTCAGGAAATGACAGATGCTGGCGAGGATGCGGAGAAAGGGGAACCCTCCTACACTGTTGGTGGGAATGCAAGCTGGTGCAGCCACTCTGGAAAACAGCATGGAGGTTCCTCAAAATGTTGAAAATAGAACTGCCCTATGACCCAGCAATTGCACTATTGGGTATTTACCCTAAAGATACAAATGTAGTGATCCAAAGGGGCACATGCACCCGAATGTTTATAGCAGCAATGTCCACAATAGCCAAATTATGGAAAGAACCTAGATGTCCATCAACAGATGAATGGATCAAGAAGATGTGGTATATATACACAATGGAATACTATGCAGCCATCAAAAGAAATGAAATCTTGCCATTTGCAACAACATGGATGGAACTAGAGCGTATCATGCTTAGCGAAATAAGTCAAGCAGAGAAAGACAACTATCATATGATCTCCCTGATATGAGGAAGTGGTGATACAACATGGAGGCTTAAGTGGGTAGAAGAAGAATAAATGAAACAAGATGGGATTGGGAGGGAGACAAACCATAAGTGACTCTTAATCTCACAAAACAAACTGAGGGTTGCCGGGGGGAGGGGGTTTGGGAGAAGGGGGTGGGATTATGGACATTGGGGAGGGTATGTGCTTTGGTGAGTGCTGTGAAGTGTGTAAACCTGGTGATTCACAGACCTGTACCCCTGGGGATAAAAATATATGTTTATAAAAAATAAAAAATTAAAAATAAAATAAAATAAAATAAAATAGTAAGTATATAGCAATACAATTGCATCCATCCTTTTTCCATGAGAGGAACACTTTATTTCTACATATAAAATAAGTGTAAAGACCATATGAGATAACTTTTGTTATACAGTCTCTGCTAATCTAATGATATTAAACAAGCATTCTGTTTTGTATTCAATCATACAAAAGAATCAAGTATTGTATGACATGTTGAAAATATTTTTGAAATCGCATAAAACTTTCAAAGGAAGTTTGTTTGTAATGGGTAGTCACTGAAGTTGTTCTAGCCAGAGAGTGATTTGCTTACATTGCTTTATAATTTATTTTTTTAAATATAGATTTATTTATTTATTTGACAGAGAGAGAGAGAGAGAGAGGAAGATCACAAGTAGAGAGGCAGGCAGAGAGAGAGG